>NW_027507748.1:235406674-236006674 GCF_037356315.1 Lithobates pipiens
TAGTAAAATATGAAAATAGCGGAGGCCTGGCAAAAAGAACCAAAGAGCAGGACGAGACGACTAAGAAGAAAGCCAGACTCCTCCACTAGTAAAAAAGCTAACAAAAGAGCAAAAGATAGTGGAGGAGTCTGGCGAGAAGGTCCCCCAAGACGGAAGAAGAGAAGACCACGGAGCTGTCTAAAATTTTTTAAAAACTTGTGTTGTGTTTTTTTATTTACACTTTCAACAGGTGAATGGGTAGGAGTACATCGTACCCCATACTCATTCACATAGGATGGGGGGCCAGTATCTGGGGGCCCCTTATTAAAGGGGACTCCCGGATTCCGATAAGCCCCCGCCTGCAGACCCCGACAACCAATGGCCAGGGTTGTTGGGAAGAGGCCCTTGTCCTCATGAACATGGGGACAAGGTGCTTTGGGGTGGGGGGGGCCGCAGGCCCCCCCTTCCCCAAAGAACCCCCCATGTTGAGCGCACGCAGCCTGGTATGGCTCGGGGGGTGCACTCGCTCGTCACCACCCCCTTTCCTGACTGGCCGGGCTGCGTGTTCGGATAACGGTCTGCTATGGACTTTGGAGGGGCACTCACGCCATTTTTTCGGCGTAGGGCTTCCCCTTTAAATCCATACCAGGTGACTGGGCCAGCGAGGTGTCAATCTCGCCAATGGAGGCGGCGACATTCACTTCCTTTGCTAGTTCCGGCTACTTGGAGCCACATTCAAAATGAACGGACCTTACTCCGTGTGTGGACACGTCCGTTTATTCGGAAAGTCCGGCGGACCTCCGCTACAAAATATGGCGGGTTGTCCGCTGGACTAAGTCTGCCTGATAGTCCGATCGTGTGTACGCGGCATAAGAGGTACTCCTCTCTCTGTTCCTCCACATGGAATCTTTCACTCTGCAGTGTGTCAGGGAAGGAAAAGAGAAAAACTTCCACTAGTGCAGTATGTTTAGACCAATTGTGGAAATTTATTAAACTACTAAGGGTGGTCTCTTACAATGTAACAGTTAAAAAACAAGCAGAGGAAAAATCGTAACAGGTCGGCGTCACAGCGCCTTCTCACATGTGTGCGTCGGTCTCAGCCAAACCCTATGCATTATGGCAGGTTGCCTTCATCTAGGGAGCCCGATTGGTTGAACGGACAGTGCTTATATTGTGTAAAACCAGAAGTAGATTTGCGGCCGACTGGAAGTAGGTCTGCGCCCATCTTGGTAAAGGTCAGCCCTTTGTTTACATCGCAGCCATCTTTCCTGAGTCCAATAATAGGAATTTTATAAAGGCTTACCTGTAAAATCCTTTTCTTTGATGTACATCAGGGGACACAGAGCCATAATAATAACTATGTGGGTTATATCGGCTTATCAGGTGCAGGTGTGTACTTCCCCCATATAACCCCTCCCATTACTGGGAGTCCTCAGTTTTGTAGCCAAGCAATACAAATGCACAAGAAGGGAAGGACCTCTGTGCCCCCTGATGTACATCAAAGAAAAGGATTTTACAGGTAAGCTGTTATAAAAATACTGTTTTCTTTTCTTACATCAGGGGACACAGAGCCATGGTAATAACTATGTGGGATTTCCCATAGCAATGACAACTGAAGGGGGGGGAGACAGAACATAAAACAGGAGGCCAGAGGACTCAAGCTGCAGCCTGCAGTATATGCTGTGCCCAAAGGCAATAGCCTCATGACCCTTAATCGATTTGATAAAATCGGATAGACGTATGAACTGAAAACCAAGTTGGGGTCTTACAGATCTGAGCCATAGAGGTTGGATGATTCTCCAACCAAGAGGCACTAATCGCCCTGGATGAGTGTGCTTTTAATCCGAGAAGGAAGAATTTTCGTCTTTAAGATGAAGCTTGATCAATCACTTGACAAATCCATTTGGAAAATAGTGGATCGTGATGCTGCCTGTCCATATCTTGGACCCTCTGGCAGTACAAACAAAACCTGTGTTTTGCAAACCCGAGCGGTCGCCTTTAAATAGATTCTGATCGCTCTTACTACATCAGGAGAATGTAATGCTTTCTCTTCCCCAGATTAAGGCTTCTGGGGAAAAAGAAGGAAGAATAATACTTTGGTTTAAATGAAAACCTGTTACCACCTTTGGTAGGAATTCAGAATGAGGACATAAAACCACCTCATGCTTATGCATGATGAAATATGGCTCTTACAAAACAGAGCTGTTAGTTCCGTTGCTCTTCTAGCAGAAGAAATGGCAAGCAGAAAAGATTATTCTTCTCGTCAAAGAACCAAGAGAATTTCTCGTAAGGTTCAAACGGTTGATTTAGCAAAGCCGATAAGACCAATTTTAAATCCTAAGGATTTAGAGGTGTCTTGATAGGGGGAATAAACAGTGTTACCCCTTAAATAAGCTACGCACCAAGAGTGGGAAGCAAGAGGCCATAGGAAAAGACATCATCACGGCCAGGATCTGGCTCTTGATAAATGTCAAGACCAGCTTAATTTCAGAGTCAGGAATCCTGCCTATTGACATCCTTCCTGGGGTGCCAATCCCCAGATCCACACCAAGAAACCTATGCTTTCCAGATTCTAAAGTAAGTCATTCTGGAAGCCAGGTTCCTGGCATTAGTCAAAGTAGACACTATCTTTTATAGAGTGGGATTCAACAGTCAAACCTGTTAAATTCTTTGTCCGTAAGGTAGGATGAAATAGCGGACCTTGTTTCCAAGGTCTGGCTATAATGGCAGAGTCCAAAAGGTCTCCTACAGCCATCTTTATGATCTTGATAAATTAAGATCTTCTGGGACCCACTGGGGCCGCCAGAATCACCTACTTTTTGTTCCTGCTTAATTCTGCAGAGAAGGCACAGAAGGAGGAAATGAAGTGAAAACTGATCCCCTGGGAAGACTAATGCGCCTGCTCCGCCTGCTAGTGGACCCCTTGTTCCACATAAAGTTGTTGACCTTATTAATGAATCTGGATGTGAATAGGTCCATGTCCAGAGTACTGTCATTGCTAGGAAGATGTCTGGGTGAAAAGATCATTCTCCCGGAAATAATTGTTGTGTCTCAAGTAGTACGCCTGTAATATTAAAATTGCAGATAGGCAAGGAGTGTTCTGTTCTGCCAAAGCTAGAACATTATTCACCTCTTTTGAGCTGCATGACTTCTTGTGCCTCCCCTGGTGATCGATGCAAGCCACCGCTGTGGCTCTGCCAGACTGAATCCTGTCAGGACAGTCCTGTAGTCTGACTGCCCAAATTCTAGGGCCAGATGTACTGCCTGAAAACTTCCCAAAAAATTGATATGCAAGGTCCTCTAACCTGGGCCATCTCCCCTGGACAGAATCTTCTTCCAGGGCTGCTCCCCAGTCTAGAAGGCTGGCATCTGTTAACACCTTGCAGGATATTGATATTCCCTCCTGCTGGATAACCACCAATTTAGGCTTTGACCTATGTCGGGAGCCAAGCATATTGGAAACAAACAAGATCTGAATCTTCTTTATTCCAGACCGACAGGATGGTGTCTTGAAGCAGTCTTTGAATAAAACTACGTGTAAGGGACGGCCTTAAAGGAAGCCACCATTTCCCCAAAAAAATTCCTGCAGCCGGATGAAGGAATTTTCCTTTATCCTGATAAGTTCAATTAGTCCTACAATGGAACCGATTCTCATCTGGGGTAAGAATACCTTCTTCTGTATGGCATCTATAACCAGCCCCCAACAAACCTCCTTGATGGTTTTAAGGAGAATCTTCCTAGGCTGAGAATCCAACCTAGAGATTTCAGATATCTAAAGCTGAGATCAGACTCTGGTTTTAGACCTGAGACTGAATGATCTATTAAAAGTAGATCTTCTAATAGGCTAGGACCGCTATGCCTTGATCCTATGCCTTGATTTCTGGTAAGCCGGAAACTTTGGCACATGGGGATATGCAACTCCCCTCCTTGCAGGATGGACACAGCCGATCGATTTATGACAGGATCGGATGTTTAAGATTTAGATCTCCGAGATCTAGCATGGGTCTTACCTCTGTTTGGCTGCGGGACCTTAAAAGGTTTGAGCCAAAAAAAGCCTGTTCCACTAAGGGAATCTCTGATATCACAGACTGGGATAACAGGTGATCCAGAGGCCAGAAAGACAGAAGTCTTTTTTTTTTTCTTTTTTAACCTAGGAGCACTCTCTGGAGGAGAGGGACACACTTGCATAACGACTGCCAAATCAGCAGCCCCAAGGACCCCACAGGCAGCACCCAAAACAGCGAACCCCGGACCCTCAGATCGAAAGCCGACTGAGCCATCTGACCTCTTGGAACTCTAGATGTAACCTAGAGAAATATCGCAGAAATCACTTTGCTCTTAACATTGTTCCTGCCAGACCTTGAATAGCAGGACCTTTCCCCTCGCCCAAACGAGTGGGGGTGCTCCTTCATGAGAAGGCCTTCGCATTCTGCTTTATGGGCTCTGTGCCCTCAAGATCCTGGTGCTGCCCTTGGGAACTTTCTCCTGAACCTGATGAATGAGACCATTGGGACAGCTGCCCCAGGCATAGGAGAGGCTGCACGATTAATCTCCCTGGAGGTACGATTATTTTGGATTTTAGGTGCTAAAAGCGGTACAATTATTTTGCATGAAAATTTGCCGTTTTATATTGTAGTCCTGTAACTCTTAGCAATAACTCACTTAAATCTGTCCAAACCAGAGTCTAGCAGACATCCCGGGTATGATAAAGTTTGAAAAATGAAATCATAAATTATAATATAATAAATAATTATAAATAATTGTACCAAATAATAATATAACAATAATAAAAATGATTCAATAATGTAATCAAATCAAAAACACTGAAATTTGCTCAGTTGCAGAATTGTCACTGTCATTACTTTTCAATATTTGATGACGGATCTCCCCACAAATCGCTATCCCTCAATTCTGCAAGTGATTACAATTTATTATCGCTGTTTTCTAGCTGGTCTAAAACCATTTTTGATGTAAAGGGACAGTTTTGGTTGCTATGGACAATCTCCAGTTTCCAGGCATAAAGAACAGTTTTTATATTATAAAACTGCATGCAGGACACTGGGCAGACTGCTAGGGACAAAGGGGATGTGAAATTATTACATACAGCAATGTAATCTGTAAGATTACATTATACTGTATGTATAGTGAGTTTTTCACTTTTTGAATTTAGCGCCGATCTCCGTCCCCGTGCATCGCAACGCTTGCAGGGAACGGAGATCGATCCGCAATAGATCGATCGAGACACGGCTCGTACAGCGCAGGGACATCGCTGGATCCAAGGGAGAAGGTAAGTAAACGTCCTCCTGGATCCAGCGATGCGGTCCCGAGTCTGGCTCGGGGTTACCGCTTTTGGTATAAAAATTCCACCCCGAGCCAGACTCGGGAATACCATCAGGGGGGTTAAAGGAGACTTGTTTTAACCTCCTTTTACCGGTAAAGTGAGCTTTACCCCTTTTGGATATACTTATCCAATCTAAATAGCCATATACCAGGAAGGGACTAAAGGTTTCACATGGTGCTTCGGCTGATCAATATTTCAGGCACGGACCTCTGCAAGAATGCACTAGTCCAAGTATAAGCCATAAGGCTTAAACGATCGAGTCCTTCATAGCATCTGTGAGACACAGTGCGTCAAATACACCAGCCCCTTGCCGGGCCTGCTGATCAGGCAGAATCTTCAGGTATCTCACACCTGTTCCTTAACCCCTTGGAGTCCACATCTTCCAATGCATTGGTGTGACTCAAAATGTGCGCCACCAAATATGGTGGAGCAGGCGTTAAGGGGTTAATGGACTGAGCTACTCCAATTGTAGCAAGAACTGCAAAAGACATCCTGTCGTTAAAAGGAAAATCCAACCTTAACTTGCTGGATCCTTTAACTTCAGTGCATTATCCACTGGACATGTGAGACTCTGCTCACTGAGGTGATTGCAGCATTAATAGCTGGAATCACCTCATCCCCCCCCCCCCTCATTTCTTCATAGAAATGTTCCCATTCAAAATACATAGCTATGCATGAATAGGGAAAAAAAACATCCCCAAGTGGGGGAGGTTCAAATAAACCTTATTAGGAGGTAGATACATCAAGAGCCTGTGCTGCAGGCAAAAAAAGGGTTAGGGAGTAGATAAACACGTGACTTGTGTTGCTACTCCCTCCCTTTTAGGATCCCCCAAAAAGGAAAGATAAGGCCTTCCAATATTTGGGAAGATCTACCTGATCCCCAGCCTCTTGTACCTCAACAAAAGGGCCCCGAGGACTAGATGGGAATCTGCTATGTTTAGTCCTACCATGGGGAGACATCATAGAAATAATCTTTTAAATGGTAGAAGAAAAAACCTGCTTGTATGAAATACACAGGGACAAAAATGTTCTACCCTTGACGACTCATCTGACTGGCCCTATACCTCTCAGGGGAGGTTGACATTCTTTTGGAAGGGTTTTTAGTTTGTTGTATATCATTAACCCCTTAGAACCCTTAGAGGAGTTCCTGGTCCCTTTGCCACTCATAGCTTACAGTACAAAGCAGAGGCAGTACCAGCAAAAGAATGTTTCACTTGCTAGGCTCTAGTACAGTACAATAATTGCTATTAATCCTAGCTAAACAGTACAATGTTGCCAAAAAGGGAAACGCCTGTGTCACCAAACCTGACCAGCAACCACTCTGGTCTGTCCCTTTTTTCAAAGAAAAAGGCAGCTGGCTGGCATTCAAACAAATAAAAATCGCCAATCTGGGGGCCCAGGCAGTGATCAGACCCCCCTTCTTGCCTGAGGGTCTGAGCTGGCTTATACAGCCTCCAGCGGTGACACAGACATGACATGATATGACATGACAACATAATACATGGAAGGAGAGATTCCTGAGAAAATCTCCTCTACCTTATCCTCGCAGCACGATTTTTCAGATAAAAAACAAAACAAAAAACAAAACAAAAAACAATCTTCGCCCTTCACGGTAGTCTCTGAGACCTTTAAAAGGAAACCTTCAGGAACCGGGGAACACTCAGGTTGACCCACAACCCTGGACCTGTGAGAATACCCTGCCAGTAAACTTTTAGTGGCCTTCCTACCAAAAAGTACTGGATCCTAGGGCCCAGCTCTTAAAGCATTCGCAAGCAAAACCTTGCATCTCAAGATGACGAGGCCGGGGTAACATTCATTTAGTCCATTACGAAGACATCAGAATGGATCTGGTCAAGATGGCTGGCTCGCATCAAAGGATTACTGCCCGTGGAGCTCAGTACACACATGCTTACACGTGCCGAACACCTTAGACACTGGCAAAAAAACTGAGGACTCCCAGTAATGGGAGGGGTTATATGGGGGAAGTACGCGCCTTAAGGGGCGCGCCAGTGTCCAGCACCTGATACGCTGATATAATCCACATATATATTACAATGGCTCTGTATCCCCTGATGTAAGAAAAGAAGACATTATGGCAGCCATAATAGTGTAGCCCTGGTTATATAAGTGGTCTAGTGTTTTGGAAATACAGTTTGCAATATTAAAAGAAGAATATATAAAAAGGGAGATTATAATAATGCGGTCAGTAAGTATATATCCGAAAAAATTAAGTTAGTGGCTGGATGATCCAAATAGAAAAAAACTTAGCTAAACCTACAGCGTGATTCTATATCTATGATTAGGGACTTTGATGGTACACGCTGATCATTACCAGGTTTAGTATGTAAGTTGGCAGATATCGAAGTGATGTGTGCACTGAATGCATACATATATCACTACAGAAATATTTAAAAAAAATAATCACCATTTTGTTCATAAATAGTGACAGATCATAATCCAATGAAAAAACTAGTTAAAAATCTATTTTAAAAAAAGCATATATATATAAAAATATTTATACAAAAAAAATATATAATACTCCGGTTGGCAATAAATTGATTTTCTATAAAAAATGAATAAAGATGTTGAGGGATGAAACATTTGGTAACCACTGTGTGGCTAAAGGTCACAGCTTAGTGGTAGAGTTAAAATATAATTAAAAAACTCAAATGGTAATCATGGATGGGCTAAGGCGGTCATAACACAATGAAGAAATTCACTCAAGGGCTAGATCCATTAACCTATTACCATCCACACATGTAAAAATGAATCACGATAATAAATGTAAACTATAACAAATATAGAAACTGTGACCCAGTGAATGTTGTTGGTGTGTTACAGTAAGGGTTTTTTTTTTTGTTTTTTGTTTTTAGAAGGATTTATCCTTCCCTCCTTAGTATTCCAAAGCCACCAATACAGAACAAACTTTCAACATCACAGACTTTATAGGATGCCACACTGAAAGAGTGATTTACGTTCTACAATATAGTTGCAACCTCCAATATATAGGCCGGACCAAAAGAGCACCTGAACATCAAAATGGGCTTTCCAAAACATAATTTATCAAAACATTTTGCTCAGGTACATAACAAAGACCCCACACACCTCAGATTTTGGGTCATTGAGAAATATAACAGGGCATGGAGAGGCAGCCATATGGTCAGAACTATTAGCCAAAGAGCGTCCAAAAGGATCCATACCATGCAGACTAACTCCAGGAGGTATGAATGTGGAATTCAACCTCAATTGTTTTTTGAGCAACTTAATTTCCACTATGATCTATCTAATATCACACTTCACCGAGTCCACATTTTTCCACGCTAGATATCCGCCACTTTATGTCATCACTATTTGACTCACCAGATTAATTAGTTTACTATTTCTATTTCATTTTATAGTTTATCCTCCTATTCTTTGGATTTTAATTTTTATCTTTATTCTTGGACCCTCTTTAAGGAGGGAAGGATAAATAAAAATAAAAAAAACCCTTACTGCAACACACAAAACCTTCACTGGATCACAGTTTCTATATTTGACATAGTTTACATTTATTATCCTGATTAATTTTTACATATGTGGATGATAATAAGTTAACGGATCTAGCCCTTGAGTGCATTTCTTCATTGTGATACAATGTCTTAGCCCATCCCTAATTACAATGATTTTTTAAATTGTATTTTATTACCTCTACCACTAAGTTGTGACCTTTAGCCACACAGTGGTTACCAAATGTTTCATCCCTCAACATCTTTATTCATTTTTTATTTTTGACATCCAGAGTATTATTTGTTTGTATATATATTTTTTATATATATGATTTTTTAATATATACATTTTCATATTTTTAACTCGTTTTCTCATTGGATTATGATCTGTCACTATTTATGAATAAAATAGTGATTTTTAAATATTACTGTAGTGATATATGTATGTATTCAATGCAAACATCACCTCCATGCATGCCAACTTACATAATAAACCTGGTAATAATCAGCGTGTACCATCAAAGTCCCTAATCGTAGATATAGGATCAGGCTGTAGGTTTAGCTACGTTTTCTATTTGGATCACCCAGCCACTAATTTAATTATTTCCGATATATATACTTACTGACCGTAATATTATAATCTCCCTTTTTATATATTCTTCTTTTAATATTGTGCCCAAAACTGTGTATTTCCAAAACAATAGACCAACTATATAGTCAGGGCTACACCATTATGGCTGCCATAAGAATTGTTAGGACTCAGGAAAGATGACTGCGATGTAAACAAAGGGCTGACCTTTACCAAGATGGCCGCGGACCTACTTCCGGTTTTGCACAATTTAAGCACTTTCCGTTCAAACAATCATGCTCCCCAGAAGAAGGCAACCTGCCCTAATGCGTAGGGATTGGCTGAGGCGGACGTTTATCACACACTCACAGGACATGTGAGAAGGTGTTGTGACACTGACCTGTTACGATTTTTACTCTGCTCGTTTTTTAACGGTTACATTGTTAAGAGACCACCCTTCGTTGTTTAATACATTTCCACAATTGGTCTAAACATACTGCACTATTGGAGGTTACCTTCTCTGACACACTGTGGAGTGACGGAGATCATCCATGTGGAGAACAGAGAGAGGAGTAAATTGATTCCACCTCAGGGCCATTATGCAGCATCACACAGAAGTGTCCACCTAATTGATGGCTATGCGAATTTAATACAGAGTTAAGCTGGCCATATACCTATAGATTATCTGCAGATTTTCTATGGTTAGATGGAAAAAGTGCAACAGATTTCTCCATGTTCGCTAAACTGTGTGGATGGAGGAATGTCCCACTTTTTCCATCTAACCATAGAAAATCTGCAGATAATCTATAGGTGTATGACCAGTTTAAGGTGAGAGTCCAGAGAGACTATATTAAGGGAAGATTGCTGATGAACACCTTATGAACTTTAACACTATGAACTTTACCATTGATTAAAAAATAGAAATTAAATCATTTAGTTTACATCTACTATTATCAAGTGGATCGCTGTATACATTTTTATATACATTTTTTCTCATTAGCTCACCAAGCACATTGTCCACACATTCACACGACTAATCAATTAAAGCAATTTGAATTTATTCACAATTTTTCTTGTCTGTTCACCTGAGCAATTTTATTATATCCTCACGTAAACATTAACTGATTCAATTAATTTCATTCATCTTACTCTCTAGTACTCACTTATTGGTTATTTGTTATATTTACTCACTTTTTTTTTTTTTTTTTATTTACGCTACTTATTTATTTCGTTAGGAAATACAATTCAGTTTTCTCATTTTTTTTTTTTTTGTTCACCACTTCCCCTCTTTTTACTTTTGCACCTTCCTTTGGAGTTATACACCCAGCAGTCATTATTTCCCTCTACAATTTAGTGTGATTTATTTTACTTTTGTGTGAAATTTTACACATATCTTCTATCCCTTTGGTGTTATTGTGAACACTGATTTTGCAGCACTTGTCAATACGCCCACATTTTTTACACACATACGGATTCCTCCGATTTACTCATAGTAGCGCAATGGACCCCACTACACTCATGATCAGCTGTGATCATCGCGTGAACTAGGAAGTGCCGGTAAACGTCTTCTCGGTTCGCGCTGACAGAGAGCTGCTGATTGTCAGAGGGGGTCTGCGCTGATAATCAGCACATTATCAGTGCAGCCCCCATCAGAGGTGCCAATCACTGTTCATCAGCTGCCAGCCTGTGTCCCATAACGAATGCCTGTTGGATGCTACTCAGTAGCTCCTCCCCAGTGTCACTCATCAGTTTTTTTTTGTTTTTTTTAAATGTTGGTCTTTTTAGTTTGTGTAGCAAAAAATAAAAACCTCAGTGGTGATATACCACCAAAAGTAAGCTCTATTTGTGGGAGGAAAATGATAAAATTTGACAATTGACAAAGTGCGACAGAGCTGAAAGCTAAAAATAGTCCTGGGCAGGAAGGGTTGAAAGTGTCTGGTATTGAAGTGGTTAAAATATATTCCATTAAAAAAATAATCTATAAGCTTTACTAATCGTGTATGTAAATTAGGTAAAGGCCAAGTTCAGGTTTTTATTAGGTTTAATGCTGTACCCATATTTAGGGTGTAACATGAAACACATACATATACATAATGCCCCCAAACAGCCCTCCACCCATCTCTTCTACCTGGGACTCCATTCACATTTAGCATGAGTAATAGATATAGTAATTTTTAACATGGGTTTCCTGAGAACAAAAGTTATTTCAAGGGTTCCTCAGTGTTGCAAAAGATGAGAATGTCAGCACTAGAGAATAAAATTTTGGGTCGTTCCAAATTTTATTTTTTTGCCACGCGATATTAGTCCAACAGTTTAAGAAATGCAAAATTTCAGTTAAAAATACACTAAAGGTAATTATAGGGCAAGGAAACACATTTACCTATTTTTTTTGGTAAAACCTTAAAACTGCGTGTGCCCATGAAACAGCGACAAATTCAGTACTTTATCATTTCCATTGGCAATGCTTTAAAAGCTACTATGGATCATCAGTTTAGAGCTATCCATGAATAAGACTTATTGCTTTTACTCAATTAACGTTTTCACGTGTGTGGGGAAATTTTGATGCTTGGGTGCAACTTTAATTTTTTTACTTTTTTTTTTTTTTTAAATAAACTTTAGGGTAATTGGAAGCAATCTATCTGCTGTGAAGCTGCTGCATCACTTCCATCTCACAGCAGATAGTCTGCTTGTCAGAAATACACACACTCTCCAAATGGCTGCAGCAACTTGAAGCATGTGTAATCCCCCTGAAGTCACTGCTGTAGTACCATCTTGCAACAGGGTAATGTTGATAAATAAAAAGTTAGCACTTAGGAGCTAAAAACATGCATGCATCGGGGGTGCAATGCACGGCAGCGGCCAAGGTGGTCGCATTGACCGGGAACTCCACGCCATTCCGGCTTAACGAGCACCGCAGCAGGCGTCTGAGCCCTCGTTCCAGCCTGGCGCGCACCCCTGCCGGCCAGGGAAACTCATCTGCCTGATGAGCTCAGGCTCTGCCCAGAGGAGCCCCACCCCTGCACTGAACTCGGCAGCAGCACGGATTGGCCATCACAAAATGGTGGCTGCCTGACTTACTCCATAGCTGACCAGGATCAGAAAGCCCTCCCAAACATCTGAGGCCGCAGTGAGTACCTCCCTATCTGGGGCTCCCTCACCTACCTCCACTGAATCCCTCCTAGGGAGGACACTAGGAGGGGGTGCCCTTACCCCAGAGCAGTAACTGCTCCACAGCCCGGATCCGTCAGACACACAAGTCTTCTCACTCCCCCACAGACTTCCCCTCTATGATGGCTGCCTTCTCCCAAATGCCTTCTCCCCAATGCTTTCAAGAGGCCTATCTCACACAGCAGCACAGATCACAGCCTCCATACACGCAGATCTGCAGCAGATAGGGGCCGGAATTGAGGTGATCAGATCAAGCAACTCTGAGAATAAATCAAAATACTGCCAGGATCCAGGAGCTCCAGGACAAACTAGAGACTGCCACCTCCAAAATAGATGCAACAAACCATACAGCTTTTCCTCTTTCCATTATACCTTTTTGATAGTCTAGAACGCTGGGGGTTTGGAGCCGTATTTCTTAATACACACCCTTTACTCAACTCCTACAGCTTAGGTGCGATTAATGGGTCACTACTCCAAGTCCTTCGATATTCACAGAGGAACCAGACAAGGCTGCCCTCTATCGCCCTTGATTTTTGCAATCGCGATCAAGACACTGGCCATAGCCATAAGAGCGAATACGAACATCAAAGGGGTCCAATGCAGGCAAGAGGAACATAAGTGTGCCCTCCTTGCGGATGGCATGTTATTCCTGACCTCTCCACTAATCTCCACTCCCAATGTGTTCCAACTTCTCCAAGAATTTCGGGGCTCCAGGTCAATGTGTCCAAATCAGTAGCCCTCAACATATCGGTCCACACAACACTAATCGATCAACTTAAACACTTTCCCTTCACGTGGGCAGGAGACCCAATCGCCTATCTGGAAATCAAGCTGACTAAACGCATTGGCAACCTATATGCTGCTAACTACCCTCCCATGTTCCGTTCATTAGAGGCGGACCTAGATAAATTGTCAAAGGAAGGCCAATCCTAGCTAGGTAGACTGAACACAGTCAAAATGAATCTATTGCCCCATATTTTATATTTTTTTCACTCCCTCCCCATCCCAACTAAAAAATCTATCCTGTCTAAATTTCAATACAGGGTTGTTAGATTTGTCTGGGGTTACCAAGGAAATCGCTTCGCAAGGGACATCCTACTCAGACTTAAGACCGAACTTATGGCTCTATTACCAGGCAGCACAGCTAGCCCAGTTTTCTGCTATATACGCAGAGTCTCAGACCTGACTGGGTCTCCCTTGAGAGGCAGGCCATCCCCCATTATACGCTCGACTTCTTAGTATGGCAACCATCGAAACACATACCTGTCATACTAGCCCCTACGTTATCTCACTCCCTAGCTTTCTGTGATCAGCTACATAAAAATGTGCACTTGATAACCCCCTAAAGCCCCTCACGCACTTATTTCATAATCCCGACTTCCCTCCAGGGATGAATATACATGCGTTGAACTGGTGGCTGAACAAAGGTGTTTTCAGAATAGGCCATTTCATTGGGTCATTCACTGAGTACACTACAAATGCCAGCTTCGGAAAAATTTAGACTTTCCCAGAACAGGCACTTCCTCCGCACACTCTGGACTGACAAACTGAGCATTCCTAAAGCCACTATGTATGAACAATGGTGCTCTAACAGATGCCCCGGCATATGCTCGATCTTGGGAGTCCGATCTGGACATCCAGCTGGACCCTGATATGTGGTTTCAAGCTTTCAGCAGATCTAAAAGGTATCTTAAACGTTGCTTTGATAGAAGCTAACATTAAGGTTTTCACAAAGTGGTATTATGTCCCTTGCCAGGCTCTCCAAAATATTTCCAGATGCCTCCACCCTCTGCTATAGAGGCTGCGAACATATAGGCACGATGCTTCATATATGGTGGATGTGCCCCAGCATACGAAGCTACTGGAACAAAATTTCTTCACCTTCTATGAAAGGTGGCTGGATCAATGTTCCTCAAGACCCCGCATACATCCTACTAAACCACAGAGTGCACAACACTCCCAAGTCCACACAATATCTAATTTTCTTTAGGCGTTTGGCAGTCAAGATCACATTAGCGAAAGCTTGGAAAACTCCAACTGTGTCAATCTTGGCTGCCAAAACTGAAATTTTGTGGATCATGACACAGGAACAAACAGTGGCAAAACTGCAGGACACAGTACAGCGATTTGAGGGGATCTGGGAACCACGGGCCACATTTAGCAGCCTGTTCCCATTTCTCAATGGGTAAAAACAGGGGGACATGTGCCCCAAAAGACGGGGACCATTTCGCTACCACCTACACCAGCTTCTTCGGGCATAAAAGCCTATTTCAAGCTAACCGCCAAGTTTGGCTGCTCTTGACGGACAAGATGGTGTCAGACCCTTCAGGGTGCACTAAGCAAAGGCACCCTCCCCCCATCTGAGCGACGACTCAGCCTGGAGGCCGACCAGATGAATCTACTGATCCCAACCACACGCTCCCTCCAAAGACAAACACTGGCATGATGGGGAAATTTCATTCAGAAACCCCAAGCCACCTACCAGAGAACCAGAAACTCACACAGATCATTCATACACAGACTACTGCAGAAGACCCTACTCTGCAGCTTCCCCAGTCAGTCATGCCTCCCTCAAGCAAGCCTAGTGGAGGACCTACCTGTAGGATATGTATTATGTAAGGATGTAGAATATTTATATATATATATATATATATATATATATATATATATATATATATATATATATATATATATATATATATAGATAGATAGATAGATAGATACACATTATATATATATATACACACACACACACACACACAACACATATACAGTGGGGCAAAAAAGTATTTAGTCAGCCACCAATTGTGCAAGTTCTCCCACTTAAAAAGATGAGAGGCCTGTAATTATCATAGGTATACCTTAACTATGAGAGATAAAATGTGGAAACAAATCCAGACAATCACATTGCCTGATTTTTGAAAGGATTTATTTGCAAATTATGGTAGAAAATAAGTATTTTGTCTGTCAAAAGTTCATCTCAATAATTTGTTATATATCCTTTGTTGGCAATGACAGAGGTCAAACGTTTTCTTTAAGTCTTCACAAGGTTGTCACACACTGTTGCTGGTATGTTGGCCCAATGCTCCATGCAGATCTCCTCTAGTGATGTTTTGAGGCAGTCGCTGGGCAACACGGACTTTCAACTCCCTCCAAAAAGTTTTTCTATGGGGTTGAGATCTGGAGACTGGCTAGGCCACTCCAGGACCTTGAAATGCTTCTTACGAAGCTACTCCTTCATTGCCCAGGTGGTGTGTTTGGGATCATTGTCATGCTGAAAGACCCAGCCAGGTTTCATCTTCAATGCCCTTGCTGATGGGAGGAGGTTTGCACTCAAAATCTCACGATACATGGCCCCATTCATTCTTTCATGTACGCGATCAGTTGTCCTGTTCCCTTTGCAGAGAAACAGCCCCATGATGTTACCACCCCATGCTTCACAGTAGGTATGGTGTTCTTTGGTTGCAACTCGGCATTCTCTCTCCTCCAAACATGAGGAGTTGTGTTTCTACCAAACAGTTCTACTTTGGTTTCATCTTACATTCTCCCAATCCTCTTCTGGATAATCCAAATGCTCTCTAGCAAACCTCAGACATGTACTGGCTTAAGCAGGGGGGACACGTCTGGCACTGCAGGATCTGAGTCCCTGACGGCATAGTGTGTTACTGATGGTAGGCTTTGTTACGTTGGTCCCAGCTCTCTGCAGCTCATTCACTAGGTCCCTCGTGTGATTTTGGGATTTTTGCTCATAGTTATTGTGATCATTTTGACCCTACAGGGTGAGATCTTACGTGGCGCCCCAGATCGAGGAAGATTATCAGTGGTCTTGTATGTCTTCCATTTTCTAATTATTGCTCCCACAGTTGATTTCTTCACACCAAGCTGCTTGCCTATTGCAGATTCAGTCTTCCCAGCCTGGTGCAGGTCTACAATTTTGTTTCTAGTATCCTTCGACAGCTCTTTGGTCTTCACCATAGTGGAGTTTGGAGTGTGACTGTTTGAGGTTGTGGACTGGTATCTTTTATACTGATAAGTTCAAACAGGTGCCATTGATAAGTCCATAGGTGCCCTCAACAGGTAATGAGTGGAGGATAGAGGAGCCTCTTAAAGAAGATACAGGTCTGTGAGAGCCAGAAATCTTGCTTGTTTGCAGGTGACTAAATACTTATTTCCCACCATAATTTTCAAATAAATTCTTTAAAAAAAAATAAAAAATAAAAAAATCAGACATTTTGTCTCTCATAGTTGAGGTATAACCATGATGACAATTACAGGCCTCTCTCATCTTTTTAAGTGAGAGAACTTGCACAATTGATGGCCCACAATCATTTTTTGCCCCACTTTACATACATACACACACAGTATCTCACAAAAGTGACCCCTTGCATTTTTGTGAATATTTTATTATATCTTTTCATGTGACAACAATGAAGTAACTACACTTTGCTGCAATGTAGCAAGTAGACAGCTTGTATAACTCAAAACACAGCTATTAATGTCCAAACCGCTGGCAACAAAAGAGTTTGTATCCAATAAAGATGCGCAGTCCCAAAAACTCAAACAAATAAGCACATAAGAGTGCCAGCATGCCCTCAAACTAATGAGCAAATAGTGCAAATAGGCAATTTACAGATATAAAAAATAAATACATTAAAAAAAAAAAAAAATGTGATCAGAACGAACGTCTTAAAAAGACAATCGTGTTTTTCTGTTCATCCGAAAAAGTAAAAAACAGCGCCGCTTACCTGATCTGATGGATCTCAAATTGAAGCGATCAGATAGGCACGCGCAGGAAGGATCACATGGCCACGGGCATTGTATCCACCGGCTTCTCCAACAGCAGTATCCTCCTCCTTTAGCGGGGTCTTTACTCTGCTTAAAACACTCCTCTCAGAGCCTTCCAATACCATAGATTCCTCCACAGGATGTGTGGTGGTCTGAGAATTTCACCCTGATTGTTAGCATGTTTTTTAGTTCTTGGACTACATATTCACTTTTTTTCTTATCTGTAAATTTCATATTTGCACTTTTTTTGAGCTCATTAGTTTAAGCACATGCTGGTACTCTTGTGTGCATCTTTCTTTGAGTTTTTGGGACAGCGCATCTTTATTGGATACACACATTTATGGACTGAATATTTAGGTTTTTCAGATGCAGAACCTTTTTTTGTACAAATGTATTTGAGAGATAGAGATTAGAGATAGAGATTTTATATATATAATAAAAAAATTATATATATATATATATATATATATATATATATATATATATATATATATATATATATATATATATATATATATATATATATATATATATATATATATATATATAACACACACACAGTTTTTTTCTGTTTATTGGGTTTAGCGCAGATATCCTGCTATACATAACAAAAGTGAGTACATCCCTAAGTGAAAATGTCCAATTTGGGCCCAATTAGCCATTTTCCCTCCTCGGTGTCATTAGACTCGTTAATGTTACAAGATCTCAAGTGTAAATGGGGCGCAGGTGTGAAATTTGGAGCGATCGTTCTCACTCTCTCATAGACTCTCTCACGGTCACTTCAACATGGCACCACATGGCAAAGAACTGTCTTAGGATCTGAAAAAAAGGTTTGTTACTCTACATAAAGATGGCCTAGGCTATAAGAAGATTGCCAAGACCCTGAAACTGAGCTGCAGCACGGTGGCCAAGACCATACAGCAGTTTAACAGGACAAGTTCCACTCAGAATAGGCCTCGCCATTGTCAACCCAAGAAGTTGAGTACACGTGCTCAGCATCATATCCAGAGGTCGTCTTTGGGAAATAGACGTACGAGTGCTGCCAGCATTGCTTCAGAGGTTGAAGGGGTGGGGGGGGGGGGGTCAGCCTGTCAGTGCTCAGACCATATGCCACACACTGCATCGAATAAGATAAACGTATTTGGTTAAAATGGTGTCAAGCATGTGTCTCGGCAACCAGAGGAGGAGTACACAGACAAGTGTGTCTTGCGTACAGTCATGCATGGTGGGAGTGTCATGGTCTAGGGCTGCATGAGTGCTGCCAGCACTGGGGAGCTACAGTTCATTGAGAGAACCATGAATGCCAACATGTACTGTAACATACTGAATCAGGGCATGATCCCCCCTACCTTTGGAGACTGGCAGTATTCCAACATGATAATGACCCCAAACACACCTCCAAGATGACCACTGCCTTGCTAAAGAAGCTGAGAATAAAGGACGGGCCAAGCATGTCTACAGTCCTAAACCCTGAGCATCTGTGGGGCATCCTCAAATGGAAGGTGGAGGAGTGCAATGTCTCCAACATCCACCAGCACCATGATGTCGTCATGGAGGAGTGGAAGAGGACTCCAGTGGCAACCTGTGAAGCTCTGGTGAACTCCATGCCCAAGAGGGTTAAGGCAGTGCTGGCCACACAAAATATTGACACATTGGGCCCAATTTGGACATTTTCACTTAGGGGTGTACTCACTTTTGTGAGAAAGTGTGCGTAATATAACCGATGCAGCCTTGAATGATTCTGCATCGATGCAGAGAACTCCTGGTAGAGCCCTGCCCTGCCTCACCTGGGAGGGAGGGAGAGAGCAGAGCTGCACGGAGCTGACCTGGGAGCTGTATTGTGGTTATTGGCTAGTACACTGTGGCCGGATTTGCAGCAGTCCGTATGGACTGTATGAAGTTTTCTCCTCCAGGTTCAGGTTAAGTGTCCCTGCAGTGTCCCCTCTACTTGTCCCGCGCCCTCCCCCCTTAGCTCAGTCTGAGTGGATGAAGTCTCTTCCTGGATATGTGCTGCCCCCCTCCCTCTCCTCTGCAGGCTCCTGCTGGGTGACTCCACTCTGGCAGGTGAGATGTGTGCATGTCCCTCGGTGACAGCAGGTTGATGCTGCATGTTGTAGTGTGGGGCAGTGACTGGCTGCCATGGGGTTCGCAAACCCCGAAAACCTACTCCTCGCATTTTTCAGACATTGCTCTATTGCAGAAAAAGGAAGAAGTGCTTAAGTCTCCTGTTCACCATCCTCAAATAGCACCCCACCTCTCCACCCTCAACAAAATAGCCCCTGCTGCATGCAGGGAGTGTCTTTTTTTTCTCTTTTTTAAGAAAAGATGATGACAAAAAAAAAGTTATTGCTTGAATTTTTTGATGAAAACCATATGCAGTAATTGTGATGCATTGCAGAACCTAATCGTTGAAAGGAAAATTGTAATCAAATCAATTCATGAGACCAGTGAAGATGCGCACCTGTCTAAGTCCTGCATATACAGTATTTCCAACTTTTTCATAAATTTTTCATTGGTTTAACATGACACATTGTATATTTTTTTCCAGCCTATGTAACATGGAGACATGAAAGTGGGAAGCAAGATTATGGAAGAAAATGTAAAAAAAAAATAATAAAAAATGGAAAATAGCAGAAAGAATAAAAGTAGGTGGTAAAGAGAAGAGAGGTAGAATTAAGAATGATATATATATATATATATATAGAAAGGTTGTACATAAAAAAAAATCCAAAAAAATGGTGACTGAAAATCACATTAAAGCTCACACCACACATTACAATCCATGCGTACAATTACCATTTGAACTACCAACTATGTAGTGCCAGGGCCTGCATGATTGGATACAAATTAATGTGAAAGATTAGCCAACAGAAACCCCCTATTCCACCATTTAACATCAGCTTTGTAAATCTAAAGTTGAGAAGTTGATTGTACAAAGATCATATGGTCCGACTAATGTGACCTTTAGAAGTGTTTAGGTTTCACTTCTTAAAGAAGCCTACTTTTTTTTTTATGCTGTATACTTACGTTTACTTTCGCTCCTTTCACACAGTGGAATTGCGGGTATCCACTGACTATCAATGTTGCATGAGATTGAACCAGACCCCCTCAGAACGAAGTCCTTATCACACTCAAACGATATAGCAGAATTCAATGTATATGGGCCAATGAACCCTGATAGTCTTCTTGAATTTGTAACATTTGGATTAGGGCAATTTACAGCTAAAGATTAGGAGAAAATAAAAATTAATAACTGGAGGTGGCATATAAATGGTGACATTATGCTGCACTACAATATTTTCCAACCATCACAAAAACAAATATGCAGAAGTATCACTAATCATTATGTATGCAAAACTGTAAAGGTCAAGATCAGATTTTTTATCCTGTTGCCTGTTGTACCCATATTCAGGGTTTAACATGAAGTATAGTCACATACAGTGCCTTGCGAAAGTATTCGGCCCCCTTGAACTTTTCAACCTTTTGCCACATTTCAGGCTTCAAACATAAAGATATAAAAATTTTATTTTTTGTGAAGAATCACCAACAAGTGGGACACAATTGTGAAGTGGAATGAAATCTATTGGATTTTTGAAACTTTAACAAAAAAATGAAAAGTGGGGCATGCAAAATTATTCGGCCCCCTTGCGTTAATACTTTGTAGAGCCACCTTTTGCTGCGATTGCAGCTGCAAGTCGCTTGGGGTATGTCTCTATCAGTTTTGCACATCGAGAGACTGAAATTCTTGCCCATTCTTCCTTGCAAAACAGCTCGAGCTCAGTGAGGTTGGATGGAGAGCGTTTGTGAACAGCAGTTTTCAGCACTTTCCACAGATTCTCGATTGGATTCAGGTCTGGACTTTGACTTGGCCATTCTAACACCTGAATATGTTTATTTGTGAACCATTCCTTTGTAGATTTTGCTGTATGTTTGGGATCATTGTCTTGTTGGAAGATAAATCTCCGTCCCAGTTTCAGGTCTTTTGCAGACTCCAACAGGTTTTCATCCAGAATGGTCCTGTATTTGGCTGCATCCATCTTCCCCTCAATTTTAACCATCTTCCCTGTCCCTGCTGAAGAAAAGCAGGCCCAAATCATGATGCTGCCACCACCATGTTTGACAGTGGGGATGGTGTGTTGAGGGTGATGAGCTGTGTTGCTTTTATGCCAAACATATTGTTTTGCATTGTGGGCAAAGAGTTTCATTTTGATTTCATCTGACCGGAGCACCTTCTTCCACATGTTTGGTGTGTCTCCCAGGTGGCTTGTGGCAAACTATAGACGAGACTTTATGGATATCTTTGAGAAATGGCTTTCTTCTTGCCACTCTTCCATAAAGGCCAGATTTGTGCAGTGTACGACTAATTGTTGTCCTATGGACAGACTCTCCCACCTCAGCTGTAGTTCTCTGCAGTTCATCCAGAGTGATCATGGGCCTCTTGGCTGCATCTCTGATCAGTCTTCTCCCTGTCTGAGCTGAAAGTTTAGAGGGACTGCCAGGTCTTGGTAGATTTGCAGTGGTCTGATACTCCTTCCATTTCAAAATGATCGCTTGCACAGTGCTCCTTGGGATGTTTAAAGCTTGGGAAATCTTTTTGTATCCAAATCCGGCTTTAAACTTCTCCACAACAGTATTACGGACCTGCCTGGTGTGTTCCTTGGTCTTCATGATGCTCTCTGCGCTTTCAACAGAACCCTGAGACTATCACAGAGCAGGTGCATTTATACAGAGACTTGATTACACACAGGTGGATTCTATTTATCACCATCAGTCATTTAGGACAACATTGGATCATTCAGAGATCCTCGCTGAACTTCTGGAATGAGTTTGCTGCACTGAAAGTAAAGGGGCCGAATAATTTTGCACGCACCACTTTTCAGTTTTTTATTTGCTAAAAAAGTTTAAATCAGCCAATAGATTTCGTTCCACTTCACAATTGTGTCCCACTTGTTGGTGATTCTTCACAAAAAATAAAAATTTTATATCTTTATGTTTGAAGCCTGAAATGTGGCAAAAGGTTGAAAAGTTCAAGGGGGGCAAATACTTTTGCAAGGCACTGTACATAATGCCCCAATGCTGCAATTCTGTCTGCAATCTCAAACTGAATCTGCACTTTGCAACTGTGCTATTCATTTTCAATGGCACCTAAAACGCGGTGCATGTATGCCACGATTATATCGCAATAAATCATGAACCAATATGGTTACAGTCACCTTAACTTTTTTCTTGCTGAAACTAACCTCTAAAATGATAGATCCTAGCCTACAATACATTGAAAAGCCAAATTTCTAACCTTTGCATGTAGGAGAATTGGAACTCCACTCCCCTGTTCCTGTACAGGATATAGAAGCATCGCCCGCAACTTCTAAAGGCTCCTGGCATGAAAACGTTACAGAATCCAAATACGTATACTCATCTTTTTGTGGATGATATTCTCCATTAGCTGGCGATTCTGGTGCAGCACATAATACTTCTATAAGTAAAATAAAATGATGGAATATACACATTTAGAGAGAGAAAAAAGGTTCCCTCATAATTTTAAAGTGAAAGACAACAGATTCATATAAGCATGGCTCATCAAAACTTAAACAGTAGAGCTCGTATCTATAAAATCAGAGCACGGATACAGTTCTGTTATTTGTATGCAACCTTGTGTCCCACAGTATATAGTTTTAAAGTGGTAGTAAAGGCCTTTTTTTCATGTTTTACCTACAGCTAAGCCTATAAGAAGGTTTACCTGTGGATACTGCAAATATCTGCATGTGCACGGTTTAGGAACTTTTTACTTGTGTAGTCGCCAGTGCCGTCACCGGCGCATGCGCTCTGGATGGATCAGCATACCCGTGCCATAAACAGTGATATCATCATGGCTCAGCCATTCAAAAGGACCGGAGCCTGCAAACCAGGAAGGAAGACCGGATGAAGATGGAAGCCCTGTCAGGGGTAGAGGACTTAAATTTTAGGGTAAGTTTCACATAATGTGCTAGTATGTGATGCATACTAGCACATTATAACATTGCCTTGCAGGGGAAAAGTTTTTTGTTTGAGTTCACTACCAGTTTAAGATTTGGAGCTGTACCTAGGCCTGTGCTTGATTTAAAGTGATTGTAAAACTTTTTTTTTTTTTTTTTTTATAACAAACATGTTATACTTGCATGATCTGAGGTGGTCAGTGGTTTAGCATAGAACAGCCCTGGTCCTCCTCTTCTGGGGTCCCCCGCCAGAGCTCTTGGCCTCGCCCTATTGCCAAGTGCCCCCATAGCAAGCTGCTTGCTATGGTGGCACTCATGAGTGCTCGATTCTGAGCTGCACTCGGTGTCCATTAATGCAGGCACAACCTCGCCCCCCAATCCGATTGATAGCAGCAGAAGCCAACGACTTCTGCTGCTGCCTTTCTGTCCAGTGAGGAGAAAGCCAAGATAGATGCTGCTCTTGGGCACAGAACTGGATCAAGTTTGGGCTCAAGTATAGAGGGAGGTTAGCCGCATACAGGTGGTTTGCATGGTATACATCAGGGATTGTTGCAGAACTACACATCCCATGAGGCATTGTAAAACTCATTGACAGACATGACTAGGCATGATGGGAATTGTAGTTCTTGAACAACTGGAGGGGCATAGTTTGGAGACCTCTGGTATACATTAAGTTAAAAATAGTATTTTTGTACTCACCGTAAAAAATCCTTTTCTCTGAAGTTCACTGGCTGACACAGCTCCATTAACCTTGACCATAGGGTTGTTATGCCACCTTCAGGAGAGGACTAGGCAGAACATGTTACACATGTGAAAACAGAACTTTACAGTTCCACCCAGGGGGGCGGTCCCTCCAGTAACATCCCCTCAGCCTGCCTCCTGCAGCTCAGTACATCAACAAGCAGTATAAACGTAAACCAATAGGAGGGGAGGGTACTGTGTCAGTCAGTGAACTTCAGAGAAAAGGATTTTACGGTGAGTACAAAAATCCTATTTTCTTTAACCACTTGAGATCCGCGCTATAGTCAATTGACGGCTACAGCGCGGATCTCCTTTTCCGGGACTACGTCTATTGACGTAGTCCCGTGCACGAGCGGCCTGCGCGCCCCCTGAGGGGCGCGCGCGGCGCGCTCTGTGATCGGCGATTCTACAAGACTCGCCTGATCACCGATCCGTGCAAGGGGTCGATCCCGACCCCTTATCACGTGATCAGCTGTCAGCCAATGGCAGCTGATCATGTGATATAACGGAGCCGGTAATCTGCTATTATTCCTCCACGCGCTGTCAGCGCGAGGAGAAAAAAAAAAGCCGATTACCGGCGGCCGTGATCGGGACATCAGTCCCGATCATGGCCAGCACTGCTAGTGCCCACCTGCAACCCTGTCAGTGCCCACCTGCCCCCTGCCAGTGCAACAATAAAAAAAGTAAGTACCGCCCGTCAGTGCCACCCAGCAGTGCCCACAGTGCCACCCAGCAGTGCCCACAATCTGCCTTAACAAAGGTGCTGCACCCGTGCCACATATCCGTGCCCATCAGTGTCATCTACCAGTGCCCAGCAGTGCCGCCCATCAGTGCCCATCAGTCCCATCTATCAGTGGTACCTATCAGTGCCCATCCGTGCCACCCATCCATGCCATCTTATGTGCCCATCTTTGCCCATCAGTGCCGCCTTATCTGTGCCTATTAGTGCCGCCTTTATGCCCATCAGTGCCCACCAGTGGAGCCCATCAGTGCCCACCAGTGCAGCCCATCAGTGCCCACCAGTGCAGCCCATCAGTGCCGCCTCATCAGCGCACTTCAATGAAGGAGAAAAATGACCCGTTTGCAAAATTTTATAACAAACTTTTAAACATTATTTTTTTTTTTTTTTTGCATCTTTTTTTGTTTGTTTAGCAAAAAATAAAACTCCGAGCTGTAATTAAATACCACCAAAAGAAAGCTCTATTTGTGGGAAAAAAATGATAAAAATTTCATTTGGGTACAGTGTTGTATGGCCGCGCAATTGTCATTCAAAGTGCATCAGCGCTGAAAGCTGAAAATTGCTCTGGGACTGAGGGGGGTTTAAGTGCCCAGTAAGCAAGTGGTTAAACAGAAAAGGGAGTGCAGAACTGCAACATTACACGGCCACCTGTAAAACTTTGCGGCCAAAGCAGGCATCAGACGAAGCGCTTACATCCACTTTGTAGAATTTGGTAAAAGTGTGAACAGACGCCATAAGTCGCCATCTTACATACCATGTCGGAAAGCTGAAGAGGTTCCAATTTCCCTGGTGGAATGGGCCTTGACAGGAAAGGGGGGCACCTGCCCCTTCAAGGCGTAGGCCTGTATCACATCTGTCTGATCCACCTGGAAATGGTGGTCGACGAGACCGACATACCTCTTTTTTCGGACCTTTTTTGGTCTTCATTGATGCGGAGCACTGAAACCACCTTTGGCAGAAAGGAAGGTTGCAGTCACAACACCCCTTATCCTTATGGATAACCAGATAGGGTGGCTTGCAAGACAAGGCTGCCAGCTCTGAAACCCTCCTGGCCGATGTAATGGCCACTAGAAAGACCACTTTCTGGGAAAGAGTCAACAAGGGAATTTCTCTAATGTTCTCAATAGGCAGTTTCTGCGCAGATAACACCAGGTTCAGATCCCACGGGGGTAATGGTGGATGCACCAGAGGAACTACACGTCGGACTCCCTGAACAAAAGTGCTCACTAGAAAGTGAAACGCCAGGGGTTGCGAAAAAAAGAAAAAAGGCAGCCAAGGTTGATATTTGTCCTTTAATGGTGCTTAAAGCCAATTTCTGGTCTACTTCTCGCTGTAGAAACAGCGGGATCCTGGAAAACGGAATAGGTGCGGACGCCATCCTTTCTCCTCACGCATAGTGATGTATGACTTCCAGGTACAATGGTATATCTTCGGAGAAGAAGATTTCCATGCTCTCAACATAGTTGAAATCATAGAGTCCGATAGACCTTGGTACCTTAGCACCTGGCTCTCAACAGCCATGCCGTTAAAATCAGCGATGGTAAAACAGGATGGCGAATCAGACCTCGACACAGAAGGTCCTCTCGCAACGGCAGTCGCCAAGGAGCCTTCGCAACCAGGCGTACTAGGTCGGCGTGCCAGGGATGCCGAGGCCAATCTGGGGCAATCAGTATTACTGGAACCCCCTCGCCCTCCACTCTACGGAGCAGACGTAGTAGTAGCTTTAGCGGAGGAAAGGCGTAGATCAGTCGGTACTGATCCCATGGAGCCACCAGAGCCATCGACCATATGGGAGAGGCGAAGCCTGATCGTTCGGAGTTCGAGCACATTGAACGGCAACTTGGGTTCCTTACCCGACCTGAGGCCCTGGGTCGACTGTACTCCCAGAACTCCACCACCCCAGCTGGTCAGGCTGGCGTCTCTTGTGATCACAACCCAATTTAGAGGTAGGAACGACTTCCCGGACCGAAATGCCGGGGACCTCAGCCATCAGAACAGGGAGTCCCTGACTGACTGGCTCACCTGAATCTGCCGATCCAGGGATAACGGAGATATGTCCCATTTTGTCAATATCTCCTTCTGCAAGACTCGCATGCAGAAACACGACGACCACCTATGGTTCAGCAATAGTTTTACTGCGGGTCCGAGAGTCTGCATATGGTCTGCAGCACCACTGCCGACAATGAAGCCCTGGATAGCAGAGGAAGCGTATCCAGAGCCACGTTCCAAATGCACTTAAGACTGTGCACTAACTGGTCTGCTAGTTCCACGCAGACAGGAGTAGCCTGCTGCTTCTCCAATTCGCGGTGCAAAAGTGTTGCCCATTCACGTGGGGTCCTTAAACACAGGAGCCCCCTCTACCAGGATCGTGGTTACTTTATTTAACCTGGATACTGGGGGGTCCACAATCTGAGAAGCCGACCATTATTTAAGAAGGCTCTTCCCAAAGGGGTAACGCACCGCCATGATTTTTGGGACCGCAAAGGTCCGTTGTAGTTGTCCCCATTCCTGTATATGAGCTTCTCTAAATAAGTCAGATACGGAAACACCGTAGATGCATGGGCTGGCTTACGGGACCCAAAAGGGACCGTTACTTCAGCAGAAGGACCTGCTGCATCCTGAAACTTCAGGGTATTACGCACAGCTGTGATAAGTGCTGCAACTAGCGCTTTTCTTGTGCGGACCCAGACGGGGACTCATCCTCACTGTCCAATCAGTCCTGGTTAGCGTCATCTGAAGCAACAGAGCAGGAGCTGCCAGTCTCAGCGGGGCCCAAGTCTGCATCAGATTTAACCCCGGAGGAGGGGGGGGCAGGGGCCGCTTTAAAAACCACGCTGGACTACAACAAAATGGCCACTGGGTATCCAGTATAACGGACATAATCACAGGGAAAATGGCCGCTGTACTAGAGTAAAATGGTTCCTGACCATGCTTTCCACTGAGGCACACCAAATATGGCAGACAAACTGTACACAGAAAAGGACCATGAAAAAGACAGAAAATGGCGGCAGAACAGCCCTATGGCAATCAGCACATGCAGACCTCCAGACACATAGCGGGGAGACCACAGACACCCAGTGCAGCCCCCCCATCCAGGTGAGAGCCCCCTGGGGAACCCCTGGCTATAGGCACACACACCGCTCAGCAGTCCATAATGCAGCATCCCCCACGGGGGAGCAGGGGAGATAGGGACAGGGAGAGAAGAGAGGGAGGAGAAGGACCCCCGAATCGACCTCCTAGGGAATGCCCAACTGCTCAACCACGCGGAGGCGGGGAGAACTGTACTTGCCATCCGGATGAGCTGGGGACATCCCATCACAGACCCACTCCCAAAGTAACGGGGTGGCTGCTGACCACAGCATACTGTGACATAAACATCAGTAGCCGGGCCATATGTGTGCCCTGGAGCGTTGCGCTCACCAGTCGCCCCTGGAGCCTGAGGGGCATGTCGTGGCCGACCCAGCGCGTAGCTATGGCCTGTACATGCTCGATGGCCAGGCTGGGGAGACTACAAGGATAAGGTTATCCAGCCTGTCACCCAGCCGGCTGTTGATAGCAGATCACAGGATCTAAAAATCTTGCGCAAAAGGCAAACTTCAGGAAAAAAAAGCCAGTGAACGAAAGAGAAAAAACAACTGCCTTCTAAACCACTTATATTCCAGCATCCTGGGCTGCCATCCTGCATCCTGTATAAAGGACTGCTGTACACACATTGTATATTTGTGTGCAGATGATGTCTGTAGGCTGCCTTGATGTTCAAGCAATCGAAAATCTGTTAAAATTTCTCAAAAGTCAACTCGGGTCACGTCGAGCCCTGATGGACACATCCTTTGTACTGTTTAGCATGCCTTCCTATGGAGTATTATCAGTTATACCTACAACTAAATATCTATACATTACATACTATAAAAAAATTGTTACCAAAAGAAATGTTTAAATTAAGAGATAAAAAAACATGCTTATGCGAAACTTCAAATAGGGGATGGACAATCCTAAATAAAGATCTATTTATTGGCTAAACCAGGGGTAATCAACCCATGGCACTGGTGCTTTAAGCGGCACACAAAGCCTCTTGCCAGCATTCGATTCCCTCCCCATCAGCAGAGCAGTGCAGGGAAGTGTCAGTGAGACACTAATACAGTACATTACAATTTCAGAACTAGAGATGGATAGACAGATCTATCTAGATAGATAGATATCTATCTATGAGAGATATAGAGATATAGATATAGATATATATTAGAGATATCTATATCTATCTCTCTCTATAATATATATCTATATCTATCTCTCTCTATAATATATATCTATATCTATCTCTCTCTATAATATATATCTATATCTATCTCTCTCTATAATATATATCTATATCTATCTCTCTCTATAATATATATCTATATCTATCTCTCTCTATAATATATATCTATATCTATCTCTCTCTATAATATATATCTATATCTATCTCTCTCTATAATAATATCTATATATTATATATATATATATTTATATTATCTATCTCTCTCTATAATATATATATATATATATATAATAATATCTCTCGCTCTCTATATCTATATCTATATATTATATATATTTATATTACACACGTAGCATGGACATCAAGGATACATAGACATATCAACTTGGCAGCACATGATGATGTAGAAAAATTGATGGGCAAATTCTATAAATTCTTGTGTGTGTGTATATTATATATATATTGTATATATAATTAAGAAAAAGAGCAAAAAGGTATTTGGGTTCAATATTTAGAGAAAAAAAGGGGAGCAACGGGCGGGACTTTGTATGAGGCAAACGGAAGCAGAAAAATAAATTTAGGTAAAAAACTGGTTTTAATAAATTCGAACAGTCATATTTACATATTATTGCACATAACCATAAATTAATATTTTCAATTTCATCGAAATATACATTCTAACAAGGACTTAATAGTAAATACATGAGAAGCTTCACATTCAGTAGCACCAATTATATATGGGTATGTGACACAGTAAAGTGTCACTTAGAAAAAATAAAAACAAAAAAAAAGGGATAAATCAAAAAGGAATGTCCATTCTTTGTTAAAAATTGTGTACACAACACAGAAGTTGACAGCTCTACGTGTTTCATGGCCTTTTTGTCACTGGTCAGGAGCAAGACCGTAATGGTAACCTATGAATAGAGAGAACACAACCATATTTGAGATGGTCTGGGAGAAAGTGGACAAATATACAATATGAAAAAACCCCATATGTACACTTGACCCACAGACACATATGTACCTGCGCAAAGGTGGTGTGGCGCATTGGCAGTCAGGCTGGCCAAAAATGCCATAGACCGGGGGGTTGAGGGGGCAAAACCCAGGCGACACCCGAAAAGCACCCAAAGCAGGTCAAAGTGTAGAATATGACACAAATTCAGTATTGAAGATGGAGTGACTCATAATAAAGGGACAGCTAAAAAAAAACTGAAAAATCTGAGTGTAACAAGTGAATGTGAAAGTGAAGTATAAAACTGAGAAAAGGGAAAAAAAAGGAAAAAAGTGAAGAGTGCAAGAAAAAGTTGAAAAGCAAGAAAAGTAATGAAAAGTAAAAAATGAAAAGGCTTGAGAAGTAAAGAATCAGAAAATGAAATCAATTGATGGAAAAAACTGCTAGGAAAAAAAAAAAAAAAAAAAAAAGGAGATGCAAATGTGTGAGTACCTAATACATGGATGAAGGTAAGGAAACCATTGTAAATGTGATTGCAAAAAGGTGATAAAAAAGACCTGGTATGAGAACCTACAGAGGGGGGAAAACTCATGCAGAGGGCGCTGCCATAGACTTACTCCCAACGTCAAGAACCCGAAATCCAAAGGGACAAGGAAGGCGCCTGCCATGCCAACCAGGTTAGGCAGCCACGAGCGACAGACCGAGCCCTCCAATTTTCGGAGATGGAAAACCTGGCAGCTGGTACAAGTGCACCACGAGGACGCCAAATATCCGGCTCCGGAAACATGACGTTGATGCGCAGTGGAGGAGGCCCCGCCCGACCTACTACAGAACAGGGCGGCGGAGAAAATCCCCAGTGCGCGTCGCAACCCTGGAACATTTACAATGGTTTCCTTACCTTCATCCACGTATTCTTAGGTACTCAAACATTTGCATCGTTTTCTGATTCTTTACTTCTCAAGTCAATTTTTTTTACTTCTTTCACTACTTTTCTTGCACTCTTCACTTTTTTCCTTTTCTCAATTTTATACTTCACTTTCACATTCACTTGTTACACTCAGATTTTTCACTGTTTATTTTTTAGATGTCCCTTCATTACGAGCCACTCCATCTTCAACACTGAATTTGTGTCATATGCTACACTTTGACCCGCTTGGGGTGTTATTTGTGCTTTTTGGGTGTCGCCTGGGTTTTGCCCCCTCAACCCCTGTCTATGACATTTTTGGCTGGCCTGACTACCAATGTGCTGCACCATATCTACGTAGGTAAATATGCAAGTCTGTGGGTTAAATGTACATATGGGGTTTTTTCATATTGTATATTTGTCCACTTTCTCCCAGACCATCCCAAATATGGTTGTTCTCTCTATTCACAGGTGACCATTACGGTCTTGCTCCTGACGAGTGACAAAATGCATAGAGCTGTCAACTTCTGTGTTGTGTACACAATTTTTAAGAATGGACGTTCCTTTTTGATTTATCTTTTTGTTTTTATTTTTTCTAAGTGACACTTTACTGTGTCACATCAACATATATAATTGGTGCTACTGAATGTGAAGTTTCTCATGTATTTACTATTAAGTCCTTGTTGGAATGTATATTTCGATGAAATTGAAAATATTAATGTATGGTTATGTACAATAATATGTAAATATATGACTATTTGGGTTTTAATAAATAATTTTTTTACCTAAATTTATTTTTCTGCTTCCATGTGCCTCATACAAAGTCCCGACCGTTGCTCCCTTTTTTTCTCTAAATATTGTATATATATATAATATATATATACACACACACACACACACACACACACACACACACACACACACACACACACGTCATCTATGGGGCACATTGCAATAGAAATAAGGACAATATAAAAAAAAGTAAAAACATGACTGATTTGTATCTGGCATGTATCTGCATCCTGAATGCCCGACGGGTTTCGTGTATGAACACATCAGGGGCGGATGCTCAAGGATTTCTATAAAGACTGAAGTATAATTAATCTGGTATAGCACAGATCTTAACAGGAATAGGCAAAATTTGTCAGCCCTATATACTTGCATAGCACCAAATACGATAAAGTATGGTGAATGTGGGGCCAGGGGGGGGTTTTCTGTCCCGGTAGCTGAGGTAATCTGGAGCCGCGTGTCAGCAGGGCACACACAAAACCCCTCAGAGCACAGATTGCCAATCTGCACAGTGAATCAAGATGATGGACAAGTAGTGACTGCCAAAACGTCTATGATGAATGTCCTTTTACAAATTCAACTCCTCAATGTCAATACCCTCATTCAAAGTTAAAATTTCCTTCTTTATTTACTTGAACCAGGGATGGAGGCACAATACTGTGTGATCAGATGCTTCCAAAATGGTGCCATTTACATCCAGGGAAACCAGACGTCCCAAAATGCTTGTCACTTCTGGTTTTGTATGCCAGAGATAATCAGGGTTCTTGATCAGCTCTATGGTAAGCCGGTGCAGCCACTAGCTTTATTTTGGGCTTGTCAGTTGGATGGTAGAGCCTGGAGAGGCACCAGCAGGCAGGGGGCCACCTGTAAAAGTAATACAGTGGCCAACAAAAAAAAAAGCAAATCGCTTCCTAAAAAAAAAAAAAAAAAAAAAAAAAAAATACTAGGATGGTGCCTGTAGCTACAGCTACAGCTACAGGTATATAAGTGGTTAACAAAATAAAGCATTCAGACATGAATGGATGGGAATACCTTAGATATTAAAAATGTAATACCGATTTCAATTTGTGATGCTCTGGTACAGTTACGTTTTGTTATAACTCACAAAGCTGTCATGTCTAAGTATTATTTTTGGTTTATTAAATTGGAGAATTACCATATATTTACTTTATAATTTAGTACAAGATGATAGTCCATAGTGTGTGAAACCTTTACCCTACACAGCCCTTATTTGTTATGTCTACCAATCTGAAATTTTAGGGCCAATTACTGAATGCCATGCTTTTAATTACAGAATTTTAAAAACCTCACGTGAAACCCTCTCTAAAGCGGATAAGCCAAATATTAGAGACTACGCTGTAGCTTTAGAACAATGGTTCTTCTCAAAGAGGCTGCATATCTATTTCAAAGCTTAATGAGTAACTCTACTCTTGTTGAGAAAAAAACATTTCCCTCTGGGAACTCTATGCACATTTGAGGATTTTAACCGGTTCCCGACCAGCGCACGCCGATGTACGTCGGCAGAATGGCACGGGCAGGCATATTGGCGTACAGGTGTGTCCAATCTTCAATGCCGCCCTGCCATCGTGAGCGCGTTGGCGAGCGTGCCGGTCGGGACCCCCGTGAGTTCGGTCGCGGGTCCCGCGGACTCAATCGCCGCGGGCATACCCGCGATCGTACCACGGGGCAGCTGAATGGAGGAAATGCCATGTAAACAGCATTTCCCCATTCTGCCTAGCAACAAGTGACGCTGATCTCTGCTCCATGTGATTGGAGCAGAGATTAGTGTTCACTAAATGAAAGCCCAGCCCCCCCACAGTTAGTAACACACCCCTAGGAACACTTAACCTCTACACTGCCACCCACTGGTTAACCCCTTCATTGCCAGTGTTATTTACACAGGAATCACTGCATTTATATAGCAGTGATTACTGTATAAATGACAATGGTCCCAAAAAGGTGTCAAAAATGTCCGATGTGTCCGCCATCATGTCACAGTCACAATAAAAATCGCTGATTGCCGCCATTAATAGTAAAAAATAAAATAAAAAAAGATTAATAAAAATGCAATACAACTATCCCTATTTTGTAAACGCTATAACTTTTGCGCAAACCAATCAATAATCGCTTATTGCCAAAAATATGTAGAAGAATACGTATCGGCCTAAACTGAGGGAAACTTTTTATATATATTTTGGGGGATATTTATTACAACAAAAAGTAAAAAAATAATGCGTTTTTTTTTTTCAAAATTGCCCCTCTATTTTTGTTTATAGCGCAAAAAATAAAAACCGCAGGGGTGAACAAATACCATCAAAAGAAAGCTCTATTTGTGGGAAAAAAAAGGACGTCAATTTTGTTTGGGAGCCACGTCACACGACCGCGCAATTGCCAGTTAAAGCGACGCAGTGCCGAATCGCAAAAAGTGGTCTGGTCTTTGACCAGCAAAATGGTCCGGTCTGTAAGTGGTTAACAAACCTTGTTGCAGATTCTTACTTTATTTTCTGGAGAAATAGCCATTTGCCTGGGTCCAAGGGCTAAGGGGATCTGTATGGGAGTGGTTTTGCAATCATCAATCAGTTGCTGCACCTGCAGGGCTCTAATGAGGTAAACTGCAGGGTCTGCATTCCTTTGGATGTGATTTTTTTGGGAAATATCGCACCAAAAATTACATTTTGTTGCAGAGGATGCACAAAATTTATTTTGTATCTTAGTGCAGACTTTTGGGAAAATGGGTAAGCGAATCACCCTAGCAGGAAGGGACATACCTGAAGGCCATTCTGTACACCACCTGTGTACAGAACCCCCCCAGATAGCCATATTTGCATTCACTTACTGACATACAATTCCAATAGGACTTGTGTCTCCCTTGTATACGAGATAGATGGAGAATAATATAAATATATATATATATATATATATATATATATATATATATATATATATATATATATATATATATATATATACATACATACATACATACATACATACATACATACACACACACACACATACATACATACACACACATACAGTTTTTTTTGCCAATTTTTTCCCCTGAAAGTGAAGCTACCCTTTAGTAGAGCTTGCTGCCCTGAATCCCAATGACCTCTTGCACGACTTTTTTTTTTTTTTTTTTTTTTTTTTGCAAAGGATCAGAGAATATGCAGGTCATCATCCATTATGGGCCAAACTTTACCAGACAAATTATAAAATCACAAGGCAGGTTTAACTGTAGATTTTGTAGTAGAGAGCTCAGTGCTTGCTGACTGTACAATGTATTCATGCCATACCTCTGTAAGAGTACAGTGGGCATTGTTATCTTCATGCTTCTACAATGCTTGTACAATGTATTTTCATTTTTGAGTACCGTATATGGTTTGTAGGAAACACGTGACAATGCCTAAAAGCTTTTAAACCAGTGAGGTGACTAATAACAAGTGGTTCGGTCACAACAAAACAAAATTAAATTGAATAGCAATTTATAGTATAAACTACACAGACGTGGGCTTATTGAATGTAAGAGTAGAAAATGCAGTTATTACATTTACCATCACATTGAGGAACAACATTGCTCCACGTTCCATCTGCTTGGCATTGTCTGACATTTCGTTTGTTCGATGAACGAAACCTAGGAGGCAAAAAAAATAAAATAATATGTGATACATACTATAATATATATATACACATACACACATACACACATACATATATATATATATATATATATATATATATATATATATATATATATATATATATATATATATATATATATATATATTTATCTATCATGGATGAAATATACTGCATATTCTTCAGTATTACAATGTTACGAGAAATTAAGTAAAAAATGGTAACATTTTGTAGGACTATCTACATATAAGCTTTACTGGTTTACACAAAGGTCAGGAGCCTCGACATCTGACTTCAGTTGACTTCCTGCCTGCTTGGACCAATGTTACTATACATATACCATACCTAGCCAATTCCCTGGAATCTATAGAATTAGCCACTGCAACTCTAGTGATCACCACTTGCTTCCAGGTCTCCTGTTCCACTGCATTGTGAACACAGGAGGTCAGCCGCTCGGCATGGGTATCATTCAGGAAAAACGAATTTGCAAAGCCTTATCTAATTGGATACAAATAAAGCAATCAGAGCAAAAAATATTCTTAAGAACGAATGCAGCTAGTACAAAAAGATCATCACATAATCCAAGTAAAATGCATAAGCTAAGGTAAAGTGCAACAGGTAAATTAAAAATACAATGATAAATGCAGTATTAAAATAGCAATCACAAAAAAGTCCAACAAGTGAGGGGAAGAGGACTAAAAGTCCCAGCAAGCACCAAAAGGATTCCATGTGACAATCGCACAATTCAAGGAAGATGGTGACAGACCCTCCACCTTAAGAGCAATCGATTCGCTCACCTTAAGGACTGGACCACTGAATTAACAGATGGTCAAATAGGCAGGTCCCTTCATAGGGTAAATGATCCAGGCAAAGACAAGAACTCCAGTAGATTTCCCAGCATATACAAAAGGGGAAGCAAAAAATCCAAGTGCTCACTGTGGATCAGTTACAAAGCAGCTTTATTAAAAAAATGGTTACTCAAACGGCTGTTAAAAAAACGCATATCCATCACAGATGGCTGAGTGGTGTGTAAGATACCGGTCGGCAGCTGGTAAGATCAGCGCGTAGCTCCTCCCCCGTACACGTTACGTTCATAGAACTTCATCAGCGAACATCACCCATCCACCTTAAAATCTTATCCGTCGTCATGGAAAGCTTGACGCAAACAGGGGGCACGGCTAAGCCTCCCCCCTCACATGGTACACAAATCCCATCAATAACTTTTCCTGGTGAAGGGAACAGAGAAAAGGATATCATATGAACAAACCACTTCCAGGTAAGGAAGTGAACACTAGGTCAGAACAATGCCCCCTAGTGGCCAGTTAAGAAAATGCTCGATGAGCATATAACATGTGAGTATATAAAAAAATGCATAAAATCTAAAAAGCACTAGTCACCTGCTGACTCCTCGCATCTCACACCTTCATGAACAATGAACAGTCAGGATATGGAGAAAAATACAAAATGAATAAAAATAAAATAAATTTAAATAAAACAAGATTATAAACAAAACTATCTGAGATAAAACAAATTTAAATCAAAATCTGTATTTAACCCTTCAGGAGAGACAAGATCAGGGGAATTTTTTTGGGAACCCGAGCCCCCAGTCGTGGGGCCCTCCTGATCAGTCATTTGCAGGAAACAAATATGGGGGGGGGGGGGGGGGAGAAGAGATTGAGAGGAAGACAAGCAGGAAGGAGAAATAAATAAAATAAAAAAAAAATAAAAAAAAGGAAAAAACCCCAGTAGGTATGGGCATTTTCAACATTAGTGGGTCTGTTTTGTCTGATGATGAATTTGGGGTGCTCGACAAGGGCAACTTCAACAAATTCCATACATATGTCAACCTTCAAAAGTCTATTAGGAACTTAAATATAAAAAAAGTACTTCAGAAAGTGCTGCGTTGGTCCAAGTTGCCACGCACAATTTACGTGATAAATCTATTTTCAGCCCTCCGAATGTCAATACCAAACACATAGATGTCTTTAGGAATATGGCTCTAAGTGACTTAAAAAAAAAGTAAAGAAAATTAGGGACCCTTTATAAAGTAAAAATGGTGTCTCCTCATTGGCAACCAAAAGATTTATTTAGTGATTTGCCCCGCTGATAAGGGGGGGCGGCCTGGTAGTAATGAGTAAAATCTTCTACAGGGAATAAATGCAACATCTATTAGGGGATCGCAACACTTGCCAAATATTTCAGTTTAACGGGGAATTATCAGTATTGGTACAAATGGTCTGAAAGTTAAGCTTCTCACTAAGGAGGCACATTTTCTGGATCCAAGTGCATGTAGGTCACTGATTATTGCCTACCAAAAAATCATAAGGATTCCCAATCTCCACCTGGGAGACCCATTGTGAATGGTATTGACTCAGTGTCCTCCCGCCTTGGACAGTATATAGCCTTTTTGAAATCTTTAGTATGCGATATCCCAGCCTTTCTTAGGGATACCAAGCACATCATACAGATAATGGAAACCCTTCATGTACCAGTAGTAGTGTATTAGTCATGGCCCGATGTTGGCTCCCTATATACTATTATTGGCCATAAGGAGGTCATTGCCTCTGTTAAATGAGCTCTTAATAAATCTAATCTCAGCAGCTCACATACGTTTTTGCTACAGTGCCTGGAATTCTGCCTAACAACTATTTCTGGTATGACAGGCAGTTTTCTCTTCAGATCATGGGCATAGTTATGGGGGCCAAGTTTGCCGTAGGGCAAACTTATTCATGGCACTATGGGAGGAGTTGTCCATTTTCCAGGACCGCCTTGGGCAACTTGTTTGCTACAAACCTTATATTGATGCTTTGATTATGGTCTGTGAAGGAGATACAGACAGCCTTAAAGCTTTCCTACTTAGGCTGAACACCACCACTACAAATCTCTCTCTCACCTGGAGCATTGATACAGAACACCTTGTGTTTTTGGATCTTGAAATTTTCAAGGAGGGGGATCATTTTAAAACACGCAACTATTTCAAGCAAACGAGTAGGAATGGGTATATCCCATAAGATTGCTGTCATCACAGCACTTGGTTGTGTAATATTCCTAGGGGCTAATTTATCTGTGTTAGACGCAATTGCACCTTGGATTCCGATTATCAGGCTCAATCTCAAGTCTTTGTAGAGAGGTTTTTTCAAAAGGTTTACCAAAAAGGAACAAGTTCTTATAGATCATGTTGAGATCGGGAATCGTGACAAACATTGGTTGCTGATTCTAATGCGGGGAATAAAAAAAATAAAAAAATGTTAAAAAGCAGGAGTACAAAATTGTCCTTGATTATAAAGTATAATACAGACAGTTTGAATGGATCATCTTGAAACACTGGGATGTCCTCAGGAAAAGATTGGGGTTGGCTAGGGAGAACTGTGCCAAGCACCCTTTTTGTTTACAGGCGGGCACCAACCCTGTGAGATGCTATTGCACCTTGAGTCATAGACCCTCCCTATCAGAGAGAATAGGATTTTTTATTTTCTGTTCGGTTTTTATGGTTGTGGCAGATGTCCAGTGTGTGAACAATGTAAATGAAACAAAAAAAAAAACTTAAAGAATTTGTTTCTTCCTCTACTGGTCAGAGGTATCACATAAAAAAAACCTGATAACATGTAGCACCACAAGGGGTGGTATATATGCTGGAGTGCAAATGTGGACTCCAGTAAATTGGTAGGGCTTCTAGACCCCTGAGTGTACACGTGAACAATATCAAAAAGGGACTCAGAGCCCATAGGGTCTCCAAGCATTTCAGAGTGTCACAATAGGGTCCCCAGGGACTTAAAGTTTTGGGGCATTGAAAAGGTTGACAGACATGGGGGGGGGGTGACTATATTGTCCACCTTAGCCAGAGGGAGTCCTTCTGGATTTTTGAGGCCAAGGTCCTCTCCCCTGGAGGGTTAAATATAGATTTTGATTTAAATTGTTTTATCTCCGATAGGTAGTTTTGTTTATAATTTTTATTTTTGTTTTTATTTTTATTTTATAATTGTATTCGTTTTATACAATTTTTTCCATATTCTGACTGTTTGTTCATTGTTCTTGAAGGTGTGAGATTCGAGGAGTCAGCAGGTGACTATGCATTTCTTCTATATATACACACACACACTTGCGTTATATTCGCAGCAAGCTATTTTCTTAACTGACCACTAGGGGTCATTGTGCTGACCTAGTGTTCACTTCCTTACCTGGAAGTGGTTTGGTCATGTAATATACTTTTCTCTGTCCCCTTCAGCAGGAAAAGAGATTGATGGGATGTGTGTACCATGTCAGGGGGAGGCTTAGCCATGATGCGATAAGGTTAAGGTTTTAAGGACGGTGACATTCGTTTGTCAGTGGGGCAGTGCCCAAGTTCTATGAACGCAACGTGTACATGGAAGAGCTGAGCGCTGATGTCACCTGCATCTTACACACCATTCAGTCATCTGATGGAAACGCCATTTAACCACTTTCCGACCGCCAAATGACAGCCAGGCGGCGCCCCTATTGTGGTGGGAGGGCGTCACATGACGTCCTCCCATTTAAACAGGGAATGCGATCATGCGCGCGCATTCCTGTTCCTTCGGTGGCGGCATGTCACGGAGACACCGCTCGCCACCGAGGGGGGGGGTGAACAGCCATTGGGTATGGCTGTTTATCACGTGATCGGCCGTGATAAAGTCACGGCCGATCACAGATGGCTACACCCCCACTGTGCATGGCGTGTGCACGTCAGTGGCGGCATGTTCCCGGGAACACTGCTCGTCACCGACGCTGGTAAAAGGTCATTGGCCGGCTGTTTACCCACGTGAACGGCTGTGATTGCTTCACAGCCGATAATTAAATGTAAACAAACCGCGGTAACGAGAGGTTACCGGTTTCTCCTCCTCACACACCGATCACGTGTGAGGAGGAGATTGCGTTAACATCTCGTTACCGCCTACAGTGTACACAAATCACACTGATTGCCCCCCCCCCCCCCCCCAATAAAGAGGACCTGTCACCACCCCTCATAGTACCTGCCACTCACAGTCCATCAGAGTACCCGAGTACCTGTCTGCAGCCCATCAGAGTACCTGTCTGCAGCCCATCAGAGTACCTGTCTGCAGCCCATCAGAGTACCTGTCTGCAGCCCATCAGAGTACCTGTCTGCAGCCCATCAGAGTACCTGTCTGCAGCCCATCAGAGTACCTGTCTGCAGCCCATCAGAGTACCTGTCTGCAGCCCATCAGAGTACCTGTCTGCAGCCCATCAGAGTACCTGTCTGCAGCCCATCAGAGCACCTGTCTGCAGCCCATCAGAGTACCTATCTGCAGCCCATCAGAGTACCTATCTGCAGCCCATCAGAGTACCCGAGTACCTATTTGCAGCCCATGCCTCATAGAATATATACGTTGGGGTGTTTACTTTCCAAAATGGGGTCATTTTGTGGGTAATTCCATTGTCCTGATGCTCCAGGACCTTCAAAAATGTGATAGGTAGGAATGAAATGAGAGGTGTCATTTATGCTCCTAGAACGCCTGAAGGAACTACTTAAATGTTCGGCCTCTCTAGGTGACCAGGCTGTGTAAAAGTCCTACACATGTGGTATCGCCATACTCGGGAGGAGTAGCAGAATGTGTTTTGGGGTGTAATTTTTGCTATATACATGCTATGCGTTAGAAATATCTCATAAATTGACAACTTTGTGTAAAAAAATAAAAATAAAAAAATAAATTAGTTCATTTTTTTTCCACATTTTCCAAAAACTTCTGGAAAAAATAATTAACCATTCAAAAGACTCATCATGCCTCACAGATTATACGTTGGGGTGTTTTCTTTCCAAAATGGGGTCATTTATGGGCAATTCCATTGTCCTGGTACTCCAGGGCCTTCAAAAGTGTAATAGGTGGCTGTGAAATGAGATGCGTCATTTTTGCTCGTGGAACGTCTGAAGTTACTACTTCAATGTTGGTGCTCTGTATGTGGCCAGGCTGTGTAAAAGTCTCACACATGTGGTATCGCCATACTCGGGAAGAGTAGCAGAATGTATTTTGGGGTGTAATTTGTTGTATGCATGTGCTGTGTGAGAAATAACCTGATAATATGAGTTTTGTAAAAAAATAAAAAAAATAAAAATTTTGTAACGAATTATGGGAAAAAATTACAACTTAAAAAACTCACCATGCAACTTACTTAATATCTTGGAATGTCTACTTTCTAAAAAGGGGTCATTTGGGGGGTATTTGTACTTTCCTGACTTGTTAGTGTCTCAAAAAATGATACACCCAATGTACTTAAGGCCTGATCAGATGTGATCAATTTTCAGTGATTGGCACCATAGTTTGTAGACTCTATAACTTTCACAAAGACCAAATAATATACACTAATGTGGGTTATTTTTACCAAAGATATGTAGCAGTATAAATTGTGGGCAAAATTTATGATTAGCAAAATTTTATGACAAAGAAAAAGGGCATATTTTTCACAAAATGGACGTATTTTTTTTATTTATAGCACAAAAAATAAAAAATCCACTACTGATTAAATACCACCAACAGAAAGCTCTATTTGTGTGGAAAAAAGGATGCAAGTTTCATATGGGTACAGTGTTGCATGACTGAGTAATTGTCATTCAAACTGTGAGAGCGCTAAAAGCTGAAAATTGGTCTGGTCAGGAAAGGGGGGGTAAGTGCACTGTATTGAGGTGGTTAACAGCAGTTTGTGAGTAACCATTTTTCAAATAAAGCTGCTAAGTAATTGAACCACAGTGAGCACTAAGGAGTTGTTTTTGCTTCACTTTTTGTATATTATGGAGTTACTGTCTTTGCCTGAATGATTTACCCTATGAAGGGACCTGCCTATTTCACCATCTGTTAATTCAGTGGTCCAGTCCTTAAAGTGAGCAAAGGAATTGCTCTGAAGGTCTGTCAAAATGATCTTCCTTTAATTGTGCCATTGTCACGTGGAATCCTCTTGGTGCTTGCTGGGACTTTTAGTCCTCTACCCCTCGCTTGTTGGACTTTTTTGGGATTGCTCTTTTAACCACTTGCTTACTGGGCACTTAAACAGCCTTCTGCCCAGAGCAATTTTCAGCTTTCGGTGCTCTCACACTTTGAATGACAATTACTCAGTCATGCAACACTGTACCCAAATGAATTTTTTGTACTTTTTTTCCCACAAATAGAGCTTTCTTTTGGTGGTATTTGATCACCTCTGGGGTTTTTTATTTTTTGCACTATAAATGAAAAGACCGAAAATTTTGAAAAAAAAAGCATATTTCTTTGTTTCTGTGACAGAATTATGCAAATTATTAATTTTTCTTCATAAATTTTGGCCACAATTTATACTGCTACATATCTTTGGTAAAAATAACCCAAATTAGTGGATATTATTTGGTCTTTGTGAAAGTTAGAGAGTCTACAAGCTGTGGTACGAATCGCACAAAATTGATCACATCTGATGTACTGGTGGACTATCTCGCTTCTTGTGACCCGAACAAGTCAGGAAAGTACAAATACCCCCCAAATGATCCCTTTTTGGAAAGTAGACATTCCAAGGTATTTAGTAAGAGGCATAGTGAGCTTTTTGATGTTGTCATATTTTTCCCACAATTCTTTGCAAAATTAAGATTTTTCATTTTTTTTTTCTCCACAAAATTGTCATTGTAATAGGTTATTTCTCTCACATGGCATGTGTATACCACAAATGACACCCCCAAAAAATTCTGCTACTCCTCCTGAGTATTACAATACCACATGTGTGGGACTTTTTCACAGCCTGGCCACATAGAGAGGCCCAACATGCAGGTAGCGCCATCATGTGTTCTAGAAACATAAATGACACATCTAACTTGTTGACTACCGTATATACTCGAGTATAAGCCGAGATTTTCAGCCTCTTTTTTGAGGCTGAAAGTGCCCCCCTCGGCTTATACTCGAGTCATCGCTGTCTGCCCGCTCGATCAGCGTGTCGAGCAGACAGACAGCGGCCATTCTGATTCAAAAGCCGCGCCTCCGGCTCCGCCTTCGCCTGTGATAGGCGGAACACTGAATTTCCCAGCAGCCTGTGTTCCGCCTATCACGGGCATCTTCTCATCCTCGTACTACGGACGAGGATGATACGACGTCCGTGATAGGCGGAACACAGGCTGCTGGGAAATTCAGTGTTCCGCCTATCACAGGCGAAGGAGGAGGCGCGGCTTTTGAATTTTACAATGGCCGCCGACGAAGAGGGCACGGGACGGAGGCAAGGCAAGGCACGGCACGGCACGGGACAGGACAGGACGGGACGGGACGGGACGAAGGCAAGGCACGACACGGGACAAAGGCTCGGGACACAGGTAGGCTGGACACACACACACACACATGGATGGATGGATGGATGGAGACACACACACACGGATGGATGGATGGATGGAGACACACACACACACAGGGATGGATACACACACACACAGGGATGGATGGATGGATGGATGGAGACACACACACACAGGGATGGATGGATGGATGGAGACACACACACACAGGGATGGATGGATGGATGGATGGATGGAGACACACACACACAGGGATGGATGGACACACACACACACAGGGATGGATGGACGGACACACAGGGATGGACGGACACACAGGGATGGACGGACACACAGGGATGGACGGACACACAGGGATGGACGGACACACACACAGGGATGGACAGGCATGTCTCACCCTCGGCTTATACACGAGTCAATAAGTTTGCCAGTTTTTTTGGGGGTAAATTGGGGGCCTCGGCTTATATTCGGGTCGGCCTATACTCGAGTATATACGGTATTTATTACACTTTTGAAGCACCAGGACAATGACACGTGACATGTGACACTGATACGTGGCAATGATGACACTGATGACACGTGGCAGTGATGACAGATGGCACTAATACGTGCCACCGATGACAGATGGCACTGATAAGTGGCATTGATGACACGTGACACTGACAACAGATGGCACGTGACATTGACAGGTGGCACTGATGACAAATGGCACTGATGACAGTTGGCACCAATATGTGGCACTGATGACAGATGGCACTGGTGACAAATGGCACTGACAACAGGTGGCACTGGGGTGGATGGCACTGGGGTGGATGGCACTGGGGGCAGGTAGCACTGGGGCGGATGGCACTGCTGGGGGAAGATGGATGGCACTGCTGGGGGAGGATGGCACTTTTTTTTTTACTTTTTTTTTTTTGCCGCTGCAGCCGTTCATCCCTCCCCTCTCACACTCTGTGTGAGGAGGGAGAGCGGCGCTGAGAGATGATCTCATATGTTTACATATGAGATCATCTCCCATTGGATATGCCGATCACGCTGTAAACGGCCGCTGTGATTGGCCGTTTACAGCGATCTGTGTTTGCCTATCCCGGGGGACACGGCGAACACAGAACTTGAAAGTAAACAATAGGGCGTCCAGGGACGGCCTCCCAGACGAACGCGCCTGCTCTACGGCCGTCATTCGGCTATAGGGCGGGCGCGAGGTGGTTAATACTGCATTTATCATTGCATTTTTTTTTTTTTTTTTTTTAATATTTTTTATTGAATATTTCACAGAACATACCGTATATACTCGAGTATAAGCCGAGATTTTCAGCCTCTTTTTTGAGGCTGAAAGTGCCCCCCTCGGCTTATACTCGAGTCATCGCTGTCTGCCCGCTCGATCAGCGTGTCGAGCAGACAGACAGCGGCCATTCTAGAATTCAAAAGCCGCGCCTCCGGCTCCGCCTTCGCCTGTGATAGGCGGAACACTGAATTTCCCAGCAGCCTGTGTTCCGCCTATCACGGGCATCGTCTCATCCTCGTACTACGGACGAGGATGAGACGATGCCCGTGATAGGCGGAACACAGGCTGCTGGGAAATTGAGTGTTCCGCCTATCACGGACATCCGATAGGCGGAACAGCAGTCAGTGGGAAATTGAGTGTTCCGCCTATCACCGACGGAGGCGCGGCTTTTGAATCCTAGAATGGCCGCCGACGAAGAGCTGAAGGACGGAGGCTCGGCTCGGGACGGGACGGGCCGGGCCGGGACGGGACGGGACGCAGGCTGGACGGGACGCAGGCAGGCTGGACGGGACGCAGGCAGGCTGGACACAGGTAGGCTGCACGGACACACACACACACACACACACACACACACACACACACACACACACACACACGGATGCATGGACACACACACAGGGATGGATGGACCCACAGGGATGGACAGGCATGTCTCACCCTCGGCTTATACACGAGTCAATAATTTTTTCCAGTTTTTTGGGGGTAAATTGGGGGCCTCGGCTTATATTCGGGTCGGCCTATACTCGAGTATATACGGTAAGTGAAAAAACATGTAGAAAAAGAGTCACTCAGAAATGCACTTCAGCTTATTTACACAGTCTTGAGGATTATCCTATAACAAAGTCTGTATACAATAAACATGTAAACCGAGGTAAAAAATTTAATATATAATGTATATCTCGTTAAATCAAGAGCGAGGAACATCACTCCCCTGCCCAGGCACCCCAACTGGGGACACACTGCACTCAGGAGGAGAGCGTCGACCCCCAACCCTCTTTTGGGGGTTGTTGTATTGTTTTCATTGATAGATAACTTCTAGTGTTAGACTGGGTAGTACGGTATATGAAAAACACATTGGTGTTCGAAAAAGGAAAAAAAAGTAAGGATTATAATATATAAAAGTATAAAATAATATAAAATATAATTAGGAAAAAAAGTCAGATAGATAGTTACTTCCCTTTGGTAGTACAGTATGGTTTATAAGTGATACATTTAGGGCTTCTGTTTCATTGTGTACCAATGTACCCATTTTTACCATATTTTTTGGGCTTTACTGTAATTGTTTTGGGTTGATGCAGATAACATCTCGTACGCTGCATGTTAGTCGTATTTATTACTTCATGTATAGACAGGGTTTGTTGATCTCTCCAATGGCGCATTATCGTTAATCGTGCACTCAGAAGAATGTGCATGGCTATGGTCCTGTATTCTGGTGTAATTAACTCTATGTCTAAGGATAAAATTGCATTTCCCAGCGACATGTGTACTTTAACCCTTTCATGACTAAGCCCATTTTTGGCATTTGGTGTTTACAAGTTAAAATCCATATTTTTTGCTAGAAAATTACTTGGAACCCCCAAACAAGTGCTAAAATATAATATAATATATATCCCCTCCCGCTCCTCCGGCATAACAGCGGAGTGGCTTTTAGCCGCATCGGTTGTTATGGCTGGATAGCCAATCGCCCGCTGAAAAAAACGGTACAGGGACGATGCCTGCAGGTGCGGGCATCATCCTGGTATACCCCACGGAAGCCGAGTACGCACATCTGCGTACGCTCGGCGGGAAGGGGTTAATATTCAATACTTGTGAAATTACTCCATATACTCCTTGTCAAAAGGAGATTATAGTAGGGCAAGAGCAGAGTATATGGTACAATGTTCCCACAGCTCCTCCAGCAGGTATTAATTCCCATAAGCTTACACTCTTTTTCGCAGCGTACGTGATATGAATTGCCTTTTGCCATTGTTCCAGGGAGTAAGAGGTATCCAAGTCCTTCTCCCAGGCAATCATATGAGTTGTTTTCAAGGGTATAGCCTTATTTTTTAGTGTATTATAGAACAACGATATACCTTTAATCTTGGTGCTAGGGTTTGTGAAGTATTGGAGTACTCTCCATGGCATCTCAAGATTTGTTTTCAAGTTGGAGCGTAGTAAATGTGTAATTCTATGGTATGTGTAATATTCTGAGTTAGCTAGGTTGTAGTTCATTTGTAAGGACCTGAAGGTTTTTGGAGTTGGACCTATCATAATATCTTCAATTTTTTCTATCCCTTTTCCACCCATCTTGAGACATTTAAGTCAGGTATGAGGTGTGTCAAGCTATAGGTAGGCATTGATAGCCGGAGGGAATGGAGTCCTGAGATGGAGTGTTTAACTAAGCTCTCCAGGCATAAAGTGATGCTGTGAGGATGGGAGAAAGTGATGATAAAGATCGCCACCTTTAAGTTGTATATTTTCCAATTCTTTCCATCTGGTATTGGGGCTTTGGGGGAACTGTGTTGCATTTGATATAAAATAAAAATTTTCTATAAAACTCATAGCATTCTGGTATCACAGAGACAGACTTTCTCAAACAAATGTTGGATACAATGGGAATGTAGATATTGTTGTATTCCTTTGGCAGTTTGAGAACAGTCTATTGTCTCTATAGCTACAGTAAACAAGAGAGGGTCTCTCAAACTGGAAGAATGATTGTTAGTCGGTTATTATGGAAACAAGTTTGTAACCATCAACTTTTGTCAACAAACTTGTACAAAAAAAAAGGGGGATTAGAGACTGAGACAAACATCATCATGCATTGAAGATCAGAAGCCACTCATGGTACAAGAACAAATGCCTGACCTGCAGAAGAAACATTGCCAATGGAGATCACGAACATGCAGTAACAGAAGAGAAGTAACCTTTAAATGTATTTGTAGTTATAGACCATAGGCTGTTCATTTGCTAGGCATTTTGCTTGTTATTAGATATCTGTCAGTCTTGTATTGTATTCCTAAGATTGTAATAGTTTTGTATAAGCAGCATCTTTGTATAGTAAAAGCACATTTACACACTGCAGAAGCCTCAGCTTCCTTGTTATACCACAGAGTAACCTTGCTAGATAGACTACTACATGTTTTGCCTGTGTCTAAGTACTACTAAAGCCCACTCCTCCTGCCTTCCTAGTATTGATTAGTTTGGAGAATGCACACCTCGCCCTCTTTCCTTGCCAAAGATATCGGTTATTCATAGATTGGGCTTTAAGAAAGAAGATGTTAGGTGGGGGCGCATGCGTGAAGCTCAGCATCAAGGACAATTCTTACTAGAGGTCCGCACTCCCCGCCACAATATCGGGACTATCAACAGCGCCTGAGCCGCCCTCTGACAACGCTCTAACGGGGACACCTGTGAGACACATGCCAGCACCATCCGGCATGGTGCTAACGGGCCACCGAAGCAAACACAAGCCCAAGCCGATTAAGGAGGCACTGGCCCATGCATCCTCCAAGATGGCTGCAAAGCGACCTCTGAGCAAATCCCAGATAGACTCTCCCATGAAATCAGAAAAATTGGCCAGTGCACATCTGATTTGGAGACAAGGGTGGATGATATAGAACTCACCTTACAGGAGCACATGGCACTTCGAGAGGAAAACGCCACATTGCTCTCCCGATTGGAGGATGCCGAGAACTGCTTCCGCAGGCCCAACCTGCTGTTACGTGGCATTTCCAAAGAAATAGATGATGTTCAGACTTTCCACAGCCCTGTTTCAGGAATTATCACTGTCTATACCAAGAGTGCCTGGAATTCGATAGGGCACACAGGGCCCTTACCCGCCGCCAAACAGATGGCCCTCTGCAGGATATTATCATAAAGTTAAACTTCTTTCGCACCAAAGAGCAGCTGCTTGCTGTAGCCCGCAATAAAGGCTCCCTCCAATTCCAGGGCCACTCTTACCAACTATTCTCGGATTTAGCGCCTTTAACAATAGCCAAAAGATGAGCCATGAAACCGCAGATTTAAGTCCTGCTGCAACACCAGATTAAATACAATTGGCTTTTTCCCTTCGCCTTACAGTTTACATTTCAGGGACAACAACACTCTTGTTCATCCCCAGAATCATTGCAGCACCTGCTTGAATCGTTACCCCTGACTTCTCCAGCTCAGCAGACTAGGCTTGACACGCGGTGCACCCCTATTCAACCACACCGAAGCGTAATCATCAACGTCCACTATCTACCAGGAAGAACACTCCCCGCGCTTCGAAGAGGTACATTCCAGTGCAAAATACCAAGCTCTCCGCTGACCTGGTCTGGATGGTTGTTGGCTCAACATGTCCACCCTTATCGCCCGCAGTGCACGGTAGTTCTGGTTGCCTGCGTTAAGGTAGAAGATCTACAGAACGTAAGGACTCTGCTATCTTTTTTTTTTCCCTTCTCCCAATTGACCAGAGCCCATGGCACCACGCTGGGACATGTGCTTATACTAGTTTCCCCCTGTTTATCAATATACTATGTTGAGCCGAAATTTCCAGAGGACCTTGTGGCTCAGAAGCTTTTGTATCACACTATACAGCCACTGCTTGAACTCCTCCCCCCCCCCCCCCCCCTCAATTTTTTATTTTTTTTTATATATCCTGTTCAAGCTGCTGCATAGACTAACTGAAAGATTGAACTTTCCCAGGCATTTTTTTATGATTATAGCATGACACCCGGAAAATACTGGGAGTACTACGACTTATATTTGAGATTACTTTTTTCTTCGGCTTGGAACTGTGTCACACATCAGCCACTAAGTATTTGATGCATAATTGTTCTTTGCCCTGATTAAGTCTGATATTACCTCCCCCTCCAAGAAATCCCCATTCCCGCTATGCATCTATCCCCCCACACTTTTAATCCCTTCCCTTTCCCCCACCCCTCCTCCCCTCTCTCCCATTTTGCCCTTACTTACCCTTCCCTTTCACCCACCCCTAATATTCACTGCTATCCCCTTATTTCCCTCTTATGGCTATGCCAAGCCCTCCCAAACCCAGTTATTGTACACCACCCCCCCCCCCCCCCGTTGACCTACCAGATGTCGTGTCACTTTTTGTTTTAATTTATGGTATATAATGTACAAAATCCGGGTTTCATCTTGTTACTTTCGTTTGAAGAATACCAAATTTAGAGATGTCTCAAAATGCTCAGTTAGTAAAGTTACCTGTGCAATGCTAGCATAATCTTATATTTTTGCCGAATGCGGTGGGGAGCGGTCACTGCTCCCCCACTTTACGGTACGCTCACTCCTTGACTGCTGTTTAGGTCGCTGAGTCTGTGTGCTTTTTGGTCGGGCAATACGGTTTTCGATGGATGATTTTTGGCAATATCTGTTCATATTCAACAAAATGCTTCAGAACTCATTGGACGACGCTACACAGTGCAGATGGCCAATGACCCGCGAAAGCAACCAAAGAGTTTTTAAGGAAATGCAATTGCAATGGCCAAGTCAATCACCTGACCTGAATCCGATTGAGCAGGCATTTCACTTATTGAAGACAAAACTGAAGGGAAATGCCCCAAGAACAAGCAGAAACTGAAGACAGTTGCATTAGAGGCCTGGCAAAGCATTACCAGGGATGAAACCCAGCATCTGGTGAGGTCTATGCGTTCGAAACTTCAGGCTGTAATTGATTGCAAAGGATTTGCAACCAAGTATTAAAAAGTGAAAGTTTGATGGATGATTGTATATGTGCCTCCCACTTTTTAAGGGACCAAAATTAAAAAATTAATGGGACAGATTAACAAACTGTTGTAATTCCTACACTGTTCATCTGATTTGGATGCAAATACCCTCAAGTTAAAGCAGAGAGTCTGCAGTTAAAGCACATCTTGTTTGTTTAATTTCAAATCCATTGTGGTGGTGTAAAGAGCCAAAAAGATTAGAATTGTGCTGATGTCCCAATATTTATGGACCCGACTGTACCTTTGGTGAGATTTGAAGATGTACTTACAAGACAGCTGCCTTACCAAATGGGCTATTTCTCCAGCATGTTTACAAGAAGCAAAACAAGTGCATCTCCCCCATCATTCTAGTTTTGTATGCTTACTGGAAATTATACACCAGTGGCTAGCATTGTTGCATTATGGCAACATAGATGTACTAAATACAGAAAAAGCTGCAAGAAACTTCCAGTAATATTCATATCCTGAACAATTGTTTTGCAACAAAGATAACATTTTTATATAACTTGTGATAAACCAAAATGTAAATATAAAATAATTGAACACAATTAAGTCTATTTTTCTCTATATATAAAAAATACAATTAGTGATAAATGATAAATATGCAAATAGTGTAAAATGCCTCTGTGCAAAGAGTACAAAGCGCAAAAAATGTTGCGTGTCCACCAGTCTCCAATCGGGATTAAATCTTCCAATGTGTAGCCACATACCACCCTCTAGTGAATTGCATACTCACCAGAAATGTAGGCCCTGCAGGCTACACAGAAAAAGCAGCCCAATTCAACATAAACAGCTTGCTTCTTCCATGTCATCCCAATCACAGCCAAAAGGAACTGTCTTACTCTCTTTCAGGAAGGGGAATAACAGTCCAGCAAAAACTGTACCACTAAAGCTCACCACCAGAGCAAACAGAAGTCATAGTGTAGCAGTTTCTTAAAAATTGATTAAAAAAAAAAAAAAAAAAACTCACAGTGAAAGTCACTGATCGCCACTCAAGACAGCAATGTGGCAACAGCACTAAGACTCCACCTATGCATTTCATCCACTAGGAAGTCCTGTGGGTGTTCTTACATCTGTAGCAATGTGCATTTTAATAAAATACTACAGTTCAGAACAATACAGATTTGTGACGCGCGTGTCCATTCAGATTTTTTCCCCATGAAAAAAATATACCAATGTAATTCCTATGGGTGGGCGGATGTAGGCAGACTTGGGTCGCCTATATCTGCCCACCTCCGGTCTGGTAGGCTGACGCAAATGCAACCTTCCTACTCGGCCTGATGAACTTAAACCAACTTGGAGGTGGGCAGATATAGAATGCATCTGCAATGACAGGTAAAAAGTATAAAAAGGCCCTTTGTGTACTTTTGAAACTTGTCACAAGAAAAGTATAAATAAGGAAAAGCAGCTCTTGCATGAATCAATTAGTCTGAAAAAGCATTTTTCTTTGGGAGCAATTTTAAAGTGTGCTTGTTAACAAGACAATGTTAAGACTTACCCTTCATTACATGTATATGTCACTGTAGATCCAAATAAAAAGTCTATAGCCTCGAAATGCCCATTTGACAATTCTCCAGGATTTCCACATGATCTAACTGCCAGTAAAATACAGAAATTAAAAAAATACTGTATAACTAAACAAATAAAAAAATATATTAAACTGTTGGCACTATATAACTCTTGAATAATAATAAATAATGATAATAAATAATAATAATAATGTGAATATTGCCAAGCTGTTCATTCAAAATACTGCAATTAACATGAGTACGATTTTAGCCTTCCAGGTCATTACTTTTACAAAGCAGCAAAGTAGATGAAAAGAAAAAGATAATACTTACGTTGGCAGAATACTTCAGGAGTAGACCATGTACCGTTCTCTAAGCAGGTTATTGAAGTCTTCTTGCCAGGAACCCGTGTATAGCCTGGCCTACAATTGTAGGACACTGTTGCATTAGGAGGAAAGTTCTTACCAGGATCAGGAGCACCTTGTTTAGGCTCTGCATATGAGATTCGTTCTGGGACATCACATTCTAAACAGAAGACAGACAGATGAAACAGAAGACACTTGCCACTTGTTCAAATATTAGCCTGCAATCACACTTGAGCAGAGTGTAATCAGAGTGTATTCCTGGTGATTTTGAAGTGTTTTTTTCCTCAGGAGTTAAACAAGTATTTTATAAGAGTTTTTGCATGTGCATTAAGCTTCAGGAATTTTTGTTCACTGGGCTGGGCAATGGGAGGCATTGACAGTGGACGTGACCTCAGATGGTGTGGGTAACCCGGAAGTGCTAATCTCTTAGATCCCTTTCAAACTGAGATGGTTTTCAGACATTTTAGCGCTAGAAGTAGCACCTGTAAAGTGCATGAAAACCACCTCGCATTCATTTCAGAATGACTTTTCACACTGGGGCGTTTTGCACGTGGGAGATTAGGAAAAGTCCTGCAAGCAGCATCTTTGGGGCATTTGGGAGTGCTGTATCTAGTGCTCCCAAAACGTCCTGACCAGCAAAATTAATGAGCAGTGTGAAAAGCAGTTTGGAAGTGCTGCAACACAGGCGCTTTTAAGCCCCTCTTTCGAGGTAAAAGTGCAGCTTAAGCAGCATTAAAGCGCCGCTTAAATCGAGCTGCGCATTAGTGCTGACGCGGCCCCAGTGTGAAAGGGGTCCAACTGTACTAGAGTTTGTTCTTTGCTACTCAAATGTGTGCGTTAAATTAACCAGGTATTTATTTTTTATGCTGCAAAACGTCAATTGTCTCTTTATATTCCTTATGTTAAGGAAAGGGCTAGAGCTAGACAGTGGAGGATATTTAGTGAAGAGGGAAGAGTTAAAGCAGTTTTGTACAGAAAATTGCAAGTTCATCTTATTCAAATGGCTTTGGAACATAGATGCAGTTATGACCATTGAAATAAAATATGCAGTATTTACCTTTTATTTTTAATGTTTATGCCGACTTCCAGGCTCTCCTCCCGTGGGAGTAGGCGTGTTTATCGGCTTCGCAATGATCCCTGGGAACTTTTTTTAGCTATTTCCCAGGAATCCGTGGGGGACACAGTCATGCCGAAATCTCGTGAGATTTCGGAAGGAGGACGCCGGTCACGTGACAAGGGCGTGTCCGAAATTGCCATTTTGAAAGTGGGCAGGCAGCTCTATCTGCCATTACTACTATAGCACACGAGGCAAGAGGAAGGAAAACAAAGGACACTCAATGAGCATGTGCGAGATGGAGCAGTGGATGCTGGGAGCTCAGCGTCATCGCATCCAGGAAGTAAATGCCTGTGGGCTTCAAACGCCCACAGTGAAAATGGAAACCGCCGGACTGCTTTTTTTAAAACTTTTCCTTAGCAATGAAATCGTCACGCCGGGGGTTAAAAAGACGCCGATCGTGACTGCAAAGACACCGTAGGAATCGCCCACCAGTGACACAAGTAAAAAAAAAAAAAAAAAAAAAAAATGGCAGCGGAATACCGCTTTGGCAATACACCAATAGATTATCTGCAGATTTTCTATGGTTAGATGGAAAAAGTGGGAGATTAATCCATCCACAGTGTTTAGCGAACAAGGAGAAATCGGTTGCACTTTTTCCATCTAACCATAGAAAATCTGCAGATAATCTATAGGTGTATGGCCAGTTTTATCAGAGGGACTTTATAAAACCTAAATAGGCAATTTAAATCTGGTGATCGCCCTGTATTTGTTGATGTGGTGCACGGAGGTGAAGGAATGAGGAAGTGGAAATACCTGGCATGTGATGGATACATTTACTGAAGACCTATTTGAGACGTCCATATACAGTTTATTTATACACCGAGTATTGGTGCATGAGGAAATATTTCACACGTAATATACTGCATGTGTTTATGACGGAACTTCTATGCACTATATTCTTATTGATGTGGTAGATTTTTTATTTGTGTGCTATATACTACTTATAGGTGTTGATTAGGGCCGAAACAATGAATTAATCGACAACTAATCGATTGTGAAAATAGTTGTGAACTATTTTCATAACCGATTAATCGGCCAGATGATTAGTTGGCCTGCATACAGAATGTATTATTTGTTTACATATCAGGAAATAATGTGCAGCCCACATACAGCTCAGTACACCCTCCATACATGTCAATAACTGCCTGAAAACGTGTGAATGTGAATGTGTGAGGAGCAAAGCCTCATGGAACATTTTTTTTTTTATTCTTTATTTTACTTTAAATAAATTACATCTTACAGTCAAAAAGCCATAATTTTACAAAACAAAGACAAAAAAAAAAGCAGTAAATTTAAATTCATATATATTCTAATTTCCTTTATATTCACACTGTTCCCTTTTCTTTTTCGTTTTAGTAGCTTGGAGGAGCAATAAGGCACGTACCCCATTGTCCCTCCCTTCTCTGCCAGGTATGAACCCAACCTGGTCCAGGTGCACCAGATCGATCAATTTTTCTTTCAACCTCCTTGCCAAAACGTTTGCATATAACTTGGTATCTGCGTTTAATAAGCCAATTGGTCTATAGCTAGAACAGAGCGTGCTGTCTTTACCCTCTTTTAACCAGTTGCTGACCGCCGGCCGTCAAATGACAGGCAGGCGGCGCATCTCTTGTGGTGGAAGGGCGTCATATGACGTCCTCCCATTTAAACAGGGAATTCGCGCGATCGTGCGCGCGCATCCCTGTCCCTTCGGTGGCGGGGTGTCACGGAAAAAACGCTAAACAAACCGTGGCAACGTCTCATTACCGCTTACAGTGTACAACAACCACACTGATTGCGCCCCCCCCCCCCCCCCCCAATAAAGAGGACCTTTCCCCACCCATCACAGGACCTGTCACTCACAGTCCATCTGAGTACCCGTCACAGTCCATCTGAGTACCCAAGTACCTGTCACAGTCCATATAAGTACCTGAGTACCTATCTCCGCCCTTCAGAATACCCAAATACTAGTCACCAGGCCATGAGAGTACCTGTCACCAAACCATCAGATTACCAGAGTACCTATCAGCAGCCCATCAGAGTACCCAAGTACATATTTGCAGCCCATGCCTCATAGAATAAACGTTGGGGTGTTTGCTTTCCAAAATGGGGTCATTTTGGGGGTAATTTCACTGTCCTTGTGCTCCAGGACCTTCAAAAATGTGAAGGAAGGTAGGAATGAAATGAGATGTGTCATTTATGCTCCTAGAACGCCTGAAGGTACTACTTCAATGTTTGGCCTCTCTAGGTGACCAGGCTGTGTAAAAGTCCTACACATGTGGTATCGCCATACTCGGGAGGAGTAGCAGAATGTGTTTTGGGGTGTAATTTTTGCTACAGTGCCTTGTGAAAGTATTTGCCCCCTTGAACTTTTCAACCTTTTGCCACATTTCAGGCTTCAAACATAAAGATAACATTTTTATTTTTTGTGAAGAATCACCAACAAGTGGGACACAATTGTGAAGTGGAACAAAATCTATTGGATTTTGAAACTTTAACTAATAAAAAAAATGAAAAGTGGGGCGTGCAAAATTATTCGGCCCCCTTGCGTTAATACTTTGTAGAGCCACCTTTTGCTGCGATTACAGCTGCAAGTCACTTGGGGTATGTCTCTATCAGTTTTGCACATCGAAAGACTGAAATTCTTGCCCATTATTCCTTGCAAAACAGCTTGAGCTCAGTGAGGTTGGATGGAGAGCGTTTGTGAACAGCAGTTTTCAGCTCTTTCCACAGATTCTCGATTGGATTCAAGTCTGGACTTTGACTTGGCCATTCTAACACCTGGATACGTTTATTTGTGAACCATTCCTTTGTAGATTTTGCTGTATGTTTGGGATCACTGTCTTGTTGGAAGATAAATCTCCGTCCCAGTTTCAGGTCTTTTGCAGACTCCAACAGGTTTTCATCCAGAATGATCCTGTATTTGGCTGCATCCATTTTCCCCTCAATTTGAACCATCTTCCCTGTCCCTGCTGAAGAAAAGCAGGCCCATACTATGATGCTGCCACCACCATGTTTGACAGTGGGGATGGTGTGTTGAGGGTGATGAGCTGTGTTGCTTTTACGCCAAACATATCGTTTTGCATTGTGGGCAAAAAGTTCGATTTTGGTTTCATCTGACCAGAGCACTTTCTTCCACATGTTTGGTGTGTCTCCCAGGTGGCTTGTGGCAAACTTTAGACAATACTTTTTATGGATATCTTTGAGAAATGGCTTTCTTCTTGCCACTCTTCCATAATGGCCAGATTTGTGCAGTGTACGACTGATTGTTCTCCTATGGACAGACTCTCCCACCTCAGCTGTAGTTCTCTGCAGTTCATCCAGAGTGATCATGGGCCTCTTGGCTGCATCTCTGATCAGTCTTCTTGTCTGAGCTGAAAGTTTAGAGGGACGGTCAGGTCTTGGTAGATTTGCAGTGGTCTGATACTCCTTCCATTTCAAAATGATCGCTTGCACAGTGCTCCTTGGGATGTTTAAAGCTTGGGAAATCTTTTTGTATCCAAATCTGGCTTTAAACTTCTCCACAACAGTATTACGAACCTGCCTGGTGTGTTCCTTGGTCTTCATGATGCTCTCTGCGCTTTCAACAGAACCCTGAGACTATTTATACAGAGACTTGATTACACACAGGTGGATTCTATTTATCACCATCAGTCATTTAGGACAACATTGGATCATTCAGAGATCCTCGCTGAACTTCTGGAGTGAGTTTGCTGCACTGAAAGTAAAGGGGCCGAATAATTTTGCATGCACCACTTTTCAGTTTTTTATTTGCTAAAAAAGTTTAAAATATCCAATAGATTTCGTTCCACTTCACAATTGTGTCCCACTTGTTGGCGATTCTTCACAAAAAATAAAATTTTTATATCTGTTTGAAGCCTGAAATGTGGCAAAAGGTTGAAAAGTTCAAGGGGGCCAAATACTTTCGCAAGGCACTGTATATACATGCTATGCGTTAGAAATATCTTATAAATTGACAACTTTGTGTAAAAAAACACATTTATTTTTTTTCCACATTTCCACATCCAAAAACTTCTGGAAAAAAATGAACTGTTCAAAAGACTCATCATGCCTCACAGATTATACATTGTGGTGCTTTCCGAAATGGGGTAATTTTATGGGCAATTCCATTGTCCTGGTACTCCAGGGCCTCCAAAAGTGTAATAGGTGGCTGTGAAATGGTGTCATTTTTGCTCGTAGAACGTCTGAAAGTGCCAGTTCAATGTTTGTGCTCTGTATGTGGCCATGCCGTGTAAAAGTCTCACACATGTGGCATCGCCATCCTCGGGAAGAGTAGCAGAATGTATTTTGGGGTGTAATTTGTTGTATGCATATGCTGTGAGAAATAACCTGATAATATGAAAATTTTGTAAAAAATAAACTAAAAAATCATTTTGCAAAGAATTGTGGAAAAAAGTGTCAACTTAAAAAAAAAAACACCATGCTACTTACTTAATACCTTGGAATGTCTACATTCTAAAAAGGGGTCATTTGAGGGGTATTTGTACTTTTCTGACTTGTTAGTGTCTCAAGAAATGATGCACCTGATGTACTGAAGGCCTGATCATATGTGATCAATTTTCAGTGATTGGCACCATAGTTTGTAGACTCTGTAACCTTCACAAAGACCAAATAATATACACTAAGGCCGGGTTCACACTATAGCGATGCGGGAACGCCACGAATCCGCGGCGTTTACCCGCATCGCACACCTCCCGCCGGCAGTTCACACTGCCCTATGCGGACGGCTGGGAGTGTCAATGAAATGTTAATGACACCCCCAGATCCGTCGGCACATCGCAGTGCGATCTGCCGACTCGCACAGGAATCGGATCGCATGGTGTGAACCCCCATGCGATCCGATTCTGTTGCGGACCCAAAAAAGGGTCCCGTGCGAGTTTGCTGCGGGAGCGCTGCGAATTCAGCCATACTATCTGTATGGCTGAACTCGCATCGCTACGGAGATCGGATGTGATTTGCTGTGCGAATCACATCCGGATCTCCCCCTGCAGCAGTGTGAACCCAGCCTAATGTGGGATATTTTTACCAAAGATATGTAGCAGTATAAATTTTGGCTAAAATTTATGAAGAAAAATTACTAATTAGCAAAATTTTATGACAGAAACAAAGAAAAAGGCATTTTTTTTTATTTTTTTTATTTATAGCACAAAAAATAAAAAACCCACCAGTGATTAACCACTTCAGCCCCGGACCAATTGTCAGCCTAAGGACCAGAGGTCTTTTTCAATTTCGCACTGCACTGCTTTAACTGGTATGCAATGTTGTACCCAAACGAAATTTGCGTCCTTTTCTTCCCACAAATAGAGCTTTCTTTTTATGGTATTTGATTGCCTCTGCGATTTTTATTTTTTGAGATAAAAATGGAAAAAGACCGAAAGTTTTGAGAAAAAAAAAAAAAAAAAAAAAAGATAATTTCTACATTTTGTTATAAGAAAAATCGAATAAACTCAATTTTAGTCATACATTTAGGGCAACATTTATTCAGCCACATGTCTTTAGTAAAAAAAAAAATGTCAATAAGCATATATTTATTGGTTTGCGCAAACGTTATATCGTCTACAAACTAGAATACATTTTCTGGAATTTACATAGCTTTTAATTTATGACTGCCTATCTCATTTCTTGAGATGCTAAAATGGCAGGGCAGTACAACCCCCCCCCCCAAATGACCCCATTTTGGAAAGTAGACACCCCAAGAAATTGCTGAGGGGCATGTTGATCCCATTGAATATTTTTTGTCCCAAGTGATTGAATGACACAAAGAAAAAAAAAATAAGTTTACTAAAAGTTGTCACTAAATGATATATTACTCACACATGCCATAGTTATATGTGGAATTGCACCCCAAAATATATTCTGCTGCTTCTCCTGAGTACGGGGATACCACATATGTGGGACTTTTTGCGAGCCTAGCCGCGTACAGCACCCCGAAAACCAATCACTGCCTTCAGGATTTCTAAGGGTGCAAATTTTTGATTTCACTCCTCACTACCTATCATAGGTTCGAAGGCCATAAAATGACAAAATAGCACAACCCCCCCCCTCCCCCCCGCAAATGACCCCATTTTGGAAAGTAGACACCCCAAGCTATTTACTGAGAGGCATGTTGAGTCCATGAAATATTTTATATTTTGCCACAAGTTGCAGGAATATTACATTTGTTTTTGTTTTTTGCACAAAGTTGTCACTAAATGATATATTGCTCACACATGCTATGGGCATAAGTGAAATTACACCCCAAAATTAATTCTGCTGCTTCTCCCGAGTATGGGGATACCACATGTGGGGGACTTTTTGGGAGCCTAGCCACGTACGGGACCCCGAAAACCAAGCACTGCCTTCAGGATTTAAATATAAAACGCTACAAAAAAAAACTGTTAGCAATCGCAGGGATCAGGCCTGACTCTGCGAACGCTGCAGTTATGTGTTTAGTGTTTTGTAAGTGACAGTGATCGATCGATACTGCACTTGGGTGGGCTGGGAGGAGGGGCAAAACGCAGGTAACAGCAGATATCTGGGCTGATCCCGCTAACAATGCGTTTTTTTGGAACCCTAAACTGCTGGGGACGCTAGTATAGATCTGATCAGATCAGATATTGATCTGTTCAGATACTATACCACTACGGGAGGTGTATGCTTTGCGTGTGGGTGTTAGCGGTACTGGCACTAACCTAGCGCTGCCTGGGGCGACGCAGACCCTGACCCTAAAACCTAATTGATATCACCCGCCGAGTGATCAGGGGGTTAAACCTTTACTGGGTAATAAATGGTAGGTGCCCTGATGCTATAAAAAGCAAACTAACGTAACACTTATACGGTGATCACTGGTGAAAGGGTTAACTAGGGGCAATCAGGGGGTTAACATTTTTATTAGGTAGTATATGGGGGTCCCTGGCGCTATATAAAAACCTGACGGGGAACCTAATTAACTAACTGGCTAACCAGCGTCACCAGTGGCACTTATACGGTGATCGCTGGTGAAAGGGTTAACTAGGGGCAATCAGGGGGTTAAAACCGTTATTGGGTAGTATATGGGGGTACCTAGCGCTATAAAAACCTGGCGGTGAACCTAAAAAAATAACTAGCTACCTAGTGGCACCAGTGACACTAATGCAGCGATCAGAAAAATGATCGCTTAGTGACACTGGCAAAAGGGGGTGAAAGGGTTAACTAAGGGCAATCAGGGGGTTAAAACAGTTATTGGGTAGTATGTGGGGGTACCTAGCGCTATAAAAACCTGGCGGTGAACCTAAAAAAATAACTAGCTACCTAGTGGCACCAGTGACACTAATGCAGCGATCAGAAAAACTATCGCTTAGACCTTTATGGGGGGGGGGGTAGGGGGCTACCCTGGACCTAACACTAACTGCCCTGACAGTTTTTACTGTCACAACTGACACTAAATGCAGTGATCAGTAAATAAATGATCACTGCAATCAGTGACACTGTGACTGGGGGGGGGGGGGGGAATCGGGGGGCGATTTGTGTGCTCATGTGTGCCTACATGTCAGTGTAGTGTTGGTGCACACTTACTTTCTGTGTTCTCCTCGCAGTCCGGTCAAAAAGACCGCCCCGAGGAGAATGACATCACTTCCTCCCGGCCTGTGTTTACTATACACAGGCAGGGGAAGCTTCTCATTCACCAGGAGCGATCGAGAGGGGATGGCCAGAAACCAATGGCCATCCCCTCATCCCGTATCGCTCCGGCAGCCAAACGGACCGCCGCATCAATCAGGAGGTGGTCCGATCGGACCCCCCACCCGCTGGAAGGCAAGCACGTACATGTACGTGCTTGTGCCTGTCGGTGCCATTGTGCCGACGTACATTGCCATGCGGCAGTCCTTAAGTGGTTAAATACCACTAAAATAAAGCTCTATTTGTGTGGAAAAAGGGACGCAAGTTTCATATGGGTACAGTGTTGCATGACTGAGTAATTGTCATTCAAACTGCGAGAGCGATGAAAGCTGAAAATTGGTCTGGTCAGGAAGGGGGTGTAAGTGCACTATATTGAGGTGGTTAATTTTACTGTTATTGATGCAACTAGTGCAACCCATCCCATTTTGGCATTCATACCCAATTTGTTCCAGTATTTGCAGTTTCGGGACTAATATTTCTTTATAGTTTTTGAGGTAGAGCGTTGCAAAGCCGTCCAGCCCCGTGCTCTTGCCCGGGGGGGGGGGGGGGGTGGCTTTTTAAAATCATTGTAAATGCTTTAGGGTAGGGGAGGGAGGGAGGGTAACTGACTTTCAAAAATTCTCTCATTTTCAGCTCTACTTCTTGTTCATGTTGCCCCTTCTTTCTGATGGTATAAAGGGATTTGTAATAATTTCTGAACTCCTTCACTATCTCTTTCGTAATATTCTTTTTCAACATCCTAGCTAGATGTCTGCTTGATTTGCCCCCCCATTGACGTCTATCTCGTTATTCTATTTAATACCTCTCTTGCTTCTTGTTCCATGATGTCCTTAAGATCCTATTGACAAATGAAAAAGATTTTCATTTAACCGTCAGGTAAATGGTAATCTTCGGATCCCTGGGATCCTCATCTTCATTGAGACAGGGGCATGATCTGATAAATGTCATTATTTCGATCTTTGTTTCGCTCACATGTTCTAACATTTTATGGTCTACCAGAAAGTAATCTAATGCCGCGTACACACGTAGCAGACTATCCGGCGGACTTAGTCTGGCGGACTTTCCGAACGAGCTACTTGCCCACACACGGTACTTTTGCAGTGGCCTAATACGGCGTACTAAGTCCGCCGCACTATCCGCTGTACTTTTGAAATGAACGGACTTGCCCACACACATGGAGGAAAGTCTGCTCATTTTGAACGCGTCTCCAGGTAGCCGGGGCCAGCGAAGGAGGCATCACTGGCCCCGTCACCTGGTATGGACTTAAAAGGGGAATCCCTACGTCGAAAAATCGGCATGGGGTCCCCCCCTAGGACCATATCAGACCCTTATCCGAGCACGCTACCCGGCAGGCCAGGAAAGGGGGTGGGAACGAGCGCCCCCCTCCCCCTGAGCCATACCAGGCCGCGTGCCCTCAACATGGGGGGGGGGCGCGCGGCCCCCCCCACCGAAAACACCTTGTCCCCATGAGAAGGCCAGAAGACAGCGGCGACAGAAGACTGGGCCACCACTTGTAAAAGAGCTAGAAGAAGGCGCGGTGGCCGGCCAGAACAAACGAAAAGGGGGGACAAGACCCCCAAAGTCGGAAGAAGACGGTGGCGAAGAAGAAAGCCAGGCTCCTCCGCTAGTAAAAGAGCTAGCAGAAAATAGCGGAGGAGTCTGGCGAGAAGACCCCCGAAGACGGAAGAAGACCCCCGGAGCTGTGCAATAAACTATTTTAAGCCTTGTGTGTTGTGTTTTTTTTTTTTTTTTTTTTTTACAGGTGAATGGGTAGGGGTACATTGTACCCCATACTCATTCACATAGGGTGGGGGGGCCGGGATCCAGGGGCCCCCTTATTAAAGGGGGCTCACGGATTCCGATAAGCCCCCTGCCCGAAGACCGCAACAACCAATGGCCAGGGTTGTCGGAAAGAGGCCCTTGCCCTCATCAACATGGGGACAAGGTGCTTTGGGGTGGGGGGGCTGCCCCTTCCCCAAGGCAACCCCCATGTTGAGGGCACGTGGCCTGGTACGGCTCAGGAAGGGGGGGGGGGCGCTTGCTCGTCCCCACCCCCTTTCCTGGCCAGCCAGGTAGCGTGCTCGGATAAGGGTCCGATATGGACCTGGGGGGACCCCCACGCCGATTTTTCGGCGTAGAGATTCCCCTTTAAGACCATACCAGGTGACGGGGCCAGCGACGCCTCCTTCGCTGGCCCCGGCTACCTGGAGACGCGTTCAAAATGAGCAGACTTTTCTCCGGGCGAGAAAAGTCCGCTCATTTCAAAAGTACAGCGGACTGGCACACACACGGCCATACTGTCCACTGAAATGCGAGTCCGGCGGACATATTGGAGTGCAAAAATACTCTTAGTCCGCTGGACTTTTGGGTAAAAAAAAAAAAAAAAGTCCGCCGGAGCCTACACACGGGCGGAAGTCCGCCGGACTTTTCCACCGGATTGTTTGATCGTGTGTACAAGGCATAATCTTGAGTGAGCCCCATGCACAGGGGAGAAGTAGGTGTAATCTTTGAGTTCAGCGTGTTGAACCCGCCACACATCTATTATTTGACATTGGTGTAACTTAGATTTTATCGTTTTTAATTGAACTCCGCTTATCCCCTGCGACCGGGACTAAACAGATTTGCTAACGTGTAAACTCCCCCTCCCATTCTCCCCTTCAAAAATAAAAAGCGGCCCTCCGGATCACTCATTCTATCACCGTAAATGTTATATTTGTCGCCTGAGTGAGGTGTGTCTCTTGCAAGACCACCACCTCTGCTTGATACTGGTGAATTTCTCTAAGTACTTTATGTCTCTTAACTGGGGAGTTAAGACCTTTGGTGTTATAATGTCAAGAAGTTTGTTTCCATCTTCTAGTTTGTTCCCTCATGGAGATACACAATAGTATAGAATGTTGCCTTTGGGTCTTATATTTTTTTTCTTTGTTTCTGCAAGGTGTGACTCCTCCCTCTCCTGCCCCCCCCCCCAACCCTCCCCCCTCCCTCCGGCCGTGATTCGGCCCTATGTCTACAGTTGGGTATCCATTCTGAACCCATCCTGGACATATTCCCTTTAGGGTGGAGCTCTAGTCATGGCAGTCCGTGTCCGGGCCCCCCCCCAGCTCAAAAAGAGAAGGGGAGGAGGGGCCGGAGCAAGCGCACGGTGGCCTTGCTCGAACACTCGGCTTCTCCTCTCCATACAGTTCATTATTTACGCTAACTAAGGATATTAGGGGCTGGTATATCTAGTTTTCTGCTAAAGTCCTGGAGATCGTCCAGGAACCTCAATCTAACTGTTCTTCCTTCTTTATGTACGATTAAAGAAGCTGGTAAATCCCAGCTATATTTCATGTTGGCCCTCCTCAATGAGTCTAGCAAAGGTCTTAGTTGTCTCAGTGCCAGCGTCCCAGCAGATATATCAGCAAAGACTTGAAACTCAGTTCTCTCAAAGTTCAATGGGGGTGTTCCTCTGAGTTTGCTCCCTATCTTAGGCCTCTTTCACACGGGACGGATCAGTAATGATCCGCCCCGTGATAATCCGCTCACTCAGCAGGGATTGCTCTGTTGTCCCTGCTGAGCCAGCGGCGGACAGGGCGGTCTCCGCACACTGTGCAGGGACCGCCCTGTCAGCTCTCCACTCTATGGGGATCGGATGCGCACGGACCGTCTGTCCGTGTTCATCCGATCTGCAGACGGATAGAAAAATAGGATTTTCCTCCGTCTGCAGAATCGGAGAGTTGCGGAGGCGGACGAAATCGGGTGTCTGCGGATGTTCATCCACAGACACCCGCTGTCACATAGGGATGAATGTATGCCCGTATTTCATCCGCAAACGGATGGATGAAATACGGCCATATCGTCCGCATGTGTGAAAGGGGCCTTAGCTTTGTTCCTCATATGCATGGAATTTAACAACAACATCTCGGGGGATTTCTTCTCCCAGACCTGGAGGTTTCCTGATCTTATGGACCCGATCAATTTTTAGGTCTTCTTCTATCCAATATTGGATTAAATATTTTTTCTTTTCATTTTTGCCACCAAGTCTTCCCCTTGCTGTTCTGATACAGACTTAATCCTGAGGTTTTGCACACACAAGGGACCTATATTCCTATTGATGTGGTAGATTTTTTATTTGTGTGCTATATACTACTTACAGTGTTGATTAGGGCAGAAACAAATTCATCGACAACTAATCCATTATGAAAATAGTTGTGAACTATTTTCATAACCGATTAATCGGAGAGCCGATTAGTTGGCCTGCATACAGAATGCATTATTTGTTTACATATCAGGAAATAATGCGCAGCACACATACAGCACAGTACACCCTCCGTACATGTCAATAAGTGCCTGAGAACCTGTGAATGTGAATGCGTGAGGAGCAAAGCCTCATGGAACATGTAGTCTTGATCAGGAAATAAGTGGTTCTAAAGTCAGGACTCTGTTTTTTGTACTTGCTATAGGGGCACTCTATATTTACACACTGCAGCTTGCTTTTGGGGCACTCTGAAGGCAGGAGTAGCCAGAAGCATCCGTGGGGGACCCCAGAAGCGGAGAATCAGGGCTGCTCTGCAAAACCATTACACAGAGCAGGCAAGTACAACATGTTTGTTTAAAAAAAAAAAAAAAAAAAATTTAACCACTTGACAACCAGCTGCCATCATACTGCGGCAGGTTGGCACAATCCCGCAAACCATCATAGCTGTACGTCGGCTCCTTTAAGCGAGATGCCAGGCCCGCGTGCGTGTCGGCGGGCATGAAAGGCAGAACAGGGATGTGTCTCACACATCCCTGTTCTGAGAGGAGAGACAGATCGTGAGTTCCTAATAGCTAAGAACCACAATCTCATCTCCTATTGTTAGTCCCCTCCCCCCACAGTTAGAACACATGGTCAGTGAACACAGTTAACACTAGGGGGCAATCAAGGGGTTAACCCCTTCCCTGCCAGTGACATTTACACAGTAATCAGTGCATTTTTATAGCACTGATCGCTGTAAAATTTGTCAATGGCTTCAAAAATATGTCAAAAATGTCGGATGTGGAAAAAAGCCACCATAATGTCGCAGTCCCGATATGCTTTTTTTCAGCCCCTGCATATTTCCCCAACCATATAGTTGGTTATTTATATTTACCACTGCATATAGATATTTAACTGCTTGCCGACCAGCCACAGTAGTTGTACCACAGCAGCATGGCTTGGCTGCGCAAATCGCCATTATGTTACATCGGTAACAATCGGCCACTAGAAGGCGCTTGTTCCCCAAGCCGATGCAAGTGTCTGGCGGTCTCACTGAGAACCAGGAGCTGTGTGTGTAAACACATAGTATCTGGGTCTCTGAGCAGTGAACTGACAGATCTTCTGTTCATACAGAGTATCAACAACAATCTGTTAGTTTCCCTGCGCAGTCCCACCCCCCTTTCAGTTAGAACACTCCCTAGGATACATATTAACCCCTTCACTGCCAGTGACATTAACAGTAATCAATGCAACTTTAATCACACTGATCACTGTATTAATGCCAATGGTCCCAAAAATGTGTCAAAATTGTCCGACGTGTCTGCCACAAAGAGAGAGCGAGCGCGACAGAGAGAGCGGGAGAGAGCGGGAGAGAGCGAGAGAGAGCGGGAGAGAGCGGGAGAGCGGAGGAGGAGAGAGAGAGAAAAAGAGAGAGCGCGAGAGAGAGACATTGGACACGCCGATCGCGCTGTAAACGGCCGCTGTGATTGGCCATTTACAGCGATCTGTGTTTGCCTGTTCCCGGGGGACACGGCAAACACAGAACTTCTCCGATGCGCGCCCGCGGCGGCGCGCATTGCGGAAGTAAACATTAGAACGTCCAGGGACGGCCACCCGGACAAAAGCGCATGCTCTACGGCCGTCATTCGGCTATAGGGCGGGCGTGAGGTAGTTAAGAACCTCTGGAAAGATATTCCAGAGGAGGCTCTAACTGTAGAACAAAAAGACATCATCAAAAGACTAAATGATATGAAGGAAAAATTTAAGGACTTCCAGAACCCCCTAGATATATTGGTTACACCCCAAGAAATTAGGGAGAAAATCCAAAACCTGCAAACCAAAAAATCCAGTGGGATGGATGGAATCCTGCCAGAGATGATTAACCACTTAAGGACCAGGCCTCTTTTTCAGACTTGGTGTTTACATGTTTAACCACTTGCCGCCCGCCCTATAGGGAATTGACGGTGGCAAAGTGGTTGCATAATCCTGATCGGATGTCATATGACGTGATCAGGATTATGAGCCAATGTGCGGCGGCGACCATTGTTGCGGGGTGTCAGTCCGACACCCGGCAACTACGATCTTGGTAAAGAGTCTCCGACGGAGATTCTTTACCACGTGATCAGCCGTGTCCAATCACGGCTGATCACAGTGTAAATAGGAAGAGCCGGTGATCGGCTTTTCGTCACTCGCGTCTGTCAGACGCGAGTAGAGGAGAGCCGATCGGCTCCTCCTCTGACAGGGGGGGGTCTGTGCTGATCGATTATCAGCACAGCCCCCCCCGAGGATGCCCACACTGGACCTCCAGGGATGCCACTAGACCACCAGGGATGTCCAACAAAAGGTAATCCTCCCTAGACCACCAGGGATGCCAGTCAGTGCCACAATGGATGCCAATCAGTGCCCATAATGGATGCCAGTGCCCACAATGGGCATCACTGATTGGCATGCATTATTGTTTGGCACTGATTGGCATCCATTAGTACAGTATAACAATACAATGCCGCCTATGAGTGCCCACCTGTGCCGCCTATGAGTGCCCACCTGTGCCGCCTATGAGTGCCCACACATGCCCATCTGTGCCGCCTATCCATGCCCATCTGTGCCGCCCATCCATGCCAATCCGTGCCAGCTATCAGTGCCAATTTGTGCCACCTATCAGTGTCCATCAATGCCACCTCATCAGTGCCACTTCATTGGTGCCCATCAGTGCCGCCTTATCAGTGCCCATCAGTGAAGGAGAAAATTTACTTATTTACAAAGTTTTGAAACTGAAACAAAAAAACATTTTTTTTTTTTTAAAGTTTGGTATTTTTTTTATTTGTAGCGCAAAAAATAAATACCGTAGAGGTGATCAAATACCACCAAAAGAAAGCTCTATTTGTGGGAAAATAATGATAAAAATTTCATTTGGGTACCGTGTAGCATGACCGCGCAATTGTCATTCAAAGTGCGACAGCGCTGAAAGCTCAAAATTGGTCTGGGCAGGAAGGTGTTTAAAGAGGAAGTAAACCCTGATGGGTTTACTTCCTCTTTTTTTCCCTGCAAAGGTAAAGCATAATGGACTACTATGCATCGCATAGTAGCTCATTATGTGTCACTTACCTGACACAGGAGCCAGCGAAGTCGCCGCTGATCCCTGTAGTCCGCCGCGTCCATCTTGCTGGTGGCGTCTCGCAGCTCCGACCAATGACAGCGGCGAAGCCGCGATGACGTCACTCCCGCGCATGCGCACGGGAGTCGCGCCTCGCAGCTCCGCCGCTGTCATACGGCGAGGCCGCGATGACGTCACTCCCGCGCATGCGCACGGGAGTCGACAAATTTGGCAAATCCATTCTTGGACTTGCCGCATTTAGTGTGCATGCGCGCCGCTGTCTACGGCGCATGCGCCGTAGACAGCGGTGCCCATTTTCGGGCAAATATCTCCTAAACCATATAGGTTTAGGAGATATTTCTTGGACCTACAGGTAAGCCTTAATCTAGGCTTACCTATAGGTCCAAGTTGTTTGGAAGGGTTTACTTCCCTTTTAAGTGCCTGGTATTGAAGTGGTTAAAACTGTTTTTTTTGCTAGAAAATTACTTAGAACCCCCAAACATTTTATATTGTTTTTTTTCTAACACCCTAGAGAATAAAATGGCAGTCATTAAAATACTTTTTTTCACACCATATTTGCGCAGCGGTCTTACAAGCGCACTTTTTTGGGAAAAAATTAACTTTTTTGAATAAAAAAATAAGACAACAGTAAAAAAAAAATTTATATTGTGAAAGATAATGGTACGCCGAGTAAATTGATACCCAACATGTCACGCTTCAAAATTGCGTCCGCTCGTGGAATGGCGTCAAACTTTTAGCCTCAAAAATCTCCATAAGCGACATTTAAAAAATTCTACAGGTTGCATTTTTTGCGTTACAGAGGAGTTCTAGGGCTAGAATTATTGCTCTCGCTCTACCGATCACGGCGATACCTCACATGTGTGGTTTGACCACCGTTTTCATATGCCGGCGCTACTCACATATGTGCTCGCTTCTGTGCGCAAGCTCGTCGTGACGGGGTGTTTTTAAAAAACTTTTTTTTTTTTCTTCTTATTTATTTTAATTGATTTTATTTATTTTTACACTGTTTAAAAAAAATAAAAATAAATAAAAAATACTGGATCACTTTTATTCCTATTACAAGGAATGTAAACATCCCTTGTAATAGACAAAAGCATGACAGGTCCTCTTAAATATGAGATCTGGGGTCAAAAAGTCCTCAGATCTCGTATTTGGGCTAAAATGCAAAGAAAAAAATGACATTTAAAAAAATATTATATATATATATATATATATATATATATATATATATATATATATATATATATATATATATATATATATATATATATATATATATATATATATATATATATATATATATACACACCTTTAAGAGGTATGGGCGGAAGTGACGTTTTGACGTCGCTTCCGCCCTCCTATGGTACAGAGACGAGTGGGGGCCATCTTAGCCTCACTTGTCTCTATGCCCTGCTAGGAAGAGGACCCGATCGCCTCCGCCGCTACCGACGGCTCCGGTAAGCGGCGGAAGGTGCGGGAGGGCGGCGGGAGGGGGGGGTGGCACCTCTCCCGCCGCCGATAGCGGTGATCTCATGCCACCACCGCGGAGACCACCGTTATCGTACAGCCGACCGCCGCCTGAAGAGATGATATCTCGGTTGTGGCAGCAGCTGCTGCCGTTACCGAGATATCCCTCTTCAAAAATAGGACGTACATCGTCGTGCGGCGGTCGGCAAGTGGTTAAACACGGCTCCCCAGATGTACACGCTGCAATATGCAAAGTCTTCAATCTGGTCCTGAGTCATGGTTACTACCCTTAAGTATTGAACCAAGGCCTCATAACTCCCATCCATAAGAGTGGAGACCAGTACGATCCAGCCAACTACAGAGGGATATGTGTCAGCAGCACACTAGGAAAACTATTCAACAGTATCCTCAACAAACGGATCCTCAACTTCCTCACACAACACAATGTCCTCAGCAGAAGTCAGGCAGGGTTCATGCCAAACCAATCGCACTACAGACCACATCTACACCCTGCACAGCCTCATCAAGAACCATGTCCACAATACAAAACAGGGAAACATATTTGCCTGCTTTGTGGACTTTAAGAAGGCATTTGACTCAGTGTGGCACCCAGGCCTGTTCCTCAAACTATTGGAGAGTGGAATAGGAGGGAAAACATATGATGTTATTAAGAGTTCATACACTGAGAACAGCTGCAGCGTAAAGGTGAATGGGAAAAGAACCAAACATTTCCGTCAGGCCCGAGGAGTCAGACAGGGCTGCAGCCTAAGTCCAACCCTCTTCAACATCTACATCAATGAACTGGCTGCAGCTCTAGAGTCCTCCCCAGCACCAGGACTGAGTCTACACGACACTGAGGTGAAGTTCCTGCTGTATGCGGATGACCTCTTACTTCTGTCACCAACAGAGAAAGGCCTACAAGACAGCCTGGAAGTGCTAGAAAAATACAGTGCCACATGGGCACTACCAATCAACTCAAGCAAAACAAAAATCATGGTGTTCCAAAAGAAAAATACAAAACAAACAAAGAGCCCTCCCTTTAAATTAAACAATTGCACTGTTGATGAAACTAACAGCTACACATACCTCGGCCTAGAAATGAACAAATCAGAAAGTTTCAAGCCAGCCATAGAGGCACTAAAAGACAAGGCACGCAGAGCCTACTATGCCATCAGGAGACAGCTGTACCACCTAAAACCACCAGTGAGAGTCTGGCTCAGAATATTTGATAGCGTCATCACCCCAATTATTCTTTATGGCAGTGAAGTTTGGGGTCCTGTCACCTACCCAGACCAATCCAAATGGGACCCCAGGCCACAGAAACATTCCATCTGGAATTCTGCAAACACCTCCTCCAAGTCAATCGGAACACATCCAACAGTGCTTGCCGATCTGAGTTGGGCAGATTTCCTTTACTTCTCGCAGTACAGAAGAGGGCGCTATCATATTGGGACCACCTACAAAACAGCAGTCCCAACTCATACCACCATAAAGCCTTACTGAACAGTAAGGAGCAGTCCAAACCATGTGGCCTGCAACAACTCATCACCTTGTCTATTCAAAACTCTCAACAATGCGGCCTGACAAATTCTCACATAAAAAACATAATGAATGACTACAAAGAAAATATGTTGGAGAATGGAGAAACGACATAAACTAAAAAAAAAAACGAACTGTTTACCAGTCATTACAGAGAGAATACAAACTGGCCCCGTACCTGGAGGTGCTACAAGACCCCAAAGACAGACAGACCCTGAGCCTGTACAGACTGAGCGCCCACAGCCTGGAAATCCAGTTAGGATGGCAGACAGACAGACCTACAAGCCCAGGGAGAGTAGACTGTGCCAGCAATGTGACCAGGGGGTCCTGGAGGATGAGGACCACTTCCTGCTACATTGCCCAAAGTACTCATCAGTGAGGGACACTCACTTCCAGAGACTTTCAACTCTCATCCCGGACTTCACTTCTATAGAAGAGAAGAGGAAACTCCAATTTCTACTGGGAGAAGAGGAGCAAATGGTGAAGAGCGCTGCCCGATATGTGACAGCGTGTCACCGACTGAGAGGGACCTGAAAGACTGAGGACCTAAAAACCCTTTACAGAGACTCATGCCCATTCCCCCTTATATTACCCTTTCCCCTTTTCCCTATACAAACTCAACTGCTTTGCCAATGCTAACATGTATTTGGTCCTGCCAATAAAGCTTGGCAGGACCAAAGACGGAGAGATAGAGATTAGAGATTGCAGAGAGACAGAGGCAGAGAGGCAGAGAGGCAGACAGACAGACAGAGAGACAGAGAGACAGAGAGACAGACAGACAGAGAGACAGACAGACAGACAGACAGAGATGAGACAGACAGACAGAGATGAGACAGACAGACAGAGATGAGACAGACAGACAGAGATGAGACAGACAGACAGAGATGAGACAGACAGACAGAGATGAGACAGACAGACAGAGATGAGACAGACAGACAGACAGAGATGAGACAGACAGACAGACAGAGATGAGACAGACAGACAGACAGAGATGAGACAGACAGACAGACAGAGATGAGACAGACAGACAGACAGAGATGAGACAGACAGACAGACAGAGATGAGACAGACAGACAGACAGAGATGAGACAGACAGACAGACAGAGATGAGACAGACAGACAGACAGAGATGAGACAGACAGACAGACAGAGATGAGACAGACAGACAGACAGAGATGAGACAGACAGACAGACAGAGATGAGACAGACAGACAGAGATGAGACAGACAGACAGAGATGAGACAGACAGACAGAGATGAGACAGACAGACAGAGATGAGAGAACGCTGACCTGTACAGGATGACTCTAGGAGGACACAGTGCTGGGAGCCCTCGCGGTATACACATACAGGAGATGTATAATGAAGGCTCCAGCACATTGTCGGGTGAAGGGCTGGAGAGGAGGTCGATTTCAGGCAGGGCAGAGGTGAAGCACAGCACAGGAGAAAACACAGTGACAGACATACAGCCGAAACAGGAAGTGACACACTGCCCCAAGGACAGCACCACCCAGACATGAAGGAGAATGCCCCAATGAGCTTCTAGAGGCACACTGTACAGCGCCACAGGGCATCAAAAAACACCACAAATGAAGCGTCTTGCCTGCAACCACAGGATTGCATTGGCATGATGCTTTCATAGTGCATTGTGTCCGGCGCCCGTCCTGAACACAGTGCACTTAAAGGAACATTTTTTTTTTTTGTGACTGGCATTGGGGGGGCAGCGCCCATGCACCCCCTATGGACGGGCCGCCACTGGTCACAGTCACAAAAAAATAAAAATAAAAATCGCTGATCGCTGGCCATTACTAGTAAAAAAAATTTTAGAAAAATGCCATAAAACTATTCCCTATTTTGTAGACGCTATAAATTATGCGCAAAACAATCAATATACGGTTATTGCAATTTTATTTTTACCAAAAATATGTAGAATACATATCGGCCTAAACTGAGGAAAAAAGGTGTTTTTTTGAAAAAGAAAATGTGGATAATTATTATAGCAAAAAGTAAAAGATAGTGTTTTTTTCAAAATTGTCGCCCTTGCTTATAGCGCAAAAAATAAAAGCCGCAGAGGGGATCAAATACCACCAAAAGGAAGCCATTTGCAGGGGAAAAAAAAGGACGTCAATTATTTTGTTTGGGTACAGCATCTCACAACCGCGCAATTGTCAGTTAAAGTGACGCAGTGCCGTATCGCAAAAACTGGCCTGGTCATTGAGCAGCCAAATCTTCTGGGGCTGAAGTGGTTACATTTATTTTTCTTTTTTTTTTTCTTTTTTAGCTGTTGCTTTAACCACTTGCTTACTGAGCACTTAAACCCCCCTTCCTGCCCAGACCAATTTTCAGCGCTGATGCACTTTGAATGACAATTGCCTGGTCATACAACACTGTACCCAAATTAAAGGTTTTATAATTTTTTTCCCCACAAACAGCTTTCTTTCGGTTTTATTTGATCACCTCTGCGGATTTTATTTTTTGTTAACTACTTAACAACCGGCCCATAGCTGAATGACGGCTACAGGGCAGTTGCTTAACTCTGACAGGGCGTCATACGACGTCCTCCCAGAATTCCGCTCTCACGCGCCCCCTGGGGCGTGCACTCGAGAGCATCCGTGACCCGGCGCATCGCAGGCGTTTACCACGTGATCAATCGGTACAGTGAGAGGGGAGAGAGTGGTGTCAGCAGCGCTGTGGGCTGGATCTGCAGTGCCCACATCGCTGCTCACCGACAATTAACCCAGCAATTCCCTGCCAATACTCTGCAATGCCCTGCCAGTAACCAGCAATGCCCTGCCAGTAACCAGCAATGCCCTGCCAGTAACCAGCAATGCCCTGCCAATAACCAGCAATGCCCTGCCAATAACCAGCAATGCCCTGCCAATAACCAGCAATGCCCTGCCAATAACCAGCAATGCCCTGCCAATAACCAGCAATGCCCTGCCAATAACCAGCAATGCCCTGCCAATAACCAGCAATACCCTGCCAATAACCAGCAATACCCTCCCAATAACCAGCAATACCCTCCCAATAACCAGCAATACCCTCCCAATAACCAGCAATACCCTCCCAATACTCTGCCATAAACTGCCATACCCAGTGACACCCTGCAATACTCGGTGATGTGCGGGGATATCTGAATGATGCCTGTAGCTACAGGTATCATTCAGATATCAGCTTTTTCAGCCAGCGATTCCCTACACCATGAGAACGATCATAGCGGCTGTTCCACTAATCGCCCCCCCCCCCCCCCCCCCCCGCCACCCTCCGGTGCTTCTACCGACTCGCCAATACAATCAAAAGGCAGATTTTTTTTTTTCTTCTTCTTCAGGCTACCCAGCCTAGAGGTGAGATGTGGGGTCTTATTGACCCCATATCTCACTGTAAAGGGGGCCTGTCATGCCATATTCCTATTGTTTACATTCCTTGCAATAGGAATAAAAGTGATCAAAATTTTTTAAGTAAAATGAACAATTTTTTTTCTTTTTTAAAGCGCCCCTGTCCCCATGTGCTTGCATGCAGAAGCGAACGCATACGCAAGTCCCGCCCACATATGAAACTGGTGTTCAAACCACACGTGAGGTATCGCTGTGAACTTTAGAGCGAGAGCAATAATTTTAGCCCTAGACCTCCTCTGCAACTCAAAACATGTAACCAGTAAAAAAAATTTAAAGTGTCACCTATGGGGATCTTTAAGTAGCGACGTTTGGCGCCATTCCACGAGCGTGTGCAATTTTCAAGGGTGACATGATAGGTATCTAGTTACTCGTCGTAACTTCTTTTTCACATTATGCAAAAACATTGGGCTAACTTTACAGTTTTGTTTTCTTTAAAGTACAAAGCAGTTTTTCTTTTCCCAAAAAAAAAGCGTTCGAAAAATTGCTGCGCAAATACCATGCGAGATAAAAAGTTGCAACAGCCACCATTGTATTCTCTAGTGTCTTTGCTATATGTTTTGGAGTTCTATGTAATTTTCTAGCAAATAAATGATTTTTACATGTAGGAGAGAAATGTCAGAATTGGCCTAGGTGCTCCAGAACGCCTAGTGGCGCTCCCCGCATGTTGGGCCTCTGTATGTGGCCACTCTGTGTAAAAGTCTCACACATGTGGTTTTGCAATACACGGGAGTAATAGCAGAATTTGTTTTGGGGTGCAATTTGTGCTATGCATTTGCTGTGTGTGAGAAATAACCTGATATGACAATTTTGTGGGAAGAAAAAAAATAAATAAATAAACAATCATGATTTTGCAAAAGAATTGTGGGGGAAAAAAATGACAACTTCAAAAAACTCATCATGCCTCTTACTAAATACTTATCTCTACCAAAGATATGTAGTAGTATAAATTTTGGGCAAAATTTATGAAGAAAAATTACTAATCTGCTAAATTTTATAACAGAAACTAAGAAAAATTCATTTTTTTTTTTCTTCTTTGTCATTCAAAATGTGAGGGCACCGAAAGCTGAAAATTAGTCTGGTTATTAAGGGGGTTTATGTGGCCAGTGGTAAAAAAAAAAAAAATTATATTTATATATATATTTTTTTAGATTTTCTTAGAAAAATTACCTGTTTGCAAAATTTTATAATTCATTGATGTACGCTGATGAGGCTGCACTGATGGGCACCGATAAGGTAGCACTGGGCATTCGTGGGCACTGGCAGGCGGTAATTGTGGGCAGAGACGAGGCAGATGTGCCTCCCTCTTCGAGACTGAAGTTCCTTGCACATAAGCCCCCGGTGAGCGGCTTTTTTTTTTCTCCTCACGCTATCATTGTGAGGATAATATATATATATATATATATATATATATATATATATATATATATATATATATATATATATATATTATATATAAAATTTGTACGCGAAGCACAATAGCCTCATTTAGATGGAAGGCCAAAACAACCTTCGGAAGAGCAACACCGCCTTATCTTTGTGGAGGATCAAGTAGGGAGACTTGCAAGACAAGGCCGCCAACTCAGAAGCAGTGGTCATACTGGAGGGGCTACATGCCAAACCCCCTGGACAAACGTACACACCAATGAGTGAGTCGCCAAAGGTCACTGAAAAAAAGACAGCCAAAGCTGATATCTGCCCCTTAAAGACCTGATGGGTTTACTTCCTCTGATTCCCTGCAAAGGTAAAGCATAATGGACTACTATGCATCGCATAGTAGTCCATTATGTGTCACTTACCTGACACAGGAGCCAGCAAAGTCACCGCTGTCCCCTTGTGTACGGAGCCTCCATCTTCTTGGTGGGCCTCGCTGCTCTGGCACGGTCATTCGGCGGAGCCGCAATGACGTCACTCCCGCGGCATATCGCCGTTAACAGCGGCGCTCTCGGTGCACCTGCATGCCGCTGTCTACAGCGCATGCTCCATAGACAGCGGTGCCCGTCTTTTGGCAAATATCTCCTAAACCTACACTGTATTTCTTGGACCTACAGGTAAGCCTTAACCACTTCCCACCCGGCCAATGCACATATACGGCCGGGTGGGAGCCGTCTACTCCTGATAGGACGTTCAGGAACGTCCATCAGGAGGAGCGGGATCGCGCGTGCCTGCGCAGCGGCGCGATCCCGATGCGCCCGTGTCACCGGGACACGGCGCATCTCAGATCGGCAGGAGGGCTCTGTGATTGGCCCTCCTGATCACATGACGGCCGTGTCCAATCACGGCCGTCATGTGATGTAAACAAACAGCCGGTTGCTAGGCAATCGGCTCCTCCTCTCCTCACACAGAAGTCATCGCTGAGGAGAGGAGAGCAGATTGCTGCAGCCGGCTGATGATCAGTGAGTATGAGCTGTTTTTTACAGCTTTTTACTCACTGATCTTCAGCCTAGTGTAAACACACAACACACCACACAGTGTAAACACAGTCCCCACATATGTCTCCATAACACACATGTCCCCAAAAAATAAAAACATATGTCCCTAATAATAAAAACATGTCCCCCACATATGTCCCACTAAAATCACTAGTCCCAATGATTATGTGCACACATATGTACGTGATCACCTGCACACATATGTACATGATCATTTGCGTACATATGTCCGTGATCACACAAACCAATTATTATACACTTAACGGAATTTTTTTTACCAAAAACATGTAGCAGAATACATTTTGGCTTAAATTTATGACAAAATTTGATTTTATTGGATTTCTTTTAAAATAGAAAAAAGAAAATATTGTTTTTTTTCCAAATTTCCGCTTTTTTGCGCTTATATCGCAAAAAATAAAAAAACGGAGTCGTGAATAAATACCACCAAAATAAAGCTCTATTTGTGCTAACAAAATGATAAAAATTTCATTTGGGTACAGTGTAGGTTGACCGCGCAATTGTCACTGAAAGCGCTAGAGCGATGAAAGCTGAAAATTGGGCTGGGAAGGAAGGGGGCGAAAGTGCCCTGTATTGTAGTGGTTAATCTAGGCTTACCTGTAGGTCAAAGTGGTTTGTAAGGGTTTACAACCACTTTAATGGTGCTTAATGCAAAAACAGCAAGATCCTAGAAACTGAATATGTACACGGACGCCACCCCATCTCCTCACACATGAAAATGTAGGCCTTCCACGTGCGATGATAAATCTTCCAGGACAAAGATTTCCGCACCTTCAGGATAGTGGAAATGACCAAAGTCGGCAGTCCTCGGTCCCTCAGCACCTGGCTTTCAACAGCCATGACGTTAAAACCAGCGACAGTAAGGCAGGGTGAAGTATCGGACCTTTGTGACAGTAGGTCCTCCCACAATCGGCAGCCGCCAAGGAACATCCACCACCATTCGTACTATGTCAGCATACGAAGGACATCAAGGCTAATCTGGGGCAATCAGAATCACCGGAATCCCCTCAGCCTCCACTCTGCCTAGCAGACGAGGGAGGAGTCTGAGAGGGGGAAAGGCATAAATCAGCCAATAATGCCCCCATGTGGCCACCAATGCGTCTGCCCAGGGATCTTTTGACCTGGCCACAAACCTCTGCACCTTCCAATTGAACCGAGAAGCTAGGAGATCCACATCCGACACGCCCCACCTTAGGTAAATGAGCCGAAAACACTTCCGGATGCAGTTACCATTTCCTCCAGTCCAGCAACTGATGACTGAGGTAGTCCACCTGCCAGTTTTCTACGCCTGGAATGTATACGACTGACAGAGCCGGCACGCACTGCTCTGCCCACTGTAGGATGTGAGAGACCTCCAGTGGTGCAGCTGAGCTCCTTGCCACCCCCCCCCCCATGATTGACGTACGTCACCGCTGTGGTGTTGTCCAACTGGATCCTGACGGAATGCCCCTGCAACCATGTGGAGAGACACCGCCTGATCACCTAAAATTCCAGCACATTGATTGGCAGGTGGGATTCTTCCTGCATCAGGCGGCTCTGGGCCGACTGGATTCCCCAAAGTCCCCCCCAGCCAGTCAGGCTGGCGTCCGTCGTGATCACCATCCAATGAAGGGGAAGAAACGACTTCCCGGACCAAGGGGTCGGAGACCTCAGCCGCCAGAGATGCGAAGCCCTGACTAGCTGGCTCACCCAAATTTGACAATCCAGGGATGTCCAAGATTTGTCCCATTTGGACAGATCTCTTTCTGCAAGACTCGAGTGTGGAATTAAGTATAGGGTACCGCCTCGAAAGTGGCTACCATGAGGCCCAGAACTCGCATGCAAAAACACAGTGCGACCACCTGACATCAATAACTGTATCACGGATTGAAGAGTCTGCAGCTTGTTGGAAGGGAGAAAGACTCTCCCCTCTGAAGAGTCCAGAAACAACCCCGAGTACTCCAGGCGCTGAGTCCGCGCAAAAAAAACACAGACTTCTGGAGATTCAACAGCCAACCAAACTCCCGGAGAGTCTGTATGGTGATTGCCATATCCTCCCTTAATTCTGAGGCAGAAGCTGCTCTCAGGGGGAGGTCGTCCAGGTTGCCCACGATTGCAATCCCTCGTTATCTCAGCAACGCCAGAATTGGGGCCAGCACCTTGGTGAAGACCCTTTGCGCCGTTGCTAGACCAAAGGGAAGAGCTACAAATTGGTAGCACTCGTTCCCGACTGCAAATTCGCAGAAAGCTCTGGTGTCTGACACATATGGGGACATGCAAGTATGCGTCCTTGGTGTCCAAAGACGCCAAGAAATCCCCTTGATGAAGTGCAGCAACCACGGAACAAACCGATTCCATCCTGAAATTCCGCACCTTCACGAAACAATTGAGGGCCTTGAGATCCAGGATCGGACGGACCCCTTCCTTCTTCGGGACTACAAACAGATTGGAGTAGAATCCCTGAAACCTTTCGATGTTGGTACAGGCACTATCAACACATGCAGCACTGCCTCAAACAGGGCCTCCTGACAAGCCAGGAGATGAAGGTTGGAGGGGGGAAAAAAAAAAATCACAAGAAAAAAAAAAAAAAAATGTAGCCTTACAAAACCAGTTCGCAGACCCACTGGTCGGGAAGGAGAGAGGTCCACCGGAACGAACTCCCAAAGGTGACCCCCTACCAGAGAGTCGGGCGGGGGCAAACCTTCATGCGGCAACCGATTTGTTCACAACTTGCAAAACCAGGGACGATTTTGTCCCTCAGCGGGCACCCTGTCGGTCTGAGAACACTTACCTGCTGAACCGAGCGGAAGAAAAAGCCACTTCTGGCTTTAACCACTTAAGGACCAGGCCTCTTTCAGGCCTCTTCAAAATTGCGCCCGCTCGTGGAATGGCGTCAAACTTTTGCCCTCAAAAATCTCCATAAGCGACATTTAAAAAATTATACAGGTTGCATGTTTTGCGTTACAGAGGAAGTCTCTCTCTAGAATTATTTTTCTCGCTCTACCGATCACGGCGATACCTCACATGTGTGGTTTGACTACAGTTTGCATATGCCTTTGCTTCTGCGTGCGAACTCGTCGGGACGGGATGTTTTTTGTTTTGTTTTTTAAATTTCCAATTTTATTTTATTTATTTTTATACAGTTAAAAAAAAAAATAATACTGGATCAGTTTGATTCATATTACAAGGAATGTAAACATCCCTTGTAATAGAAAAAAGCATGACAGGTCCTCTTAAATATGAGATCTGGGGTCCAAAAGTCTGCAGATCTCATATTTGGACTTAAATGCAATAATAATAAAAAAAAAAAAAAAAGTCAGTTGAAAAAAAAAAAAAAAATGTTCCTTTACGAGGTATGGGTTGAAGCGACGTTTTGATATTGCTTCCGCCTTCCTATGGTATGGAGACGAGTGGGGGCCATCTTAGCCTCGCTCATCTCCATACCCAGCAGTGTGCAGGACCCGATTGCCTCCGCCACTACCGACAGCTCCAGTAAGCGGCGGAGGGTGCAGGAGGGGTGGTGCCACCTCTCCCGCCACCATAATTGTGATCTCGCGGCGAACCTGCCGCGGAGACCGCCATCATCGTAAAACACGACTGCCTCCTGTAAATTTGGCTCTCTCGGTTGTGGCAGCAGCTGCTGCCGTTACCGAGATATCCCTCTTCAAAATGCCAACGTATATGTACAGGAGGTGGTCGGTAAGTGGTTAATAATGTCATCCAGACATACAGTGGGGCAAAAATATATTTAGTCAGCCACCAATTGTGCAAGTTCTCCCACAAAAAGATGAGGCCTGTAATTGTCATCATAGGTATACCTCAACTATGAGAGACAAAATGTGGAAACAAATCCAGACAGACAATCACATTGTCTGATTTTTGAAAGACTATTTGCAAATTATGGTGGAAAATAAGTATTGGGTCAATATCAAAAGTTCATCTCAATAAATTTGTTATATATCCTTTGTCGGCAAAGACAGAGGTCAAACGTTTTCTGCAAGTCTTCACAAGGTTGTCGCTGGTATGTTGGCCCAATCCTCCATGCAGATCTCCTCTAGAGCAGTAATGTTTTGGGGCAGTCGCTGGGCAACATGGACTTTCAACTCCCTCCAAAGGTTTATCTAAGGAGTTGAGATCTGGAGACTGGCTAGGCCACTCCAGGACCTTGAAATGCTTCTTACGAAGCTACTCCTCCGTTGCCCGGGCGGTGAAGGCACAATTGGTGACTGACTAAATACTATGCCCAGTCACACAGCGCCCCCTTAGAATGGGGAGGAGGGAAAGACAGAGACAGAGAGAGACCCCATAATCGACCTCCTAGGGAATGCCCAGCTGCTCCATCCTGCCTAAACAGACGGAACTATAATTACCCCTCCTGCAGGGACTGCTGGACACACTCCACAGACAGACCCATCACCCAAGCAGTACGGGGTGGCTGTCGTCCACGGCACATTGCGACTGACAGCAGTAGCCCGGTCATGTGTGTGCCCCGGAGCATATAGCTCACTGGTCACCCCTGGACCAGAAAAAAAAAAAAAAAGCTAAATGTGCGTTTACAAGTGTTGCCATTTAAGTCTTACAAATCAAAAAGACCTGAATATGCCAGAAAAAAAAATAAAAACAAAGCCAAAGCCATAGAGCAAGGTTGACCATGTACAAATGTGAACAGGGACAATTAGAAGGCAAGGGATTCTGCACGTTAAGTGGTAAGGCATAGGGAAATCAGCAAAAAAAAAATGCACTAGTGTGAATGGAGACCAACAGTCAACCATCTACATAGTTACATAGTAGGTGGGGTTGAAAAAAGTCACAACTCCAACCTATGTGTGTGATTATATGTCAGCATTACATCGTATATCCCTGTATGTTGTGGTCGTTCAGGTGCTTATCTAATAGTTTTTTTAAACTATCGATGTTCCACAGGCAGTGATCTCAGTGGGGAAGGGAATTCCACATCCTTGCCGCTCTTACCGTAAAGAACCCTCTACGTAGTTTAAGGTTAAACTTTTCTTCTAATTTTAAATGAGTGGCCACGTGTCTTGCTAAACTCCCTTCCGCAAAAAAGTTTTATCCCTATTGTGGGGTCACCAGTATGGCGTTTATAAATTGAAATCATATCCCCTTTCAAACGTCTCTTCTCCAGAGAGAAGTGCTCACAATCTTCCTCATAACCAATATCCTCCAGACCCTTTATTAGCTTAGCTGCCCTTTGTACTCGCTCCATTTCCAGTACATCCTTCCTGGGGACTGGTGACCAGAACTGTACAGCATACTCCAGGTGTGGCCAGACCAGAGCCAGAGTTTTATCTCTGGAGTTGATCCCCTTTTTTAATGCATGCCAATATTCTGTTTGCTTTGTTGCCATTGCATGCCATCAGAGGGGTACAGCCGATACAACTATAAGGGGCCCGTCCGGGCCAGAAGAAGCCAGGACGGTTGAAGGGAAGCAGTGTTGTGCTCTATAGAAATGATCTTGCAGCTTCTGCTGCTCTGAGTCATTGGGCTCAGACATTGAGTTCTTTACTGCCACCTCTGGCTACTATTTTTTTTTATATATTCTTTATTTAAACTTCAAGGAGGTCACAGAATCAAATTACACACATCTTCATGGTTACATACAAGCATTCATCGGTTCTCAGCCCATCTTATTCTCTACCAAAAATACTGTTTCCCTAGTTTACATAACTGAGAGCCCTTTCTTATCAATCTCTGCTGTTATTAAGTTTTCCACTTCCCCTCCTTTTATTTTAATTTTTTCCCCCCTACCCTCCCACCCTCCAGAAAAAAAAAAAAATAAATAAAAAAAATAAAAAAAAAACCCCCTTCTGCCTCCTACGAATACAATTTACTTAATCCCACTACATGGTGATTTCCTTATCTTTCCCTGTTCCCCAGCAGTTTCTTTCCCTCTTCTATAGAGAGGAAAACATTCCATACCGCCCATATCCTGGCATATTGCTCACTTCTGTCCTGGACCGAGTATATTAAATCTTCCACCGCCCCCACCTTCCTCACTTTATTTAACCACATTGCTATTGTTGGTGGTTTAGGATCTTTCCAAGAACGGGCAATACATCCCTTGGCCTCATTAACCATGTGACACACTACCGAGCCCTTATATTTTCTTATTGGGATATGTGAGGTGCAACAGAAAAAAAGCCGGGTCATCTAGTATTGGATATTCTGTAAATTTTTGCATAATTTTTTGCACGTCTCTCCAATACTGTTTGATCCTGGGACAGGTCCAGAAAATATGTAATAAAGTCCCCCGTCCCCCGTTGCACCTCCAACATTGATCTGAAGCTCCAGGGGAGAACCTCTGGAGCTTCGATGGGGTATAGTACCACCTCGTCAACAACTTGTAATTTAATTCCTGAATTCCAGTGCAGATTGATGAATTTAACGAGAGGTATATCATCCTCTGACGTTGATCTAATGAGAATGTCCTATCCAAATCCCTTTCCCACTTTACAAAGCATGGCATCTCATAATTATCTGGGGGGGCTATAAGCATTGTATATATCTTTGATATCGTTCGAGACAGAGGTTCCTTCTCTTCACAATATATTTCAAATCTAGTTAGATCGCGTTTATAGTTTATTGCTGGACCTAATGACTCAAAAAAGTGCCGAAGCTGCATTGCCTGCCACACCTTCACTTCAAATTGGCCCCCCTGTTGAGTCAATATGGTCACTGTTGGCCAGGAATTAGATTGCAAAAAATGTGATACCTGCATATACCCCTTTTCCCGCAAGCTCTTAAAGTCCCTCCTCTCCATTCCTGGTTTAAAACTGGGGTTACCTAGCACCGGAACTAATGGGGAATGTGCTGACGAGAATTTAGGGTTCTGACTAATTCTAAACCCTATTTGCAATGTTGGGCCTATGAGAGGATGTTTTTTCATGGATTCCGGTAGTTTTGTATAGCACCAAATCGCTCTTCGGAGAGGTACTATACACATTTCTTGCTCTAATTCTATCCATATCTTAAATTCTGTATGTCGGCACCAGTCGATAATCCTCCCAATATGAACTGCCTTATAATATTTAAGTAAATCTGGTACTGCTAAGCCTCCGTCTCTTTTTAGCATGGTCATCCGGCTTCTACTGATCCTCGGTCGCTTACCTGCCCAAATAAATTTCGTAAACACCGTGTCTATTTTACGGAAAAAAAGCAGGTGGGATTTCTATCGGTAGAGCCTGTAATAGATACAAAAATTTTGGCAAAATACTCATTTTAATGGAGTTACAACGACCAAACCATGAATGCCGTCCCTGTTGCCATTTCTCTAACAATATTGTAACTGCCTTAAGGAGCGGGGGGAAGTTCATCTTAAATGTCTCCTCTATCTTTACTGGGATCTGTGTGCCCAGGTATTTCAAGGCCGTCCCTACCCATTTGAATTTAAAATTGGGTTGTAACACTTGTTGTTTTTCCCAAGGGAGGGCTACCCCCATTGCCTCTGACTTTGAATAATTGATTTTAAAATTCGCTAATGCGCCATACTCTTCTATTTCCTTCATTAAATTTGGCAGTGAGATATGTGGACTAACCAGTGAGAACAGCAGATCATCTGCATAAGCAGAGATTTTATAGCTCCTATCTCCAACTTGTAGACCTCTAATATCTGAATTTAGCCTAATTTTATTCAGTAACGGTTCTATCGAGAGAGCAAACAGCATAGGAGAAAGTGGACACCCTTGCCGTGTTCCATTTGAGATTTTAATCGGTTCTGAGAGTACCCCATTGACTTTAACCAGAGCTTGCGGGGAGGAGTATATTCCAGATATCCACTTTATCATATGCTCTCCTAGTCCCATATGCCTCAGTACTTCAAACATAAACCCCCAGTTCACCCTATCAAATGCTTTTTCTGCATCTGTACTTAAGAAAATAGAGGGTGTTCTAGTTGGATTGGCATAGTGGACCAGGTTGAGTACCTTAACCGTGTTGTCTCTCGCCTCCCTAGTAGGGATAAACCCTACTTGGTCTCGATGTACCAGTTGGTTTAATAATGGTTGGAGGCGAGAGGACAACAGTTTGGTAAAAAGCTTCAAATCATAGTTTAGCAATGAGATAGGCCGGTAACTCCCACAGTCCGCGGGATCCTTCCCTTCCTTTGGAATTACCGAGATGTGTGCTCTAATTACCGAGATGTGTGCTCTAAGTGCATCCTGTGGGAGGGCCACGGCTTGGCCAATCGCATTAAAGGCCTTTAACATATGCGTACCTAAGATTGGGAGGAAACTCTTATAATACTGGATTGAAAATCCATCCGGCCCCGGTGCTTTCCCCTGTTTAACTGTTTTCATTACTACATTTAACTCCTCTATCGTTATAGGGGCTTCCAGTCTACTACGTTCCATGGAAGAGAGCCTACATAGGCCTGCTGCTGATAAATACTCCTCCATTTTAGCCTGGGGTACTCGGGGTAGTGACAAGTTATATAACGAAGAGTAGTATTCTCCAAATCTTTTAGCTATCTCACTGGGTCGGGAAATCAGACGTCCATTTTCCCCTTTAATATGAGGGACATAAACCATCTTCCCCTTTTCTTTAAGTTTCCCTGCTAATGCTTTGCTACACTTATCCCCTAGTTCATACGTTATTTTCCTGCCGAACTGAATTGCCGCCTTCGCTTTACATCGGAGGAGATCGGTCAACTGTCTCCTCAGATGTGCCAACTCATTTCCTATAGATGTATTTTGTATATTCTTGTGGAGAGTCTCCAACTTCTGAATTTCGTCTGCCAATTTTACCATCTGTTCTTCTCGTATTTTTTTTTAATCGAGAGCCATGTTTAATCAACACTCCTCTCATTACCACCTTATGTGCCTCCCATATCATGCCCGGGTCGCTCCCCTGGGCGTCGTTTATCTGGAAGTACATTTCCATTTCTTTCCCTACATCTTCCCGTATTTCGGGAATCTGCAACAAACTTTCATTTAACCGCCATTGACGCCCCTTGGATAGAGCCGGGCCCGACATGGAAATCTGTAGTGTCACTGGTGCGTGATCTGACCAAGTTATATTTCCTATCTCTACTTTCTGTACTGATGGCAATAAGTAATGGGGTATCAGAAAGAGATCAATGCGGGAGTAAAGTTGATGCGGGTTTGAGAAGAATGTATAATCTCTCTCTCCTTCATGTAACAGCCTCCATACATCCACCAAATGCATCTCTTGCAACTTCTGCACTATCTTCCCCCTGACACCCTTAGGGACTGATGAGACTCCCGATGATGTATCTTCCTTAGGGTTTAGTGGTATATTCAAATCTCCACCTAAGATCACTTTCCCTTCTGCAAATTCCATTAATTTAGTTAGAGTTTTACTTATAAAATTATCTTGATATACATTTGGCGCGTATACAGTAGCTAACGTAACTTTTGCCCCCCCTATTTGTCCCTTTATAAAAAGGAAGCGTCCATCTACATCTTTCCGCATATCTAGAAGAGCCCAGGGTACCCGGTTCGAAATTAAGATGGACACTCCCTTAGACTTCGATACTTGATTATGTACATGGTATACACATGGGAAGAATCTATTCTGGAGATACGGAAGGTCACTCTTTTTAAAGTGTGTTTCTTGTATAAACGCCACGTCCGTACTGGATCGTTTTAATTCATTAAGGAGTATTTTCCGTTTCTCCGGTACATTCAATCCTTTTGCATTTATGGAAGTTACCCTTATCCCCTCCATCTTTCAGAGGGATAAAAGAAGGCAGTAGTGGGCAGAAAGAAAAAAAAAAAAAAAAAAAAAAAAACCCCAATCTTTTCTAATCTAAATCTAGCCCCCCTAATATCCTATCCACCCCTAAGGGAGGCACCCCGCTCTGAACCTCCAATTATACGGTTCGCGTGGGTGCAGACCTATTTAGGGGGTTGGCTTGAATCGGCCAGAGTGCTCTGCTCCTATACCCTCCCTCCAGTCCCCCCCTTTTTCAACCTTTACTTTCTTCAACTACACAGCGCATTTTATTTCCATATTGGGAGTGATTCCCATCATTTACTATCATAGTCCCCCTCACTCTCTTCTCCATCTTTCCTCCTCCTCTCTCTTCTATTCCTCTAATCTTTTTCCCCCTTTTTCCCCCCCTCCCTTCCCCTTCCTTCCCCTTCCTTCCCCCCTCCTTCTCATTCCTGGGCCTCCCTCTATCCTCTCATACTCTTTTATCTTTTCCCCTGTCCCTTCTATATTTTCTCTTCCCTTGGCTTCTATTTCCTCTCTCTCCACCGCCCCTCCTCTCCCCCCCCCCCCACAACCCCCCTCCAACCTTTCCTTCCCTTCCTTCTCCTTTCCCCTTTTTTTCCTCTTTCCCCCCCTCCTTTCCCCTTCTCTTTTCCCCTAAAATTTTACTTCTTTCTTACTGCTTCCCTTTCTTTAACTTCACTCCTCTTATTTCCTCTAACTCCTATTCCTTCTATTTATTTACTCCGCAGGGTCTTCCCCGTCCTATATACCTACCAAGCCTAACAAACCTACCAAATTCACCCTAACAGCGACAACGTGAATTAGAGTGCCCTTACCCCCCACCCCCTCCCCCCCTTGACTATCTTCTACTTTACTACTCACCCCCCTCCTCTTTACCCCACCTCCCGCTATTTCTCTTACGCACCGCTATCCTCCTACTTTAATAGGTGCCCGTGTTATTTCCCTTTTTTTTTTTTTTCTTTTCTCCTTTCTTTCTTCTTTTCTCCCCTTCCCCTTCCCCCCCCCCCCCCCTCTTTCCCCTTCCTTCTTACCCTTCCCCTTCCCTCCTATCCTATTTGTGTTGTTACCTTATCCTTTCTTGTGTATCATTTTCATTTTCATATTTTCATAGACAGTATAATAGACAGTATAATGACTAAATACCCAAGCCCCCGGAAAAAAAAGAAAGAAAGAAGGGAGTTTTTAAATCCCTCTGCGGTATGATGAAATTGAATGGTGAAGTTTTCTGAAGGGGTTTATCTCGTTCTTTGATCAACATATTGCCTATTTCCAGTTTTTGAAGATTATTGAGGGAGGGCTTTTTTCTCTTTCTTTTTTTTTTTCCTCTTTTTCTTCCCTTCTTTCCTCTTGGGGGGGGCAACTGGGGAGGGGAAGGACCATCATTCCCTACTTCACTAATTTACCAAGGGATTTAAACCCTTTTCTCCCTTTTTTTCTTCTCCCTTCCTCTTCCCTTCCTCCCCCTATTTCTTTCTTGCCTTATACATATTAACATATATACATATATATATATATATAACTTATACATATCAATATTATATTTCCTTCCCCCCTTTTTCCCCCTTTCTTCCCTTTCCCTCCCCCCCTTATAAGCTTTATTCATTTATACCCCCCTCAATCTAGGTCCCCGCCCAGAAAAGAAAGAAAGGGGGACCAAACCCCATTAGTGCCAATATTCCCAATATTACTCCCAAAACTACCCAAATGTGTTCTCGTGTATTCTCATAGAAAAGCTGTGACAAAAAAAAAAAAAAAAGGAAACAATTAAATGAAATTATATTTTAGATATTTATATACTATATATCCCCCCCCCCATTAACTCCCTTAGAGAGGAGTAGGCGGAGAGCACCCCATTTTTTTTTTCCCCTTTGGGTGTTCCCGCCGATCCTCTTTCTTCTCTACACACAAAAAAAATAAAAAAGGATAAAAAAAAACAAAAATAAATAAACATTTCCCTTTCTTTACCCCATCTAACCAAAATCAAAACCGAATGTGCAACTACATCACTCTCTCAATAACCACACAGTAGTCTCCGTGTTTCTAAAAAAAACAAAAAAATAATAATTCTCAACCACTATCTTCCCATCCACGCCCAACCCTCCCCCCCCTCCCTCTCCCTCTCCTTCTGAGAGAGAAAAAAAAAAAAAAAAAAAAAAAAAAAAGAAAAGGGGACCCTCTACCAATTTTCATTCAAGGGACAGGGAGGACACGAGGGAGACCCCCAGAAAAAAAAAAGAAAAAAAAAAAGAAAGAAAAAAGGGGGAGGGGAAATCAAAAAAAAAAAAAGGGGGGGGGGCAAACAGGGGCAGATATTTTTCAAGAGAGTCCAGAAAAGATGGTCCCTAGCAGAGTCTGACCCCACCTCCCCCTCAATGTTCCGCTGAAAATTACTATCTAGTTTCTCCTCTTCTCTGGGGGTTTAAGTTCATCCCCCCTCGAAAGGTCTTTACTTTTCAGGGGTCCTGTTATTGATTGGAGCCAGTTCGGTACCTCTAAGGCTTCTGTTCCTAGAAAGGAGAACAAATCCGGGAGTTCTGCCGGGTGTCGCAGACTAAAAGTCCTCGCATCTTTTCTAACAGTCAACGCTATAGGGTATCCCCACTTGTAGGCCCCTCCTGTATGTTTAATTCTGTCCAAGAGTGGGCGCATCATTGCCCTTCGCTGCAGAGTAGCCCGGGATAAGTCAGGCAATACTTTCACCTTTACTCCATCATATTCTATATCACCTGCCTCCCATGCTTTGCGACTTATTAACTCTTTCTGGGAAAAACGAAAGAATTTGCATATAACATCTCTCGGTCTATTTACATTTGTTGACGGGGGTCCTAGGGCTCTGTGCACTCTCTCAAACTCCCAATCCTGGGGGAGAGCAAGAGCTTGCAATTGTTGGCAGATAGTTTGTACCGTAAGCAGCAATCCTGTCCTACTGTCTCAGGGACCCCCCTGAATCTCAGATTCTGACGGCGGCTGCGGTCTTCCATTTCCTCTATTTGCAACTGCATATTAGAAACATATAAAACTTGTACAGTCTGTACCTGTTCCAGCTGATGAACACGCTTCTCCAGGGATACCCTGTGGTCTTCCTCCCTTAGGAGCCTGATAGATGCTGCACTTCGGTTTGAACCAACTTCATCTCCCGTCTAAGTGTATCCTCAAACCTAGTTACCATTGTTTCAATATCTGCACGTGTGGGAAGTGCTTGAAACAGCGCTCTAAGTTCTGGATTTCCCATATATAGCTGTACATCTCCCTGGTATTCCTGGGGGTTTTCACTCTCCTCCCTTACCTCCTCTCTCTGTAGTCCCCTCGTCTTACCCGTCTGCAGCTGGGGCGTAGATCTTCTTCGTTCCTGCATCTCGCTTGTCTCTCTTCCGGCGGGCACCGATGCACACTCACTCGGCTTGTCTCCACCCCCCGTTGGGTCACGTGATCCCGCTGGTTGTTTCCTGGATACCGCCGCTCTCGTATGGGGGAAGAAGCGTTCTATCTCCGGCTGTTCCCCCGGTTTTTGTGCCCCCTTCTTCTTCCTCATCCCCAGGTAGGCGCTCACTCTATATCACGCTGTTTGGAGAGAAGGGGTCGGTAGCCTGCGTCCGTAGCATCACACTGCACACTTTGTACCGTACTGCTTAGAGAGGGAGAGTAGAGAGGACTAAGCACGCTGTGTCCGTAACATTACTGGGAGACCGGGTGGAGGGCCGGAGCTTGTACGAGCGTGTGTCTCCTACTCCGCCATCATCAAGCCACACCCCCCGGAAGTCCACCTCTGGCTACTATTATGTGCACCCCTTGTGGGAGCTGCCTGTACGGTGTCAGCAATGTGCTTTGTGAAAACGAGCTGGGACTAGGTAGGAAGAGTACCTTTACAAGTAGGGGCTGTTTGTGTACAGGGAGGGGCCAAAGGCTTGTGTGTTTACAGATTTGTGTATGTGTGAGGCTGGCATGTATACAGGTGTGGGGGCCGAGATATATACAGGTGAGTATGTGGGGATGGCATATATACAGGTGTGGGGGCTGGCATACATACAGGTGTGGGGGGCTGACCTATGTACAGGTTTGAGGGGCACTGACATATATACAGGTGTGGGAGGAGGTGTGGGAGCTGACATATATACAGATGTGAGGGGGGGCTGGCATATGAGGTGGCCAGTGTGTGGATTCGGTGAGATGGCCCATGGGCAAGCCCTGGAGAATGTTGGTGGTTAGGCTGGGGGGCGGGGGGGGGCTAGCTGTGTAAGGGGCCCAAAACATTTCTGATGGCTGCCCTGCATGCCATTGCTGAGACTATCCTCTACTAGGAATCCCAGGTCATTTATTCCACCATAGGTTCTCCCCCCAGTGTACAGATTGGATTCATATTTTTGCCACCCAAATACATTATTTTGCCATGCGATTGCCCACCCCATTAATTTGTTCAGATCTTTTTGCAAGGTTTCCACATCCTGCAGAGAAGTTATTGCCCTGTTAGTATCTTAGTATCGTCCGCAGATACAGAGACTGAACTGTTTACACCAACCTCCAGGTCATTTATGAACAAAATAAAATAGGAATGGTCCAAGCACAGAAACCTGGGGGACCCTACTACCCACCCCTGACCATTCCGAGTACTCCCCATTTATCACCACCCTCTGAACTTGCCCTTATAGCCAGTTTTCAATCCATATACTCACCCTATGGTCCATGTACAGTAAATGTTTACGAGGAACTGTGTCAAATGCTTTTGCAAAATCCAGATACACCACATCTACAGGGTTTCCTTTATCTAGATGGCAACTCACCTCCTCATAGAAGGTTAAGAGATTTGTTTGGCAAGAACGATTCTTCATGAATCCATGCTGATTACTGCTAATGATACCATTCTCGTTATTAAAATCTTGTATAATAGTCCCTTATCCCCTTCAAGAGCTTGCATACTATTGATGTTAGGCTAACTGGTCGGTAATTCCCAGGTATGTATTTTGGGCTTTTTTTAAATATTGGTGCTACATTGGCTTTTCTCCAATCACTTGGTACGATTCCAGTCAATAGACTCAGTAAAAATAGGAACAATGGTCTGGCAAATACTTGACCAAGTTCCCCAAGTACCCTTGGATGCAAGCCATCTGGTCCTGGTGATTAATATTAAGTTTCAAGTCTAATTTTAATTGTCCTCTGTTAACCATGGAAGCGCTTCCTGTTATGTGGCATAAGGATAAATACTGCTGTTTTGGTTAATGAAGCCCCTGATTCCCTTGTGCCGACTGAGGAGAAGAATAAATTCCAAACCATATGTGCTTCCTCATTCTTTATAAGACCAATATTGTCTGTCCTCCCTTTTTTACTGTTTACATACTTAAAGAATTTCTTGGGATTTTTTTGCTCTCCTCCACTATGTGTGTCTTTCGTTTTCTATCTTAGCCACCCTAATTGCACCCTTACATTTCTTGTTGCATTCTTTATAAAGTCTGAATGCTGATAATGATCCCTCAACCTTGTATTTTTTTGAAGGCCTTCTACTTTGCTTTTATATGCATTTTTATATGCTGGAGTTAAGCCAGTCAGGACTTTTGTTCGCTCTTTTAAATGTATTACCCAATGGGATGCATTGGTTAATGCCCTTATAGCAACCCCATCTCTCCACTGTTCTTTGTTCCTAAGATTTTATCCCAATTCATGCCTTCTAACAAGGTTCATAGTTTAGGGAAGTTTATTTAAATTCAGTGTCTTTGTATTCCCCTTATGTTTCCTATTTGTGCGATTTATACTGAAGCCAATTGACCTGCGATTGCGGTTTCCTAAATTTCCCTGTATTTCCACATTCGTGATAAGGTCTGTATTGTGCTTTTCTTGCAATTAAACTTTCATCTTTTTTTTTTTTTTTATTTCATCCCTGCCCCCTTTCCTTTAGTTGTGGTAACATGCAAAGATTTTGGAATTGTACCCAATCCTATGAGATTAGATTAACACCAGGGAAAAACTGGATTTTTTGTTACTCACCATAAAAAAAATCCCTTTCTCCGAGTTCATTGACAGACACAGCCGCTTCTTCTTTACCCACAACCAAACAGGGATGTCCCGAAAGCAAATCAATTCATGCAGGAAAACCTCAGCGCAATATGCCAACACTCCGAACCACACCAAAAGGTGTCCATAAATCCTAAACAGCCACCTGCAAAACTTTGCAGCCATAACTAGCACCAGAAGATTACAGTACATCAACTTTATAGAACTTCGTAAATGTTGATGAAGAGGTCGCCACCTTGCAAACCAATCCGATGTCAGAATGACTTGAAAACGCTAACCGCCCTGGTGGAGTGCGCCGTAACAGAGGAATGAGCTTCCTGATCCTTAATGGCATAAGCTTGGACAATCACCTGCCAAATCCAATTAGAAACTGTGGCAAAATGGGCTGCCAAGCCCTTCTTCATACCATCCGTGAGCACAAAAGAGAATTGGACCTCCAAAAAGCAGCAGACTCAAAAGTACGCGAATCATGCGAACCACCTCAGAGTACAACAGCCGAGGACACAGAGAAGGTAGGACAAGGTTTTCATTCAAGTGGCTATCTGAGACCACCTTCGGCAGGAAGGAGGGGGGAGGCTGAAGCATCACCTTGTCCTTGTGCAGACCCAGATAAGGTGGCTTACAGGACAAAGCCGCCAACTCAGACACCCTCCGACCCGAAGTGTCAGCTACCTGGAAAGCAACCTTCTGAGAAAGCCCAAGCAAGGGACCATCCCGGATGCTCTCAAAAGGGAGGCTTCTGAAGAACAGACCGCACCAAATTCAAGTCCCATGGTGGCAACGGGGAACGCACAGGGGACACCACATGGCAAACCCCCTGAATAAAAGCGGGAACAAAAAGAACTTGTGTCCAAGGAACGTTGACAGAATACCGCCAGAATGGAGACCTGACCATTGATGGTGCTCAATGCAAGCTTCTGATCAACCCCTCAAAAGAAGGCCAACACCCGAGCCACGAGAAAGAGCAAAAAAAGGAACCCCTAAGCTTTGCACCAACTGATACAAAGCTCTCCAGGTTCGATGATAAATCTGGGAGGTAGACTTGCAGGCCTTTTGCATAATCTGGATCACTGAGCCAGGCAACCCCATGTCCTTTAGAACAGGGGTCATCAACCCCCGGGCCGCGGCCCACTGCCGGGCCACGGCCTGCTTGCAGCCGGGCCGCGAAGGCTGCACTGTATCTGATGAGCGGCGGCGGAGCAGGCAGAGAGATGACATCTCTCACCGTCCGCCCGCATCACCACTGTTCCACTCTCACAGCGGGGCCGCTATACGGAGGCGAGCGAGCAGAGAGATGAGATCATGAAATGACAAGCTGCATCTAATAGCAGGCGACCTCGCAAATGACAAGCTGCATCTGATGGCAGGGGACGTGGCAAGTGCTTTAGAACCTGGCTTTCAATAGAGGTCAAAGCCAGCGATGATCTTGAAGAGGTAGCCGCCAGGGAGCAGCCGCCACTAACCGCACCACGTCTGTGTACCACGGGTGGCAAGGCCAGTCTGGAGCCACCAAGATTACTGGGATCCTTTCGGCCTCTATCCTGCTTAACAGATGAGTAATCAATCGGAGGAGCAGGAAAGCATAGAGGAGATTTTACTGATGCTACAGTACCAACGCATCCGCTACGGGATTCAGCAATCTTTTCATGAATCATGGAACCTTTCGATTGAGACAGGACGAGAGAAGATCCAAGTCTGGTGTCCCCCAGCAAAGGCCGAGCTGATGGAACACCTGGTGTAGATGACCACTCACCCCTGATCCAGTGCCTGACAGCTGCGATAATGTGCTTGCCAATTATCGACCCCTAGAAAATGTGTGTTGTGCACAGAACCAAAACAAACCTCACACAGCATGTGATATGCCTCCAGCAGCGCTGCTGCCCTTCTTGTGCCCCTCAATGACTGACATACGCCACCGCGGTGGGTTTGTCCAACTGTATCCAGGCCGGCAGACCATGAATGATTTCCATCCAATGAGTAAGCGACAAAAGACTCCGCCCCAGCATCTGTTGTGACCACAGTCAACCAAAGGGGGAAGGAAGGACTTTCCACACTGTAAGGCCAATGACCTCAGCCACCAGATCAAGAAGCCCTTGGCGACCGCCCCAGGAAGATCTGTTCCATTTGGATAAGATTTCCTTCTGCAGGGTTCTTGTATGGAACAAGGTACGTACAGGACCCAAACAAAAAAAAAAAGCCACCATCAGCCTCAAAGCCCACATGAAAAAAAAAAAAAAACAGCTGCCGCACTGCTGACCAGAGTTTCTATAATTTGTCCTATGGGAGGAACACCTTCGCCTGCTCTGAATCGAGAATCAGTCCCAGGTACTCCAAGCACTTGAAAGGAATCAAAATTGACTTCCTTAGGTTTGGGATCCAGATCTCCACACTGTCCCACAGGGACAGGACCTTGATGAATACCCAGGCAGCGAAGGCCAGGCTGAAAGGTAGCACTACAAATTGGTAATGCGCATCCGTGATAGTGATGTGCAGGTAAGCTCCCTTGATCTCTATAGATGCCAGAAAGTCTCCCTGGTGAAGGGAGGCCACTGCCGAGCAAATGGACTCCATTTTGAACTTGTGGACCTGTACAAAGGCATTTAGGTCCTTGCGGTCCAGGATTGGGCAAACTATGTCTTGGGAACAGTGAACAGATTAGCGTAAAACCCCCACCTCTCCAACTGGGGCATGGGAACCATCACGTCTTGAAGGATCAGGCCCAGCACAGCCCTGTACAGAGCCTGCAGACTTGGAGGGAAAAAATCTGTCCAGTGGAAAATAAATTAAATTCTACTTTGTAGCCTTAAAGAATGGGATTCTGCTAACCCACTTTGAGAATAAAGGAAGCACAAGGGCCCAGAAAAAAGGCAAAAAGGTATCCCCCCATTCTGGGAATGGACGGAGGCAAACCTTCATGCTGAGGAGGACTTATCTGTGGGTTTGGGTGGCTTCTGGGGCCAGGGATGCTTGGTGCCTCCTGTGGAGGGCCTTGAAGAGTTTGGAGCCCTTTGTCTCAGATACAGGGGAATAAAAAAAAAAAATCAGCTTATGCGCTTCGAAGGTCGATCCTGTCCACCTACATGGTTCTTTACCCTTTTTGGACTGAGGCAGAAAGGTAATCTTGCCACCTGGAAGTTGCTTGATCATATCGCGCAGCATAGCCCTGGAAGGTCAAGTCCGTCACAGCCTTTTTGGAGGTCTGGTCAGCCGACCAACACCTGAGCCACAGGACAGCACTACTGCCAAAAGTTTGCACAGTTTGGAAAGGACTTCAGTCCACCTGCTCTCATTTATCCATCACAATCCATGTACCTCCACTGTGGGGACACTTATAAGTTAGTGTTAGGTATCACAGATACCAGGGTGCCTTGACAAGGCTCTGTGGCTTACACATGCATTTGCAAATGTGTGCAGACTAAACCCCTGCTTTTAACACATCTGTTAAGACAGGTTATTTGGTTGTCTGCAGGCTGGTCAGTAAATTAAGCTTGGTTTTTCCCTTGGATTTATCCTTGGCCTTGTTTATGCGAGATATCAACTGGGTCCACAGAGATTGTGGGACCGGCAACTGCAAAGTCAACTGGTGATTTTGAAGTGTTTTTTTCCCCAGGAGTTCAACAGAGGTTTCACAAGAGTTTTTGCGTGTGTATTAAGCCTCAGGAATTTTTGTTCCCTGGGCTTGGCAATGGGAGGCTTGACAGCCAACATGACATCGGACGGTGTGTGGGGAACCCGGGAAATGCCATTTTCTTACTGTACCAGAATTTGTTCTTTGCTGTTCAAATGTGTGTGTTAGATTAACAATGTTTTTCTTTTGCTGCACAATGGCAATGGTCTCTTTATATTCCTTACGCTAAAGGGAGGGCTGAACAGTGGAAGAGATTAACTGGTGAGGGAAGAATCATCAGAGGGGTGCCAAAGGCCTTGCAACCCCAATGCCCACAGACATTATAAAACCTAAATAGGTTATTTAAATCTAGCGATGATTGCCCTGTATTTGTCAACGTGGTGTAGTAATGAGGAAGTGGAAATACCCGACATGTGATGGATACATTTACTGAAGACATGTTTGAGATGTCCATATACAGTTTATTTATACACTGAGTGTTGGTGCATGAGGATATTTTTCACATGTAATATACTGTATGTGTATCACTGAACTTATATGCAGTTTATTCTTATGTTGTAGATTTTTTTATTTGTGCAATACAGAACTCTTATAGTGTTGATATATCGCTTTTAAATGATTTAATCTGGGAGATAGAGATTTATCTAGCAGCTCTAACTCTAAGTGAAGACCAGGGAAATTACTGCCCATGATCTGACATTCGCAGCAATACCTCACATGTGCAGGCAATTCACCTTTACACTGTTGCTTTAAAAAAAAAATACAAATGTAATCTTTTATTGCTGTCACAAGGAATGTAAACATCACTTTTGACAGCAATAGACATGTGACAGTTACACTTTATGGAGGGATCTGCGGTCTAAAAAGACCCCAAATCCCTCCCTCTGCCCTTGAAAGCATTTAAAAAAACACCAAGATAGTAATTGTTGAATACTTTTTACTTTGAAAAAACGGCACAGTTGACACCTGGGTAAACCGGAAGTAATGCCATTGCTTCCATGTTTCCATAGCAGAGACCTGATCAAAGTCGATCTCGGGTCTTCCGGTGGGACGGAAGAGCCTGAGAGCTGTGGGAGGAGGTTGTTCCATCTCACTGCTTGTAATGGCAATCAAGGTGGTAGATAGAGAAATATATTTTGTGCAAAAACACAGATTAGAAATAAAAAATAAATACAAAAACACACACAATTCAGAACGTGCAACTGATGGAAAAAATAAAAAATTAAAAAAAATCTTACCCCAAGTTCCATGAAATAATGTAAAGCAAAGTAAAAATGTAAAGGCCCATCCAAGGGTGTGTGATCCCAAGGTCATATTGACAAATCTGCACAAAAGCAAAAACAAACCATAAAATTTAGCTGACTTGAATGTTTAGTTTTGCATTTGATTTTATCAATAATATACAAAACAGAAAATGTTTAGTATGATATGGTCATCAATATGTCACATACATTTACCTGTAACAGATAAACATGCAAGTCCAAAGGTTTAGGACATGAAAGGGAACAGATATATAGAACTGACAATATTGAGTTGGATTCTCAGAAAAATGCAGGTTTCAGGAATGTCTAACAGGGAAATATGAAGGGTCTGTTCTGCATGCTTGTTCCAGGTCAGTAACTTACAGCAGAATTACTGCTTTGGTGCCCGAATCTACAACCATTTCCAGAGATAGCACGTTTCAGCTAAAGAAATGCCCTTTTCTTGAACTTTAACAGTGATCATTTTAAACAAAGCATACTATAGATATCAAGTTCTTTAACTAAGCTAGATATGCTGTAAGAACCCTTTCACCCTGAGGCGCTTTTCTATGTATTCTATTGATTCATCTGGTTTTGGTTTTGCGCTTCATATAAAGCCCCACCATTCCCCTCCCTTTTTTCTATGATTCAAGGATGGAGACATACAAACTCTGTAGCAGTCAAATCCTACAAAGTAAAAATATCTGACGATAAACCCCCCCCCCCCGCCCCGGTTTTACTTACCTGAGCCATTGGCTCGCGCTACTGTCAATCACATCCAATGAGGCGGTGCGCCGGGGGGCAAAATTGACATTTTTTCCCCACAAATAGAGCTTTCTTTTGGTGGTATTTGATAATCTCTGTGGTTTTTATTTTTTGCGCTATAAAGCAAAAAAAAATGGAGCGACAATTTTGAAAAAAAAAAAAAAAAGAAAAAAAAAAAAAAAAAAAAAAAAGGTTGTACTTTTTGCTATAACAAATATCCCCGATTAAATTTTTTTTTTTTTAAAACGCAATAAGTATATATATTTATTGGTTTGCGCAAATGTTATAGCATCTATAAAATAGGGGATAGATTTATGGCATTTTTATTATTTCATTTTTTTTTTATTAATAATGGTGGCGTTTATCGTGACTGCAACATTATGGCGGACACATCAGATACTTTTGACACCATTTTGGGACCAGTCATTTATACAGCGATCAGTGTTATAAAAATGCACTGATTACTGTGTAAATGACACTGGCAGGGAAGGAGTTAAAAACTAGGGGATTATCAAGGGGTTAAGTGCGTCCTAGGGAGTCATTCTAACTCTAGGGGGGATTGTCTCACTAGAACGTGACAGATCTACTGCTTCCTCTCATTGGGAACAGTGATCTATGTCATGTTGCTAGGCAGAACAGGGAAATGCCTTGTTTACATTGGCATCTTCCTGTTCTACTGCTCCATGACATGATCGCGGGCCACCGGCGGACACAGAGTCCATGGGACTCGAGGACACGCTCACGGAGTATGCGTCCAGCGCGCGCTCACAATCCCACCATTTAAAGGGGATGTACCTGTACACACATTTGCCCAGCCGTGCCATTGTGCCAACGTATATTGTCGTGCGCTGGTCGGCAAGGGGTTAAAGGAGCCGACGTACAATCACATACTGGTCGGGAAGTGGTTAAGGGTGTGCACACTTATGCAACCACATTTTAGTTTTTTTTATTCCCCCTCAAAGATTTCAGTTTGTTTTTCAATGAAGTTTTACAATTTATAGTTCACATTAACCACTTCAGCCCCGGACCATTTTGCTGGTCAAAGACCAGACCACGGGGCGTGGCCTAGACATGGAGGGATAGAGACGTGCACCGCTCGAGCTCCCGGCCGTCTCTCACCTTTTCGGATGATCTAAGCAGTTAGACCGCACTATGCCCACCTCAAAAAAGAGGACCACGCAGAGGAAAAGTAAATCTACCCGACCACCGACTCCTTCACCACATTCGGGGGATATTGGGAGACTTTTTCAACTCTCTCATCACCGCTCATCGGGACCCAATATGGCGACAGCGCGAGACCACGTGGACGCTGACCGCGCTGCCTGCTCCTCGCCGGACCTTGATTCGGAGGCTTCTCAGGCTTCCCTGCCTGCTCCGTACCTGGGAACACCCCTGGCGACCAACAGTGCTGCCCCGGACGCTATGGAGACCCCTCGGCAGACACTGCAGGTAGACGCGGAGCTCCGCTTGCTGCTACAGGCGCTCTCTACGAAAACCGACATTGCCACCCTCATAGACAAGGTGGAAGCGACTCATCGTAGGGAGATGGCTCTCGTCAGAGGGGAGGTGAAGGACCTGGCGACTAGGGTTTCTGGCGGAGAGCATTTCCTGACGGCCCTGGAGCAAAGTGTGGCAGCAATGGAGACCTCACAAGAAGCCCACATGGATATGCTGCTCTCACAGCAATTGTGGCTGGAGGAGATGGAAGACCGCAGCCGCAGGAACAACCTGCGGCTGCGGGGGCTACCGGAGGCAACGGGAACGGAGGATCTAGCGGATACTGTCACCGCGATCTTGCGCAGTATTCCGGGTGTGGAGTTGCCGTCCCGCCTGGAGTTCGACAGAGTGCACCGTGCTCTGGGCCCCAAATCCGCAGATCCGGCTAGACTGCGAGATGTAGTCTGTCGGCTACATCATTATGGCCACAAGGAAGAAGTTCTGCGGAAGTCCTGGGAAGCCCCAGCCATGGAATTTGATGGAGCAGAAGTGAGGATCCTCCCGGACATCTCCCGTGCCACCCTTCAGCGGCGTGCTTTATTGAAACCCCTGCTGGACCTTGCACGCCGTAGTGGTGCTACGTACCGATGGGGCTATCCACTGTGTCACATTTAGGAGAGACCAGAGATTCTTCTCTCCGTACCATGGATTCCCTACCTGCTCTATTCATCTTTCTGGACGTGGAACCTATTACAGTCCCGAACTGGCTAGCATCTCTGCCCCACCCGCAGGGACTGGACCCAAGACGTGGACGCCGTGGAGACTTGCCACCCAGACAGCAGAGAAACCGCCGCAGACCCAGAGCGCCCTCGGGGGAGGACTCCCGAGAGCTGTAAGGTAACTTTTGACTTTTCATTCCCTTGTCCCCCGCTCCCCCCCCCCGCCACTGCCATTGCCATCACCGCCACCGTCAGTTGTGTCATAACACCGACCCGAGTTACAGCTGAGGCCTGCGCTGCTGACACTCTTCTCAGTTGCCTTTACGCTGATACCCTGGCCCCCCCTCCTAATCACGGAACTGTTAATGGAGCCGCTTTATGGAGTACCTGTCTGGGAAACCGTGCCTCATGTTGCGGCTCATCTCCTTATGCCGGGACATACGATGGGGCGCGAGACACCGCTCTTGCTCAGCCGGCTATACAGTGCCCCCGGACTGTTCACCGCGGTTTATGTCATGGATTTTGCTGCCCCAGTCTGCCACCGCCTGCACTGCTACAGGCCCCTTTCTAGGGGCCATTGCACCTTTCTGACTTCTGTACTATGCCGGGGAGAACTGCCTGCCAGGACCCCACTGCTGTGGCAGCATTATTTAGCGAGCAGACTGATTCCCCCCCGATATGCCGGCCAGTTCTGCCACTGCCTGTGGCGAGGGCGACCAGGCCCCGCGGATGCACGACGACGGAGTGATGCACCGGCCAGGATGTTCTAGTAACCGGCCCGGGAGGAGTTTCCATGCTCAACCGATACTCGTTGCCCCGGAGCTTGGATGTATGCCAGCCCTTGAGTGTATTGAGATGCTCCGGGACCTAGTTGAAGTATTTTCCGTGAGGGTGGTGCCTTTCATTTCATCTTATTTTATTTTACTACGTTTTATTTTCTTAGATTTTATTATTGTTACGGTTGGGAGGCCACATCTGGCCGTGTATCTCAGTGGGCGGCACCCGCTGTTTGCGGGAGATGGGGGGTGTTCAGGGGCGGGGGGAGGTTGTGGGATTTTGGGGTAATGCTGGCTGTATATGTGCGGGACGAGCTCGTTACCCGCCCTAGATACGGTATGGACTGCTAGACGTATAGTCTGAGTTGCTGCTCATTACTGTTTCTCTCTGCTCTCTATGTATGGTTTACTTGAGGTGATGTGCACTGTGCACCTACGACCTACAGGAGGTGGGGGACGGCCTGTGGAGCTGGCTACCCAGTTTCCTGTCCGATTCACCCCCCCCCCCAATAGGCTGGCATATTTCGACGGGGGGGGGGGGGGGTACGGTTTATTCCCCCCAGGGCATTATATGCTCTTAATTGCTCTGTAGGGAGACAAGGGCAGTAGGCCCACTCCCGTGTTACGGCTTTCTGTTTCTTTTTTCCCCCCTCCTCTCTATTTCCCCCCTCTTCTCTCTCCTCTCTCTCTACACTTGCACCCGTTTTCGGGTTTTCCTTTCTCCGTCTCTCCTTTTCTCTCTTCTCACTTTTTTCGCTCCACCCCTCCTTCTGGACCCTTTCCCCCCCCCCACCCCTACCTTGCTCTGGTCCCTCCTGAAGCCTCCCTCCCTCCTCGCCGACCCCATCAGCCCCCCCGTGTTCCCCCCCCTCCTCCCCGCCCCCCTCTTCTCTGGTTGGGTGGTCCTCCCGATTTGATTATGTCGGTATCACATGTGAACATACTGTCGCTTAACGCGAAGGGCCTTAATACGCCTGAAAAGCGACGCATCCTCCTAGCTGACCTAAAAAGATTACATGCTGATATTGCTTTTATACAGGAGACACATTTCAAACCAAATGCACTGCCATACCTGCGCAATAGACACTATCCGTGGACATATCATTCGGCCAACCCACTAGCTAAATCCAAAGGGGTCTCCATACTTCTCTCTGGCAAACTCCCGTGGCAATGCCAGGGATCCTTGTTGGATCCTTCTGGCCGGTATGTTTTTCTTAAGGGGCTTCTTGGCCACATACAAGTGACCTTGGCGGCTGTATACGCCCCTAACGAACTTCAAGCCACTTTTCTAGAGAGAACCATGGAAAAGTTACAGGAATTTAAAGTTGGGCAATTATTGCTCGGGGGAGATTTTAATGCCCCGTTGATTCCATCAGTAGACACTTCGACTGGTAAGACCTCCATGCCGATCGCTCAGCTTAAGCGCATTGCGAAGACACTGCACGACTCACAACTTATTGATGTCTGGAGGCTCCAACATTCTGGCAAACGAGACTACACGTTTTACTCCCCCATGCACAAAATTTATACCAGAATTGAATACTTTCTGATCCCCCACTCCCAATTACATGCGGTTGAATGCTCCTCCATTGGAGACAGGACATGGTCGGACCATGCGCCGATATTCCTCACTTACAGACTGTCTGACGCATCCTCCTTGACGCATAGATTTTGGCGCCTAAACGAAAGTCTCTTACAAACTCCGGAAGTTCGGGATGATGTCACCACGACATTGCGTTGCTATTTCCAGGAAAATGATCTCCCGGGCTGTACACCGGGTGTTCTGTGGGAGGCTCACAAAGCAGTAGTGAGAGGGGTCCTCATTAAGCACGGAGCGTGGATAAAACGAGAACGCACCAAACAGCTGGACCAGCTATTAGAACAGCTACACGTAATGGAGGTCAGGCACAAACACGCACCCACACGGTCCTCTGAAAACGACTTACAAACCATCAGGAAACAAATTACAGATATACTTCATTATAGAGCCAAAGCTGCCATTCAATCTTGCCACAAGATGACTTACGAGACGGGTGATAAATGCGGGAAACTACTGGCGAGACTGGTCCGGGAACGTAGACTTTTGACATATATTCCCCATATCGTGGCGCTGGGGGGACGAAAAGTCCAATTGCCCATGCACATTACCCGTGAGTTCAGAAATTTCTATTCAGAACTGTACAATCTCCAAAACGCACCCCCCACCTCAGACGGCCTTGACCGCTTACATTGAGAAATCCCAATTGCCCTCCTTATCACCAGCGGTTAGAGAGGAGCTGGAATCCCCCATTACTTTGACAGAAATTCACAGAGCTATAGGGACGATGAAGCCAGGGAAAGCTCCGGGGCCGGACGGCTATACACTGCAATACTATAAAAGACTGTTGGACCTGTTAGGACAGCCCATGCTTACATTGTTTAATGCCATAGGGACGGGCGGGGAGTTCACTAGAGATTCTTTGACTGCCCATATCTCGGTGATTCATAAAGAGGGGAAGGACCCGGCCTCCTGCGGTAGTTACCGGCCGATTTCTCTCCTGAATATAGATCTCAAAATTTACACCAAGATCTTGGCTACCAGGTTAGCAGGCCATCTCCAGCAGCTAATTCATTTGGATCAGGTTGGATTTATTCCCTCCCGTGAAGCCTGAGATAGTACCACGAAGGTGCTTAATCTGGTTCATGTGGTGAGAAAAGCGGGAGCCCCGTGTGTCCTGTTAAACACGGATGCTGAAAAGGCTTTTGACCGTGTGAACTGGCCATTTATGTTTGCAGTGCTCCGGCATGTGGGATTGGGAGACCGGATGATTGCTCGTATATCTGGGGTATACTCCAATCCGACGGCCCAAGTTAAAGTTAATGGGACACTGTCAACTCCCTTCCCGATAACCAACGGGACGCGACAGGGTTGCCCACTATCCCCTCTCCTGTTCGCATTGTCTCTAGAACCCTTTTTGGCCACGATCAGACTGAACCCTGACATACAAGGAGTAGTTGTGGGGGGTTCGCAACAAACTCTCGGCATATGCTGACGATATGCTCTTCACATTGACTAACCCCAGCATCTCATTACCTAACCTGCTCAAAGAGTTTGAGACATACGGGAAGTTATCTAACCTAAAGATCAACTTCACCAAATCAGAGGCCATGGGGATACTGATACCACCACGATTGCTCCCCAATCTACAATCCAACTTCCATTTCAAGTGGACGACGACCGCTCTGTCCTACCTAGGCACCAACATCCCTCCGGACCTATCGGACCTGTATACATGCAATTTCCACCCCTTGTTAACAAGGGTACGGCTGCTTTTGGACTCATGGCACAAAAGGGACACATTCCTGGTTCGGTAGATGTAATTTACTGAAAATGTGCATCCTACCCAAATTCTTATATCTATTTCAGACTCTACCGATCAAAATCCCACCTGCATATTTTAAGCAGGTACAGGCACTGTTTACCCGCTTTGTTTGGGCACAAAAGCAGCCTCGGATACCACGATCCCAACTATCACTTCCGAAACAGTACGGAGGTGTGGCGTTACCAGATATCAAACAGTATTATCGCGCCTCTCATTTGAGTAGGATGATTGATTGGGGTCGCAATCTAACCTCCAAATTATGGGCCCAAATTGAGCAACACCAGTGTTCAGTCCCATTAAGGACTGCTCTTTGGTGCAGGGAAGCATTACCGAAGGAAGTGAAAACCCATCCTCTTATAGGCAACACTCTCTACCAAGGTGAGAAGGCGGCACTACAACACTCCCTGACGACCGCGGCGTCGCCTTTGGCACCAATCCTTGGTAACCCTAGGCTCCCGCCGGGTCTACCGACTATGCAGTTCCGACAGTTGCGAGACTCCAACCTTACTATGGCCTCTCAGTTTGTAGCACGTGAGAACTGGGTTTCTATTTGTGACCTTATGGACCCCATGGGTCCCTATCGTCTAGATTTTTGGAGCGCCGCACATCTACATCACTTTCTTCAGTCCATCTCAAACCCCTCGGACTATTCCAGACCGCTGACCGTGTTTGAAGAATACTTCTCTGACACGGAACCAATCCCCCGACTCCTCTCTAAAATGTATTTATTACTGAACACCCCACCACAACCGCACTGTATCTCAAGTCTTACGAAATGGGAAGTGGATCTAGGTTGCACCTTCACACCCACCCAAATTGCACAGGTTCTGCGGTTCGCCCTGAAGTCTTCCATATGCACCAAAATACAGGAGACGAATTATAAAATTCTCACGAGGTGGTATTTAACACCTAGCCGCCTTCACCTTATCTTCCCAGACACGCCTGAACATTGTTGGCGCTGTGGGGAGGATAGAGGTACGATCGATCCTACATATCTTTTGGTCCTGCTCCAAGCTCACGGACTTCTGGACGGCAGTCCGAAATATATCCCAAAAATTCACGGAGTGGCAAATCCCGAATGACCCGGCGTTCTTCCTATTACATATGTCGAACCTGCCCCCTAGGAAATATACTCGGTCGATATTGCGCCATCTCACCAATTATCCCCCTGCTCTGGAAGCAACAAACTCCCCCTACCGTGGCAATGTGGCTGCGGAAGGTGGAAGATATTAACAAAATGGAAGATTTGATAATGACTGCCCAGGATAGGCAGGAAATCTACCGAAAGACCTGTTCCCTTTGGAATGAGTTTGTGTACTCAACAGAGGGCAAGGCCCTTCTCGGACACTAGGTGGGGACAGGTCAGTTTACAGAAATCCATACAGGGAACGGCGAACCACCACCACTCCCCTCCCCTACTCCATTCCCCATTCCTCCTTCCCTTACCCACCTCTTCCCTATACTCCCCCCCCTCTCTCCTCACTGCCTCCCTATCCTATTCCCCTCCCCTTCCCACATCTCCCCCCCCCCCCTTCTCTTTCTCTTGTTTGTGCACTTACTTCTTACCTTTTCTTTTAATTACGACCCCTAGCCTGCTCACAACGACCTTAACCTATGATCGTGGGCCCAGACCTCGGGGTATTAACTGGACTTGGTATAGCTCTGGACCCCTTGCCGGATCCGGCCAAGGGAGTGCTGTTTCTGAGGTCGACTTACTATTCACAGTGAAATGCACGGTTATTAGTTGTAATACCTGTTACTGTAAGACACGTTCGGGAGGCTGCGACCTTCACTGTATATGTTGTACTTCCCTGTTTTGGGGCTTTACCCCGTATGTGTGAAATGTATATGAATAAAAATTATATTTGCAAAAAAAAAAAAAAAAAAAAAAAAAAAGGAAGAAGAAGACCAGACCACTTTCTGCGATTCGGCACTGCGTCACTTTAACTGACAGTTGCGCGGTCATGCGACGTGGCTCCCAAACAAAATTGGCGTCCTTTTTTTTCCCCACAAATAGAGCTCTCTTTTATTTGTCTTTTATTTTTTGTGCTATAAACAAAAATAGAGCGACAATTTTGAAAAAAAAAAAAAAAAAAAGCATTATTTTTTACTTTTTGTTGTAATAAATATCCCCCAAAAAATATATTAAAAAAAACATTTTTTTCCCTTAGTTTAGGCCAATACGTATTCTTCTACATATTTTTGGTAAAAAAAAAAAAAAAAAATCGCTATTTTTATTGTGACTGCGACATTATGGCGGACACATCGGCCATTTTTGACACATTTTTGGGACCATTGTTATTTATACAGCAATCACTGCTATATAAATGCAGTGATTCCTGTGTAAATTGACACTGGCAGTGAAGGGGTTAACCAGTGGGTGGCAGTGTAGGGGGTTAAGTGTTCCTAGGGGTGTGTTACCAACTGTGGGGGGCTTCATTTAGTGAACACTGATCTCTGCTCCAATCACTTGGAGCAGAGATCAGCGTCACTAGTTGCTAGGCAGAATGGGGAAATGTTTACAACTGCATTTCTCCGTTTAGCCGCGCCGTGAGACGATTGCGGGTATGCCCGCGGCGATCGAGTTGAGATCCGCAACCGGACTCACGGGGGTCCCGACTGGCACGCGGCATTAAAGATTGGACGTACCTGTACGGCAATATGCCTGCCTGTGCCATTCTGCCGACGTACATCGACGTGCACCGGTTAAAAAGATGGAAAAAAGTTATGAAATCATCTGTCATTTTTGTACATCACAAAAACCTGACATTTTAAACAGGGGTGTGTAGACTTTATATCCACTGTATAAGAAAAGCTCCCTACTGAACTTTGATTCATGTATGGTGGCCAGCTTAGGGCTCAGATACATGCCAATATGCAAAAGACAAAAGACACTCTCTACAAGTGAAGTATTATAGATAATCCTTAGCCATTTCCCACCCGTCCACTGCACATAAATGGGCAGGTGGGCGCTTCCTCCTGAGTGGACGTTCCGGAACGTCCTTCAAAAAAGGCAAGGATCTCAGATCGGCAGGAGGGTCCAATCACAGCCACCATGTGATGTAAACCGCCTGGTTTACAGGCGGTTTACATCACATTGGCAGTGTTAAGAGCAGCTGCGACACTTGCCCCTCCAAATGGCTCACTCTGACCAGCCATTTTACTCTTAGGGGAGGATGTCATACTTTGAGATGCTTCTAGGCTTCTGTGTGACTATAGTCTTTCTAGAGCTCTTTTTAGGCGTTTTTAACCCCCCCTTCCGACCATAGCCTTATGCACAAAGCAGAGGTACTACCAGAAGGAATGAGTCCACTGCTTCAGCAATAGTCCAGCTCTGCTGCTGCTATTCATGCTCAGCCTGATGCAGTAGTAAATGCGTCAAAAGGAATGCCTGTGTCACCAAACCTCTTACATGCCACCTTTGCTCGTGTCCCTACGCAGCTTGCAACAGCAACAATGGTGCCTTTAAAAAAAATTGCTTTAGTGGAACTCAGCACAGGACATCTTTATTCATGACAAACACCTTAGACTAGGGCTGCAACTAACGATTATTTTCATAATCGATTAGTTGGCCGATGGTGGAGGAGGAATTGATGTTCATTTTCAAATTGTTGCAAAAACGCATTACCATGCTTTTCTGCAGCTTCTCCACTGAAATATATTGAACCAATAAAGCACTATTTTGCGTTAAAAGTCCCTGACCCTTTCAGACGTGAACGTCTCCCATAGGAAACCATGTAAAATGAACTGTAGTGCATTTCTGCAAAAAAAATAAAAATAAAAAATAATCATAAATGTGAACCAGTTCTAAGATGTTTAGTAACATAATTGGGTTAAAAAACCTAAAATTAGCCCTTTTACAGTAGAAAAAAAAAACAGATAATCACTACTGTAAGGGGTTCTTTTTTTACTGTAGAACAGTGAACTATTTACAGTAGCAATTATTTGCTCTTTTTGTACTATAAAGGGCCCATTTTCATTTTTTTTTAACCCCATTATGTTACTGCCCGATTAGTCGATTATGAAAATAGTAATCGATTAATTTCATAATCGATTAGTTGTTGATTAATCGATTAGTTGTTTCAGCCCTACCTTAGACACTGGCGAAAAACCTGAGGTACTCCCAGTAGTGGGAGGATATATTGGAGTACCCTTTTTATCTTAGGGCGTGCCAGTGTCCATGACCTAAAGGTGGCCTATAATCCACATAGTAACTACTATGGCTCTGTGTCCCGTGATGTACTATTAGAAAAGATTAATCCGCAGTGGGGAGCCGCTCCAGATACTCCAAATCAGGGGTAGGCAACCTCATAACTTCAGCTGTGGTGAAACTACAAATCCAATCATGCCTCTAGGATGCCTGTGATTGTCAGTGTCTTGCAAGGTCTCCTGGGAGTTGTAGTTTCAAAACAGCTGGAGGGCCGAGGTTGCCTACCCCTGCTCCACAGTATGTGAGACGAAAGCAGCTGGGAACGCTGTCAGACTTGGATAGCGACTATGAGCCAGTAGAAAGCAGTGGCTCTGAAATGGAAACTGAGGACGACAGTAACCTAACAAAGAGGCTCAGGAGATATGAGCAGGCATCCACCAGCAGTGCAATAAATTCTGAGCCATCCACCAGCAGCGCAGCACTCCAGGATAGATATGCATCCACCAGAAGTTCTGCAAGTCCTTGTGAGGTGCCAAGCACAAGCAGGACAACATTTATAGAGGATAGGCCAGATGCTAGCAACAGGGCGTCCCATCCACAATGAGGCAGGGCCCATACTAGCCTCCCAGGCAGGCATTCTACTGTATCCAACATGGCTGCCCAATACTTCAGTAGAACCTACAATTCCCCTTTTTACAGCCCAGCCAGGCCCTCAGATACAGTCGGAAAATGGAGCCCCAATGTATTATTTCCATTTATTTTCACTGATGATCTTCTAAATTACAAGGTGGAGCAGTGTAATCTGTATGCCAGCCAACATAGCAAACAATCCAGATTCTTTCTACGCCCGCCCTTCTGTTTGGAAACCCCTCACCATGGAAGAATGAAAAAAAAAAATTCCTTGGTCAAACCCTCAACATGGGGCTGACAAAAATAAATGCACCCCCATGCCTACTGGTCTACCCCACCTATCCACCACATGCCAGTCCACTCGTCTTTGATGCCCAGAACCAATTATGAGATTTTTACATTTTAACAAATGCCCAGTGTCTGCCTCAAAATCATCCACATTATGATAAATTATTCAAAATTGGGCCCCTAATTTTTTTGGTCTGCGTATTGACAACACAAAGCCTGCTGCACCAGAAAAACCCTGAATACCAGGAATGAAAAGTGATCGATAGTGTAAAGGTGCGCTGATATGAAGGGTGGGAAAACCCACAGTGTTATAAAAATATAATGTAAAAACAAGAGAAGGACACTAATCAGAGAATAGAGCAATGCTGCACACCCAAAATTGAGGGAATCTCCCCCATATAGGGTTTTCTAAACAGCAAGTAAATAAAATAAAAAAAACTACAAAAAAATAAAGAATAAAACTTCAATTTTATTGAACAAAATATCAAAAGATTTTAATTGATAAATATTGAGGAATGATTGTTAAAATAAGACCTGTGGTACAGGAGATAAACATTACAGCAACAGCGCAAGTGGAACATAATGGTATAAAGTAGTCAAATACTAAAATCATGGTAAGCTGACGCATTTCGACCCTGCTGGGTCTTCTTCAGAGGATTTAATGCACTGTAAAAGCGATAGCATATATTGAAATTCATACGTGAGGACCACAAAATCTAATATGCTAAAATCCAATCACAGTAAATAGATCTTTGTAATTACCACTGATCTAAACGACATGCTACTTCTGGGTCCGTCAAAGAGCTCCTTCTAGTTCATGTGAATCTCACCTGCAAAACACTAGCTCGTTTTGGTTGGTTGGTCAACTTTCAGGAGAGCCAGATGCATCAGACACCAAAATGTTGGGAGTATTTAGGAGTACAATTCGACAGGGATCAGGGGAGTGTTTCTCTTCCTCAGAGGAAGGTCCAGAGATCCACTTTCAGGCAAAAAGCAGTGATGGTCAGGCCTTCTATGATGGTGAAAGAATGCATGCAGTATCTGGGTGTTCCATCAGCCGCAATTCCAGTAGTCCTGTGGGTTAGGTGGTGCAGAAGGTTTCAATGCAACTTTCTTCAGTGGAATTGTCACTCCTTGTGTCAGAAATCTGCCAATTCCGATAATCTGGTCCCTGGTTTGGGGTTCAGTAGCTCGCAATTTTTCCTGCGGGGTTCCGTTGAAGGCCTCAGAAGCAATAGTGGCAACGACCAATGCCAGTCTGGCAGGCTGGGGGGGGGGGGGCACTGCCTGGGACAGCAGATTCAAGGCCAATGGATCCTTTGTGGGGCGAAGAGTTCAAAGTTTCCTGGGGATTGAATGAGGTCAGACACTCTTGGTATTCCACCCTATGTTGCGAGGTCATGATCCTTTCAAACAACAAAATTACCGTGGCTTATGTCTCATCAAGGGGGCACAAGAAGTCACTCTCTCCTTCAGGTAGCATGTCAAATCTTCCTATGGGCAGAGGAGAATCTCTGCTCTTTTACAGCATCTCATCTCCCAGGGCCCGGGAATGTTTTAGCAGATCGCTTGAGTTGAAGCTTTGGGGAGAACGAATGGGGCCTCAACCCCAAGTACCTATGCAAAAATCTTCAGGGTCTGGGGGATGCCTTTGATAGATCTTATGGCATTGGAGAATTGTCAACTTCCTTGCTTCTTCTCCTTGACCTGGCAACCACAGGCATTGGGGCAGGGGGCCCTGTCCAAGCCTTGGAACTTCACCTTGGTGTACATGTTCCCGCTGCTTCCATTAGCTCTCAAAATCCTGCTGAAGATACAGCAAGACAGGGTCACAGCAATAGAAGTCCTACCTTACTGGCCTATGAAGCTGTGGTTCCCTCTGCCCTGGAGCATAAAGCTGGGCTCACTAATCCCACTGCCTCCTTGTCAGAATTTACTTCTGCAGAGTGGGTCCAACAAACCCCCGGAGGTTGAAGTTAATGACTTGGAAGTGAGAGAGGCCTTTACTGGCTTGGATCTCTCGGGCCGTGTAGTGGAGACATTATTACAGGCTCGTAAGAGGTCTGCGAATGTAACCCATCACTGGATCTGGAATACTACAGAAAGGAGTTGGGACCTTGGATCTCCTTCAGTATCAAACATTTGGAGTTTCTGAAGAGTGGTCTCGATAAAGGGTTAGTTTTTTTTTTTTTTTTTTTTTTTTGGGGCAGCAATGGAAGTCAGACCTCCATTGAAATAGTTTTTCCAAAATGGGACTTAATGCTAGTCTTGAGAACCTTGCTGGTTCCTCAGTTTGATCAAGCTTTCTCTTGTTCTTTATTTCTTTTAGCAGGTTTTTTGTTCTTTACTAGCCGTTGCCAGAAGAATCTGAGTTGTGCGACTTCTCATCTAAAGAACCATATTGTTTGGTGTTCCCAGACAAGATAGTCCTTAGGCCACCCAAGGTGGCCACAATTTCATATGAACTGGGAGATCATTCTCCCAGCCTTTCTGGCAGATACAACTGATGAGTGGAGTTGGTTTGACCAACAATTTTTCTGCCAGGATAGGGGTGTGGCAATGGGGGCCAAGTATGCCCCCAGTTTAGCCAACCTTTTCACGGCCATGTGGGAGGAGGATGTCATCCACGTTTGCCAAAAACCCCAGCTCAAGCTGTGGGCTAGGTACATCGATGACATCCTCCTCCGGGGGGGGGGGGGGGGGGGGGGTTGGTGGTGAATGGAGGGCGGGATGATTTGGAAGCTTTCATGGAGCACCTCAATAATACTAGAGGGATCTGTTTAAGCTTTGATGCTAGTCTATCCAGTATAAATTTTTGGTGTTTGGCTATTTCAAGATCCTACAACTTACCACCTCCACCTTCTTTAACCACTTCAGCCCCGGACCAACTGTCAGCCTAAGGACCAGAGGTCTTTTTACAATTTTGTACTGCACTGGTAAATTGCATGGTCATGCAATTGTTGTACCCAAAAAAAATTTGCGTCCTTTTCTTCCCACAAATAGAGCTTTCTTTTGATGGCATTTGATTGCCTCTGCGATTTTTATTTTTTGCGATATAAATGGAAAAAGACAGAAAATTGAGAAAAAAATAAATAAATAAAAAAATAAAAAAATAAAATAAAAAAAAATAAAAAAAAGATTTTATACTTTTTGTTATAAGAAAAATCGAATAAACTCAAATTTTAGTCATACATTTAGGGCAAAATTTATTCAGCCGCATGTGTTTAGTAAAAAAAATAAAAAAAAAAAAAAAAAAATGTCAATAAGCGTATATTTATTGGTTTGCGCGAAAGTTATAGCGTCTACAAACTAGAGTACATTTTCTGGAATTTACACAGCTTTTAATTTACGACTGCCTATCTCATTTCTTGAGGTGCTAAAATGGCAGGGCAGTACAACCCCCCCCCCCCCCAAATGACCCCATTTTGGAAAGTAGACACCCCAAGGAAATTGCTGAGGGGCATGTTGAGCCCATTGAATATTTTTTTTTGTCCCAAGTGATCGAATAATGACACAAAAAAAATAAAAAATAAAAAAAAGAAGTTTACAAAAAGTTGATATGATATATTGCTCACACATGGCATAGTTATATGTGGAATTGCACCCCAAAATATATTCTGCTGCTTCTCCGGAGTACGGGGATACCACATATGTGGGAATTTTTGCGAGTCTAGCCGCGTACGGGACCCCGAAAACCAATCACTGCCTTCAGGATTTCTAAGGGTGCAAATTTTTGATTTCACTCCTCACTACCTATCATAGTTTCGAAGGCCATAAAATGCCAAAATAGCGCAAAACCCACCCAAATGACCCCATTTTGGAAAGTAGACAACCCAAGCTATTTACTGAGAGGCATGTTGAGTCCATGAAATATTTTATATTTTGCCACAAGTTGCAGGAATATTACATTTTTTTTTGCACAAAGTTGTCACTAAATGATATATTGCTCACACATGCTATGGGCATAAGTGAAATTAAACCCCAAAATTAAATTCTGCTGCTTCTCCCGAGTACGGGGATACCACATGTGGGGGACTTTTTGGGAGCCTAGCCACGTACAGGACCCCCGAAAACCAAGCACTGCCTTCAGGATTTAAATATAAAACGCTACCAAAAAAAACTGTTAGCGATCGCAGGGATCAGGCCTGACTCTGCGAACGCTGCAGTTATGTGTTTAGTGGTTTGTAAGTGACAGTGATCGATCGATACTGCACTTGGGTGGGCTGGGCGGAGGGGCAAAACGCAGGTATCTGGGCTGCTCCCGCTAACAATGCGTTTTTTTGTAACCCTAAACTGTTGGGGACGCTAGTATAGATCTGATCAGATCAGATATTGATCTATTCAGATACTTTACCACTACTGGAGGTTTATGCTTTGCGCGTGGGTGTTAGCTGTACTGGCACTAACCTAGCGCTGCCTGGGGTGACGCAGACCCTGACCCTAAAACTTAATTGATATCACCCGCCGGGTGATCAGGGGGTTAAACCTTTATTGGGTAATAAATGGTGGGTGTCCTGATGCTATAAAAAGCAAACTAACCAGTCACCCGTAACACTAATACGGTGATCACTGGTGAAAGGGTTAACTAGGGGCAATCAGGGGGTTACATTTTTTATTAGGTAGTATATGGGGGTCCCTGGCGCTATATAAAAACCTGACAGGGGAACCTAAAAAAAATAACTAGCTCCCTAGTGTCACTGGTGCTGCTAATGCAGCGATCAGAAAAACGATCGCTTAGCGACACTGGCAAAAGGGGGTGAAAGGGTTAACGCTAGGGGCAATCAGGGGGTTAAACCTTTATTGGGGGGGTAGGGGGCTACCCTGGACCTAACACTAACTGCCCTGACAGTTTTTACTCTCACAACTGACACTAAATGCAGTGATCAGTAAATAAATGATCACTGCAATCAGTGACACTGCGAATGGGGGGGGGGGGGGGGGAATTTGTGTGCCTACATGTCAATGTAGTGTTTGGTGCACTTACTTTCTGTGTTTTCCTCGCAGTCTGGTCAAAAAGACCGCCCAGAGGAGAATGACATCACTTCCTTCCTGCCTGTGTTTACAACAAACCAGGAGCGATCGAGGGGGGATGGCCAGAAACCAACGGCCATCCCCTCATCCCGGATCGCTCCTGAATGAAATGGACTGCCGCATCCAGTGGGAGGGGGTCCGATAGGACCCCCCACCCGCTGGAAGGCAAGCACGTACATGTACGTGCTTGTGCCTGTCGGTGCCATTGTGCCGACGTACACTGACATGCGGCGGTCCTCAAGTAGTTAAAAAGGCACCGACAGGAATTCTTATATTTCAACTGACAGTTGCCATTGTGAACCTTAGCTCAGGTCGGTGCCAAAAAGACAGTTTGAGAATCAAGCTTAACTGTACCAACACTGATCAGTTTCTGAGACCTTCTCAAGGAGAAAGTAAAATTGCCTTGCAAAGAAAATCTCCTCGGTCCCTTTCATCACCACCTATTAAGTTCAGCACTCCAACATTAAAAATTCGATCAAAAAAACATTGACACATTTTGAAAAATGATCCTGTGCAGTTTTACCAGACAGGCCTCAAGTGATTTACAGGGGTGCGCCTTCACTCAAAGACAGGTTGGCACCTAATGTCTTAAACCCCCCTACCATCAAAAAGGGATTTTTTTGAAAACGTAACTGGTTTTTAATTAAGAGGTCGGGTCAGCTCATTTAGTGGCCGTCTACATAGATGAACTCAAACTTTTGTTTCGTCTAGTACCTTTTGGGAGCATGTTATAGAGCCCTTCATCACATGCTCTACAGAGGGGGTTGTCAATTTACTTCAATGTCCGTGTGGACTCCAATACGTTGGAAGAACTAAATGACCCCTCTCTGTCCGCCTGAATGAACATATCGCCAACATCAAAAACGGTTTCCCCAAACATTACCTTTCGTTTAACAAGGACCCCACCAAAACAATATTTTTAGGTATTGATAAGTGCCGTCCACAGTGGAGAGGTAGTTCCCTTGTTAGGAGTATATCAAGGCTTGAAAGGTCATGGATCCACAGGTTGAAATGTTATGCCCCCTTTGGCCTCAACGTCGACAGATGTAAATTCCTTTATAGACAACTCCTAAACAAATTAAAGTTCCTTTTGAAATCAATATTGCATTGTATATTTATATTTTAATTTTAATTTCATTTGTTTATTTTTATTTCTATATTTTTTTGATTATTAATTCAATATTTTTCAGGCATTTATTGTTTATGTAAACTGGATGTGAGCTGCCGATTGGGACACTTTCATTTAGTCACCCCTCCTGTCATTTTTGATTCATCAAGCACCATTAAGATGACCCATTTGACTTTATCCACATTCACTTTAAATCCATTTAGCAGTTAAGCTCTTTCCCGATTCATTTAGTCTTATTTACATATTTTTATTCAGTTTTAAGAACTTGTAGATTATCTGCAGATTTGTTTATGTATTCTAAATTTGTTTGGGACATCTTTTTTGGAGACTCCCTTTTTTTGCAAGCAGGTCAATCTATGGCTAATCTTCCCCCTGCTGGCCACAATCATTTGACATTCCATCTACTTTAGTGTTCCGATTCAGGTATTTATTGATTGTGCCCATAATTGAACTCCAATATATTTTTTTTTAATTCCTGCAGTGTATTTTCAAGTGTCGTATATTCTTGGTAACTCACTGTAGGTTTATTCTTGCTCTTATCCGCTTTGCCATTATTTGTTCCAATTTGTAATATGGCGGACTAGGCATCGCCAGCCCGCCATGTTAAAACCATTTGTGTCCCTATCCTCACCTCAGATCGAGGCTTGGTCAATACTATTGTGCATTGAAACGTGATGCATCAGTGCGTAGCCCGTGCCCAAGACTACGTCATCTTATGACGAAACACGTGTCGGGTGGACAGGATGTGCTGACCTCAACGCATTTGGTCCTCTGAGCGAACGGGTGTTGACAAGCTAGCCGGCTACTTATGCCATTTTTACTCCTACATCTGTATGTATTTTATTTATCCGTTTTATTAAACATTTATATCAGTATTACACCATGGGAAGTTCCCTCTTTTCCGTTTCTGGATGACACCTGGTATACATTCAAGAGTCTCTGCAACATCATATTACTGGTTTACCAGTCGCATTGTGCTCCTGTGTTTGATGCCCTGAGGGGTTTTCCTCGGATCTCCTAGGACAAAGGCCCTGGCTGGGTGTTTAGCCGCAAACTATTGTTGGTTGCCTTCTGGTAAACATTTCTTATGGTGTGCAGCACTCATTGGTGACGGAAGAATATATTATTATTATTATTATATATAATAATATCTCTCACACACACACACACACACACAATCTCAGTTGTACATTTAACAAGTGATAATTTGGATATTAGACCTTTTAAGTTTCACACTCACTTTTAGTACTTTTTCATCCTACTTTTGGGACTTTTATTCATATAATCATTCATTGTGTTTTATGAATTTTTGGTCACATTTGTGTATTCAATGAATTTAGCACTGGTGGTTTCACTGTTAGTGCAGCCATTTCTTTTTTTTCTTTTTGTGGTTATACCTGGTCTCTGCAGTATCAACCTACCTGAAATGGACTAAAAGCTTTTAAAAAACAAGATCAGCTGTAGGGTTTTTCCAATGGGGCCTAAAAAGGGTATGCCACCAACATCTACAGTTGTGTCTTCCTGGATTGTCAAGTCCAGGCATATTGCATACAGAACACTGGGCCTTGCTCCTCCTCCAGAGATCAAAGCACATTCAACAAGGGGTATGGCAGCATACACGAAGGTTGCCCCTGAAGTAGTTTGAAGAGCAGCAAGCTGGAGCGTGCCCCCACACCTTTTATTATTAGGCAATACAGGCTTAATGTGGCTTGTCCATCTGATGAAACATTTAGCTCTCCAGTTATTACGGTGGCTGTTGCCAATTAAAAATTTTTTGAGTAGCATTGCATTGAGGGTTTGGCTTATTTTTTCTTTTTTTCATCTTCCCTCCCTTCTTAATATAGCTTGGTACATCCCATAGTAGGCCGACATGGGGAGATTCAGGAATAAGGAAAAAAACTGTTATCCATACTTATTGTAAATTTTCCTTTCCTGGATCCGCCCCATGTCAGACGGGGATTCCCACCTGGTTTATCCGTCGTGAGGCAGGTATTGTTGAGCACTAGCAAGGGCAGAAAGCCGCCCTTTATGGGCTAGAGAAAGAGGTGGTCCTGGAGGGGTCAGAGTGCAGAGCTGACCCATAGTAGGCTGACATGGGGAGGATCCAGGAAAGGAAAAATTATGGTTTGGATATCAATTTTCCTTCACACACACACACACACACACACACACAATTTAAGATTGACGTTTTACTTGTATTTTTTGCCAAGTGCTATTTTTTTTTTTATGACAATAAATATGCAGATATTTCCATGCAATTCTGTCATTTGCCTCATATAAAGTCCTAAATCTCCCCCTCCAATCTCCTCAACCACTTACGGACTGCCTGCCATTGTCGCTACTTTGAAGAGGAATATCGTTATGGCAGCAACTAGCTGCTAGCAATCTTCTTATAGCCTAGGCCAGTGATGGCGAACCTTGGCACCGCAGATGTTTTGGAACTACTTTACCCATGATGCTCATACACTACTGTGTAGTTGAGCATCATGGGAAATGTAGTTCCAAAACATCTGGGGTGTCAAGGTTCGCCATCACTGGCCTGGGCCATCTTTATGTAGAGCAACAATTCTTTTTTTCAGATCCTCAGAGAGTTCTTTGCCATGAGGTGCCATGTTTAACTTCCAGTGACCAGTACGACTGAGTGAGAGGGACAACACCAAATTTGACAAACCTGCTCCCCAAATCACACCTGAGACCTTGTAACACTAAGGAGTCACATGACACCAGGGGCTAATTGGCCCCAATTTGGACATTTTCACTTAGAGGTGTACTCACTTGTTGCCAGCGGTTTAGACATTAATGGCTGTGTGTTGAGTTATTTTGAGGGGACAGCAAATTTACACGATTATACAAGCTGTACAATCACTACTTTACATTGTAACAAAGTGGCATTTCTTAATGTCGTAATATGAAAAGATATAGAAAAAATATTTACAAAAATGTGAGGGGTGTACTCACTTTTGTGAGATCCTGTAAATACACACATACTGGTTGGTCCAGACAGTAGTAATATATTAATAAACATGACTGCATCACATAAAAGCTCTACGCGTTTCATGGTGAAGACCACTTGATGCCCGATCATGTACACAGATGGAATAAACTGACATGCGGTACTATGGAGCGGGGGGGGGGGGTCACTGGGATAGTCCGTCATAGGAGCTGAGGTTTTGAGGCAGACGCACTCAAAGTGTCCAAGGGTGAAACATCGCCATAAAAATTAAATGGTAACATAGAAGGCTTCAAAATTATCTTGTGTATAGATTAGGTGAATACACATGTGACGTGTAGCACGCCAAGACAGCTGTCTAGGAGGGTGAGATGGAGACACACACACACACACACACACACGCACACTATAAACCTAACAAGTTTGGTATACAGCTCAGGTGATAAGTTCTGATACTACATCTTCAGGCTATAAAACTATGAAAATAACTTGCCAAATAAAAAATTACTTGGAAGAAGGGGATTTTATAACCCTCCAGTGTCCTAAAACCCTGCCGGGTTTTGGTATCCCTGTATGTAAGGGGTCAAATTTTCTGACATCTAAAGTCTCTGAAACTCCTGGCCCTTCCATGTCCACGGAAAAATAAGGTCTGAAATAAAAAAAAAGTGATAGATGTATAACAACAAGCATCACAAATATAAAAGGCCAAAGATTGTGCATTTCTTATGCACAGCACAGGAAAATAGAGATTTAGACAGAAAAAGGACACAAGCATAGACAACAATATTGTGCATTTCTGAAGTGCAGCTGGATAAACCAACATTTCAAATATGAAAGGAAAAGACAAACCTGAACTTCAATGCTGTGCATTTCTGAAGTCCAACAAGCTAAAGCTATACAAGAAATATAAAAAACAGGAAAGACAGTTTTCACTTTCTGATGTGCAGCCAAATGTAAAAACAAGAAAGACACAAAACATCAATGTTGTGTATTTCTGAAGCACCGCAATATAAACATAGAAAATACACAACACTACACACTGTTTTGTTTTTCTGATGTACAGCAAAATAAAAAGGTAATACATACAAGACAGGAAGACACCTTGTTCAATGTTGTGCATTTCTGATGTGTAGCAACAAGATACAGTCCTAACAGGAGACACACACACACACCCCCTTCAATGTTGTGCATTTCCAATGCTCAAGATACAGTCATAGCAGAAAGGACACTAAACCACAAAATTTTTATTTCTGATGGGCAACAAAATACAGGACATATGATCAATAAAAAATAAAAAACCACCACCACCAAAAAAACAGAAAAGACACAAAAACAGGGGGTGCTCAAGCTAATCCCACGCCTCACCGCCTGGATACATCAGTCGATATCTCCGCTCTGAGCGCATTATCACCCCTTTTTAACCCAGCCGACGCCTTGCCTACCAGAGCCTCTGATGGTGCGGAAATCTCGCCCGCGTGTCCAGTGCCAAGGCAGCAGGTCCGTCCCAGGACAAAGCCTCACAACCTGACGCAATATTTGAGGTCTCGGCCACGAGTCCTAAGTCTCTGCTGCTGCCGCTCTCAGGGGACAAGATTCTGCCATTGGAAATGGGGGACAGCCTGGGGGTTACCTCTGCTCAGCCGCCGCCATCTCTGCGAGATGCTGACCTTCTCGCCTGCTTCAAGACTATGCTGCAGGCAGAGCTCTCTGCAGCTACCACCAATCTGGCTACTTATCTGAGCAGAGAAATCAGAGATGGGCACATGCACTAATGAGCTGGAGAAGATGAACGGTGCTGCAACGGTCCTTGAGAATAATGAACAGGACCTCTCTGATATTAGGAAAGAATTGGAGGCTGCCCTCTTACGCATAGAAAAGTTTGAGAATAGAGCCAGGAGGGGTAATCTGCACCTTCGGGGCCTCCCAGAGTCCATAGAGGACCTCACCTCCACTGCAACTTCCCTATTCCAGGAGCTGGTACCTGCTATCCCAGTCGATCGGCTCGAGTTTGATCGGATGCATTGAGCCCTGGGCCCCAAAAGATCTGAAGGGCCCCCATGACATTGTGAACAAGTTCGCTTAGACCATTTAGGGTGGCACAGGACGCACCAGATCTCTCCTTCCAGGGGCATCACTACCAGCTCTTCACTGACCTGTCTCCAATAAAGATTTAGAAACACCGCCTGATGAAGCCCTACATGACTGCTTTCTCCTGCCACCAAATCTACTACCACTGGGGTTTCCCCTTCCAGCTGTACTCCACTTACCAGGGGCGCCCGCACACCATGACCACTGTGGAAGAAGCTGGATCTGTCTGGGATCATGTCGGTCCACTACCATTGGATGAGAAGGCCCCTGGTTCATGTTCATCAGGCTCTGCCCACCCCAGGCTCCTAGGACAAAGTTGTGGGCTGTAAGCACTCTTTCATACACCCCATCTTTAAGTCAGCTTTTTTGGAAACTACCCAGAGTCCTCCCTGGTGACCTTCTAATGCTTGTGCTCTACTGCTTATGCGACTCAGGCTGCTGGGTTTGAGGGTAACAATTGGTGCCTCCCAGTTCAGCATGCCTGCCTGAATGGTACCTGTTCTTATACATGCATGCATTTTCTTTTCTCCGATATAATCTGTCCCCTGCTCTCCTTTTCTCCACCCCCCCCACAGGGTTACCCCTGAGAGTCCTCACCTTCGAGCCCTGCCCATCTAAACAACCTCTACAGTCTGATAACCTATGTATGGGCAGGATCTTTTTGCTTCTCAGGATTGTCTATTGTTTGGATCACAATTGCCACCATGTGTGCAGTGGTAGAGCATTCCTCGCATATCACCCACCAAATCCAGGATGTGCTTCACTTTGCAAGTGATCTACACAATGAGATAGTGAAATCGCCCCACCTCCAAAGTTGCTGCCCCTCCTGAAGAGCTGCCAAGTTAGTGCTGTGTGTCTTACACACACACACACACACACACACTTTCTGGGATCCAAACTTTAAAAAATAAAAATAAGGGGGGGGGGGGGGGTTTGGTCATCCAAGCCATAAAAGCCAGGGGGTGGCTAGAAGACAGTCTTTCCCCCCTAGGGCACTCTGCCTTTTTCGTCCCCGAGTGGGATCTCAGAGAACGTACTAAGCTTCAACATCCGCTCTGCCGCATCGCTTGCACATACAGTAGCAATATGGTGCCTCTGAGCTCTTGCCTCAGCCGCCACGTGAGTCGGCTCTCCTCCGGTGCTTCCCCCTCTTTTGGGTAGCACTGCCACCCTCCACTTTTCGCTGACCTTACTAGAGAGACCAGGGCGGATATAAAATTTAGAGAAAAAAAAAAAAAAAAAAGCCAGGCGCAAGCGCGGAGGCTGCCAAGATGGCCACAATCATCTAGAATGCCGTGCTGCCCCGGTCTAATGACACCCGACCGAGAGCTCGTTCCGGGCCTGTTCTACTAGCGATACAGGGGTGCACCCCAGAAACATCCCATCAGTGAGCATGGCAAAAACAGGACCTATCCTGCTCACTGACCGCAGCCCCTGAGCACCACAGCCACTCCAAGATGGCGGCCCCAAGTACAGAGGAAGACTCCATTGCAGACCAGGACACCCCAGGCAATTGCAGCTCACTTGTCGCAAATGGACACAGCGAGCACATCCCACAAGAGGACACCCTTACCCACATCCACCGAATCCCTGATAGGGTCGAAAATTGACAGCCTTCTCCTGACCCCAATGTCTAACCCTATGGCACCATTAGAAGACTGTGAGGGCACACTACAAGGCCTTCTACCTACACCAGGCATATTCAAAGTCCAGCCCGCTGGCCAATTGCAGCCCACATTATGGTATCGGATGGCCCTCCTGGAGAGCTAGAGAGTGCGAGATCAAGATCGAACTTCCACAAAAGATAGATATGCTGGCTGCCTTGGAGGGGACAAGTGCCATGCATACAGGAGAGGAGAACTTCTTGTTTACACAGCGTCCTGTGTAAAAGGAAGTCCCGTGTTTTGTCCATCACAGGAGGTGGGACTTTCAATTAAAGAGGCCACCAATAAAAAAAACAGGAGTTTCTGCAAGTCTGTTGGCACTTGTCCCGCCCCCTCCCTGTCTCCTCCAAGGTTGCAGATGGACATGAATCAGGCTGCACTGACGGCAATATGATGGGTGCTGAATTCATGGCAATATGGTGGGTGCTGCATTCATAGCATTTGCGAGGCTGCAGATGGGCACTGACCCTTATTTTGCTTCACAGTTCTTTATTTAAAAACTAAGATTTTTTTTCCTGAAACTTCCTTTTTAAAGTTAATGTGTGTGTTATAAGCCGATAAATACAGTATATCCAAATAACACGCCCAAGCTCATCTATTCACCACACACAGCACAAAGGCAAGAGAATTCTTGTTGGGCAGTGTACTAGTGCTCGGACGAACACACACTTATGCCCCGTACACACGTTCCGATTATTGGACCACAAAAGTCGCTTTCGGACAGATCGTTCGATAATCTGATCGTTAGTACGCAGTTTCAACAGCCGATCACAACAGTCCGTCCAACCAAATCCGAAGGGACAAACAGGAAAACGTTGGTCGGATGACAGCCCATCGTATGACAATCGTGTAGTCAGTACAGTATGCATCCGATAAAAGTCATTAGACAAACATCACGCATGATTGGAAACACAAAAATAAACCAGAAGGACACACAGGTCACACGTATTTTACATAATTTAAAATACGTAGCTACGCACGACGGAAGATTTTTCCAGAATCGTACGACAAAAGTCTTACACACATTTTCATTCATTTTCTTACACACATATTCATCAGTGAAGTCATGTGACCCGTGACGAACACGCGTCGGGACACAGCAACCAGGAAGTGACGTAGACCGAGCCTGCAGCTCGTTTATACACTGCTTTTACAGACTGTTTGTGAGTATTTTTAAACTGTTTTAATAACAATAAACCTGTTGAAGCACCTTACACTATGGAGTATTCTTCCTCCATCTCTGCTTAAACCCATGTATATGCCATACCACTGAGGAACCCTGACTGCAATACCACAGAGGAAACCCCCTTAAAAAGGGACCATATCATTGGTCAGGACCTGGGCACCCCACATTAAAAAGGGAAAATTCCGCTAAAGGATCCCAAAAAGCTCTCTATATATACGCTGTTACCTTACAGCGGTACGGTAAGGGGACATCCATTACTGGTATATACGGGACCACCAAGGCCACATCCCCTTCCACCAGCACCACTGCCCTTCCCATTGCAACAGCTCCACATTGTATATCTTGTTGAAGTCACATCCTATGCGATTTTGAGAATAATCGCAGCACTTTGCACTGAAAACGGACTTTTTGTCTGATACACTTATATTTTTTGTCACTTAATTATTATTTATGTTTGAAGGTTTGCCTATGTGCACCACAGCAGAACACCTGCACTTTATGCGATTTTAGGATCGCAACACGCTGCACTTTTGAATGTTATATTGTGTTTTGTTCTTTTTCTTGTTTTTATTATTTCACGGTTTTATGTTGTAGATTTTACACTAATAGCAACGAACATTATTGTTTTATCAGCTACAGTGGCACATTGGAATATTTGCACTTTTATGTGACTACAGGATCGCAACATGTTGTACTTTGTATTTTATATGAATTTTCACTATTTTATGTATTTATGTTGTGGACTATTAGTAGAAATGAGTGTTGCTGTTTAAACTAGTCACATAGACATACCCAGACCTGTATTGTTTACTGGATATCCCCCCCATTGCGAATTTTATATACTGCTTTTATCAATAGATATATCCACCTTGTGTACAGCGCACCACTACCCTTCTTACTCATTATTCCCCGGGGTTCAGATATTTCCTTTTCAGTGTGTGCAGCAGTACCCTATCTCCCTCTATTTCCCTGACGTGGCGCAGGAATACTTCTTTTCCATTAATTTTTATACAGGGATATACAATGTAATACTGACATATAATCACACACACAGGTTGGACTTGATGGGACTTGTGTCTTTTTGCAACCTCACCTACTATGTAAAATCCGTAGTCAGAATAAACCAAAACTCTGCCAGAATTCAGGATGTACAGGACCAATTAGAGACTGTATTGTCAAAAATCGATAACTTCAGGTCTCCCTGAAATGGGAAATAAAAAATAAAAAAATTAAAAAAAATTAAAATTAAAAAAAAAAGGTTCAGCTGGCAATCTGGGAGCTTATCAAGGAGTGGAATTAGACAGGGCACACAGAGCCGTACGACCTCCACATTCAGACGGCCTCCCATCGGGGGACATCATTGTAAAACCACATTTTTTAACAGTGAAAGGGTAGGTAATGAAAAGGTCACGTGCAGCAGAAAACCTGATGTTCCAGGGTCAACCTATCCAAATTTTTGAGAGCCCTGAAACCCCTTCTCCCAAGTCTTGACGCAAAACGAAAATTACTTACAGATGGTAGTTTCACTCCACTCCCTCCCCTGAACTTCTCATTTCAAAACAAAACAAAACAAAACAAAACAGTTATGGTTTAACGCTCACTGAATGCTACACCTAGATTTACCATCACAAGACCCACAACCCTCATTAACTGGCAAAAGGCACAACACCCCCTGCAAGTCCTCTCAAACCAGCGTGGCAAAAGCACCACTCCAAAAGATCCCAGTCTTCAAAAACAATCCGGTTACGAAAAACGTAGGTGTCCCTGAAGTTATTTCACAACCTAGCTACCCCCCCTCAGGAGGGAGACCCCACAAATGTACTAATATATCCCACTATACAGTTCTTTCATATTTCACGAAGCCTGTTGGAAAATTCAGAATGCGATATAACAAGTTTATTCAGTTTGTCTCACATTCTCTTTTTCCTCCGCCTTTACATTTTCCACCTTTTTCTCCATCTGCCTATCCTTTCCTGTTGGAGTCCTACAGCACCCATCGCTTGCAACCATAGCTGCTGGACTGATCCACTTACATGGGAGTAAGGTACAGTACAATCCCGAGATGCACCTCTGATCCATGTCTAGCACGACCCCTACCAACGTGATCCTTGTGCATAATCTCACATAATACACAAGGGCTAAACGCACCGGTCAAAAAGGCGGTAACTGCTCCAACTGCACCACTATGAAATCAGACATAGCAGCCCACCTTTCTACACCAACGGTACCCCCAATTCTCTCTCGCCAAAGCAGAAAAAAAGAAAAAAAAAAAAAAAAAAAAAAAAAAAGGTAGAAATCCGCTTCTCAAAACATCTAAATTTCTCACCAACGAAGGTTCTTAAGGACCCAGCAGGACGCTATGTGCTAGTGACAGGCACCATTGATGGCGAGACCTACACTTTCATCTCCTACTATACACCTAACAAAAGGGCAGGCAAGATTTTTCGACTTCATAACACACACACACACACACACAAAAAAAATACGGAAACACCATATGGGCACATTTTTCATGGGAGGAGATTTGAATATAGCATTTGACCTTTCCCTAGACAAAAAAAAAAGAAAAAAAAAAAAAAGTGACCAGGAAGCCTAGATCCAAGCACCCATCCAGACAAACAAAGTCTAAAAATCGCCCAGCTTCTATATTCCGTTGGTTTGGTGGATATCTGGAGGGAACTCAACCCACATACAAAAGATTACTCACATTTTTCTGCACCACACAACACCCATGCCAGGATTGACCACATCTTTATGCAATCGCTCTCAATCCCCTTAGCTCTGTTCATCCAAAATTTGTGACATCTCCCTCACGATCACTCCATTGTACTTGGAACCCAGCATCCTTTAGGGACATCCGCCCCTTTTAAACGGCAACTTAATGAACCACGATAACACAGTTAAAACCGAAAACCTATGGGCAGCCAACAAATCTGCAATTAGAGGGAAACGCATACAGATAGCATCCAAATTTAAATGCAAACATGGAGCAGATATCCAAAAAACGCAGAGGACTTCCTTACACTGAGCAAAAACCCATAAACGAAACCCCACACATGACACCCTGCCTGCTTGGAATTAGCTTTAAACAACCAAAGCTGCGAAACATCTGCTTTAGCAGAGCGAAACTCTACTTCCAAACAGACAAACCTGGCTCCAAACTAGCAGCCAAGCTTACCCCTAAACCCTAGACTTCCCCAAAATTTGCACCCCATCAGGCGACCTGACACATAACCTGATTCAGATTATGAAATAGTTTCACCGGTTTTACGCCCGACTATGAAGAGGACCCTCCTCCTCCATCTGCGGCAATTGACGCTTTCCTTTAAGATCTCCCTATCCCTGTAATATAGAAAAGTCAGAGGCCTGCTAAATGGATCCCCAATAGATAAAAACCTAAACACTGCATACATTGCAGCAATCCCCAAAACAGGGAAATGCATGACTGATATCAATAATTATCAACAACCACCTCAAAACCATGACCAAAATCCTGGCCTCTAGGACGGCTAGCTTTATTCCAACATAAAAGTGAAGTACTAATGCGCTACTAGAAGTGTAAACGATATGAGTAATAAAGTGCTTAATGCAAGAGGTAAATATAAAGCTGCTGAACTTCTGTAGTGTTGCCAGCACCAATGAATAAAATGTAAACTATAGTGAAGCAGCTCCAAATAACTTTAAAACAATACTTTGATAAAGTGCTAATAAGATCTCACTTCCCAAATGTGCAAAACAGTGCAATACAATGGCATCAAATACATTTTAAGCCAGCGAATACAAGGATACGTGATCTTTGACTGCAATAGTCTCTTTTGAAAAATAAGTGCAAAAAAAAAAGAAGGGGGAGAGGGAAAAGAAACAGAGTCCAATTGTAGATAAAATTATAACTTGTAGATATCCTTCTCCAATTCACACCCCGTTTGTGCTAGCCTCTCGCCTTAAAGATATACCCCAGATGGGTCTAGTAGTGCAGACGTGTAACATCGATGTGTTCTTTACCTCCTCCCTGGGTATATCCTGGACAGAAGATCACTACAGTGTCAAGGCAGTTTCTCCATAAAAGTTCTTGAAGTCCAAATCCGAATCACAAGTTTTATATGGGGTAAAAAGTCACCGATGCTCCAAAAGACACACTTTTCAGACTGAAAATGCAAGGGGGATCTCAGTCTCCCTAATATTTGGTGGTAATATCAGGCAGCAAAGTTGGCACAAATATCAGCGGTATACTCCAGAGGACCTAAACCTGACTGGGTAGCTGTAGAAAGTTGATTGTGTGTCGGGACTTTAACCCTATCTGCTGTGTTCTACTGGAACAAGGTATTTTATCTCCTTAGGAATACTTATGGAGCGGCGATACCCCAAGACACAACCATTGTTCTGCTGAAACGTAGGGTAGATACACTAAATAAGCATATGCAAACCTTGATCCATTTTATCCTCTTGGTACCAAGCTTACACTAGTGGGGGGCCTGGGAAAAAACCCTCTATCTCATTTCTGGCAGCAAAGAGGAAAATATTCTGGATCATGTCACAAGAACACATAGTAGGAAAGCTTCTAGACAAAAAAACCTAAGTTTGAGGGCATCTGGGGCAACCTACTCTGGCCTTTTCCTATGACTGGGCATTTCACCACTCTTAGATCCTCCTCGACTACACCCTCTCCTTTCTCTCGTCTGCTCTCGGAGGCATTAGAAGACCTCCCTCTCCTATTTCTCTCCCATTTTACCACACATATTGTTTATGCTTTAAAAAAGGACCAACTATCCCACAGAGCGGGCCTTATATACTGTTAGAGTATGGAGGGGATGGGGGGTCCTGAGCTCCGAGACATGGGGAGGGAACCGCACACTCAGTGTGATCCCATGGGGGTGATGTGCATCTGCCTGCATGGGAGTTGGTGTACTTCACCCACCAAATAAGCGGCAATTTACCATCCCACTCTGGACTTGAGCCTATGGGAAAAGATCTCCACCCAGAGGATCTGAATTTTGTTAGTGCTCCTCTTCATTATAAAAAAAGTTACCTCTGATCGATGTTTTGGAATGGAATACTAGCATTTTGAATCGTATATGATCTGTTACAATTGAAACTTTGTTGCAGTTACACTTTGTTGCCAAGAAGGCTGATATGCAATTGTACCTCATTATTTGTTACACAAGAAATTTTTCATAAAAATGTGAAATTAAATAAAAATTTTAGTAAAAAAAAAAAAATCTAATCTAAAGATAGTTTTCTATTTAAGATACATTTATAAATTTAGTTCATTCAGCATGAAATGAAACTTAGTTATGCAGGAGGGGATTCCGCAATATACATATGCACTGCATTAATGCATTCACACATCACAGTAACCATGAGATAAAATAAAGTTCAGGAATATTCCTTTATCCCATTGTTTTGCAAAATGTATGTACAGTACAAACTGTATGATTGTATTTGTTCTGATATAGTCGTTTTACTAACCTGATAGCTGCTTATACTAAATAGAAAACCTTCATTTTGTTTGCAAATATTTACGATTCTAACTACCAGCAAGAATAAGTCCTTAACCACTTCAATACAGGGCACTTAAACACCTTCCTGCCCAGACCAATTTTGAGCTTTCAGCATTGTCGCACTTTGAATGACAATTGCGCGGTCATGCTACACTGTACCCAAATGAAATTTTTATCATTTTTTTTCCCACAAATAGAGCTTTCTTTTGGTGGTATTTGATCACCTCTACGGTTTTTATTTTTTCCGCTACAAATAAAAAAATACCGAAAATTTGGAAAAAAAAAAGTTTTTTTTTGTTTCAGTTTCAAAACTTTGTAAATAAGTACGTTTTCTCCTTCACTGATGGGCACTGATGGGGCTACACTGATGGGCACCAATGTGGCACCAATGAAGTGGCACTGATAGGCGGCACGGATGGGCGACACGGATGGGCGACACGGATGGGCGACACGGATGGGCGACACGGATGGGCGACACGGACGGACACTGATAGGTGGCACAAATTGGCACGGATGGGCGGCACGGATGGGCGGCACAGGTGGGCACTCATAGGCGGCACAGGTGGGCACTCATAGGCGGCACAGGTGGGCACTCATAGGCGGCACAGGTGGGCACTCATAGGCGGCACAGGTGGGCACTCATAGGCGGCACAGGTGGGCACTCATAGGCGGCACAGGTGGGCACTCATAGGCGGCACAGGTGGGCACTCATAGGCGGCACAGGTGGGCACTCATAGGCGGCACAGGTGGGCACTCATAGGCGGCACCGGTGTTATAGTAATGGATGCCAATCAGTGCCAAACAATAATGCATGCCAATCAGTGATGCCCATTGTGGGCACTGATTGGCATCCATTATGGGCACTGATTGGCACCCATTGTGCTGACTGGCATCCCTGGTGGTCTAGGGAGGATTATGGATTTTATTACCTTTTCCCTGGTGGTCTAGTGGTGTCCCTGGTGGTCCAGTGTGTGCATCCTCGGGGGGGCTGTGCTGATAATCGATCAGCACAGACCCCCCCTGTCAGAGGAGCAGCTGATCGGCTCTCCTCTACTCGCGTCTGACAGACGCGAGTGAGGGAAAGCCGATCACCGGCTCTTCCCATTTACACTGTGATCAGCCGTGATTGGACACGGCTGATCACATGGTAAAGAGTCTCCGTCGGAGACTCTTTACCGAGATCGTAGTTGCCGGGTGTCAGACTGACACCCCGCAACAACGATCGCCGCGATGCGTGCCCCCGGGGGCGCGCAGCGGCTCATAATCCTAATCACGTCATATGACGTCCGGTTAGGATTATGAAACCACTTTGCCGCCGTCAATTCCCTATAGGGCGGGCGGCAAGTGTTTAAAGAGCACCTGTCATTTCAGATCCATCACGGCAGCACCTGTTAGTGTGCATCCACTCACCTGCTGCTGCCACGTCCCTCACCTTGTTGCGTCACCAGCCATCCCATTAAAGTGAATGGGACGGTCAGTGAGATAACAGCAGGTCAGAGGAGGAGCCACTGCGGGACAGAGATGACAGATGCCCTTTAAAAAATATTTTTTTATTATATAACACACATATATATATATATATATATATATATATATATATATATATATATATATATATATATATATATATATAAATAAGACATCGCCCAATCCAATCCGCAGACTTTTTGGATCAGATGTCAGCGGACATGTCACCGCTGACACTTATCCCTCGTTAGACCTCTATGGAGTGTCCGTTCAGGTCCACCTAAAAACTGACAGTTAAAGGGGCCTTACCTGTAAAAAAAATTCTTTGAGTACATCGTCAAGCTAATATTCATTACTTGCTGGGTTATACTTCAGGTGAATGGACACTGGTTGATCAAAAGGTCTTTAGACCGGAAGTGATCCCCTATATAACCCCTCCCACACAGGAAGCACTTTGGTTTTGCAGCAAGCAGTGAATCCTCAAAAAGAGAGGAGAGATCTGTTTCCCATGATGTACTCAAAGAAAAGGATTTTACAGGCAAGTATGATAAAAGAAAATCCTATTTTCTTTTTCATACATCATGGGACAGAGTCTGGCTAATATTCTTTACCTGCTGGGCCATCCTAGAGCAATAGCCTTGAGGGGAGGGAGACATCCTGCCAAACGATAGCCATCAGAACTTATACGGCAGCCTGCAGTACACTTACATATCCTCAGCTGCTGGAACATCCACTTAAAGAGGAAGTAAACTCTCCCACTCTGATGCTCCTTTTCATTTAGTCCATTATAATAAGTCATTATCAGCGCAAGTTGCCCCTACATAAAATGTTCGGACCAGTGAATGGAAGGTTAAAGGCCTTTGGAAGAATACTGATGGGGCCGAAACTTGACCTCTGTACTCAAAGCCAATTTGATTTCTACAGCTGAGTGTTGAAACGAGAATTCTTGCAATCACATATTTCAGAGCATGCCATTTTTTGGCTGCACACCAAGCAATATTGGTCTACCATACCTTAAGATAGATCTTCCTAGTGACAGCTTTTCTAGCATTCACTAGGGTAGACACCACTGGTCCCGTGATGCCATGGTCCTATAAAACAGTTTAGGCTTAAGTGTGCCCGAGGAGATAAGAACATTGGATAATCCAGGGCTTGCCCTTTCCTGTTCCAAGCCAACAAGTCTTGTTGCAGAGGCCTGGAATGGAACTGGGCATAGGTCACCACCTCGAAGGAGGAGGATACCATCCTCCCTAGAAGACAAAAAATAAACCAACCACACACACACACACACACACACACACATACTTACCTCCACTGTGCAGCTCATTTTGCACAGAGTGGCCCGAATATCCTCTTCTGGGGTCCCACAGCAGCTCCTCCCCACATCAGATAACCCCCTAGGAGAAGCGCTCTCCTGAGGGGGTTACCTTATGGGCATGCTCCAGAGTCCATAGCTGACGAATGTATGACTCGGCTCTGAACCCCCACGTGACTGGATTCGATTGACAGCAGCGGGAGCCAATGGCTGCTTGCTGCGTCCCTGCCGGGTCAAGTTCCAGGGCTCCGGCAAGTAAAACTGGGATGCATTAAGTGTGAAAAAACACGAAGGTTTACAACCCCTTTAAAAAGAACCAGTACTGGTGCTAAGACCTTGGTGAACACCCAAGAAGCTATAGCAAGCCCAAAAGGGTAGAGCCAAAAACTGAATATGAGGTTCCTCTACTGCAAATCGCAGGAACCTACAACTGAGCGGACAGACTCCATCCAAAAGGACTGGATTAGTGGATACTGGTTCAGGGATCTTAGGTCAAAGAATGGGCCCTGTGACCCCATTTGGTTTTTAAGCGTAAAAGAGGTTCACTCCTTCGGATACAGAACCTGTACAATCACTCCTTGATGCACTAAATGATGTAGTGGCTGAAGCAATAAGTCTCCTTTTAGAGGATCCAAAGGAACGCTGGATCTTAAAAACCTCTGAGGGGAACCCCCTCCGAAACTCCAGCTTGTAACCGCAAAATATAATTGGAGGTGACCCACTCGTGCTAAATTATTGTTCTCCCAATGTTCACAAAAACGCAGCAGCCTCCCCCCCCCCCCCACCGATAGATTGGGAGCGTCTCCTCAAAAAAGGAGGGCTTGGTGCTGGTTTTAGAAGAATTTTGGACCCAGGGCCTTTTCTGTCCCTGCAGCTGGCCCCTGGCCCTAGTGTCCTGTTGGCAGCAGAACTGCCTCGGCGCTGACACATTTGAAGAAGCAGTCCCTGTAGTTTTAAACGAGGGACATCTGGTGCTTCACAGGTAGAGAACTCTTCCCTCCGGATCTTTTGTATATATTAGGCCAAAATGATCACCAATAAACGTTCCCCATGAAAAAGGGAAACCGGCCAATAACTTTTCACAAGGAAGCTTGGTTGACCAGTTCTTAAGCCACAAAAGTCTGTGCATATGTACAGACAAGAGAGCCAAACGAGAAACCAACTGTATTGAATTCTTTTTAAAGCATCAACAGCAAAAACACAACGCTCGAGGAATATCTGTCTTACTTTTAGGCAGATCATCCTCCTGGTTTGGGCTATCAGGCCGTTTGACCTGATCCTTTATGGACTTGGCAGATATCAACAGCTGTCTGAATAGCTGAACTGGCCAAAGAAATGGGAGCCTTTAATAAAAGACTGCAATTTCTTGTTAACAGGGTCTTTCAAGCCCTGTGCGTTATCTACCTGGACAAGTTAAGTTCTTGTTTAGGGAAGAGACTGCTGCATCTATGGCTTGCATGCTCCCTCAACCAACCTCCTTTCATCGATGTGATATAAAAAGGGAAAACCTCTTAAGAGGAACAAAATCCTGTCAGGATGTTCCCAATCAGCATACACTGCCTGGTCCAGGGGGGGTGTAGGGGCAAAGCCTGTGCAGCTTGAAGAGGCCTCAGGGATCCCAAGAGGACCAAGGGGGCTCAGTCACTTCTGCTTTTTTAAGAGGCAACTTAAAAAGGCAGAACAAACCATTTCAGTCAGAGTCAGGATGAAAGCCTCTGCGACAGAGGCAGCAATTAACTGGATATCATTTTGTCAAGATTGCTCGAAAGCAGACTCATCCACCAGGTCCTCCACAGAAACCTAAGCTTTTAGCTCTTCCCCATTCTCAGCAGATTCCTACTCCAAACTAGAAGCTCCGGGGAGAAGGGTCTGTCATGCTTCTTACTACCCTGCGGGATGGAGGCAATCGGGTCAGCAATCCTGTGCTCTAATCTGGCTAGGGATGAGGACAGTTCATCCTTAGGGTGAAACAGCAGGGTTGACTGTAGACATAATCTCAGATAGGCGCAGCAGCCAGATTGCCCAGAGGCCTCTTGTCCTTCAGGGGATACAACTAGGTTCATCAGGAGCTACCGACGACATAGGTGTGCCCTTCCCTATAGTGTTAGTCCTACTCGTCTTTGTTGAAGACATTTAATAGCCATACAAAAAAAATAAAAAATAAAAAAATAAAAAGAAGGGTACTTGGGTGTAATATTAAAAACAACTCAGAAGGGAGACCCTTTAATAGGTCTCACCAAGCCCCTATGCAACAATCCTGCTAAGCACCTTAAAAAAAAAAATAAATAAATAAATATTAAAAGCCAGCAGCTACAAATATTGCAGCTGCTGACTTTTAATAAATTGACACTTACCTGTCCCAGGGTCCAGCGATGTCGGCGGCAGATGACGAGCGATCGCTCGTCTCTCTGCTGCCCCCGCCGCCATCCTCTGTCAGGGAATAAGGAAGTGAAGCGTTGCGGCTTCACTGCCCGGTTCTCTACTGCACATGCGCAAAAGGCTGCGTGTCTCTGCTGGTCCCTGCTGTGTCCTGGGAACTGTGTTTCCCAGAACACAACGGGGGGGGGGGGGGGGGATGGGGCATCTGCGGCGGTCTTGTCCCGAAAGTGGGTGCAGATACCTGGATTATCCAGGTGACTGCACCCCCCCTCCCCCCCTGAAAGGTGCCGATTGTGGCACCGGAGGGGGGGGGGTGGGGGTGAGGGATCAGATGAGCGGAACTTCCACTTCAGGGTGGAGAACCGCTTTAACCTGCCAACATTTGGCGACTCACATGACCCGGGTAAGGAGAAATGAACCTCTTCAAGTGCCTGTTCAGAGTAGAGCTGGTCCATTTTTTTATTTTTTTTACTGAAAATTTTAATTGGATTTGACCTCTCAACTAGATTCAAATCAATTTTTTTTCCCAGCCCTAGTTCAGTCTGCTCTGTCTCCCACAGTTGCCTTTTGGAAGTACTGCCTGTTTGGCATATATAGCTTAAATAAGCTGGCTGTGCACTGGAACGTTCTGTGCATGCGTATATGTGTGGGGTCCCGGCGAACAGGCGTGGCTGTATTCGTGTATGACTCAAATCGTTGTACGCCTATATAAAGGCTACTGCGCACGTGTGGCGAAGCCACGTGTGCCATGGCCGCCAAACAGACAGACTGCAGCTTCGCTTTTGCAAATGCACACGAGTCATAGTCGCCTGTGCACTCTTGGGAATGCACATGCGCCCTGGTGAACCAAGGCGAAATGGAGCACCGTCATACAGGTAAAACAGCCAGACACGAGAGGAAAAAAAAACAAAAAAAAAAACAAAGGGTACACTTTGCAAGCACCCACAGCTAGCCCAAAACCCCCCTTTTACGGTCACTGCACACGCGTCCAGCCTCTAGCTAGCTTGACTGATTGTTACAATCACTGGGACACCCCACAATAATTAAGGGGTTTCACTTACCCGACCAGGTGCGGGGCAGCTTAGAAACTAAGAGCCCAAACTTCACCCATTACAGCAGGTTCCTGTCACTTGACTACTCAAGGACTAGGTACCCTTTTCATGCTTAGGGTCCACTCTTGGACCTGTACAGCACCCTGCAGGAATGCCCTAGCGCTGTGGTGTCCAGGATTCCACATCGCATGGTCCAGTGCCCGGAGGCCGCATTACAGGCAAAACCTCGCAGGATCTTGAGTCTTCTTTGCGAGGCTTGGGTACCATCCTAGCATATAAGCCTGTGTCCAATGGATCCTATTGGTCAATCCCTTGATTCATTTAACCACTTGCTTACTAGGCACATAAATCCCCCTCCTGCCCAGACCAATTTTCAGCTTTTAGATCTGTCACTCCGAATTAAATTTTTATAAATTCTTTTCCCCCCCCCCACAAATAGAGCTTTTTTGTGTCGTACATAATCACCCCTGGGTTTTCTAGCAAAAAATAAAAAAAAATTTATATATATATATATATATATATATATATATATATATATATATATATATATATATATATATATATATATATATATATATATATATATATATATATATATATATATATATATATATATATATAAAAATTTGAGCACCAATAGGCTGCACTAATAAGGCGATACTGATGGGTAGCAGTGATGGGCACTGGTGACACCGATTGGCACCACTTGTGGTCATTGATAGGTAGCACTTATGTACTGGTGGGCACGGGTTTGTGGCACTGGTGGGTACATACGAGGCAGCTTCACCTCTTCCTCTTCGGGACCAACGTCCCTTCAACAGAAGCCAGTGATCGGCTTTTATTCTCCTCAAGCTGTCAGTGTGAGAGAGGTAAGAAAAATAAATAAAATAAATAAATAAATAAAGGGGGGAGTTAGACTTACTGGTAACTATTTTTCTGACAGTCTTCAAGAACAGCCCATGAGACCTAGGGCTCCTACCAGGACAGGAACACGTTACCCCCACCAGAGAAGGGCGGTCCTCCAGGCCCCACATCAGTCTTCTCAAGACCTGTAGGAGGTCCCTGCAAAACATATGCATAATACACATTTTAGACAAAACCGGGTGGGAATCCGGCTGCCCTGGAAGACTCTCAGAAAAGGAGTTACCGTTAAGTCTAACTCTGCCTTTCTCAAAGGGTCTTCCAGGACAGCCCATGAGACGATGAGCCAGAACTTATCAGTTGAGGGAGGGACAACTGCCTGAAGGACCATACAACCAAACGCCTGCTCCTGAGCTGATAGGAGATCCAGTGTCGACAATGTTTAATGAAGGACCTGGACCATGTGGCAGCCCTGCAAATTTGCGCCAGTGAGGCACCAGCCATCTCAGCCCAAAACATAGATAAAGGCTCTAGTTGAGTGCGCAGTAACAAAAGGTGGAGGAATCTCCCTAATTTTGTAAGCTTCAGAGCTTGCTTTATCCACCTGGCCAATGTGGCTTTAGAAGCACTATTTCCCCTGTGTGTTCCTGAAAAGAGGACAAACAAGGAATCAGTTTTCCTAAAGGTCCTGGTGACCTCAAGATAGACGAGTATGATCCTTCTCACGTCTAAGAAACAAAACTTTCTCTTTCTTGGTTGCCCTGCAGCGAGCTACAAAAGGATGGCAGTACAATGTCCCAAGTTCGGTGGAATGTACTGGCCACCTTTGGCAAACTTCCAGATTACTGGCCACACAAGTGGAGGCCAGAGCTGGTTTGAGGTTCCCAACAGCTGAGTCCCAGGCTCTGTAGAGAAGGACATCCCCTCTCTTGTCCATGGGATCCTTAAGGGTGTCCATATCATCGAACGCTAGGTCCGAGTTGTTTGAAAGAGGTGCGTCCAACTTGGGATTCTCACGCCATGGCTGTGCAGTGTCCTCATCAAAAGGAAAGAAGCTTTTTAGGTTACTAGAGAAGAATGTTTTTCTCTGTCAGGATTAACCCATTCCAGTTTGATAGTATCATAGTTAGTAAGGTTGAATAAAGACACCAGTCCATCCAGTTCAACCTGAGTGAGTGTCTACAATTGCCCCTATACATTGCACACTCACATTGGTCCCTACCCTCAAGGAGCCCACAATCCAAGGTCGTGGTTGGCATTCGAACCAGCGACTCTTCTTACTGCTAGGTGAGAGTGCTAACCACTACACCACTGTGCCACCCGTATCAATGAACTATGTACTAGAAAAACTCTATACCTGGGCTCTATATCTGACCCCGATTCTTCCGGGGGGAGAAGGGGTAGATCAGACCTCAGCCTCTGAGTCTTCACTCTCCGCCTGCTGCAGAGTGCTACTGGCTGAAGTCTGCTGTGAAGACAGACCCTTAGCTCGAGTCCGGAGCTTGTCAGTAAGTGTTCTAAAGGAACTGAAGGTGGACGCAAACTTATCTCTAACAGAAGCTAGCATCTTCTGGCAAGAGGCAACCGGGTCATCTTTTACAAGGCCTTCTATACAGCTGCAACAAACCGATTTGCTCCAAAACGGAGCTAAATTTGTTTGTGCACACCTCCTCTTAAGTGGCTGTGCCTGAGCCCTGTCCTGGGTCTTGGTCTGTAAAGACAAAAACAAAACGACCCATAATGAGACTCTCAGCCACCCTGAGACTCCAAAACACCACGTGAAGGGGGGGAGGAAATGTGTCCCCATAACCCACTACTACAGAGAGGAGGGGGAGGGAACACTCACAGGGATAGCAGGAGAGTGACAACACTTCAGGCTTACCTGTGAGGTGCTGGTGTTGAGCACCACATCTACTGCCTGTGCAGGTACTGCAGAAGGATCCATCCTGCCCCTTTTTGGCTTTCCACAGCCTGGCTGCTTCACACAAAAAGACACCAGTGGCCAGCATCTACTGTTCGCGCCATATAAGGAGACTGGAACTGGCGAGCGATGATGACGTCTTATCCCACAGAAGTGACCTACCCTTGGCACTTACTGTGGGGCCAGCTTGGAGCGCAGAAGCTCCAATCCCCCTCCTCGAGAGCTGCAGCTTCCTGCTTTTCCTCACACAAACCAGCCATGCTGTCGGTGAGGAAAGGATACTGCTGCTCTAACAGAGCGTAAAGCGATTGGGAGCCGACACCATCCCGGTCCTGGCCCTCTCCAGGCACTGAGAAACTGGAGACTGCAGCACAGCCAACCTCCCCAGCGGAGTGCTGCTTCTGGCAGAGGAAAAGGTTAGTGACATGCCCCAAAAAACCATACAGAGCCCCTTCTCATGAGACCTAGGGGACCAGATTCCAGGAACATGTCACCCCCCGTCTGGAGCAAACACTAATAACGGACATGGGGCCTGGAAAACTGCCCTTCTATCTGGTGGGGGTAAAGCGTTTCCTGTCCTGGTAGGAGGAGCCCTAGGTCTCATGGGCTGTCCTGGAAGACACTTTGAGAAAAAACAATTACCGATCTTCTGTTTACATCACGTGATCAGATTGCATTGGCTGGCAGCTGATCACGTAACAGGGCGGGATCGACTCCTTACTCCGATCTGTGATCATCCGAGTCTCATTGACTCAGGTGATCACAGCACGCACCCTTCAGGGGGGCTTGGTGAGCATGCAAAGGGGAGGAGATCAATAGACGTACTCCCAGCAAAGCAGATCCGGGCTGTAGCCATAAGCGGTTATATAGGGGGATCACTTGCAGTCTAAAGACCTTTTGATCTACCTGTGTCCATTCACCTGGAGATGAAGTATAACCCAGCAGGTAATAAATATTAGCCTGACTCTGTGTCCCATGATGTACGCAAAAGAAACTATGATTTAACCACTTGCCGACCGCCGCACGATGATGTATGTCCCTACTTTGGGGACAGATATCATGGTCACTTCTGCCCATACTTAAAGTTGATGTAGACCCACTCATCCCTTCTAAACTACTGCAATATTGGTTATCTAGAAGGAGATAGATAGATATTATATATATCTATCTATCTACACACATCCTGCACGTATACTTATCTGTCATATGTCTCCCCTCTGTCTATGAGACCCGAAAAACTGCAGATTTTGTGGGTGGGTCCGTTTTCCAGGGCTCAGTGGGTGGAGTAGTGATGTCAGACTCCCTGCCCACCTCTACACTCCCCTCATCAACAAGCATTTCCTCCTGTGTATTTCTTACACTGAACTTCTGCTATGATCTAGGGCTGCAACTAACAATTATTTTCATAATTGATTAGTTGGCCGATTATTATTTCGATTAATCACCTTAAAAAAATAAAATAAAATAAAAAAGGCTAATTTTGCTGCGATTTGCATTTTTACATTTTTTTGGGACAATATTTTGTTGGGCAGATTTAAAAAACGCAGCCAAAACTCATTATTACATGCTTTTCTGCAGCTTCTCCATTAAAGTATATTGAACCAAAAAGCAAAATAACACCGTTTTGCGTTAAAATAAAAGTCAGCAGTTGAAAATCATGGATGTGAACGGGTCCCATAGGAAACCATGTAAATGAAATGTAGTGCGTTTCTGCAAAAAGTACAAAACAATAAAATAAATAAAAAAAAAAAACCACACACACACACACACACACACACACACACACGTGTGACCCAGGCCTGAGATGTTTAGTACCATAATGGGGTTAAAAAAAATTAAAAAAAAATAAAAATTACAAAAAGTGCAAATAATCTACTGTAAGGGGTTAATTTTTTACTAAGGGACAGTGAAGTAATATTTACAGTAGCGATTTGCTCTAATTTTTGTTTTTTTTAACCCCATTATGTTAGTGGCCAATTAATCGACTAGTTGTTTCAGCCCTACTATGATCACTAACATCCAGTCAAAACCCAGGCTAGTAAAAATGTGTATATACTGCAATGCGTGAAAACAACCATTTTGCAACTTAGCAACCAACACTGCTGTAGACAAAAGCATAGAAAAAATAAAAAGTAGCGCTATATAAATACAAACAAATTTGTGTGAAACATAGATGTATATAGAGTGCCAATTATCAACCATGTGTGATAAGTGAATCCAAAAAGAAAAAAAAAAAAAAAATCTATGTTAATATTATGGTGACTAGTCCATAAACATTCTCCAAGGTGTAAATCCAATTCCAATCCAAGCGAAGATATATTCCAATGGATAAGTGTAGAGATCCCACTATTAAGTGAAACTTCTTAAAAATAAAGAGGTGGCACAGTGGTGTAGTGGTTAGCACTCTCACCTAGCAGTAAAAAGGGTCGCTGGTTCAAATCCGAACCACGACACTACCTGCGTAGAGTTTGCATGTTCTCCCTGTGCCTGCGTGGATTTCCTCCTGGTATTCCCGTTTCCTCCCACACTCCAAAGACATGCAGGTAGGTTAATTGGCATCTGTCCAAAATTGGCGCTAGTATATGAGTGGGGACCTTGGATTGCGGGCTCCTTGAGGGTAAGGACTGATGCGAGTGTGCAAATGTACAGGGATAGGGACAATTGTAGACACTCACTCAGGTTGAACTGGATGGACTGGTGTCTTTATTTAAGACCACCACCACCACGATTATTGAAGAGGCTTGCCGGATAGTATGGACTTAGCGGGGCCTAAATTAAACTGGCCCAGTAGGAATAGCAGGTCCTCTGTCAGACCATCACTAGCAAGTAGTTAGTAATTTCCAGAAACATCAAATGGAAGGCGAAAACATGGTATCATGTACAGGACCATGTAAATAAAGAACTGGTATAGCGTGATAACATTTAAAAAGGAAAACTTTTTTGATATAAAAAAAAAAAAAAAAAAAAAAAAAAAAAAACACATTTCAGAAGAACATGATCAGCTTGTATACATATAAAGGCAATGTCTGCAAGGGAGTCCACCTGATGCATTTTGACTACAGAGTCATCATCTGGGGTGTGGACCCCCCCCCCCCCCCAGCAGCATCGCTTATATAGAAATGGTGACCCCAATGTGCACACAATGCCACTTCCGGTTAGAGACCAGAGGAATATCGCTAGAGCAGCCACTTCAGGGATTGTACATTCAGGGTTATCCAACCCCTCGCTTTTCAATCCCCCCTACCCAATTAGCTCCAGCTCTGAATATCTTTAAAGATTTAGTATTGAAAGACTTGGCCCAGTTGCCACCCAAGACGGACCCATAACCCCCTACTGAAGGCGGGTCTGAAATCTCTATGTGACAAAGATTTAGTTATTTGCCCTGCCAATAAAGGTGGTGCCACTGTATTACTGGACAAAGCCGATTATATGGGGGAGATGTATAACATTTTAAGTGATCGTACCACCTACATTGAATTACCTAATGATATAACAAAAACAATACAAGAGAGAATCGACCAGTCTTATCTGCAAAGGTTTTGACTCTTTGATTTTAAATTATAAAGAAAAAATAGTTTCTTGTCCCTATAGATCCCCGCATTCCGATTATATATTATTTTCCCAAAATTCATAAAAATCCTTCCCACCCTCCTGGACGTCCCATTATAAGTATCAACTTTATTCTCCAACCGTTGGTAAGACTCAGTCTTTTTTGAAAGACACTAAAGATGTAATCAATCGTTTATCTAAAATTAAAAAATTTAAAGTGATCTTATTTTTGGCCACAGCGGACGTGGCATCCTTATACACCTGCATCCCCCATCATAGAGGGATGGAAGCTGTACAGCAATTTGAGACAGGAACCTACTTTGATTGCACCTCAAGTCGATTTTATCCTGGAGTTTGCAACTCAACTACTTCTGGTTGGATGGCCATTTCTATTCACAAGTGAGAAGTGTGGGGATGGGAGCCAAGTTCGCCCCCAGTTTGGCCAACCTTTTCATGGCCAAGTGGGAAGAGGACGTCGTCTATGCGCTTAAATATCCCCAGTCCAAACTGTGGGTCAGGTATATAGACAACGTTCTCCTCCTATGGGCTGGCACTCTGGAATCACTAGAGGAATTTTTCTTGGTTCTCAACGAGAACCATAGAGGGATTTCATTGACATTCCAGTTCAGTACATCCAGGATTAATTTCTTGGACCTTGTAATAGAAAGGTTAGAACAATTCGTTTTAAGTACCCATTTCAAATCCACCGATAGGAATGGGTTTATACCCATAGTTATCATAAAGTATGGTTAAACTATCCCTAAAAGTAAAATTTTTACGGCTTTGCCAAAATTGTACCATTATCGATACTTTTAGGATACAGGCTAACATCTTAAGGTTGAGATTTTTTGGATAAAGGGTACAATCATGATGAGGTTGATAGGGATCTTTTGAAGGTTCTGAATACTGATCGTTCCCGGTTGTTGACTTATAGGCCTTGGAGGGAAGATGATGCTAATTATAAGTGGTCCTTCCTCACCAGGTTTTCAACACAGCATAAACAGATAAAAGATATTTTTGAGGAATGACAAGATACTTGGGCCTATCATTCCTGAGAGGCCCAGAGTCGTACCCCCCCTACTAGGCCAACTTTTTTTCATAATTGGATAGGTTACTATACATGTAAAAGGTGCCTTGTATGTCATATTTGTGGGCACAAAACTACAAATAAATTTAGATAGTCAGCGACTGGTCGAACCTATACCATTAAACAATTTTGTACCTGCGCCACAACAAATAAGGTCTACCTGCTGACTTTCCCCTGTGGCAAGTAGTATGTGGGCTGGACCATAAGATCATTTACCACAAGGGTTTCTGAACACATCTGATAAAACTTGGAAGTATTAAACACACGGTTCCACGACGTTATCGGCAGTGCCATGCCCGTGATCCAACTGGAATTCAATTTCTTGTCATAGATAAATATAGTGTACCTTGGAGGGGTGGAGTTAAAACCAGAGGCATGTCTAGACTAGAAACCTTCTGGATTTACGTGCTAAAAAAAACGCATTATCCGCAAGGGATGAACGTAGAATGGGATATTAATTCCTTCATAAATAGAGCAAAAGGAAGACTGTTTTGGTTCTAATATATTCAAGGAATGATTTCCAAATATATATTTATATAGATTCAGTTTTATTATTTTAATATCAATATTTACATTTGTTTCATTTCATACCATTTTTTAATTTGGGTAATGGCATCTACTTAAGACTAACATAATACAATATATTAGGGCTGAAACGATTAATCGATAATGAAAATCGTTGTCAACGATTTTCACTATCAATTAGTTGGTCCGCACCATGCGATCCGCGGCCTTAGGAAAGGCCTAGCTCCGGAGCTGGCGGCCATCTTTGTACACCCGGCGGCAGCGAGCTGCGCGCTGACGTCACCCCCAGCGCGTTGTTCAGCCTGTGTCAACGATTTTCATTATCAATTAGTTGGTCCGCACCATGCGATCCGCAGCCTTAGGAAAGGCCTAGCTCCGGAGCTGGCGGCCATCTTTGTACACCCGGCGGCAGCGAGCTGACGTCACCCCCAGCGCGTTGTTCAGCCTGTGTCAGCCCAAGTGAAGGAATTCTGGGAGGAGTCACGCTGGATGCCTTGCCTGCCCTCATTCAAAACTTCTTTTATGCAGGTACCACTACATTTATTACCTAATCTAACCTAATAACTAACTACTATCTATTAGATAGTAGTTCGTTATTATCTAATCCTATCTAAGCCTTTCCACTTGCTCGGCACAGCCACATTGTTGATTTAAATAAAAAGGTACAACACTAACCAGAATTACATTGGGCAGACAGGTCAGTTAGGGGTCAGACATTAATGGAGGGTGGAATGGGGATAGATGGGGGGTGGGATATGGCAGGTGACAAGAAATTTCCCATGTTGCAAACAGCCATTGAAAACTATAGGGCAATTTGTACTACTAAAAATATGAAAAACACCAGAGCAAAATGTAATAATACATTAAAGTGTTTGTACACCAATGCCAGAAGTCTGCCAAGCAAAATAGGTGAGTTGGAAGCTGTGGTGCATGAGGAGAGCTATGATGTAATCGGTATTGCTGAAACTTGGCTTCAATCCTCACATGACTGGGCTATTAATATTCCTGGCTATGCACTCTTTCGGAGAGACAGAGTAAGGTGGCGGGGTCTGTCTCTATGTGAGAAGTGATCTCAAAGCAAGTGTGAAAGAGGACCTGGTGGATGGAGAGTGTAATGAGTCTGAAGCATTATGGGTGGAACTGCATTTAGATGGGTGTAGTTCAAAGTTAATCGTTGGAGTTTGTTATAGACCACCCAATGTTAATGAGGAGGTGGAGACTCAGCTCCTTGCACAGATGGAAAGGGTTGCAAGGGCTGGGACAGTGATAATAATGGGGGATTTTAACTACCCAGAAATTGACTGGAGTAATGGCACTGCTGGGACAGTTAAAAGGGCAAAAAATGATAAACCTATTACATGACAATTTTATGGTCCAGTTTATGGAGGCCCCAACTAGGAATGAAGCTCTGTTGGACCTGGTAATCTCAAACCATGCAGAGCTTATTACTAATGTCCAGATAAAGGAACACCTGGGTAGCAGTGATCATAACATGATTTCCTTTGATGTTAGCGCTAAACAAGAAATACATACGGGTAAGATAAAAACACTTAACTTCAAGAGAGCAAATTTTCCAAGAATGAGGGCTGCTCTCTAGGACTTAGACTGGGAGAGAATATTTGCTTCAATGGGCACAGAACAGAAATGGGAATTCTTCAAAAAGACCGTTTGGGACCTCACTGCAAAGTATATTCCCATGGGCAATAAGTTTAAAAGGCTAAAAACAAAACCTATGTGGCTCACAGCCAAAGTTAAAAAAAAGCTATAAACTATAAGAGAAGAGCTTTTAAAAAATATAAAAATGAAGGATCACTAGTGACATTTAAATGTTACAAAGAATTTAACAGAATATGTAAAAAGGAAATCAAGGATGCAAAAATTCAAAACGAACGACAGATTGCAAAAGATAGTAGGACAAACCCCAAAAAATTCTTCAAATATATTAATAGTAAAAAGGTCAAGTCTGAGCATGTAGGCCCTTTACAAAATAATCTAGAGTGGGTGACTGGGGACAAAGAGAAGGCTAATTTATTAAATACTTTCTTCAGCTCTGTGTACACAAAAGAGCATGGGGAGCGCATGTCCATAATGGGGGTGATAGTGACACAGCCTGTCACGACTGTCCTGGCGTCCCGGTCGCACACGGGAGATTTACCCACAGAAGCCTGTTGTCGAGAACCCGTCGTTCCCCTTTGGCGCGTGTTAGCGCGAACGGACGCACGCGGGTGCGCGTCGGCACTAACGAGCACACGCGTGTGCGTGGGGTCACGAACGGGCGGACGGCCACTCACGGGTGCACGCTGATTTGTCGTGCGACCGTTTTGGCGCCCTAAAGGCTTCTTAAGGACTCTGCTCCGTTCCCTTCTTGCTGTCCAGTCTACAGTGTGTTCGGAGATTCTGCCATCTGTTATCTGTTACCTGTTGCCTAGATTCCTGTGACCCGGCTTGTTCTTGACCACGATTCGTTGCTGCCTGCCTTCGACTACCTGCCTGTCTGACCACGTCTCTGCCTCGTCCCTTGTACTGTGTTGACCGCCTGCTGCCGACCCGGCCTGTACCCGACTCTGCTGTTCCTGCCAATCCCTTCGGATTTCCTGTGCCTGCTGTCTCCGCTGACGATCGTCTGCTTGCCAGTCCATCCACTTGTGCCTGCTGCCACCTGCCGATTGTCATCAGCCCTATCTACCTGCTGCCTGTGTTGCTGCTGACTATCCGGACCTGCCTCTACCTGCCAGGCACTTGTGCCCTCAGAACTTTTGAATCCCTGTTACCACCTCCAGGGGTTCTTGAGCCAGGGGATACGAGGGGCCGCTCCCTGCATTCCGGGCTCGCCTACTAGGTAGGTAGGGTCAATTGGGAGAAATCCAACGTGCTGGCTATTGACGGGGAGGCGCGGGAGTTGGTGACCACTAGGGTCCCCACTGCCTGGGTGCAAGAATTTAAATACTTGGGAGTGAGAGTTTCACCAAGAGTGGGCGACTTTATGTCTCTGAATCTCCTTCCCTTGCTGGCCAGGGTGAAGGGGCAGCTGGAAGCTTGGAAGCATCTGCCGCTGTCCCTCATCGGTAGGGTTAATCTGCTCAAAATGAAGGTTCTGCCTGTGTTCCTTTACCTTTTACGTAATTCCCCTATTTGGGTTCCCTGCTCTTTTTTTCGGAGGGTTAATAGTCTATTTGGATCCTTTTTATGGGCCGCTACGCACCTCCGCATAAGTCTCAGGGTTTTGCAAGAGCCATGGGGTCAAGGTGGCTTGGCATTGCCGGATCTTTTTAAATATTATTTAGCTGGGCAAATGGTGGTCGCCGGACGGTGGCTGACACGGGAGGACGGGGATTCGGCAAATGTACTGGAGGCGGCCCTTTTGGGCTCCTATGAGAGCCTGTCCTATCTGGTGTATAGGGCTTCACCAGCTCTGACGGCCTCTATGCGGGCAACGATACGGGCCTGGGAAAAAGCGCAGACCTTGATGAAACAGCCAGAGGGGAGTTGGTCTCCTGACACTCCTCTATGGTTCAATCCTAAATTGCCACATTTTGGGGACATACCAGATCTGGTGATATGGGCCAGGGTAGGCATTAAGCAACTGAAGCATGTGGTGGGAGGGGGGCAGCTCCTGACGTTTGATCAGCTTAAGGTAAATCATGATCTTCCGAATTGGTATTTTTTTTCGATACCTACAGTTGCGGCACGCTTTTCTCTCTCAGTTCGGTCCTGGGGCTTTGCAGGTGGGAGTCTCGCCTCTGGAAACTGTGCTGCGGACAGAGGACCTGAAAAAGCCTCTCTCCGTTGTATACAGCATGCTGTTCCCGGACAGGCCGAAGCCTGTCCAAAACTGTAGAGATGTTTGGAGTGCTTTAGTACCAGACTTTGGAGGGGAGGATTGGGACGACGTGTGGGGACACCCGTTTCAGACCCTAGTATCGGCTAGAGACAGATTTATCCAGTTTAAAATTCTGCATAGAGTATACTACACCCCAGCCAGACTGGCTAGGATTTACGGTACCGGTGCGGGGGGTGCTGGCGCTGCACAGCTGACCGAGCTGACTTTGACCATGTGTTTTGGCAGTGCGGATTGAGGAGTTCTGGAAGGGAGTGACACAGGTTATACAATCTGTCCTTTCGGTGCCGATTCCAGTCACAGTTGCGGTATGCTTGCTCGGACTGGTGGAGGAGTTGGCACCCCGAAGGGCGCAGAGGACTCTGATTTCTCTGGCGCTGTTTTATGCACGCAAAGCTATCCTGTTGTGTTGGAAGAAACCAGAACCTCCTACGGTTTCTTATTGGAAAGGTTTAATTAATAAAGCTTTGCCGTTATACAAAGCCACCTATCTTAGCAGAGGGTGCCCTAACAAATTTGAGAGTGTGGCGGTGCTGGCTCGATGCCGCAGATACTGTGAATTAATCGCTAGGCGGGTGGTTTTCTCCTTGAGGGTCGGGTGAGGGGCGGGGCAGGGAGGTGCTTTCCCTTGGGTTGGTTACATCCCCATTTGAAGTAGTTCACTATTCCGTTACGGTACAGGCTATGTGTTTCTTATATGTGTGGTACCGTCGGTGTTCATAGACTGAGCTAAGAGGAAGGATGGAGGGCTGCACAGGAGGGAGTTTTGTTGGGTGGGTTTTTGAGACCGTTTGGTATGTTTGTATGTTATTCATGTGTTGAAAACTTTCAATAAAAATAAATTAAAATAAAATAAATTAAAAAAAAAAAAAAAAACTCTCCCCCCCAAATAAAATGCAGCTTATTACAAGCATAAAAACATAGCATATCTGACGATTTGCGCCAATAGGCATCATCCCGGGACTCATCACGGCGGTCTGTTTGGAGGAACTTTGATTGGTGGTGAGCTTGACACATATTATCAGTGATATGCTGACTATGTTTTTATGCTTGTAATAAGCTGTATTTTGTTGGGGGGGGGGGGGGGGGAATAGTGTTATACCTTTTATTTAAATAAACAATGTGCCTGTGGTGGGCGGGGATAGTGTTATTTTTTTTGCTGATCCGAAAATTGATCCAATCCGTGACTCTGATCCGAGGAACGATTCGATCCGTGAGTTTTTTGATCCGTTGCACCCCTAGTCCGCACCTTCCCCCCTGCCGGTCCGTTAGAATCCTGTGTATCCTCCCATGTCCTACGCATGCACCACGTCCATGAGCACGCAGCTATGCCTGCTTGCATTCTCCACCCAGCCGACGTCCCGCTACTTTCGGCTCCTCCTCCCCCCTCTACCCAGCAGCCTTCCGAAAGACCTGCCGTAGAGCGCAGGTGCGGCAAGCCCTCGCCGGGCCGCTTTCCAGCGCTGCCGTGATTGGAGGTTGTGCTCTGCACATGCGTGCATCCATCTCCCGGCTTCGGGGTGCCCTTCGCTCCATTCGGAGGAGTCGGCCAAGTCCGGAATGAGACTCCGCCCCACCGAGAAGGAGCCACTGTCACCATGAAGGGGTGAGAAAACCCGAGACACCGGAGGGGGGCACTGAAAGGAGGTGGGAGGAATGTGTCATCTATACTGGCGTGGACGTGTGTGTGTGTGTGTGTGTGTGTGTGTGTGTGTGTGTGTGTGTGTGTGTGTGTGTGTGTGTGTGTGTGTGTGTGTGTGTGTGTGTGTGTGTGTGTGTGTGTGTGTGTGTGTGTGTACACACACACAGTACGACAGTGACATTAGATCTTAAGAGAATGATTATCATTGTCAGGGCATGATATAAAATCTCTTATTTTTTTAACCACTTGCCGACCGCCGCACGACGATTTACGTCGACAGAATGGCACGGGCAGGCATAAGGGCTTACATGTACGTCCTTGCCTGCCCGCGGGTCGGGGGCCCGATCGGGCCCCCGCCCGGTGCCTGCGGCGGTCGGTATTCGTTCGGGAGCGATCCCGGACGAGGGGACGGCCATTCATTCATGGCCACCCCCTCGCGATCGCTCCCGACGAATGAAAATGCTCGGTGACATCACTTCCTCTCCTGTAATGTAAACACAGGCAGAGGAAGTGAAGTAATCTCTCCTCGTGTCGGTCTTTTTCGTTCCGGCACCGAGGAGAGAGGATCAGTGAGTTGCACCAACACTACACTTACAGTAGAACACGCCAGGCACACGTTTCACCCCCCTGATCACCCCCCAATCACCCCTGCCCCCCCAGTCACAGTGACACCAATTGCATTTTTTTTTTTATTTTTTTTTTATTTTTTTATTTTTTTTTTTGCAGTGGTGTCATTTGTGACTGTAATAACTGTTAGGGCAGTTAGGGCTAGCCCCCTTTAGCTCTAGGGTGCCCCCCTAACCCCCCCCAATAAAGGTTTAACCCCGTGATCACCCCCCGTCGCCAGTGTCACTAATAAGCGATCGTTTTTCTGATCGCTGTATTAGTGTCACAGGTGACGCTAGTTAGGCAGGTAAGTATTTAGGTTCGCTGCAGCTTTTTATAGCGTCAGGGACCCCCATATACTACCGCATAGCCCCCTGATTGCCCCCCAGTTAACCCTTTCACCAGTGATCACCATATAACTGTTACAGGTGACGCTGGTTGGTTAGTTATTTTTTTTTTTGTTTCAGGGCACCCGCCATTTATTACCTAATAAAGGTTTAACCCCCTGATCACCCGGCGGGTGATATAAGTTTGAGGGTCAGATAAGGCCTGCGTCGCCCCAGCGTCAGGTTAGTGCCAGTACCGCTAACACCCACGCGCAAAGCATACACCTCCCTTAGTAATATAGTATCTGATCAGATCTATATTAGCGTTGCCAGCATTTTAGGTTTCCCAAAACGCATTGTTAGCGGGATCAGCCCAGATACCTGCTAGCACCTGCGTTTAGCCCCTCCGCCAAGCCCAGCCCACCCAAGTGCAGTATCGATCGATCACTGTCACTTACAAAACACAACACACATAACTGCAGCGTTCGCAGAGTCAGGCTTGATCCCTGCGATCGCTAACAGTTTTTTTTGTAGCGTTTTGAAACAGTCGCTGACAGGCTAGGTGCTTTTTTACCTGCGAGTCTCACTAGTGTACCCCTAAATTTAGAGCCCAAAATGGCAAAGCGAAGGTACACTAGTGAAGAGGCCTACACGTTTCTGAGCATGACAGATAGTGAAGAGGACGTCACTCATCTGTCAGATTCAGGCTCAGAATACGATCCTGTAGAGGACAGCGGCTCCATGACAGATAGCTCTGACGACGGAGATGAGGCCTCTGTTAGGGACAGGTGTGCCCGATCCCGAATGTATTCTGTTGTTGAGGTGCATAAACCGCAGGCCACTCGTATGGAGCAGAGACGTACTAGAGCCGCTCATCCTTCTGGTGAACTGGCAAGCACCAGCGGCCTAGTACACCCTGGACCTACATCCAGCACTGCAGTAACACGTGGTGACGTGGCGAGTCCCATAAGTGTAGTTCAAGCTGGCGAGGTGGCAAGCACAAGTAGTGTCCCGCTGCCACCAAGAAGAAGACAAAGACAGGCCCGTCGTACCCATAGTGCCCTTCCTGCAGAATTCGCCAATCCCATTTGGGTGCCCACCACTTCTGCAGAACCCGTACTTCCCCCATTCACTGGCCAACCTGGCATTAACGTGGAAACAGTTGATTTTACGACACTTGACTTTTACTCACTGTTTTTCACCGAAGATCTCTATAGATCTATTGTGGACCAAACCAATTTGTACGCTGCTCAACACATCGCCACTATTCCCCAGTCCGCCCTTGCCAGACAATGGAAACCAGTTACGGTTTCCGAATTTAAAATCTTTCTGGGCCTCTCCCTCAACATGGGCATAACCAAAAAGAGTGAGTTGCGGTCATATTGGTCCACTGACCCAATTCACCATATGCGCGTGTTCTCTGCTTCCATGTCCAGGGCACGATACGAGATGATTTTGCGGTTCATGCACTTCAGCGACAATGAACTCTGTCGTCCTCGTGGAGACCCTGAATACGATCGGCTCTACAAAATTCGGCCCCTCATAAACCACTTCAACCAACGTTTTGCAGACTTGTTTACTCCCGATCAAGTTGTCTGCGTTGATGAGTCCCTGATTAAGTTTTCTGGTCGCTTGTCATTCAAACAATACGTCCCCAACAAGCGTTCCAGATACGGGGTCAAGATGTATAAGCTCTGTGACAGGGCCACAGGCTATACACGTAGTTTCATGGTTTATGAGGGTAAAGAGTCACGTAGAGCCGGAGAACTGCCCTGACTACATAGGAAGCGCTGGCAAGATAGTGTGGGACATGGTGTCACCCTTATTCGGAAAGGGGTACCACTTGTACGTGGACAATTATTACACAAGCGTGCCACTGTTTAGTCACTTGTTTGATCAGCAGATTGGAGCATGTGGCACCGTGCGACCTAATCGCCGGGGCTTTCCCCAGCGGCTTGTAGAGTCCCGTCTTAGGCTGGGGGAGAGAGCCTGCTTGCGCAGTAATAATTTGCTCGCTATGAAGTGGAGGGATAATAAGAATGTTTTCGTTCTTACCTCCCTTCATGCAGACACGACGGTCCAAATTCCTACGGCGACTGGTATTGTGGAGAAACCCCTCTGTGTCCACAAATATAACCTTAACATGGGAGGGGTGGACCTCAATGACCAGTTGTTGGCGCCGTATCTAGTTGCCCGTAAGTCCAGACGCTGGTACAAAAAAGTGTCTGTTTATTTATTCCAATTGGCTATACTGAATGCTTATGTACTACACAAAGCTTCAGGATGGACTGGATCCTTCCTCAAATTCCAGGAGGATATCGTCAGAGCCCTTCTGTATCCAGGCGGTGCTCCACCTCACCTTCCCCTACCAGATGCAGTAAGCCGGCTGCATGAGAGGCATTATTCTTATGTCCTCCCGAGTACCCCTACCCAACGAGCCCCCCAAAGAAAATGTCGTGTCTGCAGAAAGCGCGGATTTAGGCGTGACACCCGTTCTTATTGTCCACGCTGTCCTGGCAATCCTGGTCTTTGTCAGGGTGAGTGTTTTGAACGCTACCATGAACTAGTTGAGTATTAGCGTAGGGTACAGCATTGCACAGGCTAGGCACACGTTCACAGGGTCTCCCAAGATGCCATCACATTTTGAGAGACCCAAACCGCTGGAACCGTTACAACAGAAGTGTTAAAGTTACATAAAAAAAAAGTGGTAAAAAAAAAAAAAAAAAAAAAAGTAAAAAAACCAAAAAAAAAAATATAAAATAAAAAAACCAAAAAAATAGTTGTCGTTTTATTGTTCTCTCTCTCTCTCTCTCTATTGTTCTGCTCCTTTGTACTGTATTCTATTCTGCAATGTTTTATTGTTAACCATTTTTTGTTTTCAGGTACGCCATTCAGCTGTAGCGTGGATTTATTTATCTTGACAGCAACAGCGTTTGCTCCCACGATACGTAAAGCCACGACTCCAGCGCTGTCGGAGGTGATTTCACCACCACAGTTAAAAAAAGAGCATATATGCCGAAGCATGGGGGCATAAGGGGTGGAGGAGCGATTTTGCTCCTAATGCCACGTACATACAGTCAAAATTCCGACGGAGGGCTTGCCCGTGGAAAAGTTTGAATGTATGTACGCGGCATAACTTTTTTGCGGGAGGATGCCCCCATGCTTCGGCATATATATATTTTAGGCACAGATTGTGTTAAATGTGTTATTTTTTGCTATTTTTTTTGTATTTGCTTTGCAGGTATGGTACGTCTTACTGTTATACTGTAATGTTACTTTGTTTTATTGTTAACCATCATTTGCTTAGCAGGTACGCCATTCAGTTGCAGCGCGGATTTATTTATCTTGACAGCAACAGCGTTTGCTCCCATGATACATAAAGCCGCGACTCCAGCACTGTCGGGGGTGATTTCACCACCACAGTTAAAAGAGAGCATATATGCCGAAGCATGGGGGCATAAGGGGTGGAGGAGCGATCTGCTCCTACCTTTTGCGGGAGGATGCCCCCATGCTTCGGCATATATAAATGGTGCATGTATGCCCACCATTAGAAGTGGGTGGATGAAGGGAGGTATCTAATGGTGGGCATACCCACCGATCAATATTTTTTTTTCGTTCAGCCCACAGGCTGCATGAAAAAAAAATTACAATATATGCCCAACCAGTTCCAGCAACATACTGGTATGTTGCGGGACTTTGAGTGCTTATAACAGAATGATGCCTGCAGGTTTAGGTATCATTCTTTTCAGCCAGCGGTCGGCTTTTATGTAAAAGCAATCCTAGCGGCTAATTAGCCTCTAGACTACTTTTACAAGCAGTGGGAGGGAATGTCCCCCCCCCCCCGCACCATCTTCCATGGTTTTCTCAGGCTCTCCTGTCCCAACAGGGAACCTGAGAATGCAGCCGGTGGTTCCACCAGCTGACCATAGAGCTGATCAGAGACCAGAATGGCTCCAATCATCTCTATGGCCTAAGACACCGGAAGCTACGAGCATTTCATGACTTAGATTTTGCGGGATGTAAACAGCGCCATTGGGAAATTGGGAAAGCATTTTATCACACCGATCTTGGTGGTCAGATGCTTTGAGGACAGAGGAGAGATCTAGGGTCTGATAGACCCTAATTTTTTTTAAAAAGAGTACCTGTCACTACCTATTGCAATCATAGGGGATATTTACATTCCCTGAGATAACAATAAAAATCATAAAAAAATATATATAAATGAAAGGAACAGTTTAAAAATAAAATAAAAAAGCAAAAAAAATAAATAAATTAATAAAAACACCCCTGTCCCCCCCTGCTAAGGCGCAACGTGGAACGCAAGCGTTGGTCTGGTGTCATATGTAAACAGCAATTGCACCATGCATGTGAGGTATCACCACGAAGGTCAGATCGAGGGTACTAATTTTAGCAGTAGACCTCCTCCGTAAATCTAAAGTGGTCACCTGTAAAGGCATTTAAAGGCTTTTAAAAAATGTACGTAGTTTGTCGCCTCTGCACGTTTCTGCGCAATTTTAAAGCATGTCATGTTTGGTATCCATGTACTCGGCCTAAGATCATATTTTTTATTTCATCAAACATTTGGGCAATATAGTGATTTTTAGTGCATTAAAATAAAAAAAAAAGTGTGTTTTTTCCCCAAAAAATGCGTTTGAAAAATCGCTGCGCAAATACCGTGTGAAAAAAAAATGAAACACCCACCATTTTAATCGGTAGGGCTTTTGCTTTAAAAAAACACTTCATGTTTGGGGGTTCAAAGTAATTTTCTTGCAAAAAAAAATATTAAACAAAACAAAAAGTGTCAGAAAGGGCTTTTTCTTCAAGTGGTTAGAAGAGTGGGTGATGTGTGACATAAGCTTCTAAATGTTGTGCATAAAATGCCAGGACAGTTCAAAACCTCCCCAAATGACCCCATTTTAGAAAGTAGACACCCCAAGCTATTTGCTGAGAGGCATGTCGAGTCCATGGAATATTTTATATTTTGACAAAAGTTGTGGAAAAAATACATTATTATTTTTTATTTTTTTATTTTTTTTGCACAAAGTTGTCATTAAATGATATATTGCTCAAACATGCCATGGTTATATGTAAAATTACACCCCAAAATACATTCTGTTGCTTCTCCTGAGTACGGGGATACCACAAGTGTGAGACCTTTTGGGAGCCTAACCGCGTACGGTACCCCAAAATCCAAGCACCACCTTCAGGATTTCTAAGGGTGTAAATTTTTGATTTCATTCCTCACTGCCTATCACAGTTTCGGGGGCCATGGAATGCCCAGATAGCACAAAATCCCCCCAAGTGACCCCATTTTGGAAAGGAGACACCCCAAGCTATTTGCCGAGAGGTATGGTTAGTATTTTGCAGACCTTCATTTTTGTCACAAAGTTTTGAAAATTGAAAAAAAAAAAAAAAAATATACATTATTTTTTTTTTCTTCATTTTCAAAAACAAATGAGAGCTGCAAAATACTCACCATGCCTCTCGGCAAATAGCTTGGGGTGTCTACTTTCCAAAATGGGGTCATTTTGGGGGGTTTTGTGCTAGTTTGGCATTTTATGGCCTTCAAAACTGTGATAGGTAGTGAGGTGTGAAATCAAATATTTACACCCTTAGAAATCCTGAAGGCGGTTCTTGGTTTTCGGGGCCCTGTACGCGACTAGGCTCCCAAAAAGTCCCACACATGTGGTATCCCCGTACTCAGGAGAAGCAGCAGAATTTATTTGGGGGTGTCATTTCACATATGCCCCTGGCATGTGTGAGCAATATATCATTTAGTGACAACTTTGTGAAAAAAAAATAAAAGTTTGTAATATTCCCGCAACTTGTGGCAAAATATAAAATATTCCATGGACTCGACATGCCTCTCAGCAAATAGCTTGGGGTGTCTACTTTCTAAAATGGGGTCATTTGTGGGGGTTTTGTGCCATCTTGGCATTTTATGGCCTTCAAAACTGTAATAGGTAGTGAGGCGTGAAATCAAAAATTTACGCCCTTAGAAAGCCTGAAGGCGGTTCTTGGCTTTCAGGGCCCCGTACGCAGCTAGGCTCCCAAAAAATCCCACACATGTGGTATCCCCGTACTCAGGAGAAGCAGCAGAATTTATTTTGGGGTGTCATTTCACATATGCCCATGGCATGTGTGAGCAATATATCATTTAGTGACAACTTTGTGAAAAAAAAAAAAAAAATAAATAAAAGTTTGTAATATTCCCGCAACTTGTGGCAAACTATAAAATATTCCATGGACTCAATATGCCTCTCAGCAAATAGCTTGGGGTGTCTACTTTCTAAAATGGGGTCATTTGTGGGGGTTTTGTGCCATCTTGGCATTTTATGGCCTTCAAAACTGTGATAGGTAGTGAGGAGTAAAATGACATATGTATGCCCTTAGAAATCCTGAAGGCGGTGCTTGGCTTTCGGGGCCCCGTACGCGGCTAGGCTTCCAAAAAGTCGACCACATGTGGTATCCCCGTACTCAGGAGAAGCAGCAGAATGTATTTTGGGGTACAATTCCACATATAACCATGGCATGTGTGAGCAATATATCATTTAGTGACAACTTTGTGTAAAAAAAAAAAAAAAAAAAAAAATTTTTTTTTTGTCATTATTCAATCGCTTGCGGCAAAAAAAAAAAAAAAATATTCAATGGGCTCAACATGCCTCTTATCAATTTCCTTAGGGTGTCTACTTTCCAAAATGGGGTCATTTGGGGGGGGTTTTGTACTGCCCTGCCATTTTAGCACCTCAAGAAATGAGATAGGCAGTCATAAACTAAAAGCTGCGTAAATTCCAGAAAATGTACCTTAGTTTTTAGATGTGACAACTTTTGCGCAAACCAATAAATATACAGTTATTGACTTTTTTTTTTACCAAAGACATGTGGCTGAATACATTTTGGCCTAAATGTATGACTAAAATTGAGTTTATTGGATTTTTCTAATAACAAAAAGTAGAAAATATCATTTTTTTTCAAAATTTGCGGTCTTTTTACGTTTATATCGCAAAAAATAAAAATCGCAGAGGCAATCAAATACCATCAAAAGAAAGCTCTATTTGTGGGAAGAAAAGGACGCAAATTTCGTTTGGGTACAACATTGCATGACCGCGCAATTACCAGTTAAAGCAGCGCAGTGCCAAAGTGTAAAAAGACCTCTGGTCATTTACCAGCAAAATGGTCCGGTCTGAAGGTGGTTAAACATATTCTCTATTTTATGATTCATAATAGATATTATTACGATGATATGTATTAATATTGTACATGATGACCCCATTTGCGACGTAGCTGTTAGGGGGTACAGCTTGCTGTCCGCCGATGACGAGCTGAGCTGATTGATTATTTGGGCCCAACTTTTGTTGTAACCCGGTTGCTTTATAGGCTAAATGCGAGAGACGTACCGTACTTTGCAGACAGACATTCTGCATATTAATGATAGGTTTAGGGACTGCCTAATGTGTAGGTTCACGTCCAGCTTTATGAGAGATGTGACGTCTTTGCGTCGTCTTTAGCTCCAAGCCTCAGCTTGAACAGAGGCTATGGTGGATGGGAGATGAACGCTGAGCGTCACGTCTGTGAAGTTCCCTAACACCAAGCCTCGTTCTAGTAGCGAGGCTTGGATGTTGCCATGCCGGAAGTTATGTAACCTAGCCTCTCTTTCATAGAGAGGCTTGGTTCCTGGACACTTCGTGATGCAGCCTCGCTGTGATAGTGAGGCTTGGCTAACAGCTGGATAAACACAGTGCTCACTTATGGCTAATCCTTTGCCATTACTTTTTGGAACCAAAATTTTAAATTTTTTTTGCGCACTTAGGACATAACGTATAGCCTATTATTTTGACATTTGGTGCTGCAGGTATTACGTCACTAACTTTCGGGTCTCTAACCGGAAGTGATGTCAGGCGGAAGTATTTTGGCGTCATGTGCAAATTGAGGTCACCATTTCTTTATAAGCGATGCTGCTGGGGGGGGGGGGGTCCTTTAAACGGTATCACGCTATGCCAGTTCTTTATTTACATGGTCCTCTGCATGATACCAAGTTTTCGCCTTCCATTTGATGTTTCTGGAAATTACCAAACTACTTCCTACTGATGGTCTGATATTGGAGATGAGACAGAGGACCTGCTATCCCTACTGGGCTAGTTTAATTTCATAAAGCCTATTGAGACTTGGCCCCGCTAAGTCCATACGATCCGGTAAGCCTCCTCCATAATCACGGTGGTGTGGTCTCTTTATTTTTTAAGAAGTTTCACTTAATAGTAGGATCTCTACACTTATCCATTGGAATATAACTTCACTTGGATTGTAAATGGATTTACACCTTGGAAAGCCCATAAAAGTCCCCACATGACATCAGCATGCCAAATCATGCTGAGGTATGGAACAGCCGATCCTTGCAGAGCAGCAGAAGAAAGGAGTGGGAGGGAATTAAAAAAAGAATGCATGACTTATGTAAATCACCTATCTTGTGAACTAGCCTATCAATCACAGCAAGGGGGAGGATTTGACAAAGTTTTTCTCTGTCAAAATTTATCTCACACAACAATAAAAAGGATTGCTCAGAGCTGGATTAACTATTTGGGCAAGACTGGGCTCAAATGATAGGAAAACGACAACTACTATTATTATTAACAATTTATATAGCGCCAACAGTTTACGCAGCACTTTACAATGTATAGGGGAGACAACACAAAAGGTACAGGAGGACCCTGCTCACAGAGCTTACATTCTAAAGGGAGGGGGTGGTGGCACAAAAGGCAATAGCTGCAGAGAATGATTTGATGGTGGTGGCGGGATAGGCTTCCCTGAATAAATTAGTTTTTAGGGAACTCTTAAAAAGGTGGAAAGGGTAGGGGCTGAGCGGACAGACTGGGACAGGGAGAGGCTCTGGAGAAGTCTTAAAGGCGAGCATGAGAGGAGGTAACAAGTGAGCTAGAAAGCAGAAGGTCGTCGGAGGAGCGGAGGGGACGATTTGGGCGATATCTGCAGATGAGGTTGGTTATGTAGATGGGGGTGAGGTTGTTGATTGCTTTGTATGTTATGGTTAGCATTTTGAATTTTACACGGTAGGGTAGGGGAAGCCAGTGAAGGGATTGGCAGAGAGGGGCAGCAATCACGGAACGAGGAGTATTGAGTGAGGTGTATTAGTCTAGCAGCAGCATTCATAATAGACTGAAGGGGGCATAGCCTGCTTAAGGGTGAGTTTTAGTAGGGCAGTTTCAGTAGAATGTTGTGGGCGGAAGCCAGACTGTAAGGGGTCAAGAAGGTTGTTGTCCATGAGGTAGCGACTTATTTGGTCATGGACAAGGCGTTCGATGAGCTTGGAGACAAACGGAAGCAGGGAGATGGGTCTTAAGTTGTTCAAACAGGTGGGGTCTAGTGAGGGTTGAGTATGGGGGTAACCAGTGCATGTTTGAGCAGGGAAGGAAAGGTGCCGGAGGAGAGAGAGAGGTTGAAGATGTGGGTTAGGGAGTTAAGGATAGAGTGGGAAGGTGGTAGCAGTAATTGTGAGGGGACATGGTCCAGGGAGCAGGTAGTGAGGTGGGCCATGGAGAGGAGTTTATAAACTTCATCTGTGGTAACTGGGCAAAAAGAGGAGAGTATTGAGCGTGGTGTTGGACCTGTTGTGTTGGGTAGGGGAGGAAGTTGAATGCTGGATATCTCCTTGCGTGTCAATTTTGGTATTGCAATGGTTGGCAATCTGTTGAGCGTTAAGTAAGTTGGTGGGTGGGGAGGTGAAGTAAGGAATTAAGGGTAGAAAAGAGTGGACGTGGTTTGGATGAGAGGGTTTTGAGGAGAGTGTTGCAATAGGTTTGTTTAGCAGTGAGGAGGCAGGAGTTGTATTTGAGAAAGGCAGATTTGTAGAGGGTAAAGTCTTGCAGGGACTTAGATATACGCCACACTCGCTCAAGAGCACGGCTGTGTCTCTTAAGACTTCCGGTGTTGTCTGTTTGCCAGGGTTGTGGCAGACAGGGCCTTGTTCTGCATGTAGAAAGAGGAGCAAGTATGTCTAGGGAGGATGACAGCGTGTTGTTGTAGATGGAAGTGGTTAGGTCTGGGCAGGATAGGGGTGCGATTTTGTCATAGAGGCCATCAGTAGCAGAATGAAAGAGGGAAGGGTTGAGGTTGCGAAGGTTTCTGCGGGTAGTGGTTTGTAGGTTGGCAGCATGGGATGTAGGAGACAAGGAGAGAGTGAAAAGGATAAGGTTGTGATCAGAGAGAGGAAAGGGGGTGTTAGAGAAATTGCAGGGAGTGCAGCGATGGAAGAATACGAGGTTGAGTGTGTTACTGTTGGAGTGATTGTGGTGGTGGTTTGTGTCCATTATACTCTACATTCCTTGTAATAGGAATAAAAGTGACTTTGTTAAAAAAAAAAAAAAAAAAAATGCGCTTCTTAGACCGCTGCACAAATACGGTGTGACAGAAAGTATTGCAACGATCACCATTTTATAAGGTGTTAGAAAAAAAAATGTATAATGTTTGGGGGTTTTTAATTTTCTAGCAAAAAAACAACAAACAAAACTGTTTTTAACTTGTAAACACAGTCTAAAAAAAGAGGCCCGGTCTTAAAGTGGTTAGATAGAGTCGATTTAAATCAAGCCTTTTTACTTGTGATTTAATGCGGAGTTCCAAAAAACAAAAAAACAAAATGGAACTTCTGCTTTACGCACCCCTCACCCCCTGACATGCCACATTTGCCATGTCATTTTTTGGGGGGGTGGGGGGGGGGGCGGGGCGGCCTCTCCCTGCCAGTAATCTTCTGGGAAAACTCAGATCCCAGAAGATTGACTGACCAATAGGAGAGCACTGTGAAGCCATAAGCTGTCACGGCCAGGTGCCCAGTTACCATGACGCCTCCAAGGAGAGGAGGGGGAAGAGGAGCTAGCCTCCGGAAGGCCACATTGCTGGACCGTGGGGCAGGTAAGTATCGGTTTATTAAAAGTCAGCAGCTATGCTTTTTTGTAGCTGCCGACTTTAAATAAAACGAAAAAATGGGTGGAACTCCACTTTTGATAGAACCGATTCAAATCAAATCCACCCTGCTAGAGACTGACAATCAAGCTCACCTACATGTGGAGGGAGACAGAAGGAGGCAGAGACTGCAGAGCAGTGTGTAGCAGCAGCGGTTCATACTCCCCTGTGACCAGATCACTGGTACAGTTTCCGGACGACCTGTGAGGACTCAACCTGCAAGGTAGTTCAGCCCTCTCCTGGCATCCCTATGCCTGCCTCACAGGGGTACAATCCGACCCTCCCCAGTCTTCTGGTTAGAGCGGGGAAAAAAAAAAAAAAACAAGTGCTGTGTAGGGAGAAACAATCCATACCGATTGTTAACCACTTTCCGCCCGCCCTATAACAAAATGACGGTGGCAAAGTGGTTTCATAAACCTGATCGGACGTCATATGACGTGATCAGGATTATGAGCCACTGCGCGCCCCCGGGGGCGGGCATCGCGGCGATCATTGTTGTGGGGTGTCAGTCTGACACCCTGCAACTACGATCTCGGTAAAGAGTCTCTGACGGAGACTCTTTACCACGTGATCAGCCGTGTCCAATCACGGCTGATCACAGTGTAAATAGGAAGAGCCGGTGATCGGCTTTTCCTCACTCGCGTCTGTCAGGCGCGAGTAGAGGAGAGCCGATCGGCTGCTCCTCTGACAGGGGGGGGGCCTGTGCTGATCGATTATCAGTACAGCCCCCCCCCCCCCCCCCGAGGATGCCCACACTGGACCACCAGGGACGCCACCAGACCACCAGGGATGCCCAGGATAAGGTATGCCACCCTAGACCACCAGGGATTCCAGTCAGTGCCACAATGAATGCCAATTAGTGCCCACAATGGGCATCACTGATTGGCATCCATTAGTACAGTATATTATAATACAATGCCGCCTATCAGTTCCCATCTGTGCCGCCTATCAGTGCCCATCCATGCCCACCTGTGCCGCCTACCCATGCCAATCCATGCCAGCTATCAGTGCCAATTTGTGCCACCTATCAGTGTCCATCCGTGTCACCCATCAGTGCCACCCATCAGTGTCCATCAATGCCACCTCATCGGTGCCCATCAGTGTAACCCCATCAGTGCCCATCAGTGAAGGAGAAAATTTACTTATTTACAAAGTTTTGAAACTGAAACAAAAAAAAAAAAAAAATAAAATAAAAAAAAAATTCGTTTTTTTTTTTTTTTATTTGTTTAGCAAAAAATAAAAACCGCAGAGGTGATCAAATACCACCAAAAGAAAGCTCTATTTGTGGGGAAAAAAAAATGATAAAAATTTCATTTGGGTACAGTGTAGCATGACCGCGCAATTGTCATTCAAAATGCGACAGCGCTGAAAGCTCAAAATTGGTCTGGGCAGGAAGGTGTTTAAGTGCCCGGTATTGAAGTGGTTAAATGGGTCTCCTGTAGGGAAGAGCCTCATCTCTCAGATGTGCCCTCCTTTAGGCTAGGTTCACACCATAGCGATGCTGGAACGCCGCGAATCCGTGGCGTTTTCCCGCATTGCATGCCTCCCGCTGGCAGTTCACACTGCCCTATGCGGACTGCTGGGAGTGTCAATGAAATCTTAATGACACCCCCAGACCAGTCCGCATATCGCAGTGCGATCCGCAAACTCGGACAGGAATCGGATCGCATGGTGTGAACAACCATGCGATCCGATTCTGCTGCGGACCAAAAAAAGGGTCCTGTGCGAGTTTGCGGCGGGTGCGATGCGAATTCAGCCATACTATCTGTATGGCTGAACTCGCATCGCACAGACAGATCGGATGCGATTTGCACTGCAGTGCGGTGCGAATCACATCCGTATCTCTCACCCGCAGCGGTGTGAACCCAGCCTTAAGGTGAGAGGGGAAACATGTGCTTCTTAGCGAACACAAAGTACAAGGCTATGGTAAATGATAGAGACATTCATACAAATACACACTCACTTTGAACTGGATAGACTGGTATTCTTATTCAACGTTACCAAACTACTGTACACAACTCTGCAAACACATGTAAATGCAAAAAAAAAAAAAAAAAAATTTACATTTAAAATAGCACCACATACAGTAGGTAACCACGATATTGTGTCAATCTCTCCGCTTTTATCGGCGAGATTGACACCCTGCAAGCCCCATTGCGGGAGCCAGCACTGAGCATCAGGAAAATAAAAATATATATTTTCCTTTCCTGATAAGCATCGCTGACATTGAGGCCAGGTTCACAGTGGTGCGGGGAACCGAATTGGATTCCCGCCAATACCAGGCACTGTATTTGGTATGAATCCTAAAAGGGAGAACTCCACGCCAAAAAAAAAAAAAAAAAAAATATGGCGTGGGGGTCCCCCCCAAAATCCATACAAGACCCCTATCCAAGCACGCAGCCTGGCCGGTCAGGAAAGGGGGTCGGGACGAGCAAGCACCCCCCCCCCTCCTGAGCTGTACCAGGCCGCGTGCCCTCAACATGGGGGGTGGGTGCTTTGGGGGAAGGGGGGCGCCAGTTTCATGCTTTTTTTAAAGCATGAAACTGGTTTTTTTTTTTTCTGAAAAAAACGTGTTCGAAAAATTGCTGCGCAAATACCGTGCAAGATAAAAAGTTGCAACGACCACCATTGTATTCTCTAGGGTCTTTGCTAAAAACATATATAATGTTTGGGGGTTCTATGTAATCTTCTAGCAAAAAAATTACGAATTTTACATGTAGGAGAGAAATGTCAAAATTGGCCTGGGCGCAAAGTGATTAAGGTCTTGGGGCCGACGTTTGGCAACCCGAACCTTCAGCTCCCTCCACGTATTTTCTACGGAATTAAGATCTGGAGACTGGCTAGGCCACTCCAGGACCTTAATGTGCTTTGTCTTGAGCCACACCTTTTATTGCCTTGGCGTTTGGGTCATTGTCATGCTGGAATACCCATCCACAACCCATTTTCAATGCCCTGGCTGAGAGAAGGAGGGTCTCAGCCAAAATTTGACTATAAATGGCCCCGTCCATCTTCCCTTTGATGTGGTGAAGTGGTTTTTGTCCACTTAGCAGAGAAACGGTCCCAAAAGGATAATGTTTCCACCTCCATGTCTGATGGTGGGGATAGTGTGCTTTGGGTCATAGGCAGCATTCCTCATCCTCCAAACAAGGCGAGTTGAGTTGATGCCAAAGAGCTTGATTTTGGTCTCATCTGACCACAACACTTTCACCCAGTTCTCCTCTGAATTATTCAGATGTTCATTAGCAAACTTCAGACAGGCCTATACATGTGCTTTCTTGAGCAGGGGACCTTGCAGGAGCTGCAGGATTTCAATCCTTCATGGCGTAGTGTTACAAATTGTTTTTTTGGAGACTATGGTCCCAGCTGCCTTAAGATCATTGACAAGATTCTCCCATGTAGTACTTGGCCAATTCCTCACCATTCCAATGATCATTGAAAATCCACAAGGTGAGATATTGTATGGAGCCCCAGAGAGAGGGAGATTGACAGTTTTGTGTTTCTTCCATCTGTGAATAATTGCACCAACTGTTGTCACCCTCTCACCAAGCCGATGGTCTTGTAGCCCATTCCAGCCTTGTGTAGGTCTACAATCTTGTCCCTGACATCCTTGGACAGGTCTTTGGTCTTAGCCATGGTGGAGAGATTGGAATCTGATCGACTGCTTCTGTGGACAGGTGTCTTTTATACAGGTAACAGTTACCTGTATAGAAGACATCTTGTCGATTGGGGGGGGGGGGGTCAAATACTTATTTCACTCATTAAAATGCAAATCAATTTATAACTTTTTTGAAATGTGTTTTTCTGGAGAATTTTGTTATTCTGTCTCACTGTTGAAATAAACCTACCATTAAAATTATAGACTGATCATTTGTCAGTGGGCAAACGTACAAAATCAGCAGGGGATCAAACACCCTTTTCCCTCATTGAACAGTTTTTTATTTTTTTATTAATTTTTTACAGAAGAGACTGGAGCTCTTTAAAACACACTGCACACGTATGTTAGCCCCTATTCACACTAGCGTGTTTTTCTGTTTCTTTCGCTATGCCCGACACTTTCTGGCCGTCATTCTGCTATATGGTGAGGGGGACGTGGTTAAATCTGCCAAAAAAAAAAAAAAAAAAAACACACACCACCAAATCGTGGTAGAAAGCAGAGCAAAAAACAGAAATGCTCAAAAGCAACATGCGTAACATTATAGAATTTTATTTTTACACAAATAGAGCTTTCTTTAGGCTCAATTCACATCAAAGCAAGCCTAAAGAAAGCTCTATTTGTGTGAAAATACAATTATATAAAAATGTTGTTTTGGTAAAGCGTTGCATGACCGCGCAATTATCAGTTAAAGTAGTGCAAAAAAAAAAAAAAAATGGCCTGTCATGAAGGGGCTAAAATCTTCCCAGAGCTGAATTGGTTAAAGCGGTTGTATAGTCATTTTTATGACTTTTACCTCCAGGAAAGCCTATAATAAGACTTACCTGTAGGTAAAAATCTCCTAAACCTGTACGGTTTAGGAGATATTCCCCTCGGACTGCAGCGGCGCATGCGCACAAGGGGATTCTCGGCTGAAAGCCCGGCAGACGCCGGACCCGGCCGGGATGAAATCTCCCGCACACATGTGCGGGAGTGACGATATCACGGCTCCGGCCACTCACAGCGCCGGAGCCGCGATACCTGGAAGAAACGCTGAGGGAGCATGTCAGCTCCCTTGGCGTGGATTGGGCCAGATGTCGGGGCCTCGTTCTAAGGTAAGTATTTCATAATGCGCTAGTATGCTGTGCATACTAGCTCATTATGCCTTTTCCTTTGCAGGTGGCAAAAAAATAAAAAAATAGCGGGTATACAACCGCTTCAACATCAACACCCCCTGCAGTATATGGCATTTTAGTATAAACCGAGGCTCACGCACCATTATGGCACATGCGCCCATTGGCTCTGCACAGCTTTCAGCTCCTGGCACAGCCTGTGGGCACACTCTGATTTTTCCACACATGTACAAAGATTGCGAAGGTTTCAGGAAAACAGGTGCAAGTTGCAGAAATGCAGTTTAGCAACACAAAAGTACTTAAAAAAAATAAAAATAATAATAATAAATAATATCTGTGGAAGTTGGCAGGGCAGCATAACGTGCCCCTTAGGGTGAAAGTCCTCTTTAATGTGTGAAGGTGACAACGCCAGCATAGGCCTGTACTTGGCTGTATAACACTGGGTGTGCCTTGAAGGTGTGGCTGTTCTAGGAAAAGGTAACGTCTTCTACGGTTCTACGGAGTCACCACAGGTACATCGGTCACACAGCTCCTCGCCTCACACCAACTAACTTACCTTTCAGACGCTGGTGGTCAGTCAGCTGCAGTCAGGTCCGGACAGACAGTTCCTGTACAAGGAAATACTGGGCGAGCAATGCACATGTGTACACGCCCCACCTTCCTGCTGTTACTAGCAGGCTATTGGTCCTTTCCTTGGTGCTCGCTATAGGAAGGCATCCCCGGTATCCTTTAGCTGGGCTCGCTGTTTCCTCCTCCTAGCTGGGTGGACACACTTCCGTGGATGTTTCAAGACCATTTCCTTGGTAACATTGTGCAAGTAGAATTCTTATCGCTTGAAATGAACCTGTTATTACAGCAGCAGAGGAATGCTGGCAGCTTAGACTTTAGGTGTGAGGTCCATTATTTTGGATGAAAATAAGTAAAGTAAATGCACCCATATAGATTAATTTAACCACTTCAGCCCCAGAACGTTTTACCCCTATTCCTGACCAGACCATTGCTATGGCTTTTATGGGTTAAAGTGGTTGTAAACCTCTCTGTGACAGTTGTACCTATAAGTAAGCCTAGAATAAGTCTTACCTATAGGTACTGTAAATATCTCTTAAATATACTCTGTTTAGGAGCTATTTACTGTGTTTTGCGCCAGTCGGTGCATGCTCTGTGAAGAAACGGCCCTCCTGCCATTTCTTCCAGAGCGAGTGGCGTGACCAGCAGCTCCCACGGGAGTGACGCCATGCGGCTCTGACCAGTCACAGAGCTGAAGTCCGCAGCCCCGGAAGGAAGAGAGGCGAAGATGGATGTGGCCTCCAGCGGGGACAATGCAGGCTTCGTTTGCAGTTATGTGCCACATAATGGACTAGTATGCAATGCATTCTAGCCCACTGTGCTTTTACTTTGCAGGGTACAACAGAGGAAGTAAAACCCATAATGGGCTACTATGCATTGCATAGCAGTCCATTATGTGTCGCTTACCTGACACAGGAGCCAGCGATGTCACCGCTGTCCCCTGTAGTCCGGCGTGCATACATCTTCTCGGTGGGTCTCACTGCTCCGCCGCTGTCATTCTGCGAAGCCGCAAAGACATCACTCCCGCGCATGGGAGCCGCCAAGCGCGGCATATCGCCGTTGACGGGTGCCGCGCTCAGTGCGCCGTAGACAGAGGTGCCTGTCTTTCAGCAAATATCTCCTAAACCGTGTAGGTTTAGGAGATATTTCATGGACCTACACGTAAGCCTTAATCCAGGCTTACCTGTAGGTCAAAGTGGTTTGTAAGGGTTTACAACCACTTTAAAAGTATGTTTTGTAAAACAAAATTTGCAATAACATATTTTGAAATGCAGAGCAGGATATGTATGTAAAATATTGCATACGTGTTCATGTAGTGTAGCAATCAGGGCCAGCGTACAAGCATTGTAAAGCCCCATACACACTATTCAATTTTCTGCAGATTTTTGTCTTCAAATTTACCAAAACCATATAGTGCAAGGGCCTGCCTGATTGCATACACATTGAAACTCTTAAGGTTTGACCTCATATTATATGGTTTTGGTAAATCTGAAGACAAAAATCTGCAGAAGATCTAATAGTGTGTACGGGTCTAACTGAAGTAATAAAGAGGAGTAGTCAGTTTTAAACCCAATGTAGGCTTGGTCTGCATCCATTACAAATCGCTTCTTGAAGAAGTCATAAAAATCCAAGATAAGCTAAAGACCTGTTTTAATTGTCAGATTCCCAGTATACCACAAATTCTTTATAAAAGACCAATGGTGGCCCGTCAATAGGGGGGTGCTTATTTGAAAAAAAAAATATATTTTTTTAAAAAACCCCTTTAAGTGGGTGTGTGAAGGGAGCTGGACACAGGCGTGCTATTGGAGTATTGACCCATGTGTAAACACGTGATTGGGGCTAAGAAACTCTATTGGCGTAGTTTAGAGTGTGCTCGGGGCTATAAGCTCGGCGCCCCAAAAACTCCACCTCTAGCATTAGGTTTCCTGTTGTAATTGATTGGCAGGTCCATAGGGTGGGGCTTTTATTGGACCCGCGGTGTCATTGGCTCACATGCTGCCTGTCTCCTTCAGCAAGTGAGGGGAATCGCCAGTAGAAGAACGGTGGTGGGCTCAGGGCAGACAGGGAGCGATAGGTCCGTACAGAGGCAGCTGTCCATTCATCTCCCTGTGACACAGACTCAGCATCTAGCAGTGCACACAGAAATCTCCAGGTACAGTACATGCAGTAGCGGCTGGTGAAGTTTTAGGATGGGGGGCACAAGACAACGCCCCTCCGATTTGGCCCCTCCCACTTCTTACAAGCCACAACCCTTATCGAATCAACATCATATACCAGGCTGCACATTATACACTGGGCTCTGCACATCATATACCAGGCTGCACATTATACACAGGGCTCTACTAAAGCAGATGAATCATGCCTATCTTGTGTATAACCACATCAGGCACATTTTCTGCAACCTGTAAATCGCACATATTTGCATTATGCAACCTGTAAATCGCACATAACTGCATTCAGCAACCTGTAAATCACACATACAGTGCCTTGCGAAAGTATTCGGCCCCCCTTGAACTTTTCAACCTTTTGCCACATTTCAGGCTTCAAACATAAAGATATAAAAAAATTTTTTGTGAAGGATCACCAACAAGTGGGGCACAATTGTGAAGTGGAACGAAATCTATTGGATTTTTGAAACTTTTTTTAACTAATAAAAAAATGAAAAGTGGGGCGTGCAAAATTATTCGGCCCCCTTGCGTTAATACTTTGTAGAGCCACCTTTTGCTGCGATTACAGCTGCAAGTCGCTTGGGGTATGTCTCTATCAGTTTTGCACATAGAGAGACTGAAATTCTTGCCCATTCTTCCTTGCAAAACAGCTTGAGCTCAGCGAGGTTGGATGGAGAGCGTTTGTGAACAGCAGTTTTCAGCTCTTTCCACAGATTCTCGATTGGATTCAGGTCTGGACTTTGACTTGGTCATTCTAACACCTGGATACGTTTATTTGTGAACCATTCCTTTGTAGATTTTGCTATATGTTTGGGATCATTGTCTTGTTGGAAGATAAATCTCCATCCCAGTTTCAGGTCTTTTGCAGACTCCAATAGGTTTTCATCCAGAATGGTCCTGTATTTGGCTGCATCCATCTTCCCCTCAATTTTAACCATCTTCCCTGTCCCTGCTGAAGAAAAGCAGGCCCAAACCATGATGCTGCCACCACCATGTTTGACAGTGGGGATGGTGTGTTGAGGGTGATGAGCTGTGTTGCTTTTACGCCAAACATATCTCGCACTTGCTCGGCCAGTCGATCGCGCCGGAAGCTGTGGCGCGATCGGCTGCGCCACAGAGCGCTCTTTTTTTAGCCAAATGAAGCACCTCGTCTGCAATCTTGTGATTGCATAGACGTGGCGCTTCCTATATTGCACTGCGCCTGGCGCCAGTGCACATAGGGAGGGAAATTTGAAAAATAATTTTTTTCTTAAAGGGACATGTTTAAAAATTTTTTTATTTTTTCTTACTTTTTTTTGTTTTTTGTATTTATTTAGTTTTTTTTACTACATGGGAGGGTGGGGGGGGGTGCCCGGGCACCCCCTATGGACAGGCCTCCACTGAGTACACGCCAGGACTAAAGGGGCAGAAGGGGCTATTATCACTGTGTCCTGAGTGACTCCACAGCAGCACTTTTAATCTTCAACTTTACTTTCCCTCTCTCTTCCCTATCACACCAATCCCCCCTCCCCCTTCACTATCTCCTGTTTGCATAGATCTTCACTGCTCTTATCCTGCAGTCTGGTCACAGATCTGACTCCAGTCACTGACTGCAACCCTTTCCTTCCCAGATTACATTTTCTGCACTCATTTAAGGTGGCCATAGTAGGAATGAAATGAAAAAGGAATCATCTAGTCTATGGCCACCTTAAATGAGTGCAGAGAATGTACTGAGCTACTGAACAGTTTGGAAGAGATAAAAAGTAATGTTGGGTGGAGAGGGTGTCAGTCAGTGATTGGACCACTAGAGAGGAATGCCTAGATCTGAGACCACACTGGTAAAGAAAAACTCAGCACAGGGATGATGGGAACTCCTCATAATGGGCACAGCGGGTGTACAGACCTGGAAACTCTGCACAGGAATGGTGGGAACCCCTCATAATGGGCACAGCAGGTGTACAGACCTGGGAACTCAGCACAGGGATGATGGGAATCCCTCATAATGGGCATAGCAGGTATACAAACCTGGGAACTTGACACAGGGAAGGTGGGAACCCCTCATAATGGGCACAGCAGATGTACAGACCCGGGAACTCAGCAAAGGGATGATGGGAACTCCTCATTATGGGCACAGCAGGTGTACCGACCTGGGAACTCAACAAAGGGATGATGGGAACCCCTCATAAAGGGCACAGCAGGTGTACAGACCCAGGAACTCAGCACAGGGATGGTGGGAACCCCTCATAATGGGCACAGCAGGTATACAGACCCGGGAACTCAGCAAAGGGATGATGGAAACCCCTCATAATGGGCACAGCAGGTGTACAGACCAGGGAACTCAGCACAGGGATGATGGGAATCCCTCATAATGGGCACAGCGGGTATACAGACCTGGGAACTCAGAAAAGGGATGATGAGAACCCCTCATAATGGACACAGCAGGTGTACAGACCTAGGCATTTGGCACAGGGGTGGTGGGAACCCCTCATAATGGGCACAGCAGGTGTACAAACCCGGGAACACAGTACAGGAATATCACCTGATAAATGGCTATTTACAGCCCTGCATTACTAAAAGTTAAATTTTTCAGTTTGCTCCCCCCCAAAATTTATTTTATTTTTATTTTTTTCCTACCCCTCCCCCCTCCCTTCCTTGCAGATTTCTCATGAGATTCATGGTTAAATCATCTTTTTCTAACCAGGTGTTATTTTTCCCTAGTATTATTGTGTAATTTCCTCTACATATCTCCAAGATTTTTTAAATTCTTTCCAAGATTCCCATTTATCCATGCCGCCCTCATCTACTGTTGAATCCTCTCCCCCTTCATATAGAATATTTTGTATTTAATTTACTCGAAAAATCCAGTCCTGTATTTTAGGGCTCTCCTTCTCTCTCCATTTTTTCGGAATTAAGCTTTTGGCGGTGTCAAGCAGTATAGGAATTAACGAGGCTTTATATTGCTTTATAGGTTCATCTGCCCCATGGAATAAAACAGTCCACGGGTCTTCTCTTATTTCTTTTTTGTTACAACCTTTATTATATCTATGATCTTCCTCCAATATTTTTTAATAATGGGGCAGTCCCACCAAATGTGGACCATAGTCCCGTTTTTTTTGCACCCGCGCCAGCAATCCGAGGATTGCTCTTCTACAAATTTGCCCAATTTGTCAGGGGTGGCATACCACCTTGCTAGGCACTTGCAATTCGTCTCTATCATCTTATTATCGACCACCACACAGTGAATTAATTTAAATATTTTCTTACTAATTTGAGCTCTACATTGTGACCCCAAATCCTTTTCCCACTTTTTGATATATGACGGGTCCTCCTGTTCATCCCCCTCTGAGAGAATTTTGTATATTCGGGCTATGTTATTTTTTGATTTTTCTCTCAGGCAGAGCCGCTCAAGGGGCCTAAATTCTTCTTCGCTTCGAATTGGCTGGGGTAATTTTGCAATAAAATGGCTTAACTGGAGGAACCGCCATGCTTCAATCCTCATAAGTTCAGTGTCAACACTCAGTGCTTGAAATGTAACTAATTTACCATTAGCTAGTATGTCTTTTTAGTTGTGCATTGCCTTTTATTATCCAATTACCCCTCCACTTCCTGTTTTCCTGGTGTAAAATAATCATTTTCTTTAAGGAAAATCAAAGGTGAATTATAACCCCAGTTATTTTGTGTATGGGTTCGATCCCAAACTTTAAGTGCAAAACGTGTTATTTCGTGTGTATTTAATCCTATTGGCCTATACTGTGGAGGATTCCATATTATTCGTCCTAATTGTGCTTGACTCATTACGTTTTCTAAACTCACCCATCTCTTTTCGTTTGCCTCTTTCGCCCACTCCACCACCCGTGAAAGAACCACTGCATTATGGTATTTTTTTTAGGTCTGGGACTGCTAACCCCCTTTGTTTTTTCCCCCTACTTAACACCGCAAAAGCGATTCTTGGCTTTTTATATTGCCATATGTACTTAGAAATTAGATTTCTTAGTGTTTTAGAAAAAGCCTGAGGGAGTGAGATGGGCAACATTTGAAACTTATATATGATCTTCGGGACCAATATCATTTTAACCGTGTTAATCCGTCCTAACCAGGAGACAGGACTTGTTGAAATTTTTTTTATTTCTCTTTTAATTTCATCTAATAATGGGATATAATTATTCCTATATATTTTCCTGATAGTATCTGAAAGATAGACTCCCAAATATTTAATCTCCTTACGCCAGGGAAAGTGGAATTCTGCAAGGAGTTTCGCCTCTTACTGTTTACTGATGTTAATATTTAGGACTTCGGACTTGCCGAGGTTTATTTTCAAAAGTCTATATTTTACCGAATTTTTCCAACGGTCTCAGCAAGTTCGGAATCGTAATCCTAGGGTTGGTGAAGAAAAAGAGCACATCATCCGCATATGCTGCGAGTTTGTGTTCGTCCTTTCCCACCCTCATCCCCTCTATATCCAGATTATTTCGGATAGAGGCCAGTAACGATTCGAGAGACAGAGCAAACAGGAGACGTGACAATGGGCACCCCTGTCTGGTGCCATTTCCCATTTGAAATTGGGCAGAGGATTCTCCGTTAACCTTTACCGAAGCCTGCGGGTGATTGTAAAGTACTTTGTTCCACCGGATCTTCCTCGGTCCAATGCTCATTACTTCTAGAGTTTCTATCACGAGTCCCCAGTCTACCCTGTCGAATGCTTTCTCCGCATCCATCGACAGGAATAGACCTGGGGACCCATTATTTTTTAGGGCCTGGAGAAGGAGCAACGCCCTCACGCCATTATCCCTACCTTCTCTCTCGGGTATAAATCCGACCTGATCTGGTTGCACCAGTTCAGTCATCTTTTCCTTCAATCTAGACGCCAGGACTTTAGCAAATAGCTTTGTACCGGCATTCAGTAAGGCTATCGGCCTATAATTGGAGCAGAGCAAGTGATCCTTGTCCTCCTTCGGTATTACCGTAATTGAAGCTCGCAAAGCCTCTCCCTCCATTTCATATTTTGTACCTGTAACGGCACCCCTAATATAAAGGGGGTTAACGCCGTTTACGATGTTCCCTCTCCTAGACACACATCCACTCGCTACCAATATCCACAGCTAAACGACCCTTTCCTATAGGAGCCGACCCCTCTGGCAAAAAGACGAGACGCACTCTGTCTCTTCTGTAGTAGGAATGACTTTATTATTGAGAAATATTGTAACTTTATACACAATTCAAGGCACATGCTTTAACATGAACAAGGGCCCAGCTCCACCCACACATCCCAAGACTCAGCACCTCATCCTGACGTCTGCTAGGCTTCAAACGATCCCACCCAATACACATCTTTTCACAAAGGGTTGGCAGCCAGTCTGTCTGGCACTTTACAATACACACAAGGACAGACTTAAATGAACAATAGAAATGCAAAACAACCTAATTCCTCACAGCAATGATACTTAACCCCCATATACAGTATACATCCAATCTATATACAATGTATATACAGCCTTGAATATGGCTATCACAGACCATATCGGGGGTTTCTTTTATTCACCCTGTGTCCAAAGGGACCCCACTGTCACAGTACCTAATCCATTCATGTATTTACAAAGCTTAGGGACTAAGATCTCCTTATATTTTTTAAGATAGAAAGTCGTATACCCATCTGATCCCGGGATTTTGCCAGATGCCGTATCTTTTAATGCATTGTAGATTTCCTCTTCTGTAATAGGTCTATCTATATTATATCTGTTGCTCTCTTGTAGGTACAGTAATTTTGCTTTGTACAAAAATTCTTTAATTTTTTCCTTTTCCCCTTTTACCTTGTACCCCTTTCCGGCCTACACTATACAGGGCTTCGTAGTATTGCTTGAATACCTCCGAGATTTCCTTAAGCCGCGTACACATGGGCGGATTGTATGGCCTACTTAGTCCGTCATACAATCCGACGGAACGGTCCGTCCTACTTTCGAATGAACGGACTTGACCACACACGGATGCACAAACAGTCCGTCGAAAGCTTGCGCGATGACGTGTACAGCACGTACGACGGGACTAGAAATAGGAAGTCGAATACACAGCAATGCAACCTTTCGCCGTGTAAATCCATTCTGAGCATGCGCCATTCTTAGTCCGTCGAACTAGCCTACTGACGAGCGGATTGTCCGCTGAAACCAAAGTATGACGGACAGTATTTTGAAAAATCCGAAATACTTAGTACGCCAGACTGCACGCTGGAAAAGTCCGCTGAAGCCCACACACGAGCGGACTGTCCGCTGAAATGTGTTTCGACGGACTAAGTAGGCCATACAGTCCGCCCGTGTGTACGCGGCTTTAGTTGTATGAACCATTTTCCCATTCTTATCCTGGATTTTATCAATGAAATTAGTCTCTTTCTTCCCTTTCAACTGTCTCGCTAGATATTTACCTGTTTTGTTTTCCCCGTAGTATCTCTCTCTGACTCTCCCCTCCAATACCCTCCTTGCTTCCTGATCCCACATATCTTTAAGTTCCTCTCTCTTGTTGATCAATAGGTGAAAGCGTTCCTGCTGTTGGCCCTTTTGTTTTTTATGATCCTGCTCCAGTTTGTGAACCTCTTGTCAGTTTCTCCCTTTTTCTCTATTCTTTCTTTTTTTATTCTTGCACCTATGGAGATGAGGATACCCCTAACATATGCTTTGTGTCCCTCCCAGAGGGAGGAGCCCGTAGTTTCCCCTGTATCATTCACCAAGAAATAGAATTCTATTTCTTTCCGTATTATCTCTGCGATTTTCTCATCCTGTAAAAGGTTCTCATTTAATCTCCATGTGAACGGTTGTCTATGTATTCCAGGTATCCTCATCTTCATTGTCACCAGGGAATGATCTGACAGAGATACTATTCCTATCTTTGTTTCCAACACAACCTCTAGCAGTCTATGATCCACCATTATATAATCTAACCTGGAGTGCGTCCCGTGCAGTGGAGAGAAGAAAGTATAATCTTTTGTTTTTTCATGTTGTATCCTCCAGACATCCATCATTTGATGTTGTCTCAGTCGGAGTTTAACTATTTTCAGAATCTTCTTATTTGTCCCCTTTGCCCGGGACGTACTATCCAGAGATGAATCCATACAAAAATTTAAATCACCCACCAAAATTACATCACCTGATTTAAAATTTGCTAATCTCCTCAGGGTTTGTTTCAAGTATCCTATGGGGTTTTTATTTGGACAATATACGTTTGCCAGAGTAAAAATCCTATCCCCTAATTCTCCCTTCAGGAACAAATATCGGCCCTCAGGGTCGGTCAGCCTATCGAGCAAAGTGAACCTTGTACGTTTCTCAAACCCTATTGCCACTTCCTTTGGCCCTCATTATTGGGGAGTCCCCATAAAACCAATTTGGGAAGCTGTCTGCATATAGCTTAATATTCGTATCATGAGTTAAATGGGTCTCCTGCAGAAACACCACTTCTACTCTATATTGCTGCAGTTCGTTTAAAAGTTTATACCTCTTGTCGGGAGAATTTAGACCCTTTACATTATATGACATAAGTTTTACCTCTGTCATCCAAAACTACCCGGTGGCATGCTTGGTCTACACCCTTTGATCCTGCCATCATTTGGACCCCCTTTTTTTTCTTTTTTTTTTTCTTTCTTCCCCCCCCCTGCAAGGAATATCTTCTCCTACCTACCCCCCCCCCCCCCCACCCCCATCTGCAAAAATACAAACAAGAGACTTAGAAAACCAAAGCAAAAACTATCATCATCCTCTCCCCCCATCGTCCAACATCCATTGTTGTTAAATTTAACGTGGATCTTGAGGGATCTTGGGGGTTGGTATTCCCAATTTATTAGTTCTTCCCTCTCTCTGAACCAAGAGGGCTGCCGGGAACCCCCAGCTGTATCTTATGTTTGCTTGTCTCATTTGTTCCAATAAAGGTTTTAGTTGTCTACTCCGCGCCAAAGTCCCCGAAGACAAGTCTGTAAAGACTTGCAACGTTGTCCCGTCATATTGAGCTGGAGTCAGCCCTTTAAGTTTACTCAAAATCTTGGCTTTATCCTCATAAAGGTGACATTTTATAATCACATCTCTCGGTACCTCTTCCCTTAATCCTGGGGGTTTCCTCACTCTATGCACCCGATCTATCTAACTCTTCACCTTCCTCTCTTCCTAGTATAGGGTTAAATATCTTCCCCATTTTTGCTCCTAAATCTTCTTCTCCTTGCTGTTCTGACAAGGCTCTAATCCTCAAGTTTTGGCGTCGGCTTTGGTTCTCCTGTTCCTCCAGCTTAGATAAAATATCCCTGTGAACCTCTTGCATTTTTCTTGCTTGCGTTTTTAATCTCAAGTATTTCCTGGGCCTGTTTTCTCGTTAGTTCCTCTGCTTCTTCTATCCTCCTTAACAGGTGTCCCATATCCGCCCTTACAGTTGAAATCTCAGCCTTGATTGTATTTTCTAATTTCATAAACATTTCCTGCATTTCGCCTTTTGTTGGTATTTGAGAGTTATGCCTCTGCTCCCTTCTTTTACCCTCCAAATCTGAGTCCGTCTCCTCCCCGGAGGTATCTCCCTATACCCCGGCTGGTTTTCCTGCCTCTTTCTTCCTCTCTCATACACCCTGTTGTTTTTTTTCTAAGCCGGGGCTTTTTTGACTTGTTTCCTTGAGGTACTTCTGGATCGTGCTTGTATTTAAGCTCTCTTTTGGGGCTTTAGGGTCATTTGCTTTTTGCTTTCTTCCCCTCATATTGTCCCTCTTTGTCTTTCCCCTTCCCAGGATTCCCCCTTATTTAATTGCTTTTAAGAAATAGGAGGGGGGGGGGGAAGGTATACCGGAGTCAACACTCCTATCTTATTATCCCACCGGGAACGTATATGAATATCTATAAATGTCTGGGTCCTTTCCTCAGGGATGTATTCGCTAGTAATCAGCTGATAATGAGCTCAAATCTCAGTGCACCATACCGCCTGCTCTTCTCTGCGACCCAGTACTCATCCCTTTATGTCCATGCCTTTGCAATTTAAATCAGGATTAAATCAAAATTTAGATCACGTTGATGTATCCCACGGCTGGTATACTATTTAAAAGGCCACCAAACCAGATATCCAGGTGTCTTGTTCAAAGACTTACTCGGTACTATATGTTATACAATTGATCGTAATTTCTACAAGACAAAACAGATGCAAGCCATATTTTCAAACGTTACGATTGTTTCACCATCCTCATCATCAACATCAATGTCTCATCCTGTCTTGAGTATTCAGTCTGGGATGCACCCGCCCTTAATTGCAACAGTGACACTTTAACTGGGCTTATATCATTTGTTTCATTTGTTTCAAGGCAATGCGAAAAAAAAAGGATAGGACACAGTTCATAATGTAAAATAGTTCATAGCAGGTCTTTTCAGGGCTTTTCAGCATATGTTTCAGGAGAGTGCCTAATAGGAGCTCTGATTAGTTTTCCAATCCATCAGTCACCTCTGGCAAGTTTCTCATGTGGTCATACATTTTAAGCACTCATTCCAAACTCCAGGGTCCAAAGCTCCAGGGACTTCCTAATAATGATTGCACTTCTGTTACACTCCTGTTACACTATTACTAAGCATCTCCGACCTTAACAGGCCATGATATACCACTCAGGATGAAAGAAATACTTTTGATCTGACCTGTCCATAGCTCTTTCTTTCTTTCAAGCTCCTCAGTTCACAGGGAGATCGCAGAAGCAGAAGGGCAGGAGGGGGGGGGGGGGAGATCCGGGGTTCCACACGCTCCAGCAGGATCCTCTGCACCATCCACCGACAGTGCACGTCTCCGTGTCTCGCTAGCAGTGTTCTCAGGCTCGTGCGGGCAGGCAAGCGTGGGCAGCGGGGTGAGATACGGCTTCATTACGGAGCGCCGCGCTCTCTCACTGCTCTCAGCTCCAGCTGATTCGGCGGGACCTCCTCCATCCACTCGCGTAAGTGCCGCTGTCAGGCCCCTCCCCTCTCACGTACGATCCATGATGCCCCCCCAAAAATTTTGAGCACCAGCCGTCACTGTATAAGACATGTGTCTGTGAAAAGGTAATGTCTAGGGAAGGGAGAACTGCCTTCAAGTTGTATGCAATGCGGGAACTCGTACTGGATTTGCTGCAGAAGATCAGCAGTTATGAGATATGTGCTAAAACAACAAAACAATCATTCTTAAGAGGGTAGAAGCCCCATGGTTTACAACAAAAACCACAGTAATGTCCTTAAAAAGTCCCACACATCTGAGGATGGGATTTTAGTTGAAACACCAAAATGATGGAAAACAGAAAGAAAAGTCCATCTCCAAGAAAAGACCACCAGTGCAGAAAGAGCTTGTTAGCCGGTGACACCCCTTATGGTAAAGCACTCACCAGAACCCAATGGGTTAACAGGCACCTCTTTATAAATAGTCTTTCACTGGTATTCCTCTGTACCCAATTCCTGTGTCCTCATAGATTTTTCGGATTTAATACTTCACTCCCAGCAGCAAGTTCACATATAGAAAACAGCAAAAAGAGGTTCCATAGTGCAAACTGCTTTATTCTTTAAAAAATTTGTGCGCATATACACCATACGTACATAATCAATAAAAATTCATTCACAGAGATGTAACCACTAGAACAACCGGATTTGTCTCACCGCGGCTCCGGGCGTCTTAGATCGAATGCAGGCTCGGCTTCCACGGCGGGTCCCGGGACCCGCCGTGGAAGCCGAGCCTGCATTCGATCTAAGACGCCCGGAGCCGCGGTGAGACAAATCCGGTTGTTCTAGTGGTTACATCTCTGTGAATGAATTTTTATTGATTATGTACGTATGGTGTATATGCGCACAAATTTTTTAAAGAATAAAGCAGTTTGCACTATGGAACCTCTTTTTGCTGTTTTCTATATGTGAACTTGCTGCTGGGAGTGAAGTATTAAATCCGAAAAATCTATGAGGACACAGGAATTGGGTACAGAGGAATACCAGTGAAAGACTATTTATAAAGAGGTGCCTGTTAACCCATTGGGTTCTGGTGAGTGCTTTACCATAAGGGGTGTCACCGGCTAACAAGCTCTTTCTGCACTGGTGGTCTTTTCTTGGAGATGGACTTTTCTTTCTGTTTTCCATCATTTTGGTGTTTCAACTAAAATCCCATCCTCAGATGTGTGGGACTTTTTAAGGACATTACTGTGGTTTTTGTTGTAAACCATGGGGCTTCTACCCTCTTAAGAATGATTGTTTTGTTGTTTTAGCGCTGTCAATATGGTATATATTGGACAATAGATTCACGAGGGCTATATACTATATAATTTTTATGATTTATCTTTTGTATGATAGCAGCTTGCAAATTATATCATCTTTTGTTTCTGTGTGCGCTGGGATCGGTGGGGAATATTCTTAGCAATTTTTGTTTAGATTGTTTGCCAGTGATATCAGTACTTGTTACATAGTTATGAGATATGACAAAAGATGAGGAAAAGTGAAAACAAGGGCTGGAGGCATCTTTCAGATGGAGATGAGCATGCTCTGCAATTTATATCAGCAACAATATGCAGATTCCTGTGGCAGGAATGATAGGTGTATGTGAATAGCTGCAGCTGCTCGGTCCATACAAAACAATGACAGATTGACAGTGGCTGCAGCTATTCTCTGTGTGAACAATCACCAATAGCTGTGTCCGCTGTCAGTCTGTCATTAATTTGTATGGGCTGAGCATCCGCAGCTATTCATGACTAATTGCACAGCTGGGGATCGCCTGTAGTGATGGTTGTTGGCTGCTGTGTGTGCATCTACCCAGGATCACTGTGGGCAATTGCTGGTAGCGTGAATAGTCACAAATAGCTGCAGCCACTGTCAGCCTGTCATTGCATTGTACAGGCTCACCCTTGATGATTTGTATCGTTGGGTGCGCTAATCGCCCATATGAATGCAGCGTTAGGACCCTATTCACACCACAAGGCACCCATTAGAGCTAGACATACATGGTTTAAATCTTGGCAGGTTCCTATTAATGGGCAGGCTAAATGTACCAAGCTGACCGATCGATCAACTTTGGGTAAACCAGCCTGACGGATTTGCTTCTGATTATCACAAGTATCTGCTATAGCCGCTAGCGATAACCACTGTCTTTTTTCCCGGCAGGGCTTTCCCTGCGCCCCCACTGGGAGCAAACAGGGGTCCAGCAGGAGGGATTCCCCTGTCAACATGGTCTGTGTTTATGGGGGAATTGTGCTAATTTCTTTCCTGCATCCTGTGGTTGCAGGAACGACATGTGCACAGTCTATGACCAGCCTAACACACGCACGTTGTGTTTTTTGTAATGCGTTGGTGTGCATTTTACAAGTGTTGCGTTTGTGTTTAGGTTTTTTTATTACTTGATTTGTCTTGCTGTGCATTGCTTTCATGCACATTGCGTGCATTTGAAAGCATTGGGTTGCACTTTGCTGGAAAAAAAGTAGTGCATGTCATACTTTTTCCAGTGCTGGGCAAATGTAATGCACTGGTGTGAACTGCGTTCATAGCGAACCATTATTTTAATGCTGACTGCTGAAACGCGCCTCCCATCACCCCATCACACTATGAAAAAACTGACGTCTGTCCATCCCTAAAACAGTGAGCTTTATTTACTAAAATGGGAGAGTGAAAAATCTGGTGCGGCTCTGCGTAGAAACCAATCAGCTTCCAGGTTTTATTGCCAAAATGTAATTAAAGAAGCTGAAGTTAGAAGCTGATTGGCTACCATACACAGCTACACCAGATTTTGACTGCACATGTGTTAGTACATCTCCCCAAGTGTGTCTGAGTGACAGAGCCCTGAGAGTCACCAATAGGGATTGTCGCATGTTCAACTTGAACACCGGCTGTTCGCCCGTTCAGCAAAGCCAGAACTCTGTGGGCCGTTCGCGTCATATTCGTGGCGCGCTCACGGCCCACAGTGCACTGCGCTATCGCAGTGCATTGCTGGCTCATGATTGGCCAAGCATGCACTGTGACCCGCATGCTTAGCCAATCACAGCGCCCACAGCGAGGAGAGCCATAATTGGCTACAGGCAAGATGTGGCCAATTATAGCTCAGGGGGGTTAAGTACACACCTGAATCTACCCGTTATTGCTGGTGTTCTGTAATACAGGCATCTGCAGCAGTTAAAGTTGGTGTTGTGTGCCTCCTGCACAGTATACACCTGAAGCTACCCCCTTATTGCTGGTGTTGTTCAATTTCTGTAACTGTCAGGGCTGGCTTAGCCCTTCCTCCTCTGGGCAGGCCGCTCAGCTGTCGCCTAATTGTCAGCTCTCTACTCTTTCCACAGTTACCAGCTGTTCCCGATGATGCTCGTCTGACCTGCCTATTTAAAGCCTCCCTGCTCACTCTTTGCCTTCGCGTTGGTCACATCACAAGGAACCATCTCCTGCTGTTTGTTTCAAGACTGGCTTGCTGACATCCCTCCTGGCTTCTTATCCTGCTTGCAGTTGCTCTCCTCGGATCCCTGACTTCTGGCCTTACTGATTACCCAATCTGGTTTATGAACTTTGGACTGGCTGACTACCCGATCTAGCTACTGGACTCTGACTATGCTTGACTACGCTTTTTTCTATTTACCTTTTATTTTTATTAATAAACAAGTGTGATTTGATTGTACTTCTGTCTCAGTCTGTTTCATGGTTTCTGACAGTAACACATTCAGGCAGCGGCAGTAATTACAGTTGGTGTACTGTGTCATCTTCTCAGTGTGCACCGAAAGCTACCCAATTGCTGGTTTTCCCATCTCCCTGCAGGCCATTACGATGTCTGGAAGGCCAACAAGGAGAAGCAGACAGTCACGAGCCAATAAGAGGGTAAGCTGGTTCTGTGTCTAGAGACAACAGTGCTGATCGTGGACGCGGTGCATCATCATCAGCACATGGCCATGGGACACACTGGTCCTTATTTTCGGCAGCTGGACGTGTTGAGTCGCATCATGCCAAAAACTTGGTAGAGTGGATGACCAAGCCCTCATCATCCTCCCCATCCTCTCTCACCAAGGCTCAGAGTACTAGCAAAGCAGCTGCAAACTCATCCTCTTCCCTCGTTTTAATGTCATCAGTCACTCCTTCCCTAGACCCACCATGTCTTCCTGAGGAGTCCCCCGAACTGTTTGACCACAGTGTTGGGTACATGCTCCAGGAGGATGCCCAGCGTTTTGAAGGCTCTGATGATGATACCTAGCTAGAGGAAGGCAGTAGCGTGAGCGCAGAGAGAGGGGATGCTCAAGAAGGACAGCAATCTGGCAATCATTTTCCATTAGCTGCAGCATACTGCCAGGTTTGCTCCAGTGATGAAGAGGGAGGGGATGATGAGGTCACTGACTCCACGTGGGTGCCTGACAGGAGAGAGGAGGAGGCACATCTCCAATGAGGCAGGATGCCCTCTGGGGGCCAGCTTAGGGCCAGCACACTGACTGAATCACACTGCAGAGCTCCGCCTGTGCAGGGCGCTGCCTCTGCGCGTTATTCCAAAAGTTCTTTGGCGTGGGCCTTTTTTGAGATGAGTGCATCAGATCGCACCGCTGCTATCTGCAACATATGTCTCAAGCGTATCCTGCGTGGCCAAAACATCAGCTGCTTGGGCACCACATGCTTGACCAGACATATGTTGACCTGCCATGCAGCTCTTTGGCAAGCGTACCTTAAAGACCCACACCAAAGAACAAAGCGGACCTCTCCTTGCTCCTCATTGGCTGGGTTCTCCAACCCCACTATACCTTCAGTCCTCTCTGAAACCTGCACTTAGAGGAATGAAGGTGTAGAATTAGGTGTGTCACAGCCAAGTACTTGCGGGCACTCTGCTAGCAGTACACCAACGTCTGATTGTACCAGGCAAATTTCCCTGCCCCAGCTGCTGGACCGTCAAAAGAAGTTCACTCCCAGCCATCCACATGCCCATAGGTTGAATGCTAGCTTGGATAAATTGCTAGCACTTCAGCTGCTGCCTTTTCAGTTGGTAGACTCTGCCCCCTTCCGTGAGTTTGTGCAATGTGCGGTTCCTCAGTGGCAGGTCCCCAAATGCCCCTTTTTCTCACGGAAGGTGATTCTGGCTCTCTACTGGCATGTGGAAGGCAATGTCCATGCTTTGCAGTCAGCGGTATGGTGCATATTATTGCTGACACATGGTCCAGCAGGCATGGACAGGGACGTTGCCTATCTTTCATGGCCCATTGGGTCACTCTTCTGGCAGCTGGGAAGGATGCAGGACAAGGTGCAGTAGTGTTGGATGTTGTTCCGCCACCACGCCTCCAAAATGTGCTCCGTAGGTGTTCAAGAGGCTACACAAGTACGCTTGGAAAAAGATGCAATGTGGTGCTTGGGCTGGTTTGTTTGGGGGACAGGAGCCACACTGGGGCAGATATTTTGGCAGCTCTGCAGGAGCAGGCCGAGAGGTGGTTGACGCCACGCCAGCTTAAACCAGAAATGGTGGTTTGCGACAATGGCACCAACCTCCTCTCCACCCTCCGACGGGGACAACTGACCCATATGCCCTGTGTGGCTCACATCCTTAACCTGGTGGTGCAGTGGTTCTTGGGCAGGTACCCGGTCTTACAGGAGGTCCTCAGGCAGGCCAGGAAAGTCTGTGTGCATTTCCGCCGATCATTTAATGCCAGTGCACAGCTGGCTGGGCGCCAAAAGGAGTTGAACCTGCCCAAGAACTGCCTTAAATGTGACATGCCCACCAGGTGGAACTCAACATTGGCCATGCTGCAGTGGCTGCATATGCAGCAGAGGGCCAGAGTACCTGTGCGACTACAGCACCAGGGCCAGAGTACCTGTGCGACTACAGCACCAGGACAGGGTCAGGGGAGCTTGGTTTTTTTTCACCACGCCAGTGGGGCATGATCAGGGATGCATGCACTGTCCTGTCACCATTTGAGGAGGCCACGAGGATGGTGAGCAGTGACAGTGCATGCATCAGTGACACTATACCTCTTGTCCACCTGTTGGAGCATACGCTGCGTGGAATAATGCACAGGGCACTTGAGGCAGAACAGAGGCAGGAAGATGAGGACTTCCTTGTCTCTCAAGGCCCTCTTTATCCAGACAGTGTTTCTGCTGTCCCACCTATCACACAGGAAGAGGACGAGGAGGAGGAGGCTTGTGTCAGTATGGAGGTGGAGCCTGGCACTCAGCATCAGCAGCAGCAGTCTTTTAGGGATGATTTAAAGTCCCAAGAAACCCGTGGACTTGTACGTGGCTGGGAGGAGGTGGTTGCGGATCATGTTGTCCTTAGTGACCCAGAGGACTGCAGACCGAATGCCTCAGCTAACCTACGGTGCATGGCCTCCCTGATCCTGCAAAGCCTGTCGAAGGATCCTCGTATTCTTCAGATCAAGGAGTGGGACCAATACTGGTTGGCCATGCTCCTTGATCCACGGTACAAGTGTGAGACATCTCCGGGAGGCCTTGCAGAAAGGTCTGTGCAATGCGGTTCCAGAGACTGGGAGGTTACAATCTCCTGGTCCTGGACAACGTGGTGCTGAGGCTTCGGTCAGTCACAGAAAGAGCGGTGGAGAAGGTGGCCGTCTGACCGACGTGTTCAGACAATTTTTTAGTCTGCAGCCCCAAGGTATGATCGGTTCCAGCAACCATCGGCAGCGTCTAATTTACATGGTGCAGGAGCAAGGTCAGACTTGGACACCTTTCCCACCGAAAATCCTCTGGCTTACTGGGTCTTGAGGATGGATCACTGGCCAGAGCTTGCACAGTATGTAATTGAGCTACTGGCCTGTCCTGCATCCAGCGTTCTTTCGGAATGCACCTTCAGTGCTGCTGGAGGCTTTGTAACTGATCACAGGGTGCGCCAGTCCACCGACTCGGTTGATCGACTGACCTTCATAAAAAGGAATCAGTCTTGGTGTTAGGGTCCTGGTGTTGAAGCCCGACTTGTAGGAGGAGACCTCTCTTACAACGCTGGTTCAGGAGCCGCTGGAATGGGAACAGCGGTCTCGAGAGCACAGTGGGTAGGAGTGCCTGCTGGATAGGGCCGCTGGGACTGATAGCAGAGCAGAGATTCCTCTGGAAGGCTGAGCCACTTGGGGTTTCTAGAAGGCTGAGAAATGCAAGTAGCAGCTACAGAAGCCGAGGACTGAACAGGCAGCAGGCTGGAGCAGGGTCAGACGGTCCGGGTCAGTAGGCAAGCAGACAGGTGGTAACAGTAGACAAAAGAGGAGTCGGTAAAACTGGCAGAGGTCGGCAACGGAATCACAGGCAGGAGAGGTAGCGAGGTCAGGCAGGCCGGGTCGGGTTTGGAGAAGGCAGAGAAGTCAAGCGAAGCCGGGTCGGTAGCGGTAGCAGGTAATCAGGTTCAGGATCAGGTATTCAGGTACACAGGAGCTGAGACGAAACAGCGCCGCACCAGCGCACTTGGAGAACCTTTAAATGTTCAGTGGCGGCAAGTAGCGCACGCACACCACTCACGACCACGCAAACGAGTGCGCACACGAACGCCCACACGAACGTGCACACTAACGCGTAAACAAACGCGCACGCGAACGCGCAGGAAACACGCGCCGATGCCTGTGTGCATGCAGCTGTGCCTGTCCATCGCTGGTAAGTTCCTGACACTTGGATCTCCATCCTGCTTTATCATCGCTTGCTTTAACGGCATGGCTATTTAGAGCCAGGTATTGAGGAACCGGGATCTGTTGGACTCGGTGATCTCAACTATGTTGAGAGCACGGAACTCTTCTTCTCGGAAGATATATCATTGTACCTCGTACATTTCCATGTGTGAGGAGAAAGGATGGTATTGCGCTCCTTTCCTGTTTCTTCAGCAAGGAGTGGACCATAAATTGGCATCAAGCACCATTAAAGGACAAATATCAGCTTTGGCTGTCTTTTTTCAGCGACCCCTGGTGTCTCACTCTCTAGTGAGCACCTTTGTTCAAGGGGTGCAACATGTAGTTCCTCCGGTGCGTCCACCGTTATCCCTGTGGGATCTGAACCTGGTGTTATCTCACTACCCCCCTTTCTACACCCCTCTCCCCCACTCACCTTCCCCTCCCTCTCTCACTACACCCTCTCTTCCTACACCCCTCTCACTACTGTTTCACTACCCTCTCTACCTACACCCCCTCCTCCCTTTCATTCTCCCACCCTCTCTCTCCCTCTCTCTCTTACCCCCCTCTTTCCCCCTCCCTCTCTCCCCTTCCTCCATCTCTTTCCTACTTTCCCATCTCTCCATCTCTTGCTCCCTTTTAGACATAGATATACGGCAGCAAGGCAGCTCTGCTGCTCCAGATCACGCACCTAGTACATGATCTGACACTTCTGGGTAGGGAGTGCACACCGCCAGTGTTCTGTGACTAAGCACAGCAGATGTTGATCACCGAGTGCAGGTGTAGCAGTCGATCATAATGAATTTACAAAGGACAGAGCCCTGCCTGTGTAAACAAGGCAAAGCTCTGTCCTGTCAGCAGGGAAGTAATATATTTTCTTTACCTGTAAAGCAGGGATTAAAATCCATGACTTCCTTTAGTAAAAGCGCCAATCACAGTACACACAAACATTGGCTAGGCACACATTTAACCCTATGAATGCCTCTGATGTTTAACCTCTTCCCAGCCAGTGTCATTAGTACAGGGACAGTGTACATATTTTTAGCACTGATCACTGTATTAGTGTCACTGGTTCCCACAAAGTGTCCGCTAGTGTCCAAATGTCTGCCGCAATATCACAGTTGCTGATCGCCATTGTTACTAGTAAAAATTCTAGTATATATCCCATATATAACACACTATAACTTTTATGCAAACCGAACATGTAGCAGAATACATAGTTTTGATTTTTTTTCCATATGTTTTATAGCAGAAAGTAAAAAAAATTTTTTTTTTTGTGTAGCTGCGGCTTGAGTGTGGGCGGGGACACAGGGGGCCCTGGGATCTCCTATTGCCCTGAGGCCCCATGAGTTGTCAGTCTGTGCCTGGTATGGGCTGCTCAACCTAAAATGCCGGGCCTATTTGTCCCAATCCGGGCATGCCCCCACCTATATTCTATCTGTATACTCCACTCCCCACCTATATACTATCTGTACACTCCCCTCCCGCATACTATCTGTGTACTAACCTCTTCCCACCTATATACTATCTATTCCCCCTATATACAACACATAGGGTTGCCACTTTTTCTTCAAGCCAAACCCGAACACTTTAGCATTCTGCAAAGGATTGTTAAAGACCTAGGACACCTTTGGGTGCTCCATGGAGAATAGTAATGTGGCTTGCATAGTGCCCCCTCACCCTCCTATCAGGCACTGTTCTGAGCTACATTACTGCCTGAATATTGTGTCCAGGTTTCAAGTGGACTGAAACCTGGACACATGATTCAAAATCTGAACTGTCCAGGTGAATCCTGGACAGGTGGCAACCCTAACGACACATTTCTTTCTGCATTGCTTACAGGAGAGTCAGTGTGTATGTATGTGTGTCTTTATATGTATATATATATCTATATATGTATGTATGTATGTATATGTATATAACCACCTCCATGTATAATATGTATGGAGAATGTCAGATCTTATTCTATGTCCCAGTATAGTCCCAGTAAAAATCCAAAGTGGATAATGTGTGCTCGGTGCTTAGGATAATATCATCAATTATATCTCACACAGATGCACTCACTATACTATACATACTAAATACAAGGTCATAATTGTCTGAAGAAAAATTCATAAACAACCAAAAAACAGGTAAGTAAAAAAATAAGACAATCAGATCCGCAGATATAAATCAGTATAACAAATCCAGAAATCTGTTCAGAGTATCCACTCCAAAATGTGACTTCAGTCCCTGCCCCCCCATAGTATATATTATATTCCCCCCCCCCCCCCCGAATTACTTTGGTTCATCGTTGACTGCTTTGTTTATTGGGCCTCTTGCCATGTCAAATTTTGATACTGTGGGGAGAATTTTCCTTAGCAGTTGGCAGAATTTGTTGTTGCAGTTTTCATGGCCTACACTGGCTGCTGGCATTACCAGAGACAATTTTTTTAAGGCCCCTTCATTCCTATCATTCATGTATGGGGTAATATTACATTATTAGGCATGGTATTGCTCCATGTTGTGCCAGTTTTACCTATCTATTGTTTGGTCCAACATTGTTCCCCCTTTTTCTGGTTTTGGCTTGTCACATACTTTGTTCTTATTTCTAGTTCTTGTTTGGAGCTGTTTCACTGCAAGGTGAATTACTAGGTTTTCAAATTTGTCCATGGGGTTGTTGGCATTGTTGTCTGCCACAGTGGTCTTGAGGGAGATAACAGTATTTATTAAGACCTGATGGGGTTAATTTAAATGATTCGCCTAAATATGTTCACCTCGGCCTACAATTTGGTGTCGAGCAGGTGCTGGCTGCGGTGGGGCACTCGTCAGTGTATCACTGACTTGCATGTGGCGGTTTTGACCTTGCCAGCAATTGATGTTGCTTTATGGGCTATGCACTCAAGTTAAATTCTGGGGTCAGTCTAATGCCTATCTGGCACTAATGGTAAGAACAGGCCTCTTGCACTATGTGAGTTTATGTTTATGGGTGCATACGGTATACTATGACTGGCATGTTGTTTCGTAAATTCTTGGGTCAGTCTAATGCCTGTCTGGCACTGATGGTAAGGACAGGCCTCTTAGACTATGTGAGTTGATATTTATGGGTGTTCATGGTATACTGTGACTGGCATTGTTTGGTACATTTGGAAAGTTGTACTTTTGCAAAGTTTAATAAAGCTGCGGCCTTGCCCTATTTCCAACTTAATCAGCTTCTGTGTCTTTTTTTTTTGGGGGGGGGGAGGTATTGGTTTATTAGTTGGTGATAAATGAGCCTATGCTTCTCAGCAGTCATGAAGGCCCCTTGAACTGCCTTTAGGAAAAGGGAGCCTTGACTGTTGGAAGCATGGCATCACCGTGGGTGTGAACCTAAAAGGCAAGCTAAGTAGTTCCCTTAGGATTGGCTACAAGATCTGAAGGTTCTGGGTGCAGCCTGAATTCCAGAAAAAGGCTATGCTGAGGCACATCCAACTGCTCTGAGGAGATTCAGCTGTCATGAGAGTTGCCCACCCTCCCGTTGGGATGTTTTGTCACAGATTTATTGACGGTTTTGACCTTGCCATCAATTGATGTCGCTTTATGAGCTATGCCCGCAAGTTAAATTCCGGGGTCAGTCTAATGCCTGTCTGGCACTGATGGTAAGGATAGGCCTCTTAGATTATGTGAGTTTATATTTATGGGTGCTCATGGTATACTATGACTGGCATTGTTTGGTACATTTGGAAAGTTGTACTTTTGAAAAGTTCAACAAAGCTGTGGCCTTGCCCAGCTTAATCAGCTTCTGTGTCTTTTTGGGGGGGCAAGGTCTTGGTTTATTAGTTGGTCATAAATGAGCCTATGCTTTTCAGCAGTCATGTTTTCAGCTTCTAGTGTCTCCATCTCTCCCTAAAAAAACTCCATTACAAATGTAATAAAGACAAGTTCAAGGTAGTGTAACATTTCTTAGGTCTGTGGCAATAATAATTCCAGCCTGTAACTGTTTTCTAACAAAACTGTACATTCAGTTATTTCCATGGCAGAAATATGAAATGTAAGTGAAGTCAACTTTTAGAAGGCAAACAGGTGCATTAGGAAATAGAGTGGCCAAGCACAGAAACATCACTGAACACTGTATTTATTTACAGTTTATATTGGTCTCTAGAGACAAAGCACAAGCCGTTCAACAATGAAAAATAATTAATGCATACATGGTTCGAATTTTAAAAGAATTTTCTTTAGAAAATCGCATCTAAGAATTTTCGTACGAATTTCGCACCATTAGTGGGCTGCAGCAGCAGCAGATTTTTATGTGGCAATCAAATTTGAGGAATCGGACATGTTGGAATTTTTTTGAAAAAAATAACGATTTTCTAATCAATGATGGGAGAATCGTGCGAAAAATGTAATAAGAAAAAAAATGCGCATGTGCAAGAAAAGAAAATTTATGGAGAGAAAAGAAGATTCCCCGCCAATTATTGTCTGTAGCAACATGAGGTGAAATTGAAGGCTTGGTCGGCTGAATTTCAAAAATGAATGGTGGCATCATCGGATAACAAAAAAACCGAACTTTCTGATGTTGAAAAAAAAATTTGTTCGAACTTCGACCATGCATGGCATGTAAAAATCTATGTTTTTCAATGAGGCAAAGAAGGACTTCACTGCTTAAGGCCTTTGATAGTAATGACAATATGAGTAGAACAGACTCCCCATTGTCTATTTGGAGCAGTGGCGGCCCGCCCATAGGGGGCGCCCGGGTGCCGCCCCCCCTCCCCCTAGGTGTAAAAAAAAAAAAAGTAAAAAAAAAAAAAGAAAAAGAAAAAAAAAAGTTAAAAAAATAATAATAAAAAAAAAACGGGCCCTTTAAGACATAAAAAAAAAAAAAATGTCATTTAACAATTTAACATAGTGTACTGTGGCGCTGGTCACAGTGCACTATGAGAAGCGCCACGTTGATGCAATCACAAGATTGCATCCATGGCGCTTCATTTGCGGGTTAAAAACCCGCCTTGCGGCGCACTGCAGAACGCCGACTAGCTTCCGCCCGTAAAATCACTGTGATTCTACGGGCGGGAGCATTGTCATTCTTAGACAGGCAGGTCACTTCCGGCTTTCGGCTGCTTCACGAAACCCGGAAGTGACGTTGGCAGCTCCGTTCCTCAGCCCGAGCGGAGCTGCAAGACAGTGAGGCAGGAGGTGAGTCACCGCATAAAGGCTTTCTAGTTTCTAGTTTGAGAATGTTCACGCATTTAGCTGAATGAAAGCTTTCACAGCCAGAAAGGTTTCCCCAGGCCAGGCGACTTTTGCCGTGGCCAATCAGAGAATGAGCTCTGAAGGGGGAACTCCACGCCAAATTTCTGAAAAAAATTTGACGTGGGTCCCCCCTCCGAGAGCATTCCAGGCCCTTAGGTCTGGTATGGATTCCAAGGGGAACCCCCTACGCCGAAAATACGGCGTGGGGGTCCCCCCCCAGATCCACACCAGACCCTTATCCAAGCACGCTACCCGGCTGGCCAGGAAAGGGGGTGGGGACGAGCGGGCGCCCCCCCCTCCTGAGCCGTGCCAGGCCGCGTGCCCTCAACATGGGGGGTGCCTTGGGAGACGGGGGCCACACGGCCCCCCCACCCCAAAGCACCTTGTCCCCATGTTGATGAGGACAAGGGCCTCTTCCCGACAACCCTGGCCGTTGGTTGTCGGGGTCTTTAATAAGGGGGCCCCGGATACCGGCCCCCCACCCTATGTGAATGAGTATGGGGTACAATGTACAATTCACCTGTGAAAAAAAGTACAAAAAAAACACAACACAGGGTTAAAATATTTTATTGCACAGCTCCGGGGGTCTTCTGTCTTCGGGGGTCTTCTCGCCGGACTCCTCCGCTATCTTCTTGTAGCTCTTTTACTAGCGGAGGAGCCCGGCATTCTTTTTTGTCGCCGCGGCCTCTTCTTCCGACTTCGGGGGTCTTGTCCCCCTCTTCGGTTCTTCTGCCGGGCCACCGCGCCTTCTTATAGCTCTTTTACAAGCTCTTCTGTCGCCGCTGCCCGTTCTTCTTCTTCTTCTTCTCCAGGAGATGTTGACTCGACGATCTCTCTGGCCGGAATGCCAAGGACGCGCTGCGCTGCCACTTATATAGGGACAATGGGGCGGTGTCACATGGGTTGATGTCACATGGGTTGGTCACATGGGTTGATGTCACATGGTGACCCCGCCCCCTTACGATGTCACAGTCCCGGAGGATGCTGGGACTGTCGCCATGTGACATCAACCCATGTGACCAACCCATGTGACATCAACCCATGTGACACCGCCCCATTGTCCCTATATAAGTGGCAGCGCAGCGCGTCCCTGGCATTCCGGCCGGAGAGAGCGTCGAGTCAACATCTCCTGGAGAAGAAGAAGAAGAACGGGCGGCGGCGACAGAAGACCGGGCCACCGCCTGTAAAAGAGCTATAAGAAGGCGCGGTGGCCCGGCAGAAGAACCGAAGAGGGGGACAAGACCCCCGAAGTCGGAAGAAGAGGCCGGCGGCGAGGAAGAAAGCCGGGCTCCTCCGCTAGCAAAAGAGCTACAAGAAGATAGCGGAGGAGTCCGGCGAGAAGACCCCCGAAGACGGAAGACCCCCGGAGCTGTGCAATAAAATATTTTAACCCTGTGCTGTGTTTTTTTTTTTCTTTTTTTCACAGGTGAATGGGTAGGGGTACATTGTACCCCATACTCATTCACATAGGGTGGGGGGCCGATATCCTTATTAAAGGGGGCTCCCGGATTCCGATAAGCCCCCCCCGCAGACTCCGACAACCAACGGCCAGGGTTGTCGGGAAGAGGCCCTTGTCCTCATCAACATGGGGACAAGGTGCTTTGGGGTGGGGGGGCCGCACGCCCCCCCTCCCCCAAGGCACCCCCCATGTTGAGGACACGCGGCCTGGTACGGCTCAGGAGGGGGGGGGCGCCCGCTCGTCCCCACCCCCTTTCCTGGCCGACCGGGTAGCGTGCTCGGATAAGGGTCTGGGGGGACCCCCGCGCCGTTTTTTCGGCGTAGGGGGTTCCCCTTGGAATCCATACCAGACCTAAGGGCCTGGTATGCTCTCGGAGGGGGGAACCCACGCCAATTTTTTTTTCAGATTACATAAGGGGCGTGGTTTATGAGAAGTGAGAGGGGCCAAAATGATGGGCGGGGCCTGGCGCCCCCCCATCCAAAAACTTCACCAGCCGCCACTGATTTGGAGAATCAAAAAAAAAATCACAATACTTACTGTGGGCCAATTTTACTGAACGATATGAAAGTATGCCAGTCCATGAGAGGAGCATGTGGGGGAGGAGAGGAGCACGGTGGGACCAGAGGAGCATGTGTGATATTAGAGGAGCAGGGGGGTACCAGAGGAACAGGGGGGTGTAGAAGAACAGTGGAAAACAGAGGAGCATGTGGGGAAGGAGAGGAGCACAGGGGGACCAGAGGAGCATGGGGAGTACCAGAGAAGCAGGGGGGACCAGAGAAACATAGGGCGGCACAGTGGTGTAGTGGTTAGCACTCTCACCTAGCAGTAGAAAGGGTCGCTAGATCAAATCCCAACCACGACACTGCCTGCCTGGAGTTTGCATGTTCTCCCTGTGCCTGCGTGGGTTTCCTCCCACAATCCAAAGACATGCAGGTAGGTTAATTGGCTTCTGTCCAAAATTGGCCCTAGTATGTGAATGGGGACCTTGGATTGTGGGCTCCTTGACGGTAGGGACCGAGTGTGCAATGTACAGGTATAGGGACAATTGTAGACACTCAGTCAGGTTGAACTGGATGGACTGGTGTCTTTATGCAACCTTACTAACTATGATACTAACTATGAAACATGGGGGTTACCGGAAGAGCAGGGGGGGAACTGAGTAGCATGGGGGAGGGGACAACAGCCACAGCCTGGGAGTTTCTCACTTTCCTGCCTAATCTTGTCCTGTTACAGTGGGGGGCAATCTGATCCTTTGCCCCGGGTGAAAGAATGCCTAGCTTTGCCACTGATCAGGAGACTGGCTTCATTGCATAACCTGCTGGTACAGAACACCACAACGCCCACATCTTACGTTGCAAGTCTTTTCTTACATTTGTTTGAGATGTGGTCAAGATGGGGGAGGAGCTAAGCGAAGCTGCTGAGCAGACATGGATGCTTAGAGCTCCGCTGTCACCAAGCTGAAAGCGGCCTTCTCTCCACGAGTCACGGACGAATACAGCATCTCCACTGAAACCTGCCTACTATTTAGCCTGCAGGGCACAAGCACGTGTAATGTTTAATGGGAAAAAGGTGAAACTTAAACAACTATCAGGCAAAGAAAACCTGACTAAAAATTCTTCTAAAATGGTGGCAGCACAATCCTCCCACTCTGCATTACCCCAGAGGCAGAAATTGAAAGGGAACTCTGATGCCCCGTACACACGAGAGGACTTATGTCCGACAGACTTCCAAAGGAGTTCCGCCGGAGTTCCGCCGGAGTTCTGACAGACTTTTCGGCCGAACGGACTTGGCCACACACGATCACACTAAACTCCGACGGATTCGAACGTGATGACGTACGACCTGACTCGAATAAGGAAGTTCATAGCCAGTAGCCAATAGCTGCCCTAGCGTCGGTTTTAGTCCGTCGGAGTAGCATACACACGAGCGGAGTTTTCGAAGGGGACCGGGTCCGGCGGAGTTCCTTCGGGAAAATTTGAAGCATGCTTCATTTCTAAAGTCCGTCAGACTTTGGCGAATCAAAAGTCCGTTGCAGCCCACACACGATCGGATAGTCTGACGGACTCGGTCCTTCGGACTTTGGATGTTGAAAAGTCCGCTCGTGTGTACGGGGCATGACTCTTCTCCCTTACAATATATTGACTCTGACCATGAATTCAGAATGACCCCTATAACATTACAGAATATCCCTAATGGCTCAGATCTTCTTAGTCAGTTCGAACGTGTCTTACAAAAAGCCCTCCAAAATACTTCAGACACAATAACTGAAAAACTGACAAGGGAAATTTGTGAGGTAGGGCCCCGCACATGAATATTAGAACACAAAATGGAGGAAATAAATGATATCACCAATACTCATGCTGATGAGTTAGAAGCCCTTAGGCCGCGTACACACGCGGGGACTGTTCGCCCAACTTTGTCCGCTGAACAGTGTTTCAGCAAACAGTCCGCTCGTGTGTGGGCTTTCAGCGGACAGTTTCAGCGAACAGTCCGCTGAACAAGGTTTTTCGGAAATTCCGAAAAACTGTCCGCTGAAACCTTGTTTCAGCGAACAGTCCCCTCGTGTGTAGGCTTGTTCGTCAAACTAAGTTCCGCGCATGCTCAGAAAGGATTTACACGCCGAAAGTTATAATGCAGTGTATAGGACGTCGTATTTTTCGTCCCGTCGTACGTGCCGTTCACGTCATCGCGCACGGTTTCAGCAAACTGTTCGTCCGTCGTGTGTGGCCATGTCCGTCCATGCTAATTTTGAGCGGACTGTTTGCCGAAACTGTTTGACGGACAAAGTTGGGCGAACAGTCCCCGCGTGTGTACGCGGCCTTAGAGAAGAAAATTCTTCCCTTTACACAAGCTTAGAAGATTTTGAAAACAGAGCCAGGAGATCTAACTTGCGACTCCATGGTATACCAGAAACCATAATAGATCTACAATCAACAGTAACAGCACTCTTTCAGGAGTTAGCTCCATCGTTATCCATTAAACGCTTGGAGATGGACAGAATCCATAGAACTCTGGCCCCCAAAAAGGAAGATGGGCCCCCCAGGGATTTTGTAATAAAATTACATTATTTCAGAACAAAGGAGCAACCAATAGAAGCAGCGCGTAATAAGGATGCATTGACTTTTCAAGGTCATCGTTCTCAAATATTCCAGGACCATTCACAACAGACTCTCCTCAAGAGAAACGAGATGAAGTCACATCTACAGGTACTCCAATACCACCACATCCCCTATCGTTGGTGTTTTCCATTTGCTCTTCAATTCACTCATAAAAGTACCACATACACCTGCAAGAAAATTGACGACCTTCTATCTGCAATCCATGAACTTCGATTGACAATTCCAGAAAACACAACAGAAGATTCAAACGCCGAGCATCATCAAGCTCACCCAATACTCAACAAGAAAATCCTATTCAACAAGCCCTATCCAGTACCAACAAGCGGAGTAGTTTTGCATCACCTCCATCAAATCCTGAAGAACAATTGGACTGAAATCTTCTATGATGATATTGCACATATGAAACTTCTTACTTATTGTCACTAAATTAATGGTTACAATTCCTAGGTAATCTCAAAGGATAAGATCAAACAATCTTTCCCCTGATGAGAGCTTTATCCTTACAAATTCATAAATATAGAAGTTTATTAAGTTTATTGTAATATTCCACAGATTACCTATCTGTAATGCACCAACACCATTCTTTAGGTTTATTAAGTTTAATATACTGCCTTTGCTTATAGTGTATGAAATAACACAGAGTTACAGGTAAACACTCCTATTAATGTTCCTAATAATAACAAAAGTATTATTAGTGACTCATATTGTTTTATAATTGTTTGTATGATCTTTGAGGAGGCTGCCTTTGTCCCGGAGACAATCTCCTGCACCTCTCACTTGATCCTCTAGTAGTCAGACTTACTGACGGATACTCTTTGGACTATTTGTACCCACCGGCTGGTGATATTGCACCACCCCTTGGATACTAGCACCACATAGGAAATAACTTCCTCTATATTTCATAACAACTTCTCTTCTTAAGTTCTAAAACCAGATGTCATGGTTATGCAGTGATCTTCCTGTGTTTGCTTACCTCCTCTCATGTGTTCTGACTAAGAGGCCAGCCACTTCCACCTGGTGGTTTTTATAACCTCTCCTCTAAGCGTGGCTCCACCCCAGGCCCTATCAGGGAACCCTATATTAATCTGTGCACTGCAAGCCATCGGTGCTGACAGGGCGGCTGATAAGCCAGTACAGCTGACCCTGTTGTACTGGGCCCGGCCAACAGGGGGGGCCCGAGCAATCTTAACAGCATTTAGAATAATAAAGAAAAAAGTCTGACTGCACAGGGCTGACCAAGGGAGGAGGAGAGCATCACCCCAGGAGCCTGGATCTCAGATAACATGGGTCTATGGATAAGAGAAGAGCGGACATGTATTCCTATCAGCACCCGAGCCTCCCTCCCCCCTTCTCGGGAAGGACAGAACACCAGAGCTCTCCTCAAGGCAAGATAACAGGTGACAGATAGCATTCTTCTCCTGTGATCACCATTGTTCTGCCTCTGTACAAATCTGTGCTGTAAACTTGCCCTGTACCTCAACAGGACAGGTCTGGTGGAAGTGAAACTAAGTTCAAGAATATGTTAGGAAAATAATGGGGCTTTTCAGGTACTACACACAGATGCATTTCACAAAATCGTTCTTTTAATATATGTGTATGTTGAATATATTTATATAGCACCTGAAAAGTCCCAGTATATTCCTAACATATTCATAAAGTTGAGTATTAGGCTGGGTTCACATTGCAGCGATGCGGGAACGCCGCAAATCCATGGCGGGTTCCCGCATCGCATGCCTCCCGGCGGCAGTTCACACTGCCCTATGCGAACTGCTGGGAGTGTCAGTGAAACGTTAATGACACCCCCAGATCAGTTCGCATATCGCAGTGCGATCTGCAAACTCGGACAGGAATCGGATCGCATGGTGTGAACACCGATGCGATCCGATTCTGCTGCGGACCAAAAAAAGGGTCCTGTGCGAGTTTGGGCCATGTGCGATGCGAATTCAGCCATACTATCTGTATGGCTGAACTCGCATTGCACAGAGATCAGATGTGATTTGCACTGCAGTGCGGTGCGAATCACATTCGTTTTCATAAACCGCTGCAGTGTGAACCCAGCCTTAACAGCAAAGAAAGTGTGTTCACTTACCTGTTTCCATGCTCCAGCCAGCTGCAGAGCCCTCCTCCTCCACCAAACCTCAGCCTCATCACATCGCAAGGGGGCTGAAGTGTGAGCAACTGGGCTTAGGTGTCCGTTTGTGAAGCAGTGATCAGCAGTGATCCAGAGGATCACCGCTGATCACAGCCCATAAACAGTTTATGAACCAGAGATAATCGGGGGAGAAGTGTTTGAACTTGTTCTCCCGCTGATTATCTCCACACACTGAGAATCCTCATTGAATGACACCGTAACAGCCAGTTTATGACGCTGCAATCGGAGCGCTTCACTGGTGATCTGTGTCAGAATTCACACTCCCCGATTCACCAGCTCAGAGGTGGAGAATCGGGGAGTGAAGAGAGAATGTGGGGGGATCTGAGGAGGAAAGAGGAAGATAATTAACTTCCTTATGCCTCGTTCAGACCCCCCAACACTGTAACCATGTCCCCCTGCCATATTTATGTGTGTGTATATGTATTTTATATATATATATATATATATATATATATATGTCTGTGTGTATACATGTATATATTATGTAGGGGGACTCTTTATTTTACTAACATTAATCACACCGTGTGTCAGTGTATTGAGCTGTGATAATTTATCACTGCTTAATAAATTGACATTTCTGTGTATCAGTGAATTTCTAGTACTGTAATCTCGTAAAGTCTCATGAGATTGCAGTATTAGGGGTTGTTCTCCAGTGTTAGAAGCGTTTGTAGATCGCTTCACTCCTCCAAGGGTGAAGCGATCTACTCTGCTTTATAAACTGGCATAGAGAGGAGAAAGATCTCCTCTGTGAATGCCGGAGAATGAAGCAGTGAATAGATTTCACTGCTTCATAAAAGGACACCATAGTCAGTAAAACATACACAAGCGCTGTAGGGAACCATTCAGCGCTGGAAGAAGCCAGCTAAAGCAAGAAATTGGGTAAAGCTGGGTACACACACATCAAAATTCAGTTTAGTAGTAATCGGACAAATTTTGATCTATGTGTAGCCCTCCGTGTTAGAAGCCAATCATTATACCACCTTAGTATATTCATATGCCATCCCACATACTGACTCCTACCACCTTTGATCACTTCAAATCACTGAAGTGGTCATTGTGGTTAGAGTGTTCCTTTAATATCTCTCAGAAAAAGTTAACCTTTGTATACTGATTCCACTTCATTTGATCATCATCTAGTTGTGGTAAATTGGTGGGGGGGGGGGGGGGGTGGGGGTGCTGTCTGTATACCTTAGCCTCTCGGGGCCAGGGATGGGGCTAAAGGGGGCCCCGTCAGGTAGGCTGTACGGGGCCCTGTGATTTCTATCAGCAGCCCTGGGTGCTGATCAACCATTGTGTATTCATTGTGTGTTTGGCTTCCTGGTTCCTGCTTGCCGTGTGCTATATGTTTGACTCTGTTACTGACCTTGGTGTGTTCTCAATGATTCCTGTCTGCTTGTAACCTTGATCTTTTGCATGTCCCTGACATCCCTGTCTGCCTATGACCCTGAACCTTTGGCGTGTACTCTGTTGTTCCTGTCTGCTAGTTGCCCTGACCTCTACCATATCCCCTTACTATCCTTGTCGTTCCAGCCTGCTGCTTCCTTCTCCTGTAGTCTACTGTGAGCATGAGCTGTGAGACCCTAGGGGCCGCGACCTGGAGCCAGACTGCAGCGAAGTCCATCCTCACCACTGGAGGCTCTGGCGAAACACCCGCTGGCTCTTAGACTCCGCGCCCTGGGGAATCTATGCTCCAGCTTCCATTGAGATCTGTGTTAGTGATCCTGTAGACCTGTGTCCTGAATGTCCCTAGGTACAATCCGCAGCAGTCAGTCCTAAGGTCCACTACCTAGCGGTGCACTTCTGACTCCTACAGAGTGCATCTGTCACCTGGTCTCAGGTGACCTGACACCAGAACTTACTTATACCCTCAAGATTATATGGCCCTAGCCTCTACGAAACAAAGAGCAGTGCTAATTGCATTTCATAACACCTTCACTCTACATAAGGAAATAAAGGATCCTGAAGGACGTTATATAATAATTACTGGTCTTCTGTTAGATAATGAAATAACCATAGTTTCATACTACGCCCCCAATAGAAATCCTCTTTTGTTGCTCTCACATCTGTTCTCAGTAGTGGAATCACATAAAAAGGGTACCCTCATGATGTGTGGAGACTCAAATCAAATAATATACCCAATTCTAGACAAATCCCCTACACCACTACAACCTCAACGCCTTAATTTCCGACAGCTCCTTGATCAACATTCTCTCATTGACTCTTGGCATGAACAAAATCCTAAAAGAAGACAATATACATTTTATTCTCATCCTCACAACACATTTTCTCGTATAGACCACCAATAGGCACTTCACCACAAATACAAAATTCCTTAATCATACCAAACCATATGCATGGTCAGACCCCAATAAGGTCATGAAAACCTTCTCATCCTTGATCCCAAGGCCTAATTACCGATCCTGGAGTATAAAAGACAATTTATTAGTTGACCTAACATATCGTCTAAAAATTGAAAAAAACATTCAAGATTATATTGCGAATAATTTACCAACAGATACAAATCCACTGACATTATGGGAAGCTCTGAAACCATCTATTAGAGGAGTCTGTATCAGCCAATCTGTCAGGGTCGTTACCTGGTTGGTCGCGGTGCTGCCCGTGTTGGTGCGCGCCGATGTCCTGCGGTGCGTGCTGGGGTGCGTGTTCCTGTGCGTGCGGTGTTGCGCGCTCCTGTGGGCGCTGGTGCGCGTCGGTGTGTGCCCTCACGTGCCCCTGCTGGCGCTGGTGCGCGTCAGCGCGCGGTGGTGGGCACTTCGGGTACCGCAGGTGTGTCTGCCGGCGTTCGGGGGCGCGCGCGCGCCTATGCGCGCGCCCGCGGGTGCGCGCGCGCCCGCGCGCGTGTGCGCGCTGCTTGGCGCCAAACGGCCTATTTAGGTCTGCCACTGACATCTCCCAGGTGCTGCCTGATCAACAGCTTCTCGGTTCCTGTCCCGTTGTTCGTATCCTGTGTTCCTGTTGCTATCTCCTGACGACCCGGCTTTCCCTTGACACCGCTGACCTCTGCCTGCATCTGACCTCGGCCTGTTTGACCTCTCTTTTGCCTGCTCCTTCTGTGCCTCTGCTGCCCGCCTGTTGCCGTACCCTGCCTGCACCCGGACTTGCCTGCTCGGCTCCTGTTCTGTACCCAGTTTGCCTGTGTCCTATCTACACACCTACTGCCGGAAGCTTCCTGCAAGTTCCTGCTCCTGGAGCCATATCACAGGCTCTCTTACCACTCCGCACTCTCAGCCACCTGTCTGCTCTATCAGGGGTTGTAAGTCGGACACGTACGGGAGACCACCCTCTGCCCAAGCGGACTCATCGGTTCGGTAAGTGCCAGCCTGACAGTATCAGGCAGCCATGACTGAGTCCGGGCAGGGGGCCTCCCCTATGGATGAGTTATGCAGACATTTGGCCGGTCTGACCCAAGCCGTGAAGAGTCTCCAGGATGGCTACTCAAGGTTGGAGGAGCAAGTCCAAGCCTTGTCCTCCTCATCTAACCCTCAAGGAACCTCCCCCACCGGTCTTCCATCTGCACCCTCCGTAGTGATGCTTCCTCCAGAGCCAAGGGTACCTACACCCGAGAGGTTTTCCGGCGATCGCACCAAGTATCGTGCGTTTCGCAACTCCTGCGAACTGTACTTCGCACTGCAGCCCCGGACATTCTCTCTAGAGGCAACCAAGGTGGGCTTTGTGATATCCCTGTTGTCCGGCGAGCCTCAAACCTGGGCCCATCGTTTACTGGAGCAGAAATCTGGAACCCTAGATAGCCTTGACAACTTCTTCTTGGCCATGTCTCAGCTCTATGAGGACCCTCAGTTGACTGCGACTGCAGAAGCCGCACTACACTCTCTCCAACAAGGTCGCAGAGCGGCCGAGGACTATGCAGTGGAGTTTCGCCGTTGGAGCTCCGACACAGATTGGAATGACGCCGCCTTGCGTCACCAATTCCGGATGGGACTTTCTGACCCCCTTAAGGATGAGTTGGCACGGGTAGGAATACCACAAACCCTGGATGAGTTAGTCAACCTCTCCATTCAGATTGACCGCCGGTTAAGGGAACGCCGGTCGGAGAGGTCCTCCAGCCACTTCCGTCCCACCTGGGTGCTCCCCAAGGTTCCCAGTTCTGCTGGTCAGTTCTCTTCTACCTCTTCTGCTCCCGCTCTGGAAGCTCCGGAACCAATGCAGCTCGGGTTACTCCGGCCCTCGTTGACCCCTGAAGAAAAGCAGCGCAGACGTACCCTTAACTTATGTCTCTACTGTGGTGAACCTGGGCATTATGTCAGGGCTTGCCCCAACAAGACACGTAAGTGTGTTTCCTCTTCCTTCACGTGTGCCTCTGTCCTACGAAAACCCAGTTCTCACCTTGCCCTTCTCCTCACTTTGCAGCTTCCAGGAGGGAGTTTTCCAGTGTCAGCCATCATTGACTCCGGAGCATGCAGCTGCTTTATCGATCTGACTTTCGCTGCCAACCATCACATCTCGCTCATACCCAAGGCTCAGGGGCTTGCTGTACATCTAGCCGATGGCTCCGCCCTTAGTTCCGGTCCTGTCACTCAAGAGACTGTTCCTCTGCTGGCTACTATGGGCACCTGTCACCAGGAGCACCTGCGTCTGGATGCCATCTCCTCCCCCTTGTTTCCAATTATCCTGGGGATACCCTGGTTGCAGGCCCACAATCCAAGCATTAACTGGGCCACAGGAGAAATCGAGTTTCTTTCCGATTACTGTCAACAACACTGCTTGGCCCGACCGACATGCAACTCCTCTTCACTTCTCTGTTTGGATGTCGATCCAAAATTGCTTCAGACCGTTCCGGAACCCTACAAGGACTTTGTGGATGTTTTCAGCAAAAAAGGCGCAGATATTCTTCCCCCCCACAGGCCTTATGACTGTCCTATTGAACTGTTACCAGGTACCGAAGTCCCCTTTGGGAGAATTTTTCCATTAACGGAACAGGAGTTAGGCACGCTGAAGGAGTATATTGACGAAAACCTAAAGAAAGGGTTTATCCGTCCGTCTACTTCCCCTGCCGGTGCTGGCATTTTTTTCGTCGAAAAAAAGGACCATTCCTTACGTCCCTGCATTGACTATCGGGAATTGAATAAGATAACTGTCAAAAACCGTTACCCTTTACCCCTAGTACCCGAGTTGTTCCAGAGGCTGGGGTCTGCAGTCATCTTTTCGAAATTGGATCTTCGCGGAGCTTACAATTTAATCCGTATCCGAGAAGGAGACGAGTGGAAGACAGCGTTTCGTACTCGTTTTGGGCACTACGAGTACCTTGTCATGCCCTTCGGGCTGTGTAATGCACCCGCAACCTTTCAACATTTTGTCAACGACATCTTTCGCGACTACCTGGATCTATACGTAATTGCATACCTGGATGATATCCTAATCTTTTCCTCATCCTTGGAAGACCATCGTAGACATGTCCGTAGTGTGCTACCTCGTCTCAGGGTACACGGGCTCTACGCGAAACTCGAAAAATGCGAGTTTGAACGCCAGTCCATCCAATTCCTGGGCCTGGTTATATCTGTGGAGGGCATCAAGATGGACCCCCAAAAAGTATCTGCCATCCTGGACTGGCCTGCACCTGTGGACAGGAAGGGCGTACAACGTTTCGTCGGTTTTTCCAACTTCTACCGGAAATTTATCAGGGGTTTCTCTGCGATTATTGCTCCCATCACCGAACTGACCAGGCAGGGTACCCGATTCTCTTGGACCCCTGAGGCACAGCTTGCCTTCGAAAAACTTAAGATGCTGTTCACCTCTGCCTCTATTCTAAAACATCCGGACCCAGCCTTACCCTTCGTTCTGGAAGTGGATGCTTCGGAAATCGCTGTGGGGGCGGTGTTATCCCAACGGCAGGGTGCCAAGGCCCTTCTTTTTCCGGTGGCGTTCTTTTCTCGCAAACTGTCATCATCCGAAAGGAACTATGATGTTGGGGACCGAGAACTTCTGGCCATTAAGGCGGCTCTGGAGGAGTGGCGTTACCTATTGGAAGGTGCTGCACATCCCATCCTGGTTTACACCGACCACAAAAACCTGGAATATTTGAGAACTGCCAAAAGACTTAGACCACGGCAAGCCAGATGGGCTCTTTTTTTTTCCCGGTTTCAATTTCATATCACCTATAGACCTGGTTCTAAGAATGTCAAGCCGGATGCCCTGTCACGTATGTTTTCTATCCCTGAAGAGACTCGGCCTCCTGATACTATTCTCCCTTCTGGGAACTTCTTGCTCCTCCAAGGGGACCTTATCTCCCGGATCAGACAGGCTTCTGTTGGAATGCCCCCGAGCCCCAAGGTCAGCTGTAGTGAGGGGTTGTTCTGGCATAAAGGCAAGATTGTGGTCCCTGAAGCCTTGAAGGTAAACGTGTTGGAACTCTGCCACGACCATAAGATGGCCGGACACTTTGGTACCCGGAAGACTGCCGAACTGATTCAGCGCACCTTTTGGTGGCCTCAACTTCTTAAGGACTGCAAGGACTATGTGGACTCGTGCAGCACTTGCTCCCGAAATAAAAACAGCCGGACGCGGGCTTGGGGCCTACTGAAACCTTTACCTGTCCCTGAGAGACCGTGGAAAATGATTTCAATGGACTTTATCGTGGAACTCCCCCTTTCCGAGGGGTTCTCTACTATCTTTGTTGTCGTAGATAGGCTGTCCAAGATGGCCCACTTCCTCCCGATGAGGGGCACTCCCTCGGCTATGGAGACGGCCAAGATCTTTGTCAAAGAAGTTGTAAGGCTGCATGGGATCCCGGCAAGTATTGTTTCCGACCGAGGCGCCCAATTCACCTCGAGGTTTTGGAGAGCGCTCTGCGGGTCTCTGGAAATTGAACTGGCCTTTTTCTCCGCTTATCACCCCCAGACAAACGGACAAACGGAGAGAACCAATCAGTCCCTGGAGCAGTACATCCGCTGTTTTTGTTCTTTCTCGCAGGATGACTGGGTCTCGCTACTACCCATGGCGGAGTTTGCTTATAATAACTCCTTGCACTCCGCCATCAACCAGACACCGTTCTTTGCCAATTACGGCTTCCACCCAGCCTTTCTGCCCAGCTCAGTCCCAGAATGCCTTGTTCCGGCAGTTTCCGAGACGTTGGACTTCTTTTCTAAAAACAACCAACTCCTAAAGGAAACCATGGCCCGCTCCCAGGAATGCTATAAACGGGCGTTTGACAAAAGGAGACGGGGAGAACTCGTTCTGGCTCCCGGCAGCCAAGTATGGTTATCTACAGTCAACCTTAAGATGGCCTGTCCTTCCAAGAAGTTAGGCCCTAAATTCTTGGGCCCCTTTTCTGTAAAAAGGAAGATAAACGAAGTGGCATATGAACTTAACCTGCCTGACTCTTTTAGAGTGCACCCGGTCTTTCACGTGACCTTACTGAAGCCCGTTACCCCAAATCCCTTTGCTGACCGCACCACCGACCCACCCGAACCTGTTATAGTGAACAATGAAGAGGAGTTTGAGGTTGAAGCAATCCTTGATTGCAGGAAGAGGGGTAATGTAACCCAGTACCTCATCAAGTGGAAGGGTTATGGACCTGAGGACAACTCCTGGGAACCCGAGGACAATCTACATGCTCAGGAACTTTTGCGGGCCTTCAAGAACCGTCAGGTTTCCAGATCGGCTCACCTGGGCAGCCGGAGTCTGCCCTTAGGGAGGGGGCACTGTCAGGGTCGTTACCTGGTTGGTCGCGGTGCTGCCCGTGTTGGTGCGCGCCGATGTCCTGCGGTGCGTGCTGGGGTGCGTGTTCCTGTGCGTGCGGTGTTGCGCGCTCCTGTGGGCGCTGGTGCGCGTCGGTGTGTGCCCTCACGTGCCCCTGCTGGCGCTGGTGCGCGTCAGCGCGCGGTGGTGGGCACTTCGGGTACCGCTGGTGTGTCTGCCGGCGTTCAGGGGCGCGCGCCCGCCCGTGCGCGCGCCCGCGCGCGTCGGCGCGCGCGTGTGCGCGGTGCTTGGCGCCAAACGGCCTATTTAGGTCTACCACTGACATCTCCCAGGTGCTGCCTGATCAACAGCTTCTCGGTTCCTGTCCCGTTGTTCGTATCCTGTGTTCCTGTTGCTATCTCCTGACGACCCGGCTTTCCCTTGACACCGCTGACCTCTGCCTGCATCTGACCTCGGCCTGTTTGACCTCTCTTTTGCCTGCTCCTTCTGTGCCTCTGCTGCCCGCCTGTTGCCGTACCCTGCCTGCACCCGGACTTGCCTGCTCGGCTCCTGTTCTGTACCCAGTTTGCCTGTGTCCTATCTACACACCTACTGCCGGAAGCTTCCTGCAAGTTCCTGCTCCTGGAGCCATATCACAGGCTCTCTTACCACTCCGCACTCTCAGCCACCTGTCTGCTCTATCAGGGGTTGTAAGTCGGACACGTACGGGAGACCACCCTCTGCCCAAGCGGACTCATCGGTTCGGTAAGTGCCAGCCTGACACAATCATCTTACCTCCACAAATTAAAACAGCAAATTTACAACAATTTAGAGAAAACTTTTTATAAAGTCTCTGAAGATTTCCAAAAATGTGCCTTCTCAATCTACTAAACTAGCTTATGATACAGCAAAGTTAGAACTGGACCTCTGTTTGACAGACTCTGCTGTACAGACTCTTCGCAAAACAAAACACACACTATATATGAAAGCAAACAAACCAACCAACTACATTCTTAGCATTAACACTAGCCAGAGCTGACCACATTCTGAAACCGATTCGACTACAATTAACCAAAAACACATATTCTAGTAATCCACAGAAAATACTAAATGAATTCTGCAGAAAACTCCGATTTATACCAAAATACACACAATTTATACCAAAATACACTATATATTCGACCCAAAAAGCTTATGCCACGTACACACGTAGCCGACTATCTGACGGACTTAGTCTGGCGGACTTCCCACCAGACTGTCCATCGGACTTTCCGAACGAGCTACTTGCCCACACACGGTACTCTTTCAGCGGACTAGTATGGCGTACTAAGTCCACCGTACTATCCGCCCTACTTTTGAAATGAACTGACTCGCCCACACACGCGGAGGAAAGTCCGCTCATTTCGAGCGCGTCTCCAGGTAGGCGGGGCTCGCGAAGGAGATGTTGCTGGCCCCGCCACCTGGTATGGACTTAAAGGGGAACCCCAACGCCAAAAAAAATCCGCGTGGGGGTCCCCCCAGGTCCACATCAGACCCTTGTCCGAGCACGCTACTCGGCCGGCCAGGAAAGGGGGGCGAGCGAGCGCCCCCCCCTCCTGAGCCGTACCAGGCCACGTGCCCTCAACATGGGGGGTGCCTTGGGAGACGGGGGCCACACGGCCCCCCCACCCCAAAGCACCTTGTGCCCATGTTGATGAGGACAAGGGCCTCTTCCCGACAACCCTGGCCGTTGGTTGTCAGGGTCTGCGGGCGGGGGGCTTATCAGAATCCGGGGGCCCCCTTACTAAAGGGGCCCCCCACCCTATGTGAATGAGTATGGGGTACAATGTATCCCTACCCATTCACCTGTAAAATAAAGTACAAAAAAAACAACACACAAGATAAAATAGTTTATTGCACAGCTCCGGGGGTCTTCCGTCTTTGGGGGTCTTCTCGCCGGACTCCTCCGCTATCTTCTTCTAGCTCTTTTGCTAGCGGAGGAGCCCGGATTTCTTCCTCGACGCCCCCTCTTCTTCCGACTTCGGGGGTCTTGTCCCCCTCTTCGGTTCTTCTGCCGGGCCACTGCGCCTTCTTATAGCTCTTTTACAGGCGGTGGCCCGGTCTTCTGTCGCCGCCGCCGCCGCCTTCCGTTCTTCTTCTTCTTCTCCTTCTTCTCCTGGAGATGTTGACTCAACGCTCTCTCCGGCCGCAATGCCAGGGACGCGCTGCGTGGCGACTTATATAGGGACAAGGGGCGGGGTCATCGGTTGATGTCACATGGGTTGTCACATGTACCCCATACTCATTCACATAGGGTGGGGGGCCGGTATCCGGGGGCCCCCTTACTAAAGGGGGCTCCCGGATTCCGATAAGCCCCCCGCCCGCAGACCCCGACAACCAACGGCCAGGGTTGTTGGGAAGAGGCCCTTGTTCTCATCCACATGGGGACAAGGTGCTTTGGGGTGGGGGGGCCGCGCGGCCCCCCCTCCCCCAAGGCACCTCCCATGTTGAGGGCACGCGGCCTGGTATGGCTCAGGAGTGGGGGCCGCTCGCTCGACCCCCCCTTTCCTGGCCGGCTGGGTAGCGTGCTCGGACAAGGGTCTGATGTGGACCTGGGGGGACCCCCACGCCGATTTTTTTTGGCGTTGGGGTTCCCCTTTAAGTCCATACCAGGTGGCGGGGCCAGCGACGTCTCCTTCGTGGGCCCCGCCTACCTGGAGATCAGCTCGAATGAGCAGACTTTTCTCCAGGCGGGAAAAGTCCGTTCATTTCAAAAGTACGGCGGACTGGCATACACACGGCCGTATTGTCCGCCGAAATGCGAGTCCGGCGGGAAGATTGGAGTGCAAAACTACTTTCTAAGTTCGCCGTACTTTCGGGTCAAAAAAGTATGCCGGAGGCTACACACGGGGGGATTGTCCGGCAGACTTGAGTTTGCCGGACTTTTCCACCCGATTGTTTGATTGTGTGTACGCGGCATTAGACACTCTACTATCCTCTATCCAACTTCCCTCCCTTTCTGCTACTCAACAAGAAAACTTAGATAAATAGATCACAAATTTGGAAGTCACATCTGCAATTAAATACTTAAAACTACACAAATGCCCAGGCCTGATGGATTCTCAGCCACCTTTTATAAACAATTTACTACACTACTATCTCCACATATGACAAACGTATTTAATTCTCTCTTAGAAGGATATTTCTTTCGCACAGAATCCTTACTAGCTTCAATATCCATGATTCCTAAACCACAAACTGATGACATTTCATGGTCTAACTATAGGCCATCTCAATACTAAACATAGACATTAAAATATTAGCTAAGATCCTAGCTAACAGACTTAACCCAATTATCGGAACACTGATTCATAATGGTCGAACTGGTTTTATCCCTCCAGCCAAACGGGTGATAACTTTTTTCATGCTACCCTACTAGCCCAAATAGCCAGAATTCGCAAAATCACTGCTTGCTTCCTCTCAATCGACATACAACAGGCATTTGACACTTTGTCATGGTCTTATCTTATTGCCATTTTTCATAGATGGGGATTTGGAGAAATGTTCCTGAAATGGATTTCCTCTCTTTATCAAAATCCTAAAGTTTATGTATCCTATTCGGGTTACCGCTCCGACCCCTTCAAAGAGGAACCAGGTAGGGTTGCCCATTATCCCCTCTTCTATTCTCCTTAGCAATTGAACCCCTAGCCCAACTCATTAGATCCAATATAAATATAAAAGGCCTTGAACTAGGTGGTCACCAACACAAATTATGTATGTTTGCCGATGCTGTCTGAGGCCGCGTACACACGGGCGGACTGTTCGCCCAACTTTGTCCGCTGAACAGTGTTTCAGCGGACAATCTGCTCCTGTGTGGGCTTCAGCGGACAGTTTCAGCGGACAGTATGACGAACAAAGTTTTTCGGAATTCCCGTAAGACAGTCCGCTGAAACTTGGTTTCACCGGACAGTCCGCTCGTGTGTAGGCTTGTTCGACAAACTAAGTTTTGCGCATGCTCAGAAAGGATTTACACGGCGAAGGTTGCATTGCAGTGTATTGGACGTCGAATTTCTCATCCCGTCGTACGTGCCGTTCACGTCATCGCGCACGCTTTCAGCGGACTGTTCGTTCATCGTGTGTGGTCAAGTCCGTCCATGCAAATTTTGAGCGGACTGTTTGTCGTATTGTTTGACGAACAAAGTTGGGCGAACAGTCCGCCCGTGTGTACGCGGCCTTAGTATTTCTAACCTCGCCCCTACTATAAGCTCCAAACCTAATTGAAATACTAAATTCGGTAAATTATCTGGCCTCAAAATTAACCAACATAAATCACAAGCCCTAAATATTTCATTATTACCTGAATTACAAAAACAATTACAAGACTCCCTTCCATTTAAATGGTCGACAAAACATATATCATACTTAGGGATCTCATTAACTGCTAATCCAGCTGATTTATACTCTGCAAATTATCCACCCATGCTAACACAACTAACTGCCTTAATGAAAGAATGGTCTTTTTTACCATTGGCATGGATGGGTAGAATCACTGTGGTTAAAATGTCAATAGGCACAGAACAGAAATGGGAATTCTTCAAAAAGCTTGTTTGTGATCTCACGGCAAAGTATATTCCCATGGGCAATAAGTTTAAAAGGTTAAAAATAAAGCCGATGTGGCTCACGGCCAAAGTTAAAAAAGCTATAAACTATAAAAAAAGAGCTTTCAAAAAATATAAAAATGAAGGAACGCTAGTGTCATTTAAATGTTACAAGGAATATAACAAAATATGTAAAAAGGAAATCAAGGATGCAAAAATTCAAAATGAAAGACAGATTGCAAAAGACAGTAGGACAAACCCCAAAAAATTCTTCAAATATATTAATAGTAAAAAGGTTAAGTCTGAGCATGTAGGCCCTTTGCAAAATAATCTGGAGTGGGTGACTGGGGACAAAGAGAAGGCTAACTTATTAAATACTTTCTTCAGCTCTGTGTATACAAAGGAGCATGGGGGAGCTCATGTCCACAATGGGGGTGGTACTGACGCAGCCCCAAATCCACAATGGCTCATAAGTGATATGGTCCAGATATATTTGGACAGAATAAAGGTGGATAAAGCACCTGGACCTGATGGCATCCACCCACAGATCCTAAAAGAATTGAGCTCTGTAATTTCAAAGCCATTGTATCAAATTTTTAGGGACTCATTAATGACAGGAATAGTACCACTGGATTGGCGCAGGGCCAATGTGGTGCCTATATTTAAAAAGGGAACAAAGTCTTTACCAAGTAATTATAGACCCGTTAGTTTAACTTCTATAGTTGGGAAGATACTGGAGGGATTAATAAAAGACCACATAGACGAGTTCTTGCGAGTTCTTGCGAGTTCTTGCGAGTTCTGAGCAACAGACAGCATGGATTCATGAAAGACAGAAGTTGTCAGACAAACCTGATTTCTTTTTATGAGGTGGTAAGTAAAACCTTGGACAGAGGGGTGGCGGTGGACGTGATATATTTGGATTTTGCAAAAGCGTTCGATATAGTTCCGCACACACGGCTCATGTGTAAGGTAAAGTCTACAGGTTTGGAAACATCAGTTTGTAGATGGATAGAAAACTGGCTAAAAGACAGAATTCAGAGTCGTGGTTAATGATTCTTACTCTGAATGGTCTAAGGTTATGAGTGGTGTACCCCAAGGTTCAGTGCTGGGACCCTTGCTTTTTAATATCTTTATAAATGATATTGGGTCTGGGATCAAGAGTAACATTTCCGTCTTTGCAGATGACACCAAGCTATGCAGTGCAATAACGTCCTTACAGCATGTCACCAATTTACAAGCCGACCTCAATGCTCTGTCTAATTGGGCGACTATGTGGCAGATGAGGTTTAATGTTGAGAAATGTAAGGTTATGCACTTGGGGGCTAAGAATATGCATGCATCATACACGCTAGGGGGAGTACAACTGGGGGAATCCATAGTGGAGAAGGATCATAAGCTCAATAATAGCATGCAATGCCAAGCTGCGGTTTCCAAAGCGAGCAAAGTCCTTTCCTGTATTAAGAGAGGTATGTACTCCAGAGAGAGAGATATCATTTTGCCCCTGTTCAAATCATTAGTAAGACCTCATCTGGAATATGCCGTTCAGTTTTGGGCACCAGTTTTTAAAAAGGATATCGGGGAACTGGAGAAAGTGCAGAGAAGGGCAACCAAACTGATAAGAGGCATGGAGCAACTCAGCTATGAGGAAAGATTAGAGGAACTGAATTTATTCACTCTTGATAAGAGGCGATTAAGGGGAGATTTGATCAACATGTGCAAATATATAAGGGGTCCATATAGGGAATTTGGTGTCGAGTTATTCACTTTACAGTCAACAAAGAGGACAAGGGGGCACTCTTTACATCTAGAGGAGAAGAGATTTCATCTCCAAATACGGAAAGGTTTCTTCACAGTAAGAGCTGTGAAAATGTGGAATAGACTCCCTGCAGAGGTGGTTATGGCCAGCTCAGTGGATTGCTTTAAGTTAGTTCTCCCTATACATGTTCCTGCTAATTTTTTTCTAATACTGCAGCGCAAATCAGCCCAATTTATTTGGGGTAAGTTTAAACCACGATTACTACAACCTACCCTATTTATGCCCCGAATCCGTGGAGGCCTAATGCCACGTACACACGATCGGAATTCCGGTCAGAAAAAGACCGATGAGAGCTTTTCACCAGAAAATGTGACCGTGTGTATGCTCCATCGGAATTTAGCTGTCCGAATTTTCGCCAGCCAAAAATTGATAGCATGCTCTCAATTTTCCCGACGGAAAAACGTTCGGTAATTCCGATCATGTGTATGCAATTCCGACATGCCAAAAAATCATGCATGCTCAGAATCCAGTATGAGACGGAACCGCTCCGTCTGGTAAAACTAGCGTTCGTAATGGAGATAGCAGATTCGTCACACTGCAAATGTTTAAAGTGTTCAATGCCGCGCATTCTCTTCTTTATATAATGCTAGAAGAATGAAGTTGTTTTGCTCATATTCACACAGAGTTATCACAAACTTATTTCTTTATTATTTCTAGGTATCTCCTGAATAATCTTTATTTTAATTTAAGCCAGATCTACATAATATATATATTTTTTTGTAAAGTCCTTTTTTTTCATTAATAGAAACTTTTAGATTATTGTATTATTTTCTCGTGCTCTCCTTTTTATTTTTTTATGTCACATTTCCACAGCACCATTATTATGTTGTATTTGTAAACCTGTTTGTTGTTGGTGTCCCTTGTAAATTTTGACATTGTATTTTTGAAATGTACCTGCCTACTCACCCAAAAATGTTATATTTGCTATTTGAAGAAAAACACATAGGCAAGTATTTCCTTGGAAAAAAAAAACACTATTTATTTTACATCATAAAAACAAAATAAAGATGAAGGCAATGCTATAGAAAGTGCTTGAATTTGCGAAGCCTTTGGCCCCCAAGGCACACATGAACTTTGTGGCTCAAAAACTTGGTAGCTTGAGAAGTCCATATAGAAATGAGGTCAGTCTGATCCAGGAATCCCAGAGAACAGGAGCAGCAGCAGATGACATATGTACCCAGGCTGTGGTACTACAACAGGCTGTGTTTTCTTCAGACCAGACTGAAGGCAGGCAATCACTTTCTTGTCTCCTGTACAGCCTTCCCTGCAGCCTTCCCTGCAGCTTTCCCTGGAGGCTGTGGCTCTGGAGGTGGACCTGTGGCAGGAGGAGGAGGAGGAGGAGGAGGATGGGGGAGCACACACAGTTGATCGTCATCAGTTATTTCGTCACTCAACCCCATGTGGATGGTTGTAAAAATTATTTTTTCACATTTGCGCTGTTGGCCCTCCTCCATTTGCTGTAAATTGGAGGCTATGTAGATGCCATAGGCCTCTACAGCATCGAGGGGGGATTTCAGGGCGTCATTAGCTTCCTTGATGAGGGCCAGTGCTGCCTCCTCTGTTTTAGTCCCCTTCCTGGGCCTTTTCTAAGGAAGGACGAGGGGAGGCACCTGAGACTGGGTGTTACTGGGCCCTGCCACCTCCTGGCTGTCACCTTCCCCCACCTCCCCCTGTGTGCCACTTGTCAGAGCCTTGTCCTGGCTGAGGTCTTCCTGTGTATGAAAAAGGGACAGAGTTTTAGTTTTTTGTTCATCAAACACACACAATTTTCAGCTCATGACTGTTGCAAATTTAATGTTACTAAATAGAAAGGACTATCATTCTGAGCCCAGCATTTTTAATTCTTACCCCAATTACCACCACTACTGTCTATTGATATGTGAAACACTTTTTGTTAAATCATTCATTTCTTATCATTAATAACATATAATTAACAATCATAATTTTCACATAAAAAATATGTATAAAAATCCTATACCTGGCTCCAACTGGGCTCCTCAATCTCCTCCTGGATGGGAGGCCCAGGTTGGTCCACAGAAGCCTCAGCTGGGGTTGAGGGAAGGCTGGATGGAAGGCTGGAGGGAAGGGGTGCTGGAAGAGTTATAGTACCACAGACTAGGTACATACACCTTATCTGCTGCTGCTTCTGACCTCAGGGATTGCTGGACCTTCTGATACTCCTTCCAATAGGTGCTTCTCAAGATACCAATTTTTGTTTCCAGAGACCTCATGTCTGCATTGTGGGCCCGGGTCTTTACAAATTCAAGCAGCTTCTCCAGCGTTGCCTTCCTAGCTGCTTTGTTATGATATAAGGGGTTTTTCACTTCCCCTAGATTTCTCATATCTCTGTATTTATCCAGGAATTCGCCCAGGATTTCTTGATCTTTAAATGGATACATATTCTCTGCAAGACCAAACAAAAGAATAAAAAAACTCATCTCAGGATAATCTTAAAAGCCAATATAGGCCTCAATCTAGATTCAATATAGTCCGCTCATGTCACCAAAGTTAAAATCTTACCTTCGGTCTAACGTTCGTCGCTTCTGTTCCTCCTTCCTCTGCACACAGAACGTATTTACGACACATGCATGTTTGAGCTTTATATACACTGCGCATGCGTGAAACTCCGCCCGCGTCACCCGCCCCTGACGTTCTTTCTAGAATATTCCCCGCACACAGAACGTTGTTACGACACACACGTGTTTTAGCTTGATATACACTGCGCATGGGTGAAACTCCACCCGCGTCGCCCGCCCCTGACGTTCTTTCTAGAATATTCCCCACCCCATCGCTTTCGTCACAGTGGGAGAGGAACATGGCGGAGACACACCAGGTGTATAATAGAAGTAACGAGGAGGAGGAGGAGGAAAGCCCGGAAGCAGGAATGTCCCGATCCCGGAGGAGATTTAAGGCCACAAATATGTCCTTTGCTGAGATGTTGAAGATGGTCGACATCTGGAAGAAGGGAATTATGGTCCATACCCAAACCCAAATCTGAGAAAGGCCAAGATCATGACTAAAGTTGTGAAGAGTCTGTACAGGAATTTTGGGGTATGACAATCCAAGGATCAATTGAGGAAACGCTGGTCGGACCTCAAATTAAGGGAGCACGATCAGTATAGAAAGATCAAGAAAGTTCTTAGAAAAACTAAGTATTTGTCGTGTGTTCCTATTATTAATATTGCATGCTGTGCCATGCGTTGTTCTTTATGGTGTTGTACATTTAAAAATGGCTACTTTCATGTTCATACGCACAGTAAGGGGTCATAGTAAACATCGTTAGTTTCCTTAATAAATACGCTGTTTTCCCAGATACCTGATTAAATACATTCGTTCATGTTATTTTTGAATTTAATAAAAGAGGTTTAGGACATTGTTGTCTAGATGTGTTTGAACCTAGAAGGAACCGCAAACTAGATTCAGTGTAATGTATGGAGATGACAGTCAGCACCTGTCTACACATCTGGACTCAGGTGCACTAGTGTGGGACACCAGAACAAACTTTTTAGGGTGTCAAACACAGGTAGTCCATTGTATACTTGGGGGCCCATAAAAGGTAAGTATTCCAGCTTTGGTAGGGCATAAATCATGTCTTCAGCTTGTAATTCTGACTAAACAGACAATTGTACCCCACTTCCAAACAATGTTTATCATTCATATTTGTTGCCTCAAATATCTGTGTGCTAAGTATACCTTTTATTTCATTCTCATAGGAGAGCAAAGAATCAGGAGATATCGGATCACCAGGGACCCCTCACCTCCTGAACAAGGGGAACAGAGGTCACAAGCTGAGGATGTGGAGGATGGAGAGGTGCTTGAGACTGAGACCACAACAGGTGAGTGTCTGACACCCCAGCTTCAGGTAATAAGAGATGTATGCTTGCATATTTCTAATACATGGTGTGTTTTTTGGATTTTTAGGTGATGTACAGGTTGCTGAAGAACAGGTTGCGGGTGACTTCACCCCATCTGTGGAAGGCAAGATCCACACATTTTGGACAATACAATGTGTGCTCTTGCCTTTTAAGTTTTTCAATGTTGAACTTTGTAAGTTCCATAGTCGTGTATGTTCTGCTCTGAAACATGGCTGTTTATGTAACCTTAAACCCAAAAAATATTTAGATAACTCAAAATGTTATTTTTTTTACCAAAAAAATGTTTTAAAACACACATGTGAATGTGTAGGAAGTAAAATTATTTTTCATCTTCTTTCAATGATCAATACCATTTTTTGTGTTTAACCACTTAACAACCGCCCATTGCCGATTAACGGCATCAGGGCGGTTGTTTAACTCTAAGAGGCCGTTAATTAAAGGCCTCCTAGAATTCTGCTCTCGCGCGCCCCCCTGGGGCGCGCACACGAGAGCATCCGTGACCGCTGGGTCCAGTGGACCCGGCGCATCACGAATCACGGTAAACGGCCGCTCATCGCGGCCGTTTACCACGTGATCGCTCCGTCAAATGACGGAGTGATCACTTGTAAACAAGCCGGCGTCATGTTATGACGCCGGTTCCTCCCTCCCCCTCTCTGTACCGATCGGTACAGCGGAGGGGGAAGAGATCGGTGTCAGCAGCGATGTGGGCTGCATCTGCAGTGCCCACATCGCTGCTCACCGAAAATTAACCCCTCAAATCCCTGCAAATACTCTGCATTACTCTGCAATTCCCTACAAATACTCTGCATTACTCTGCAATTCCCTGCAAATACTCTGCATTACTCTGCAATTCCCTGCAAATACTCTGCATTACTCTGCAATTCCCTGCAAATACTCTGCATTACTCTGCAATTCCCTGCAAATACTCTGCATTACTCTGCAATTCCCTGCAAATACTCTGCATTACTCTGCAATTCCCTGCAAATACTCTGCAATGCCCTGCAACACTCTGCATTGCCCTGCAACACTCTGCATTGCCCTGCAACACTCCGCAATGCCCTGCAACACTCCGCAATGCCCTGCAACACTCCGCAATGCCCTGCAACACTCCGCAATGCCCTGCAACACTCCGCAATGCCCTGCAACACTCTGCAATGCCCTGCAACACTCTGCAATGCCCTGCAACACTCCGCAATGCCCTGCAACACTCCGCAACGCTCTGCAATACCCTGCAACACTCTGCAACACCCGCCAATACCCTGCAACACTCTGCAATGCTCTGCAACCCCCGCCGATACCCTGCAACACTCTGCAATGCTCTGCAACCCCCGCCGATACCCTGCAACACTCTGCAATGCTCTGCAACCCCCGCCGATACCCTGCAACACTCTGCAATGCTCTGCAACACCCGCCAATACCCTGCAACAGTCTGCAATGCTCTGCAACACCCGCCAATACCCTGCAATGCTCTGCAACGCAGTACTCTGCAACACCATGCTCTGAGATACCCAGCCATAGTCGGTGATACCCTGCAATACCCAGCCATAGACATCTCCCGCCGCCCTCCGCCCTCCGGTGCTTCTACCGAATCGCTAATACGATCAAAGCCAGAATCTTTTTTTTTTTCAGGCTTCCCAGCTTAGAGGTGAGATGTGGGTCTTATTGACCCCACATCTCACTGTAAAGAGGACCTGTCATGCCATATTCCTATTACAAGGGATGTTTACATTCCTTGTAATAGGAATAAAAGTGATCAAAAAAATTATTTTTGGGGAAAAAAATGTCAAACTAAAATAAATAAAGTAAAATGAACAATAAAAAAAAAATGTTTTTTTTAAAGCGCCCCTGTCCCCATGTGCTCGCATGCAGAAGCGAACGCATGCGTAAGTCCCGCCCACATATGAAAACGGTGTTCAAACCACACATGTGAGGTATCGCTGCGAACGTTAGAGCGAGAGAAATAATTCTAGCCCTAGACCTCCTCTGTAACTCAAAACATATAACCAGTAAAAAAAATGTAAATCGTCGCCTATGGGGATTTTTAAGTAGCGACGTTTGCCGCCATTCCACGAGCGTGTGCAATTTTGAAGAGTGACATATTAGGTATCTATTTACTCAGCGTAACTTCATCTTTCACATTATGCAAAAATTGGGCTAACTTTACTGTGTTTTTTTTTTTTTTAAGCACAAAACAGTTTTTTTTCCAAAAAAAAGCATTCGAAAAATTACTGCGCAAATACCGTGCGAGATAAAAAGTTGCAAAGACCACCATTGTATTCTCCAGGGTGTTTGCTAAAAAAACATATATAATGTTTTGGAGTTCTATGTAATTTTCTAGCAAATAAATGATGATTTTTACATGTAGGAGAGAAATGTCAGAATTGTCCTGGGTGCTCCAGAACGCCTGATGGCGCTCCCTGCATGTTGGGCCTCTGTATGTGGCCACGCTGTGTAAAAGTCTCACACATGTGGTATCACCATACTCGGGAGTAATAGCAGAATGTGTTTTGGGGTGTAATTTGTGGTATGCATATGCTGTGTGTGAGAAATAACCTGATAATATGACAATTTTGTGAAAAAAAAAAAAAAAGTAAAAAGAATCTTGATTTTGCAAAGAATTGTGGGAAAAAATGACAACTTCAAAAAACTCATCATGCCTCTTACTAAATACCTTGGAATGTCTTCTTTCCAAAAAGGGGTCATTTGGGGGGTATTTGTACTTTTCTGGCATGTTAGGGTCTCAAGAATTGAAATAGGCCGTCAGTCCTTCAGGTGTGATCAATTTTCAGATATTGGCACCATAGCTTGTGGACTCTATAACTTTCACAAAGACCAAATAATATCCACCAATTTGTACTTATTTTTACCAAAGATATGTAGTAGTATAAATTTTGGCCAAAATTTATGAAGAAAAAATTTCTAATCTGCTAAATTTTCTAACAGAAACAAAGAAAAATTCGTTTTTTTACAGAATTTTCGGTATTTTTTCTTTTATAGCACAAAAAAAAAAAAACCCAGCGGTGATTAAATACCACCAAAAGAAAGCTCTATTTGTGTGAAAAAAAGGACAAAAATTTCATATAGGTCCAGTGTTGCATGACTGAGTAATTGTCATTCAAAATGCGAGAGCACCGAAAGCTGAAAATTGGTCTGGTTATTAAGGGTGTTTAAGTGCCCAGTGGTCAAGTGGTTAAATTGGTGTTTACACTGTAATCAATGGGTTTAGATAATAATGTACAAACCACTTGGTACTGCAAGTGAACTAGGAGTCAGAAAAAAGAAACACAAGCAGGAATTAAAAAATCCAGATTTTTCCAGCTTTAAATGTAAAATGTATTAAAAAATGTGCTGGCAAAGCAAAGAAAAATATTCCAAATAATTTTGGCACACTTCACGGGCACTTTGAGGGGGCAAGCCAGGACGGGCCTCTTCCAGGGATGTCATTAATTGCGGAGGTCCAGCATCAGACCCAACTGTCACCACATAATTTGGGTTGTTTCTTTTCATAAAGTTATGCAGGATGCAACAAGATAAAATGATGGTATTCAGTTTGTATTCCACCATATTAATGGCTGTTTGAAACAGGCGGAACCGGCTGGCTAGAATCCCAAACGCGTTCTCCACAACTCTTCTGGCTCTGGCCAGCCGGAAATTAAAAACCCTCTTCTCAGGGGTTAGGGTCCTCTGGGGGAATGGCCTCATGATATGGTTTCCCAGACTGAAAGCCTCATCTGCTACGAACACAAATGGCAGTCCTTCAACGTTCTCCTTTCAGGGGTGGCAATCCCAAGCCACCACTCTAGAGACATCAGTAAAACTCGGTCCGGGTAAATACTCCTCCATCTGACATCCGGCCATTCCTTCCCACGTCCACATATATAAACTCATGTGTCACCGACACCAATGCCATCTACACGATACTATGAAACCCCTTATAGTTAAAATAGTATGACCCCGAATGGGGTGGTGGGACAATGCGGACGTGCTTCCCATCGATTGCCCCTCCACAGTTAGGAAAATCCCACCACTGGGCAAACTGGGAGGCCACAGTCTGCCATTCCTGTGTCGTTGAAGGAAACTGTGGAGTCAAACAAAAAATATAATTAGTAATTTTGCACAAAAACATTACAGGCAGATTATACACAAACATGGTTGGCCACCATCAGTATAATATTTATTGGAAAGAGTATTTAAAGGCTAAAATATAAGGTCCACTTATTAGATTCATCACCCCCTCTGATGGCCCCTTGTAAATATTTTGGGGGGGGAGGTATGTTTTGGACAGGTAACCACCCTCTCCACTACGTAATGGTGTAATAACAAAGTAATGTGTGTTACTTTGACCAGCCCCTTCTTAATTACACTATTGGCAGCCCACCGGACAGGTAATAAGAAGTGGCATCCAAAAAAATTAATAAATGGAAGCACATTTGTAGATTCTGCAATTACCTATCAAGATAATAAGAGGAGAATAAAAATTTAAACAGGAGCATTTGAAAGTATTGAGGCAGACCCTTGTACTACATGCTTTTGAGAAATGCATCCATAAATCTGACCAGAAAAGAGGTAGGTATAGTGTGTATTGGGTTTGGCAAAGTCAGCAGATAGAAGATTGCTATCAGCTGACTTATTAGCGGTTGGGGGAGGGGGGTTCCAAATGATTTTGGGCCCCCCAGAAAGCCTCTGGCACTCTGCGTGAATTTAAGGACAACAAAAACATTTGAAAACATTTTAGAGGGTCTTTAGGGTAAAGCAATGGAGATGACAAAATACATTATTAAGTGACTAGACTATAGGAGTATATGGGCCTCGGATAGCATGCTGGGGGGGGAAGCGGGGGATTGTTAGTGAAGGTAAATGTGCATGAAGGACAAAAAAGGAGCATACAAAATTCCAACATGCGTGAGGACAAAGAGGAAATTCCCAGCTTATTACAATTATGTTAATTATAGAATGATGAAAGAAATCCAATACATTAGCAAACATTAAATACATAGAATGTGATGTTAAAAGGAGAAAACTTACCCTCATATATTCCTTCTGCAGGACCTGTATGATGGCAGAACAGGTCTCTGGGATAATTATTCCCAGAGTCTGGGGGGGGATGCCTGTCGAGAGCTTGAGGTCCTGAAGGCTTCTCCCAGTCGCCCAGTACCGCAACGTGGCAACTAGCCTCTGCCCCAGAGTGATGGCTTGCTGTATGCAGGTATCCTGCCTGCTGATATAAGGGGACAGCAAAGCCAGCAGACGGTGAAAAATGGGGTCCATCATCCGGAGATAATTCCTGAAATCATCAGGATTATTTCCACGGATCTCACGCAGCAAAGGCATATGAGAGAGCCGGTCACGCTGGCGCAACCAATTCTTGGTCCACAAACTCCTCCTCGCCCTGTTCATGGACCGGGCTTGTGTCAAAGTTAGAACCCCAACACCAAGCCCCCGCACAGCACGAACTCTACGACGAGTACGTACACGTAACATGGCTTCAAAACGGTCGGCTGGTCAGAAAGTACAACAGAAAGCACTGATAAACAGCAAGGCCTGAAAGAACGAAATGCAAATCAGCAACGAGCGGACAATAAGCCCTGAAAATCAAAGCGTACTATACCAAGATATAGTCCACAAGCACAAGCACAAACTGTAGAACAGTAACGAACTGAAGCACAAATTTGAAAAGCCTGAATCGTCTCTCACCAAACTTCTACTAACACGCGATTAACACAAGATCAGCAGAAGGAGCCCAAAGGGTGCCGTACGTGGTGCTGAACTTCCCTTTTCTAGTCCCGTAGTACGTGGTGTACGTCACTGCGTTCTTGGCGGTCGGAATTTGGTGTGACCGTGTGTACGCAAGAAATCTTGAGCGGAATTCCATCGGAAAAACCATCAGAGCTTCTTCCGACGAGAATTCGTGTGTGTACGTGGCATAAGTGTTCCTAACTTCTCTAAATATTATTATGCTTCACAATTAGCACAAATAGCTAAGTACCATGCCACAAAAGAAATTCCTCTTTGGGTAGCAATAGAATCGGTGGACTGTTATCCTCTTTCCACATCTAATCTATTATGGCTTTCATCATCCCAACGTCGTTCAATAACAAATCCAGTCACAAAACATAGCCTCTCCATTTGGGATAGACTCAAATCCTGGTTTCGTCTCCAATCTCCACTTAACCCACTCCTCTTCTTTTTACACAATCCCTCCTTCTACCCAGCTTGGACTTTATCTTCCTCCTTCATGGGCTGGATAAATGTGGGTCTTACAAGAATACATCACTTCTACGAATCTGATAAAATCATAACATTCCCAACACTAAACAAATCTCACAATATACCTAATAATGAAACATTTAGATATTTACAAATTAAAAACTTTTTGTCCCAAAATGCCCCCACAAACGTGACAACTCCAAACTATACTACTTTTGAACGAGCTTGTATATCATATCCACACAGAAGAGGACTTATCTCAGACCTATATGCCCAACTGCTTTCACAAACAACCTCCTCTCCCCCATCTTATACTTCTAAATGGGAGGCTGATTTAAATCTTCCTCCAGACACATTGGATTGGGCACAAATCTGTCAAAATACAAAATCCGCCACACCAAACATAGTAGCCCTTGAAACAAATTATAAAGTTCTTACCAGGTGGTACATAATGCCAGCAGATATATCAAAATTCCTTCTCCAATACCTCCCTCAATGTTTTCAAAGCTGTAGTGACCCAGGTACACATCTACACATTTGGTGGACTTGTCCCATAGCCCAGACCTTTTGACCAAAAATATTTAATATTCTCTCTACAATGTTTGATACTACTTTACAACTTGATCCATCGGTGGCTCTCCTAAATAATAAACCAGGAAACATAACACAATGCTAATTTAAACTCCTACTATATGTCACAACGGCAGCAAAACAATCTATAGCTAAAGCCTGGAAGTCAGACAAGCTCTGTGAAGTGTCGGTAAAACAACGTGTAACACAAGCTATGATCCATGCCAAATTGGAGGCAATCATACTTGATAAACCCTTATACTTCTAAATGGGAGGCTGATTTAAATCTTCCTCCACACACATTGGATTGGGCACAAATCTGGCAAAATACAAAATGCACCACACCAAACATAGTAGTCCTTAAAACAAATTATAAAGTTCTTACCAGGTGGTACCTAGTGCCAGCACGAATATCAAAATTCCTTCCCCAATACCCCCCTCAATATTTTCGAGGCTGTAGTGGCCCAGGTACACATCTACACATTTGGTGGACTTGTCCCATAGCCTAGTCCTTTTGGCCAAAAATATTTAATATTCTCTCTACAATGTTTGATACTACTTTACAACTTGATCCGTCGGTGGCTCTCCTAAATAATAAACCATGAAACATAAGACAATGCCAATTTAAACTCCTACTATATGTCACAATGGCAGCAAAACAATCTATAGCTAAAGCCTGGAAGTCAGACAAGCTCTGTGAAGTGTCTGTAAAACAACGTGTAACACAAGCTATGATCCATGCCAAATTGGAGGCAATCATACTTGATAAACTTGTTCAATTTGAAACACTATGGCTTCCATGGATAACACACATTCTACCGCCAGATTTTGACTTCGTACTTCTTTTACCCTGATGAGGCTCACCACCTTCATGGACACTAATGTTATAAGATGCCTTGTATATTGGAACAATCGATTTCCTCTGGAGACCCCTCATTCCCTCCAACCTCCTTTTAGATCCCACCCCTTTTTTTCCTACTTATAAAACTTCATTTTTAGATATGTATAATAGTGGGAATGTATTATTCCATTGTTATATTGAATTACTATTTGGAAAAAGTAAATGATCGGTTTAGAAACAATCTACCCAAAGTTATGTTGGGGATGTTTTGGTGGGATGTCCATTCATCCGGGAAAAGCCAGGCCACATAGCCGGACCTTGGCCCTGGTTGGGTGGGTGTCTCTCCGGGACATCCCAATGCAGACCGATTTATCCAACATAGTTGTATCTCTATGTCTAATTCTTTAATATATGACATATTATTAATTTTCCTTTATGCAAACTATACCAGGTTTATTAACCACTTCAGCCCCGGACCAATAAACACCTTAAGGACCAGAGGTCTTTTTACAATTTCACACTGCGCTGCTTTAACTGGTAATTGCGCAGTCATGCAATATTGCACCCAAACGAAATTTGCGTCCTTTTCTTCCCACAAATAGAGCTTTCTTTTGATGGTATTTGATTGCCTCTGCGATTTTTATTTTTTGCGATATAAATGGAAAAAGACCGAAAATTTGGAGAAAAAATGATATTTTCTACTTTTTGTTATAAGAAAAATCGAATAAACTCAATTTTAGTCATACATTTAGGGCAAAATTTATTCAGCCACATGTCTTTAGTAAAAAAAATTTTTAATAAGCGTATATTTATAGGTTTGCGCAAAAGTTATAGCGTCTACAAACTAGAGTACATTTTCTGGAATTTACACAGCTTTTAATTTACGACTGCCTATCTAATTTCTTGAGGTGCTAAAATGGCAGGACAGTACAACCCCCCCCCCCAAATGACCCCATTTTGGAAAGTAGACACCCCAAGGAAGTTGTGGAGTGGCATATTGAGCCCATTGAATATTTTTTTTTTGTCCCAAGTGATTGAATAATGACACAAAAAAAAAAAAGTTTACAAAAAGTTGTCACTAAATGATATATTGCTCACACATGCCATAGTTATATGTGGAATTGCACCCCAAAATATATTCTGCTGCTTCCCCTGAGTACGGGGATACCACATATGTGGGACTTTTTGGGAGTCTAGCCGCGTACGGCACCCCGAAAACCAATCACTGCCTTCAGGATTTCTAAGGGTGCAAATTTTTGATTTCACTCCTCACTACCTATCACAGTTTTGAAGGCCATAAAATGCCAAAATAGCACAACCCCCCCCCCCCCAAATGACCCCATTTTGGAAAGAAGATACCCCAAGGAAGTTGTGGAGCGGCATGTTGAGCCCATTGAATATTTTTTTTTTTGTCCTAAGTGATGCCAAAATAGCACAAAACCCCCCCAAATGACCCCATTTTGGAAAGTAGACACCCCAAGCTATTTACTGAGAGGCATGTTGAGTCCATAAAATATTTTATATTTTGCCACAAGTTGCAGGAATTGTAAAAAATTTTTTTTTTTGCACAAAGTTGTCACTAAATGATATATTGCTCACACATGCTATGGGCATAAGTCAAATTACACCCCAAAATAAATTCTGCTGCTTCTCCCGAGTACGGGGATACCACATGTGGGGGGCTTTTTGGGAGCCTAGCCACGTACAGGACCCCGAAATCCCAAGCACTGCCTGCCGGATTTAAATATAAAATGCTACCAAAAAAAACTGTTAGCGATCGCAGGGATCAGGCCTGACTCTGCGATCGCTGCAGTTATGCGTTTAGTGTTTTGTAAGTGACAGTGATCAATCGATACTGAACTTGGGTGGGCTGGGCGGAGGGGCAAAACGCAGGTGCTAGCAGGAATCTGGGCTGATCCCACTAACAATGCGTTTTTTTGGAACCCTAAACTGCTGGGGACGCTAGTATAGATCTGATCAGATCAGATATTGATCTGTTCAGATTCTATACCACTACGGGAGAAATATGCTTTGCGTGTGGGTGTTAGTGGTACTGGCACTAACCTAGCGCTGCCTGGGGCGACGCAGACCCTGACCCTAAAACCTAATTGATATCACCCGCCGGGTGATCAGGGGGTTAAACCTTTATTGGGTAATAAATGGTGGGTGCCCTGATGCTATAAAAAGCAAACTAACCAGTCACCCGTAACACTTACACAGTGATCACTGGTGAAAGGGTTAACTAGGGGCAATCAGGGGGTTCAAATTTTTATTAGGTAGTATATGGGGGTCCCTGGCGCTATATAAAAACCTGACGGGGAACCTAAATAACTAACTGGCTAACCAGCGTCACCAGTGACACTTATACTGTGATCGCTGGTGAAAGGGTTAACTAGGGGCAATCAGGGGGTTAAAACCATTATTGGGTAGTATATCGGGGTACCTAGCCCTATAAAAACCTGGCGGTGAACCTAAAAAAATAACTAGCTACCTAGCGACAATAGCGACACTAATGCAGCGATCAGAAAAATGATCGCTTAGTGACACTGGCAAAAGGGGGTGAAAGGGTTAACTAGGGGCAATCAGGGGGTTAAAATCATTATTGGGTAGTATATCGGGGTACCTAGCGCTATAAAAACCTGGCGGTGAACCTAAAAAAATAACTAGCTACCTAGCGACAATAGCGACACTAATGCAGCGATCAGAAAAATGATCGCTTAGTGACACTGGCAAAAGGGGGTGAAAGGGTTAACTAGGGGCAATCAGGGGGTTAAAACCATTATTGGGTAGTATATCGGGGTACCTAGCGCTATAAAAACCTGGCGGTGAACCTAAAAAAATAACTAGCTACTTAGCGACACTAGCGACACTAATGCAGCGATCAGAAAAATGATCGCTTAGTGACATTGGCAAAAGGGGGTGAAAGGGTTAACTAGGGGCAATCAGGGGGTTAAAACCATTATTGGGTAGTATATCGGGGTACCTAGCGCTATAAAAACCTGGCGGTGAACCTAAAAAAATAACTAGCTACCTAGCGACAATAGCGACACTAATGCAGCGATCAGAAAAATGATCGCTTAGTGACACTGGCAAAAGGGGGGGAAAGGGTTAACTCTAGGGGCAATCAGGGGGTTAAACCTTTATTGGGGGGTGATAGGGGGCTACCCTGGACCTAACACTAACTGCCCTGACAGTTTTTACTTTTACAACTGACACTGAATGCAGTGATCAGTAAATAAATGATGACTGCAATCAGTGACACTGTGACTGGGGGGGGGGGGGGGGGCGATCAGGGGGGGGGGGTTTGTGTACCTATGTGTACCTACGTGTCAGAGTAGTGTTTTGGTGCACTTACTTTTTGTCTTCTCCTCGTAGTCCGGTCAAAAAGACCGCCCCGAGGAGAATGACATCACTTCCTCCTTCCTGTGTATACAATACACAGTGGGAGGAAGCTTGTCATTGGCCAGGAGCGATCGAGAGGGGGTGGCCAGAAACCAATGGCCAACCCCTCATCACGGATCGCTCCTGCAGCGAACTGGACTGCCGTATCCAGCGGGAGGGGGTCCGATTGGACCTCCCACCCGCTGGAAGGCAGGCACGTACATGTACGTGCTTGTGCCTGCCTGTGCCATTGTAATGACGTACAATGGCAATACGGCGGTCCTTAACCACTTCCCGACCAGCGCACGACGATGTACGTCGCCAGAATGGCACGGGCAGGCATATTGGCGTACAGGTACGTCCAATATTCGATGCCGCCCTGCCATCGGGGGGCGCGCCGCCGGCAGCGCGCTCCCGCGCTGGTCGGGACGCCCGTGAGTCCAGTCGCGGGACCCGCGGACTCGATCACCGCAGGCATCCCCGCGATCGTCTCACGGAGCGGCCGAATGGAGGAAATGCTGTGTAAACAACATTTTTCCATTCTGCCTAGCAACTAGTGACGCTGATCTCTGCTCCATGTGATTGGAGCAGAGATCAGTGTACACTAAATGAAAGCCCAACCCCCCCACAGTTAGTAACACACCCCTAGGAACACTTAACCCCTACACTGCCACCCACTGGTTAACCCTTTCACTGCCAGTGTCATTTACACAGGAATCACTGCATTTATATAGCAGTGATTACTGTATAAATGACAATGGTCCCAAAAATGTGTCAAAAATGTCCGATGGGTCCCCCACAATGTCGCAGTCACAATAAAAATCGCAGATCGCCGCCATTACTAGTAAAAAAAAAAATAATAAAAAATTATTAATAAAAATGCTATAAAACTATCCCTATTTTGTAAACGCTATAACTTTTGCACAAACCAATCAATAATCGCTTATTGCGATTTTTTTTTACCAAAAATATGTAGAAGAATACGTATCGGCCTAAACTGAGGGAAAAAAATGTTTTTTTATATATTTTTGGGGGATATTTATTGTAACAAAAAGTAAAAAATAATGCGTTTTTTTCAAAATTGTCGCTCTATTTTTGTTTATAGCGCAAAAAATAAAAACCGCAGGGGTGATCAAATACCACCAAAAGAAAGCTCTATTTGTGGGAAAAAAAGGACGTCAATTTTGTTTGGGAGCCACGTCGCACGACCGCGCAATTGTCAGTTAAAGCGACGCAGTGCCGAAAAGTGGTCTGGTCTTTGACCAGCAAATTGGTCCGGTCTGAAAGTGGTTAAGTGGTTAATTGTTGTGATTCTATTATTCACATATATTTACTGATTAAAGATTCCCATATTACTCTCTATACGGTAACTGTACTATTGTTATTCCAAATTAATAACTGAGAAGTTGCTTTATTCAAGTTTGATAGCCCTATATAATGTCAAAACTTGTATTATTAACTTGTATTGTATCATTCTCAATAAATTATTTTAAAAAGAGATGTGGTCAAGATAAGGATGACACACTCATAATCCATGAGTATTTATCTGAGTTTTATTGTATTCATTCATTCATTCTTGTGACATATTCGTCTGATGTTTTGCTTGAACATATTGGGGGTTATTTACTAAAACGGGAGAGTGCAAAATCTGGTGCAACTCTGCATAGAAACCAATCGGCTTCCTGGTTTTATTTAAAGCGTAATTGAACAAGCTGAAGTTTGAAGCAGATTGGCTAATGCCGCGTACACACGTAGCCGTCTATCCGACGGACTTAGTCTGGCGGACTTCCCGCCAGACTGCTGGTGGACTTCCTGCCAGACTGTGCGCCATACTTTCTGAACGGGCTACTTGCCCACACACGGCACTTTTTCAGCGGACTAATATGGCGTACTAAGTCCGCCGTACTATCCGCCCTACTGAACGGACTCACCCACGCACGCGGAGGAAAGTCCGCTCATTTCGAGCGCGTCTCCAGGTAGGCGGGGCCCGCGAAGGACACGTCACTTGCCCCGGCACCTGGTATGGACTTAAAGGGGAACCCCAACGCCAAAAAAAATCGGCGTGGGGGTCCCCCCCAAGTCCACAACAGACCCTTGTCCGAGCACGCTACCCGGCCGGCCAGGAAAGGAGGGGCGAGCGAGCGCCCCCCCCCCCGAGCCGTACCAGGCCGCGTGCCCTCAACATGGGGGGTGCCTTGGGGAAGGGGGGCCGCGCGGCCCGCTCGAAATGAGCGGACTTTTCTCCAGGCGGGAAAAGTCCGTTCATTTCAAAAGTACAGCGGACTGGCATACACACGACCGGATTGTCCGCCGAAATGCGAGTCCGGCTGGAAGATTGGAGTGCAAAACTACTTTCTAAGTCCACCGTACTTTCGGGTCAAAAAAGTTTGCCGGAGCCTACACACGGGGGGATTGTCCGGCGGACTTGAGTTTGCCGGACTTTTCCACCCGCTTGTTTGATCGTGTGTACGCGGCAGTAGATGTACAGCTGCTCCAGTTTTAGTAAATATCCCCCATTGTCTGTATTCTGAAAAGTCTCTGTCCTGTCTTACTTTAGCAACAATAAAGAACAGAGGGACAGAGGGGTGGCGGTGGACGTGATATATTTGGATTTTGCAAAAGCATTCGATACTGTTCCGCACACACGGCTCATGTGTAAGGTAAAGTCTACAGGTTTGGAAACATCAGTTTGTAGATGGATAGAAAACTGGCTAAAAGACAGAATTCAGAGAGTAGTGGTTAATGATTCTTACTCTGAATGGTCTAAGGTTATGAGTGGTGTACCCCAAGGTTCAGTGCTGGGACCCTTACTTTTTAATATCTTTATAAATGATATTGGGTCTGGGATCAAGAGTAACATTTCCGTCTTTGCAGATGACACCAAGCTATGTGGTGCAATAACGTCCTTACAGGATGTCGCCAATTTACAAGCAGACCTCAATGCTCTGTCTAATTGGGCGACTATGTGGCAGATGAGGTTTAATGTTGAGAAATGTAAGGTTATGCACTTGGGGGCTAAGAATATGCATGCATCATACACGCTAGGGAGAGTACAGCTGGGGGAATCCATAGTGGAGAAGGATCTGGGGGTTTTGGTAGATCATAAGCTCAATAATAGCATGCAATGCCAAGCTGCGGTTTCCAAAGCGAGCAAAGTCCTTTCCTGTATTAAGAGAGGTATGTACTCCAGAGAGAGAGATATCATTTTGCCCCTGTTCAAATCATTAGTAAGACCTCATCTGGAATATGCCGTTCAGTTTTGGGCACCAGTTCTCAAAAAGGATATCGGGGAACTGGAGAAAGTGCAGAGAAGGGTAACCAAACTGATAAGAGGCATGGAGCAACTCAGCTATGAGGAAAGATTAGAGGAACTGAATTTATTCACTCTTGATAAGAGGAGATTAAGGGGGGATTTGTTCAACATGTACAAATATATAAGGGGTCCATATAGGGAACTTGGTGTCGAGTTATTCACTTTAAAGTTAACAAAGAGGACAAGGGGGCACTCTTTACGTCTAGAGGAGAAGAGATTTCATCTCCAAATACGGAAAGGTTTCTTCACAGTAAGAGCTGTGAAAATGTGGAATAGACTCCCTGCAGAGGTGGTTATGGCCAGCTCAGTGGATTGCTTTAAGAAAGGCCTGGATTATTTCCTAAGTGTACGTAATATAACTGGGTACTAAAATTTATAGGTAAAGTTGATCCGGGGAAAATCCGATTGCCTCTCGGGGGATCAGGAAGAAATTTTTTCCCCTGCTTTAGCAAATTGGATCATGCTCTGCTGGGGTTTTTTGCCTTCCTCTGGATCAACTGTGGGTATAGAATTGGGTATATGGGCTGGTATATGTATGTGTGTATATATGTGTATGTGTGTGTATGTGTATATGTATATACACTACCGTTCAAAAGTTTGGGGTCACATTGAAATGTCCTTATTTTTGAAGGAAAAGCACTGTACTTTTCAATGAAGCTAACTTTAAACCAGTCCTAACTTTAAACAAATATACTCTATACATTGCTAATGTGGTAAATGACTATTCTAACTGCAAATGTCTAGTTTTTGGTGCAATATCTACATAGGTGTATAGAGGCCCATTTCCAGCAACTATCACTCCAGTGTTCTAATGGTACAATGTGTTTGCTCATTGGCTCAGAAGGCTAATTGATGATTAGCAAACCCTTGTGCAATCATGTTCACACATCTAAAAACAGTCTAGCTCCTTCCAGAAGCTACAAAACTGACCTTCCTGTGAGCAGATTGAGTTTCTGGAGCATCACATTTGTGGGGTCAATTAAACGCTCAAAATGGCCAGAAAAAGAGAACTTTCATCTGAAACTCGACAGTCTATTCTTGTTCTTAGAAATGAAGGCTATTCCATGCGAGAAATTGCAAAGAAATTGAAGATTTCCTACAACAGTGTGTACTACTCCCTTCAGAGGACAGCACAAACAGGCTCTAACCAGAGTAGAAAAAGAAGTGGGAGGCCGCGTTGCACAACTAAGCAAGAAGATAAGCACATTAGAGTCTCTAGTTTGAGAAACAGACGCCTCACAGGTCCCCAACTGGCATCTTCATTAAATAGTACCCGCAAAACACCAGTGTCAACATCTACAGTGAAGAGGCGGCTGCGGGATTTTGGGCTTCAGGGCAGAGTGGCAAAGAAAAAGCCATATCTGAGACTGGCCAATAAAAGAAAAAGATTAAGATGGGCAAAAGAACACAGACATTGGACAGAGGAAGACTGGAAAAAAGTGTTGTGGACGGATGAATCCAAGTTTGAGGTGTTTGGATCACAAAGAAGAACGTTTGTGAGACGCAGAACAAATGAAAAGATGCTGGAAGAATGCCTGACGCCATCTGTTAAGCATGGTGGAGGTAATGTGATGGTCTGGGGTTGCTTTGGTGCTGGTAAGGTGGGAGCTTTGTACAGGGTAAAAGGGATTCTGAATAAGCAAGGCTATCACTCCATTTTGCAACACCATGCCATACCCAGTGGACAGCGCTTGATTGGAGCCAATTTCATCCTACAACAGGACAATGACCCTAAACACACCTCCAAATTGTGCAAGAACTATTTACAGCAGAAGTAGGCAGCTGGTATTCTATCGGTAATGGAGTGGCCAGCACAGTCACCAGATCTGAACCTCATTGAGCTGTTGTGGGAGCAGCTTGACCGTATGGTACGCCAGAAGTGCCCATCCAACCAATCCAACTTGTGGGAGCTGCTTCTAGAAGCGTGGGGTGCAATTTCTCCAGCTTACCTCAATAAATTAACAGCTAGAATGCCAAAGGTGTGCAATGCTGTAATTGCTGCAAAAGGAGGATTCTTTGACGAAAGCAAAGTTTGATGTAAAAACAATGTTATTTCAAATACAAATCATTATTTCTAACCTTGTCAATGTCTTGACTCTATTTTCTATTCATTTCACAACGTATGGTGGTGAATAAGTGTGACTTTTCATGGAAAACACAAAATTGTTTGGGTGACCCCAAACTTTTGAACGGTAGTGTATATATATATATATATATATATATATATATATATATATATGTATGTATATATGTATATGTATATATATATATATATATATATATATATATATATACCGTATTTGCCGGCGTATAAGACGACTGGGCGTATAAGACGACCCCCTAATTTGCCAGTGAAAAGTTAGGTTTTGGGCTATACTCACCATATAAGACTACCCCCCTTCGGAGGCAACACCATTTTAAAAAAAACATCAGAAACGTAAAAAACAAAACAAAAAAAACACATCAGACTTAACATCAGAAAAAACTTGTGAACTACAAGTCCCAGAGATCCCACAATTGGCAGGCAGCAACAATGAATCCTCTCCTCCAAAGCACCATAAATCATACCTGTATTTTTGGGGAGATCTGGAGCTGGATGTGCAGTACAGGATGCTTTAATATGTAGAGCGCCAGGTACACATATGATGCTGTGTTAGTACAGCAGGGCCAGGAACACTGCAGAATATAGTGTGCATACAATGTGCACCGTTAAGCCAATCATGGCAGGCAATGTATTATCTTAATCTGTTGATTATACAAAGCCTGTTCAGATTGGCAGAGGCTGTGACATCATCAGCCCGTGCCGCTCTGACTCATTGTGCTGTATCCTGCTCGGATTGGCAGAGGTTGTTACTCCAATCCGAGCAGGCTTAGCAAGGCTGTATTCATCAACAGAGTGCATCGGCCGCCGGGATTGGCTGAGCGGTGCATACTGTATGTATACAGTATTACCGAGCACTCGGCGGACTGAAATCCATTGCGGGCACTTCATACCCGGCGTATAAGACGACCCCCACTTTTTGGCTGTGTAATTTAGGTGTAAAAGGTCGTCTTATACGCCGGAAAATACGGTATATATATATGTGTATGTATAGTATATTTTATTTATTTATTTTTTTATTTATTTTTTTTGGTTGAACTGGATGGACTTGTGTCTTTTTTCAACCTGACTAACCTGACTAACCTGACTAACTATGTAACTATGAATAATAATAAAAAAAAAAAAAGAATTAGCATTATGTGAGGAAATATTGGAGGCTGCTATTGCTGACCTTTTGAAAAAAATACCATTTGCTGGGCTGTGTCGTCCATAAAGCATTTTCATTTACAGATTTGAAAAAGTGTGCTGTAGAGGAGTATCAGAATGGCTGCCTCCATTTTCTTTCATAACACATCCCTCTTGCCCAGTGGCGTAACTAGAACCTTCAGGGCCCCGATGCAAGAAACCATGAAGGGCCCTTCCGAGTCCGGCGGTGGAACTCCAGGGCGAGGTCACAGGTATGACCTTTGTGAGCCCTGTAGTTCCACCACTGGCATCAGTAGTTTTTTATTATTTATTTTTTTATTTTTAGGTGCCCCATTGGCGACTGTCCCTAGGCAGGATGGGGCCCCCATCCCCAGAAGAGATGAGGTCCTTTTCTCCAGGGCAGATGAAGTTACTGCCCCCAGGTGAGAAGGGGTCCCTGTCCCCAGGGGAGATGGGGGTCCCTGTCCCCACGTGAGAAGGGGTCCCTGTCCCCAGGGGGAGATGGAGGGGGTATGTAATGGTGTGTGGGGGATGGGGTCCTCTCACCATGACCAAGCTGCAGGCCACACACTCATCCATGTTGGCCTGGGCTCCATCCAGTGTGCTGGACGGGCGATCAGCATATCTCCCAGAAAGACCTTTCATCATCTGTGTATGACGGGGGAGGAGGGGGGCTGGCAGACAAGCCTGCAGTGTCCTCCGGGGGGCTCTCATAGGGCTGCACTGCATCTGTGTGCTTAAAGGGTGTTTACCCGGGAGAAGTATGCAGTGCAGTGTGGGCCGGACTCAGGGGGGGGCGGGACTCTGGCCGGGGAGAACAGAGGGGTACTCTGAGGAGCCGGCCGAGGACACAGGCCATGCGGGGAATGCACAACTAAAGAGCAGCCAGTGCGATAGTCGAGCATGGAGCTCTGCTAGTCACCCTCCACCTCCACCACCCGTGTGCATGGTGCACTGGTACCCCTAGCTGCCTATGCTGCTGCCGGCCATGTGTAAAGGGGCTGCATGGGCCCCCTGCATCACAGGGCCCGGTTGCGGTCACGACTGCTGCACCCCCTATAGTTACGCCCCTGCTCTTGCCCACCACTTGAACCTTATTCAACGCCTATGTTCCTAATACGTCTGATTACAAGAATCAAGGCATTTTTAGCAATAGACTTTCCTGTATTCCAAAAGCTATGCCTGCATAATACATTATTTATGTGTGTTTTAACAATATTTTATGCAGTTAGATACAGGATTATATATTTTTTTTTTTTTTAAGAGTCAAAAATGTTTCCTTTATTTAAACAGAAGATCAAACAGGTTACAGCATTTGTTCAACATGAACCAAATCAAACACACATTGAAGATGAATTTTATACCAAAAAAAAGAAAGAAAAGTCAGACCATCTGTACATCATTACAGAACTTCATATCAGTGACATAGGGTTTCCACCCATAAACCTCCATTGAAGCTGGCGAAGGAGTCATTCTCCCACTTATTCCAACTCCTCTCAGGGGTGTACCTGTCTACCCCGTCCAGGGTTGCCACACCTTGTTAAATTTTTGTGGACAGTTCCTATTAAGGTATGTTAATTTGTACAGGGGGAGTACAGCATTGATTGACTTCTCCCATGAGCCAATCGTGGGGGGAGAAGGAGCATTCCAGCGCAACACAATCTCTCTCTTTGCATAGAAGAAAAGGTAGGTCAGCAGTAGTTGTGTGCCAAGGCCTTTGGTCATCGTCCTGAATACCCAATAGTACCAATTCTGCGGACAAGGGGAGGCTCAGCTAAAGGCGACGGTTGACGGACTCCATTACCTCTGTCCAATATTTTACTATTTTCGTACAGCTCCAAAACATATGGAGGTATGTTCCTATACTGCTCCGGCACCGAGTGCAGTCCTGTGACCGCTGTGGAAAGACCCTGTAGAGTCTCTGGGGAGGTATAATAGACCCTGTGTAAAACTTTAACTTTTATCAGTCTTTCTCTAGAGGATATCAGTAAGGCGGTGCTATCTGCCAGGCAGTCACTCCAGTCATCTTTGTCTAGGTCAGGTATGTCCGCCTTCCATTAGTCCCAAAAAGTCTATCCACCTTAGTGGAGTCAGTCTTTAGTCGGTCCAAGTACAGGGCTGATAGGGGTTTTTCTAGTCTCTCTTGAGCCAGCACCTGTTTAGTAGAGTCCATCTCCAATTTAATTGGAACGGGGAACTGGGCCCTGATGGCATGGTGCGGTTAGATGTACTTAAAGTACATCCACCCCAGCAGGGGATGTGTAGTTTGGAGAGTCATGAACGGTAACAGGACCCCCACCGCCATAATGTCACCGAGAGTCTTAACCCCATATCTGGCCCAAATCGTCAGGTCTGGCACTGTCCTGATGTGTGAAAGGTTAGGATTCCCCCAAAGGGGACATAAGGGGGATCAACTCTGAGGTCCCAAAAGCCTTCGCCTAGCCGCTGTCCAGACCTTAAGGATTGTTTTAGTAGGTAGTGGGAGGTTGTCATAGGCCCGGTGACCTCTATACACCAGGTTGCCCAGCTCCCGCAATGAGCCAAGAATCGCTGCTTCCAGACACACTGAGGCATTACCCTTGGAAAGGACATACCACCACCGGACTGTGACCAGCACAGCCGCCCAGAAGTAAGTTCGATAGTCCGGCATCGCCAAGCCCCCACAGTGGACAGGAAGTTAGGGTGGATCTGGCTAGTCTGGGGGCAGCACCCCCCAGACACATGAGCCCACGCACCTATCCACCTCCGTGAAGAAGGATTTGGGTATCCAGGTAGGACTGTTACGAAACACATACAAACATTTCGGAAGAAACAGCATCTTTAGCAAATTTATGCATCCCATAAGGTTCAGAGGCAGGGAAGCCCATAAAGCGCACCTGTTCTGCAGTTGGGTCATGACTGGGTGTAGATTAAGTTCCCCGAGGCTTGTCAGCTCTCTCCTGACCTGGATACCCAAGTACTTGAATTGGTCAACCCATAGAAGAGGTATGTACAAACCAGGGTCCTGGGCCTGGGGGTCTAGAGGAAAGATACTTGATTTGGACAAGTTAATGCGTATACCCGAAAATTTCCCAAATGTATCAAATATCTCTAGGGCTGCTGTCAATGAATCTCCTGCATCCTGCAGATATAGTAGGTTATCGTCTGCATACAAAGAGATTTTTTCTTCTAGGGAACCTACCCTCAATCCCCCCACCCACTCCGAATTCCTAATTAGGATTGCTAGGGGTTCAAGTGCAAGTGCAAACAGGGCTGGGGACAAAGGACACTCCTGGCGTGTTCCCCTTTGCAACGGGAACGAAGCAGATATCCTTTCATTAGTCTGGATACGTGCGGGCGCCCGATAGAGCATAAGGACCCACCTGAGGAACTGGGGCCCGAATCCGAACTGGCCCAGCACCTCCTACAAGAAGGCCTACTCCACCGAGTCAAACGCCCAGTGCAGTCCAGTGAGGCGATGACTCGCTTACCATTATTTTGGTGTGTAACTGACATATTAAGAAAGAGGTGGTGGAGGTTGATGTCGGTGCCCCTCCCGGGCATAAACCCGGTTTGATCCGGGTGAATCACCTCCCCAGAACCGTGGACAAGCTATTTGCCAGGATTTTTGCCAAGATCTTGGCGTCCACGTTTAGGAGGGAAATTGGTCGGTAGGAGGAGCAGTCCTACGGATCTTTCCCTGGCTTAGGTATCAACACCACCACCGCCTCATACATTGACTCGGGGAGTGCTTCAAGCTGGAACAACTGAGCGTACAGGGACACGAGACGCAGCACCAACAGGTCTTGGTGTTGTGAGTAGAACTCCCTGGGCAAGCCATCCTCTCCGGGGGTCTTTCCCGCCTGGAGCTGAGGGAGCGTAGTCTGGACCTCCTATAGTGTGAAGGCGGTTTCTAGGGCCACATGCATCTCCTCGCTAAGAGTCGGTAGGGGAATGCCAGTCAGGTACCCAGACAACTCCTGGGGGGAATATTCCACCCTGGTGGAGTACAGGTGCAGGTAGTACTGAGCAAACCTCTGGTTTACATCTTGCGGGTTCCTCAACATTGTCCCGTCTGAGTCCTGGACCCCCGCAATGTGAGTGACAGCGAACTGCCCCTTGTCCAACCAGACCATCAGGCGGCCACTCTTATTGCCGTATTCAAAAACGTTGTGAGCCGTGTTAAGGAGTGACTTATGCATCCCTTCCACTCTACATATTGATAGCTGTCTTAATGCAAATTGCCATTCCCCATATGTCCCCTGGTCAGGGCGATTCACATAGGCCTCCTCTTTTTACCTAGCCTTCTCTTCCAACCCCTCCAGGGAGCGTGTGGCCTTCTTATGGGCAGCTGATATCCAAGCTAAATATTCCCCTCTGGTCCAGGCCTTAAAGGCGTCCCACATGACCAGAGGGTTAGCACTATTGGCGTTCTCCACCAGTAATGGCACACTCCCTTCTGCACTGCCTCCTGAACACCTTCATCTTTAATCCAGTATCTAGACAACCTCCATAGTCGCTCCCCATGGGACCCAAAGGATAACTTGAGCAGTAATGGGGTGTGGTCTGAGATCCCCCTGGGCAAGATACCAATGTCTGTGATTCTCCTAAGTAAGGAGTGGGATGCATACATCATATCAATGCGAGAAAGGGTTTTAAATGTAGCGTAATGACAAGTAAACTGTTTAGTGGCGGGGTGAGAGTGACGCCAGACATCCATCAGGGCAAAGTTGCTAGCCCAGACAGCCAGGCCAGATACCCATCTGGAAACAGAATGGAGTCTGTCCATGTCCGAGGTGGGTGTCAGGTTAAAATCCCCCATCCCCAGGATGTCCCCCACTCCATACTCAATCACTGCCTGTATTACTTTATATAGTAAGGCTGTATCTGCTGGTGTAGCGAGGTACAGGCCCACTAGAACACAGGGGTTATTAGCAATCAATGCATGGAGAATAACTTATCTGCCCCCGAGGTCCGTTCTGACACCCAAGAGCTGAAAAGGCAGCTGTTTGTGTAGCAGAATGTCAACACCCCTGGAGTAAGTGGAGTATGTCATGTGATAATGGGACCCCACCTAGGCCTTCTTCAAGCTCAGTATTCGGGATCCCAACAAGTGAGTTTCTTGCAGCACACATATGTGCGGGGAATATTTCTTAATATAACTGAAAACCAGAGACCTCTTATGTGCCGAGTTAGGTCCCCGCACATTCCAGGAGATCACCGAAACCTGAGCCATTGTAGTGTGAGCAAATTAATCTGGATTTTAATGGGGGCTATGCGTGTGATCACTCCACCTCTCCAGGGGATCAACCAGCCCTCCCCGCTCCCCCAACGCCACCCCAACTGCAACCAAAGATGCCATGAATGTATTCATGCCATAAAGTAATAAACAAAAAATTGATTAATAGAGTCTTAACCTTGAAACAATAACCAACCTTGTGATCAAAACTTGATCGTCAACGGCCGATTTACCCCTCCCCCACCCCGCAGATCCCACCCATAGTAAGATTGCATTATGCCCTATTAACCTGCCCGTAGGCAACCAACTTTCGGGAGGCGTGTATTATATCCAAGAGTCAGCAGTTTACATCGCCCGAGCTCACCCAGCAACTTGTGAACAATAGGTCAATATCATACAATGGGTCCCGAGCGCTGTGGGTGCTAGGAGAGCAACTTAGAAGTGAGAGTTGCTGCTATAACAGCTTAACCGGTCCTTGGAAATCACCTGGACTGTGTCAGGGGCTCAAACCTATAGCTCCTGTTTCATTAGGAGAGATAAAGGTAGAACTAACCCTAACCTGGCAGCTCATCAGTCGTGATTCAGTGTAGGAACAAGTTCACTCATCCACACTGGGAATAAAAATAGCAAATAAAAAGGGAAAAAAAACCCCAAAAAACAAAAACGGAGGTATGCAGCAATCCATGACCTTTAAACTGGCCTTCAGCTTGTGGCCGGTTTAAAGGTATATCCATACATGTGTGGAGTCAGCCGACCCCACACCAAGTGGGACAAAGCAGGTCAGTTGTTCAGGCAAATTCAGTAAGACCAATGCACGCCTTAAATCACGGCCCTCTGAGAAGAAACACAGGACTGGCATAGCAATTCAGCACATCTTCATCCCAAGGGAGGAATAGTTTCAAGCCATTTTGCCGCCTCCTTTGGGAATGTAAAAAACCGTGTAGTTTCTCCATCGATTACCTGGAGTTTGGCGGGGAAGAGCACGCTATACTTTATGCCCTTAGCACGGAGGCCCGCCTTCACTGCATCAAATGAGCACCGGAGCTTCTGTGTCTCAATAGAGAAGTCAGGGAACAGCATCAGGCAGTTGTTCTTGTATGTCAGTCCCCCTGCCGCCCTGGCTGCTCTAAGCAGCTCATCTCTGTCTCTAAAGTTCAAGAGAAGCATAATAAAAGTGCGGGGAGGGGAGCCCTGTGGACCAGGCTGTGGTGGTAGTCTGTGGGCTATCTCCACCGCAAAATAGGGAGACAGGTGGGCTGCAGGGAGCAGGGATCTGAGCAGCTTCTCAACAAATACGGCGGGGTTCTTACCCTCCTCGCCCTCCGCTAGGCCCACAATGCGGATGTTGTTTCGGCGGCATCTATTCTCAGAATCCTCTGCTCTATGCTTCAGGAGCTTGACCCTGGATTGTAGTGAACGGATGGCGACAGTGTTCTCCCCCACTGCATCCTCCACATGGCCCACTCGGTTCTTCGCGGCGGTCATTCGGCCTCTTCTCCTGGTGTCCGGCCTCTTCTCCCGCTATCTTATTCCAGCTCTTTTGCTAGCAAAGGAGCCCGGTCTCCTCCGTCCTTCTTCCCTCTTCTATCTTCTTCCGATGTTGACATGATGCTCTCTTCCTGTGCGATGTGCACAGCGACTTATAGACTTATATAGGCATGGGGGCGTGGTCACCGGGTGATGTCACACGGCGACCCCTCCCCTTAGGACGTCAGGTCCCCGGGCATGCTGAGACTGTGATGTCATAAGGGGCGGGGTCACTGTGTGACATCGCCCGGTGACCACACCCCATGCCTATATAAGTCGCTGCACACGTCACACAAGCCATTACAGCGGAAGAGAGCATCATGTCAACATCAGAAGAAGAAAGAAGAGAGAAGAGGGAAGAAGGACGGAGGAGACCGGGCTCCTTCGCTAGTAAAAGAGCTGGAAGAAGATAGAAGAGGAGCCGGCAGAAGAACCAGAGAGTGGTAGACAACGCCGGAGAGCGAAGGAAGAGGCCGGACATCAGGAGAAGAGGCCGAACAGAGCGGAGAACTCGGAAGAAGACCCCCCAAGTCGGAAGAAGACCCCCGGAGCTGATTAATAAATTACTTTAAAAACCTGTGTTGTGTTTTTTTTATTGACACTTTTTTCCCCAGGTGAATGGGTAGGGGGAACGATGTACCCCCTACTCATTCACATAGGGTGGGGGCCAGGATCTGGGGGCCCCCTTATTAAAGGGGCTCCCAGATTCCGATAAGCACCCGCCCGCAGACCTCGAAAACCAACGGCCAAGGTTGTTGGGAAGAGGCCCTTGTCCTCATCAACACAGGGACATGGTGCTTTGGGGTGGGGGGGCCACAGATCGCCCTCCTTCCCCAAAGCACCCACCCCCCATGTTGAGGGCATTTGGCATGGTACGGTTCAGGAGGGGGGGGGCGCTTGCTTGTTCCCACCCCCGTTCCTGATCGGCGTAGGGGTGTTCCCCTTAAAATCCATACCAGACCTAAGGGCCTGGTATACACCTGGACGGGGAACCCTTGCTGTTTTTTTGTTTAAAATTTAGTGTGGAGTTCTCCCTCAAGAGCTGATTATTCTCTAATTGGTCACGACCAAAGCCTGGCCTGGGGCGACTTAAAGTCATGTTGTAAGTCGCCCCAAGTCATGTTGAAGTCACTCCAAGTCGCGCTGTTATTCATACTCAAGTCGTGTCCAAGTTGCCTCCAAAAATCGCACTGGAAGTCGTGTTGCCCCTGTGTGAACCGGCTGTCACTGATCTGTAGTGAAACAAAAGTGTATTAAACAAATTGAAAAACATAAAAATATTAAAGGTATTAAAAAATGATTTTTATGAATTAAGCTCATAAGGAATATATTTTTGAAAATGTTGATCAGAGTAGACAATTTGTCAGTTTTATTGAGGTCATATGAATGCCAGGGTGTGATTTTTCTGTACTTCTAGCTTGGTCACCAACGTCTTAGCCCTTGTACACACGGTCGGAGAATCCATCGGAATGTGTCCTATCGGACCGTGTTGTCGGATAATCCGACTGTGTGTGGTATGCATCGGACTGATTCCGTCGGAATATCCGTCGGACCAAATTTTCCAACATGTTGGAAATATTTTCCAACCAACTGGTCCGATAGGACATACTCCGATCATGTGTAGAGAATTTCGATCGGACAAAGTGCCACGCATGCTCAGATCAAATTCCTACATCAAAGCTAATGGCTACTAGCCTGAACGTAGTCCCATCGTACCGAAATTACGTCATCACGTTCTGAAAGATCGGATTTTTAGTCAACTTTGTCCGACCGTGTGTATGCAACAGTTTTGGACAAGATCCGATGGACAAAATCCAACGGACAAAATCCGACGGATTTGGTTGTCGAAATGTCCAACCGTGTGTACAGGGGCTTAGAGAGGATTCCCTTACTTTGATGACGGTAATTCTAATGTTTACTATTAACATTAATAGTTAAACTAGGTATTTCTTAAATGTAACACTTCAAGAAAATCCCCTCCTCCACCTTTCAATCAGTGACCTCACTATTGGACTTGTAAATGGAGACACACCCTCTTTATAAGGAATTCACTTATTCTCATCACGTATCTGGGAAAAGATAGGTTTTCATACTGGAATTTTATACCCTAGCAGACCAGAATTATTTTGAAAAACAGTTTGAAAACAGCAAACTAATGGAATTGTTTACCACCATATCAATCATGCACTCTCTGGCCTCTGAACATTGGTTAGGTGACTTGGAAAGGACAATCAGGGGGGTTTTCTAATGTGACAGCCCCTTCCTATAAAATTCAACATTCCCACAAACCTTTGTTCACTATGTGTAGGAAAGATTAGTGATGAGTGATGAATCCTTTTCTTCAACAGAAGCATCTCCAGACATTAGCTTACTCTCGCAAACATATCATATCACAAGTCATATCAGCTTCCTGGAGCATCTTTCAGATTTTGCTGAGAGTCTCTGGATAGTTGAAGAAGATTTTAATGTTGCCCTAGGCCCTCTGGTTGATATCTCTTGCCTCCCGCTTGTCCTACACCACCCTTTGCAGACCTAAAAAATAGTTTATGTCCTCACAACTAGTGGATATCTGGACGATTTTCCATAATGATGCATTACATGCATACATTCTATCCTTCACCAGATTACCCATACTTGTGCCTGGATTATTTTTTAGTGCATCAATCAGTTACCATTGATCCTGAAGTCAGACATAGGTACTATGGCTGTATCCGACTATGCCTCAGTCCAATTATCAACTGTCTTAGGGGAACACTCATGGCCCAGATATACCTGGCACTTAAACAACAGCCTACTCCAAAACCCCCAATATGCTCAGGTGGTCCAATAGTCTGCTTTGAACACATTTCCAGAGATACTTCCATTTGTTCTACGCTTGATCCAGTGTACTCTAATCAAGTTAGGCCTCCAGGTTAAACAAGAGATGGCTCTGACATCTCTCTTGGACCAGGTTCGCTCACTGGAAATGCAACATAAACAATCTCTGGCAGTAGATTTTGAATAGCGAGAGGTAAGTTGTGGAAGCTACTCACGGGCAAAGCTAAATCTAAAATTACTTACACCAGTAGATATTTTTATGAGTTTGGGAGTAAAGCAGGCAGAATACTAACCAAAGGGACCACCCCTGGTCATACATCCCCTGTATTTCATCGCCTGGAGGAGGACAGCTACATAAATCATGAGACATCGCTAAGTGCTTCTGCAAGTTTTACAGTAAGCAATGTAACCTAAACATGGCAGGAAACCACCCTACCCTCCCCTACTAAATCGAGTCTGGCATGCCCCAACCATCTTTCCAGGTGTAGGAAAAGTTAGAATCCCCTATTATTGCAGAGGAAATATTAGGAGCTCTGAAGGGGATGTCTGAAAGGCCAACAAGGAGAGGCAGATGCTCACAGATCACTAAAAGAGAGCAAGCAGCCTCTGTATATACAGTGAAAAGTGGTGGTCGTGGACATGGTGCATTCAAAACATGCAGAAGAGGCCCAATTTTTCTGCACCTGTTTGACAGGTGTATGTAGGATTTTAATTTTTTTAATAATTTTTAACAGCAGGGCCCATTCCTGAGCCCAGCAAAAGTGACTGTGAGGGTTTACAGTGTTCAGGCACCACTAGGAATGGGCGAACGGTTTGGGCCGAGCATACGTTTGGTCTGAACATCATCCATTCAGGTACTCGCCTAACAGATGAACATTCTGGGCACTTAGTGTGATGTTCGCTGGCCGAGCACACAGTCAATAGGTTGTTAAGGTTTCCCCACTGAGAGCTAAATTTAAATAAATAATTGTAAAAAATAAATAAATAAATGTAAATAAAAAAAAAATTGGGGAAAAAAATTACCTGGGGTGACCCTTTAGGTCTGGTATGGATTTTAACCACTACCCTACCGGCGCATTGTAAAGTGGCGCCAGCAGGAACATTCCCTCCCACCTGCAGCCTATTAGAGTAGGCGAGTACCTGTTTCCAGCTAATTAGACTACCTAAGTACTTATCTGAAGCCCATCAGAGTACCTGAGTACCTGTCTGCAACACATGCCTGGCAGACAATAGGTTGGGGTGTTTTTTTTCAAAAATTTTGTCATTTTGTGGGTATTTCCACTGTCCTGGTGCTCCAAGACTTTCAAAAGTGTGATAGGTAAGAATGAAATTAGATGTGTAAAAAAGATTAGAAAAAATGAAATGAAATTAGAAATTAACTTATGCTCGGCCCAAACCGTTCGCCCATTCCTAGTGGTGCCGAACACTGTAAACCCTCATAGTCACTCTTGCTGGGCACAGGAATGGGCCCTGCTGTTAAAAATTTGAAAAAAAAAATTAAATTCTACATGCACCTGTCAAACAGGTGCTGAAAAATTGGGCCTCTTCTGCATGTTGTGGCTCAATAACATGCCCTGCCTGCAGAGAATGCACGATGTACGCGACCACTACTTTTCACAGTAGATACAGAGGCTGCTTGCCCTCTTTTTTTATGCTCCTAGAAAGCCTGATGGCGCTCCCTGCATGTTGGGCCTCTCTATGTGGCCAGGCTGTGAAAAAGTCTCACACATGTGGTATCGCCATACTCAGGAGGATTAGCAGACTGTATTTTGGGGTGTAATTGGAAGTATGCATATGCTGTGTGTGAGAAATAACTTGTTAAAAGTTACCAGGCAACTTGCCCCCAAAGCACCTTGTCCCCATATTCGTGGGGACAAGGGCCTCTTCCCAACAACCCTGGGCTGTGGTTGTCAGGATCTGCAGACGGGGGGGCTTATCGGAATCTGTAAGCCCCCTTTAACCCCCCGGACCCAGCCCCCCCCTATGTGAATGGGTATCGGTTACATAGTACCCCTACCCCTTCACCAAAAAAGTATCAAAAAGTAATAACCACAGGAAACAATTTTTGACACGTCCTTTATTAAAAAAAGAAAAAAAAATAGTGCCCCTCGAAGTAATCCATCATCAATCAAGTCGCCCACAAAAATAGAAAAAAAAACCCAGCTGTCTCCCCTTGGGAACCCTTCGGCTGTCTGCCTCTTTGCTTTTACAGCTTTTATATAGGCAAGGGAGGGGGCCACCCGGATAAATCATCTGGTGGCACTGCCCCTTTCTGACATCACTTGACATTACATGACGTCATAAGGGGGTGATCAGTGGCGGAATTATAGGGGTCGCCAAGATCTCCATGGCGACCGGGCCCCTTGCTGCAGGGGGCCCGAGGGCCCCCTGTACTTCTGCGATAGGAGGGAAGGCTGAGAGGAGCTCACAATCATCAGCCGAACTGAAATCGGCACTGTGCCGCAGCTCCTCACATTAGGCTAAAGCCGTGTACACACGGGCGGACTGTCTGGCCAACTTAGTCCGCCGAAACACATTTCAGCGGACAGTCCGCTCGTGTGTGGGCTTCAGCGGACTTTTTCAGCGTGCAGTCTGGCGGACTAAGTATTTCGGAATTTCCGTAATACTGTCCGTCGGACTCGCATTTCGGCGGACAATCCGCCCGTGTATATGCCAGTCCGCCGTACTTTTGAAATGAGCGGACTTTTCCCGCCCGGAGAAAAGTCCGCTCATTTTGAGCGGGTATCCAGGTAGGCGGGGCCCGCGAAGGAGACGTCGCTGGCCCCGCCGCCTGGTATGGACTTAAAGGGGAACCCCAACGCCAAAAAAAATCGGCGTGGGGGTCCCCCCCAAGTCCACAACAGACCCTTGTCCGAGCACGCTACCCGGCCGGCCAGGAAAGGGGGGGCGAGCGAGCGCCCCCCTCCTAAACCGTACCAGGCCGCGTGCCCTCAACATGGGGGGGTGCCTTGGGGAAGGGGGGGCCGCGCGGCCCCCCCACCCCAAAGCACCTTGTCCCCATGTTGATGAGGACAAGGGCCTCTTCCCGACAACCCTGGCCGTTGGTTGTCGGGGTCTGCGGGCGGGGGGCTTATCGGCCCCCCACCCTATGTGAATGAGTATGGGGTACAATGTACCCCTACCCATTCACCTGTAAAATAAAAGTACAAAAGAAAACACAACACACGAGATAAAATACTTTATTGCACAGCTCCGGGGGTCTTCTGTCTTCGGGGGTCTTCTCGTCGGACTCCTCCGCTATCTTCTTGTAGCTCTTTTGCTAGCGGAGGAGTCCGGCTTTCTTCCTCGCCGCTGGCCTCTTCTCCCGACTTCGGGGGTCTTGTCCCCCTCTTCTGTTCTTCTGCCGAGCCACCGCGCCTTCTTATAGCTCTTTTACAGGCGGTGGCCCGGTCTTCTGTCGCCGCCGCCGCCTTCCGTTCTTCTTCTTCTTCTTCTTCTTCTTCTCCAGGAGATGTTGCCTCGACGATCTCTCCGGCCGGAATGCCAGGGACACGCTGCGCGGCCACTTATATAGGGACAAGGGGCAGTGTCACATGGCTTTATGTCACATGGGTTGGTGTCACATGGTGACCCGCCCCCTTACGATGTCATAGTCCCCATGTGACATCAACCCATGTGACCAACCCATGTGACATAAAGCCATGTGACACCGCCCCTTGTCCCTATATAAGTGGCCGCGCAGTGCGTCCCTGGCATTCCGGCCGGAGAGATCGTCGAGGCAACATCTCCTGGAGAAGAAGAAGAAGAACAGAAGGCAGCGGCGGCGACAGAAGACCGGGCCACCGCCTGTAAAAGAGCTATAAGAAGGCGCGGTGGCCCGGCAGAAGAACCGAAGAGGGGGACAAGACCCCCGAAGTCGGGAGAAGAGGCCGGCGGCGAGGAAGAAGGCCGGACTCCTCCGCTAGCAAAAGAGCTACAAGAAGATAGCGGAGGAGTCCGGCGAGAAGACCCCCAAAGACGGAAGACCCCCGGAGCTGTGCAATAAAGTATTTTATCTCGTGTGTTGTGTTTTTTTTGTACTTTTATTTTACAGGTAAATGGGTAGGGGTACATTGTACCCCATACTCATTCACATAGGGTGGGGGGCCGGTATCCGGGGGCCCCCTCATTAAAGGGGGCTCCCGGATTCCGATAAGCCCCCCGGCCACAGACCCCGACAACCAACGGCCAGGGTTGTCGGGAAGAGGCCCTTGTCCTCATCAACATGGGGACAAGGTGCTTTGGGGTGGGGGGGCCGCGCGGCCCCCCCTTCCCCAAGGCATCCCCCCATGTTGAGGGCACGTGGCCTGGTACGGTTTAGGAGGGGGGGGCGCTCGCTCGCCCCCCTTTCCTGGCCGGCCGGGTAGCGTGCTCGGACAAGGGTCTGTTGTGGACTTGGGGGGGACCCCCACGCCGATTTTTTTCGGCGTTGGGGTTCCCCTTTAAGTCCATACCAGGCGGCGGGGTCAGCGACGTCTCCTTCGCGGGCCCCGCCTACCTGGAGACGCGCTCGAAATGAGCGGACTTTCCTCCGCGTGTGTGGGCGAGTCCGTTCATTTCAAAAGTAGGGCGGATAGTATGGCGGACTTAGTACGCCGTATTAGTCTGCTCAAAAAGTGGTGTGTGTGGTCAAGTCCGTTCATTTGAAAGTATGACGGACTGTCCGTCGGATTGTCTGACGGACTAAGTTGGCCAGACAGTCCGCCCGTATGTACGCGGCTTTAGTGAAAGCAGTTTGTGCTCTTTGTCTCCCCCTAGAGTGCAGTACCCGCCAGGAAAAGGTAAATGTCTGCTGTTTTTTTTAATAAGCCTATCTACTGTATTTGTGTTTGTATGTGTGTGTGTGAGCATGCTTGTATGAGTGAACATGCTAGTATGTGTGTGTGTGAGCATGCTTGTATGAGTGAACATGCTTTTATGTGTGTGTGTGTGAGCATGCTTGTATGAGTGAACATGCTTGTGTGTGTGTGTGTGTAAGGATGGTTGTATGAGTGAACATGCTTTTATGTGTGTGTGTGTGAGCATGCTTGTATGAGTGAACATGCTTGTGTGTGTGTGTGTGAACATGCTTGTATGTATGTGTGTGTGAGCATGCTCGTATGTGCGTGTGTGTGAGCATGCTTGTATGTGTGTGTGAGCATGCTTGTATGTGCATGTGTGTGAGCATGCTTGTGTGTGCGTGTGTGTGTGTAAGCATGCTTGTGTGTGTGTGAGCATGCTTGTATGTGCGTGTGTGTGTGAGCATGCTTGTATGTGTGTGTGAGCATGCTTGTGTGTGTGTGAGCATGCTTGTATGTGCGTGTGAGCATGCTTGTGTGTGCGTGAGCATGCTTGTATGTGTGTGTGTGTGTGTGAGCATGCTTGTATGTGTGTGAGCATGCATGTATGTGTGTGTGAGCATGTATGTGTGTGTGTGTGAGCATGCATGTGTGTGTGTGTGTGTGTGAGCATGCATGTATGTGTGTGTGAGAATGCATGTATGTGTGTGTGTGTGTGTGTGTGTGTGTGTGTGTGAGCATGCATGTATGTGTGTGAGCATGCATGTATGTGTGTGTGTGTGTGTGAGCATGCATGTATGTGTGTGTGTGTGTGTGTGTGTGTGTGTGAGCATGCATGTATGTGTGCGTGAGCATGCTTGTATGTATATGTGTGTGTGTGAGCATTAATGTATGTGTGTGTGCGTGTGAGCATGCTTGTATGTGTGTGAGTGTGTGTGAGCATGCTTGTATGTGTGTGTGAGAGCATGCATGTATGTGTGTGTGAGAGCATGCATGTATGTGTGTGTGTGTTCATATATGTATGTATATGTATGCATGTGTGTGTGCATGTGTTTATCAGTGGCGGTGCATCCAAAAGGGTGCACAGGTTCCACCCCCTCTATGACCAATGGATAGATTCATGCATAGCATAGCATGAATCTATCCATGGCCACCGCTGCGACCCCCATATTTAGGTGTCTGGTTCCTTTTGGGGTGCCGGGTGCCTGAATTACAGCGGCGGGGGGTGTTTTTGCAAGCGCCTGATTAGAGCCATGGGCTATAATAGGCTTCAAAATAGGTGAACTGCGAGCGCCATGCTTGATGCTCACAGTCTACCCAGGTGTGTTAGAAAAGTGAATTAATATTCACTTTCCTAACGCTGAACCGCCTCTCCACCAATCAGGTGTGCGGGTCTTTTACCCATCACTTGATTGGCTGAAACGATAGACACAGCTATTGGACCCCCATCAGGAGGAGAGGACGGGAGATGAGGATGGCAGTAGCTGCATGGAGGACCCCGCTCAGGGCCGTTACCCGCTGCCCCACCAAGACAGGCGGGCAGACAGTGAGCGGGCAGTGGGGATTCACAGTGGCAGCATTTGATGGGCACAGTAGCAGCATTTGATGGGCACAGTGGTAGCATTTGATGGGCACAGCGGTGGCATTTGATGGGCACAGCGGTGGCATTTGATGGGCACAGTGGCAGAGTTTGATGGGCACAGTAGTGACATTTGATGATACAGTGGTGGCATTAGATGGTACAGTGGTGGCGTTTGATGGGCACAGTGGCTGTAATTGATGTTTTTTAAATCGGTTCCTTTATATGCAGCCACCCACTTGGGACTGGGCCCTGGTGTTCCACCATCGGGCTTGGAGAAAAGAGCCCTGTCCTGAGGTCGGGGGGGGGGGGGGGCGCCATGGTTTCCTGCATCGGGGCCCTGAAGGTTCTAGTTACACCACTGGGGGTGATGCCACCAGGTGACGTTACTGGGTGACCCTGCCCCTTGCCTATTTAAGAACTGTCAAAGCAGGGAGGAGGCAAATGGCCAGTGGCCTCCCAGGAGGTGGAGCGTTTTTTTAAACTGATTTTTCGGCTCCGGTGGGCAGATTACAACAAGGGACACTATTTTTTTCTTTTTTAATAAAGGATTTGTCAAAAACTGTTACCTGCGTTTCTTACTTTTTTACACTTTTTTGGTGAATGGGTAGGGGCACTATGTACCTGATACCCATTCACAAAGGGGGAGTCAGGATCTGGGGGCCCCCTTTTTAAAGGGGGCTTCCAGATTCCGATAAGTCCCCCATCCGCAGACCCTCACAACTACGGCCCAGGGTTGTTGGGAAGAGGCCCTTGTCCCCATCAACATGGGGACAAGGTGCTTTGGGGTGGGGGGCGCATAGCCCCCTGCCCCAAAGCACCAACCCCCCATGTTGAGGGCATGTGGCCTGGTATGGTTCAGGAGGGGGAGGGCTGCTCTCTTCTCCCCCCTTTTCCTGACCTGCCAGGCTGCATGCTCAGATAAGGGGGGGACCACACACCATTAAATTTAAAAAAATTGGCGTGCAGTTTCCCTTAAAATCAATACCAGACCCGAAAGGCCTGGTATGGACTAGGGGGGGGGGGAGGGGGCTTTGGAGCCTACACCCTTTTTTTTAATCTATATTGTTGGGAGCAAGTTTAAATGACATGTTTTCCTTTAGAAATTTAATTATTGCTATGGCAGGTTCTATACATTGTACAGATATGCCACTTTACAGGCAGACTAATGGGTCCCCCCAGGCACTATATTTAAAGGAATTTTTATTGTTTCACTTCAAGCACCATTAAAATCACTGCTCCTTTTCAAATGATTGCTTTAATGTCACCCAGGGCAGTACCCAGGTCCCCAAACACTTTTTATGACAATAACTTACATATAAGCCTTTAAAATGAGGACTTTTGATTTTTCATATCAATGTTCCATACACTTTAATGGAGTTTGCATGTTCTCTAGAACTTTTCTCCCTGCTCGAGATGTTCTGGTACGAACCAAACAGGGGGGTGTTCAGCCCCTAGACAGTTTCTAGTGTGAGAGTTTTTCACTAACCTAGATGATGGTCTGAGATAAATGCTAATGCGGGACTCTACAAAAAGTGGGGTTCCCTTTAAGAATGCATACCAGACCCTTATCCTTGATGGTCCAATGTGTATGTCATATACCCAATGAAAAAAAGAACAGCATGGGGTACCCCAACATATTCTCTTGGGGCCTGGTATAAATATTATTATTGTTATAGGGTAACCCCCACGCAAAAAGACAATAAAAAAAAGTGTTGAGGCCCCACATAAATGCAAACCATACCAGACCATATGCCTTCAACTTGGGGGGTCCACCCTGGCAAAGCACCTTGTCCTCATGTTAACCACTTCCCGACCGGCGCACGACGATGTACATGGCACGGGCAGGCAAACTGGCGTACAGGTATGTCCAACAACAGAAGACCGGGCCACCGCTAGTTAAAGAGCTGGAAGAAGAAAGCGGAGGCCCGGCAAGAAGAACTGAAGAGGGGGACAAGACCCCCGAAGTCAGAAGAAGAGGCAGTGGTGACAGAAGACCGGGCCACCACAAGTAAAAGAGCTATAAGAAGATAGCGGTGGCCCGGCAAGAAGAACTGAAGAGGGGGACAAGACCCCCGAAGAGCGGGACAAGACCCCCGAAGTCAGAAGAAGACGCCCGGACGCCGGCGACGAAGAAGAAGAAAGCCGGGCTCCTCCGCAAGTAAAAGAGCTAGCAGAAGATAGCGGAGGAGTCCAGCGAGAAGACCCCCCAAGACGGAAGACCACCAGAGCTGTGCAATAAATTATTTTAACGTGTTGTGCTTTTTTCTTTACACTTTTTTTCACCAGGTGAATGGGTAGGGGTACATGGTACCCCAATACTCATTCACATAGGGTGGGGGCCGTTATCTGGGGGCTCCCGGATTCCAATAAGCCCCCCGGCCACAGACCCCGACAACCAACGGCTAGGGTTGTCGGGAAGAAGCCCTTGTACTCATCAACATGGGGACAAGGTGCTTTGGGGTGGGGGGTCACAGGGCCCCCTCTTCCCCAAAGCACCCCCCATGTTGAGGGCATGCGGCCTAGTATGGCTCAGTAGGGGGAGGGCTGCTCGCTCGTCCCCCCCTTTCCTGACCGGCCAGGCTGCGTACTCAGATAAGGGTCTGATATGGACTTTGGGGGGACCCCCACATTGTTTTTTTGGCGTAGGACTTCCCCTTTAAGTCCATACCAGGTGACGGGGCCAGCGAGGTGTCAATCTCGCCGATGGAGGCGGCGACATTGACTTCATTTGCTAGTCCCGTCTACCTGGAGCCGCATTCAAAATGAACGGACTTTCCTCCGTGTGTGGGCAAGTCCGTTCATTTCAAAAGTCTGGTGGACTAGTGCACAGACGGCCGGATTGTCTGCCGGACAATTTTGAGTCAAGACTTCTTTCTAAGTCCGCCGGACTTTTGGAAAGAAAAAGTCAGCCGGAGCCCACACACGGGCGGATTGTCTGCCGGATAGTCTGATCATGTGTACACGGAATAACAGGTAGTGAAGGGGTTAATGTTGGAGCAATTGGGGGCTGATCGGGGTTGACAAGTGTGCTTATGTGTACTGTATCAGTGTAGTGTTGGTGCAACTCACTGTAAGATGATATCACTTCCCCTGCCTGTGTTTATTCTCAGTGCATCCTCATCAGTGCCCATCAGTGCCACCTTATCAGTGCCAACTTTGGTGTGAAATTCTTGTACTGGGCCTTTCCTACTGCGGTCTAGCAGCGCTTGCACTGGGCCTCTCCTCCTGGGGTCTAGTGCCATTGGCATTTGCCGATTGGCCATTGGGGTGTTTGGCACGGCTGGTAGCTGCCCGGTGTTCAGACCGTCTTCTTTTGAGATGGACTACTTCCTCCTCTGATTTGGATACGGATGTACTGGCTTTGACGGGCTTATATTCCGAACCAGATTCGGAATTGGAATCAGAACTGTAACTGAGCGAAGAGAGCTCCCCGCTGCTCTCATCGGTCAGAGATAGTAGTTGATATGACTCTTCTGGAGTGTATATTTTTCTGGACATAGTGGCTGCATGACAGGTGACACTGATGGGCTGCACAATGGATAGAGATGGGCTGCATGTCAGGGACTAATGGGCTGCAAGTCAGGGACTAATGGCCTGCAAGTAAGTAGTAATTGGCTGCACCTAAATAGTAATTGGCTGCACAAATAGGTACTCTGATGGGCTCACGGGACAGATACTCCTGATGGGATCACAGGACAGATACTCCTGATGGTATGACAGGTACTCAGACGGGATGGCAGGTACTCAGCTGGTTAATCTCACATGCGCTGACATCGCATACATTTTGTGAGTTACCAATTGTCTTTTATGGAATAAAATGTCTTAGTAATGCTGCACTTAGATGGCGCTGCTCTCCTTCTGTCTTTGCCTTCCACGGAGTTACTTCTAGCCTGTCACAATCTGGCAGCCACCCACAATCAGCTTATCTAAAAACACTGTCCATGTGCCATAAATGTACCTCTCTACCCGAACTCGATGTGAAAGAGTGTTCTAATTACCCACTGATCCAATGTATTTTCTACTGCTATGCTTTATCCATTCTCCACCAGGCTCAATAAAAGGAAGGATCTTTCATGGTATTTTGTATTTCCACAATTATTAAAACACAATATTAAAATTACACTTAGGCCGCGTACACACGGGCGGACTGTTCGCCCAACCTTGTCCGCTGAACAGTGTTTGGGCGGACAGTCCGCTCGTGTGTAGGCTTTCAGCGGACAGTTTCAGCGGACAGTTTGACGGACAAAGTCTTTCGGAAATTCCGAAAAACTGTCCGCTGAAACTGTGTTTGAGCGAACAGTCCGCCCGTGTGTAGGCTACTTTCGAAATGAGCAAACTGTTCCCGCTCGGAGGAAAGTCTGCTCATTTCGAGCGCGTGTGGGCGGTGTCACATGGTATATGTCACATGGGTTGGTCACATGGGTTGATGTCACATGGGGACTATGACATCGTAAGGGGGCGGGGTCACCATGTGACCAACCCATGTGACATATACCATGTGACACCGCCCCATTGTCACTATATAAGTGACCGCACAGCGCGGCTCTGGCATTCCGGCCGGAGAGAGCGACGTGTCAACATCTCCTGGGGAAGAAGAAGAAGAACAAGAAGAAGAAGAAGAACGGAAGGCGGCGACGGCGACAGCGACAGCGGCGACAGAAGACCGGGCCACCGCCTGTAAAAGAGCTACAAGAAGGCGCGGTGGCCCGGCAGAAGAACCGAAGGGGGCGACAGAAGAACGGAAGGCAGCGGCGACAGAAGACCGGGCCACCGCCTGCAAAAGAGCTACAAGAAGGCGCGGTGGCCCGGCAGAAGAACCGAAGAGGGGAACAAGACCCCCGAAGTCGGGAGAAGAGGCCGGCGGCGGGGAGGAAGAAAGCCGGGCTCCTCCGCTAGTAAAAGAGCTACACGAAGATAGCGGAGGAGTCCGGCGAGAAGACCCCCGAAGACGGAAGACCCCCGGAGCTGTGCAATAAAATATTTTTTCTCTGTGTTGTGTTTTTTTTTGTACTTTATTTCACAGGTGAATGGGTAGGGGTACATTGTACCCCATACTCATTCACATAGGGTGGGGGGCCGGTATCCGGGGGCCCCCTTCTTAAAGGGGGCTCCCGGATTCCGATAAGCCCCCCGCCCGCAGACCCCGACAACCAACGGCCAGGGTTGTCGGGAAGAGGCCCTTGTCCTCATCAACATGGGGACAAGGTGCTTTGGGGTGGGGGGGCCGCGTGGCCCCCCCCTTCCCCAAGGCACCCCCCCATGTTGAGGGCACGCGGCCTGGTACGGCTCAGGAGGGGGGGCGCGCTCGCTCGCCCCCCTTTCCTGGCCGGCCGGGTAGCGTGCTCGGACAAGGGTCTGTTGTGGACTTTGGGGGGACCCCACGCCGATTTTTTTCGGCGTTGGGGTTCCCCTTTAAGTCCATTCCAGGCGGCGGAGCCCGCGACGTCTCCTTCGCGGGCCCCGCCTACCTGTACACGCGCTCGAAATGGGCGGATTTGCCTCCGCCTTACGTGGGCGAGTCCGTTCATTTCAAAAGTTGAGCGAACTGTTTGGCAAACAGTTCGCTGAAACAGTCCGCTCAAAAAGTGCCGTGTGTGGCCATGTCCGTCCATGCTCATTTTGAGCGGACTGTTTGCCGAAACTGTTTGACAAACAAAGTTGGGCGAACAGTCCGCCCGTGTGTACGCGGCCTTACAGTGTAGACAGAGTATCGCTAATCACAGTACAGGGCTCTTCCGGGTTTACGACGTGCATTCCGTGGATGGCAGAAATTACGTACTTGGTTAGATAACTGGAATTGCATTGACGCCTTTCTCCCCTCCCACAGAACATTATCAAAGACGCAGTGGGGGTTATTTACAAAAGGAAAATCGACTTTGCACTGAAAGTGCACTTGGAAGTGCAGTCACTCTAAATCTGAGGGGTAGATCTGAAATTAGTTGAAGCTCTGCTGATTTTATCATCCAATCATGTCCAAGCTAAAATGCTGTTTTTTATTTACCTTGCATGTCCCCTCGGATCTACAGTGACTTTACTTCCAAGTGCACTTTCAGTGGAAAGTGGATTTTCCTTTAGTAAATAACCCCCCATTGTGTACAGCAGCCTGTCTGGCTTCTAAAGAACGGGTATGCTGGAAAACCGTGGTCCTCCTGTCAGAACACAATAGATCATCAGCAGGTAGATCGCTATACTAACATTATATAGTCAGTACAGCAAGGTCCTCAATTTTTTTTCATTCGGCCCACTGGTCTGAACGGAAAAAAAATTACCTACGTGTAACAGGCTTTAAGGAGAAGAAATGGGTTGGGTATGTCTGATTACCTAGTTATTTAGTAGCTAACACTTCAGATTACCCGTTTCAGGATCCCCCACCGCACTTATACTGTGTCTCGGTGGTCCTGCAGTTCTGGATCACGTACATGTATGTGATTTTGTAGTTTCGAGTAGGGGTGCGCACGCGTGCGCCTGCCACCCCGGCTGTGCTGTCATTTGCTACAGCACAAGCTGATCAGAGAGTCCTGCCCAATGATTTATGTCAGAAACCCACTGATCGGCTGAGCAAATGACAGAAGGGAGCCTGTGTTGGTAAACAACAAAACTGACACATTGCTTAGTAAAAAGAGCACACAGTGCACATAGTAAACATTGTTAGGCACACAGTTAACCGCTTGATTGCTCCTAAATGTTAACCCCTGCATTTCCAGTGTCATTAGTATATTGACAGTGTATATTATTACTACTGGTCTCTGTATTAGTGGTACTGGTGATGTCAGTGTCAGTTAGTGTCAGATTGATCTTCGCACTATCATAGTCCCACTTTTAGTCCCTGATCACTGCCATTACTAGTATAAATAATAAAAAAAATCCAGTATACATACTATCATTTGTAGATGCTATAACTTTCACACAAACCAATTAATATGCACTTACTCTGATTTTTAATTTTTTTTTACCAAAAACATGCAGCAGAATACGATTTTTTTTATTGAATATTTTTTTTTGGGTACCCCGATTTCTTTTGGGTACAGCGTTGCATGACCACGCAATTACCAGTTAAAGTAGTGCAGTGTTAAATGCAAAAAAAGGCCTGGCCATGAAGGAGGTAAAATCCTCCAGAGCTGAAGTGGTTAAAAAAATTGTTGAAAAAAGCGACTTTTGTAGTTTTAACACTGGGCACATGCTTGTGTTGAGGTCTCGTTAAAGCGGTGCTCCAGCTTCCCAGCAAAAAATTTTAAGTCAGCAGCAACACATACTGTAGCTGATGACTTTTCATTGCCTTGAAAAAGTATTCATACCCCTTGAAATTGTCCACATTTTGTCATGTTACAACCAAAGACGTAAATGATAAAATATTATCAGGATTTTATATGATAGACAGATACTCAATACTTTGTAGCACCACCTTTCGCTGCAATTACAGCTGCAAGTCTTATCAGCTATGTCTCTACCAGCTGTTGCACATCTAAAGTGACATTTTTGCCCATTCTTCTTTGCATAATAGCTCAAGCTGTCAGATTGAATGGAGAGCATCTGAACAGCAATTTTCAAGTCTTGCCACAGATCCTCAATTGGATTTAGGTCTGGACTTTGACTGGGCCATTCTAACATATGAATATGCTTTGATCTAAACCATTCCATTGTAGCTCTGGCTGTATGTTTAGGGTCGTTGTCCTGCTGGAAGGTGAACCTCCGCCCCTAGTCTCAAGTCTTTTGCAGACTCTAATGCCACGTACACATGAGCGGAATGTCTGTCAGAAAAAGTCAGATGGGAGCTTTTCATCATACAGTATATTCCGATCGTGTGTGTGCCCCATCTGACTTTTTACGTTGAAATTCTGACGGACCTAGAAAGAGAACATGTTCTAAATTTTCCCAATGGAACCAATTCCTATCGTCTGTATGCTGTTCCGACATACCAAAAACTACGTATGCTCTGAAGCAAGTACGAGGTGGAAGCTATTGGCTACTGAACTTCCTTATTCTAGTCCCGTCGTAGGTGTTGTACATCGCCGCGTTCTTGATGGTCGGAATTTGGTGTGATCGTGTGTATGCAAGACAGCTTCAGCAGAATCCCATTGGAATCCCTTCGGAAAAACCTTCAGAGTTTATTCCGACTGGAAAAACGGTCGTGTGTACAGGGCATAAGATTTCCCTGTATTTGGCTCTATCCATCTTCTTATCAACTCTGACCAGCTCCCCTGCCCTAACTGAAGAAAAAATGGTTTGTTCAGGATGATGTGCAGCATTAGTTTTCCACCACACACAGCGCTTTGATACATTTTGGTCTCATCTGACCAGAGCACGTTCTTCCACATGTTTGCCGTTTCCTCCACATGACTTCTTGCAAATTGCAAACGGGAATTCTTATGTCTTTCTTTCTTTCAACAATGACTTTCTTCTTGTCACTCTTCTATAAAGGCCAGATTTATGGAGTGCATGACTAATAGTTGTCTTGTGAACAGATTCTCTCACCTGAGCTGTAGATCTCTGCAGCACCTCCAGAGTTACCTCTTGGCTGATTCTCTGATTAATGCTGTCCATGCCCGGCCTGTCAGTTTAGGTGGACAGCCATGTCTTGGTAGGTTTGCAGTTGTGCCATACTCTTTCCGATTTTGCATGATAGATTGAACAGTGCTCTGTGAGATGTTCAAAGCTTGGGATATTTTTATACAACTTAACCCTGCCTTAAACTTCCCCACAACTTTGTCCCTGACCTGTCTGGTATGTTCCTTGGCCTTCATGATGTTGTTTGCTCACTAAGGTTCTCTAACAAACCTCTGATGGCTTCACAGAACCGCTGCATTTATACTGGTGACTTCTGAGGGCATTTTGTTCCACTAGATTTTAGTTAGGGGTATCAGAGTAAAGGGGGCCGAATACAAATGCATGCCACACTTTTCAGATATTTATTTGTAAATAATTTTTAAAACCATTATTAATTTTCCTTCCACTTTACAATTATGTGCCACTTTGTGCTGGTCTATCACATAAAATCCCAATAAAATACATTTATGTTTCTGTTTGTAACATGACAAAATTTCAAGGGGTATAAATACATTTTTAAGGCACTGTACAAACACATAAGTAGTCCTTTATAGTGTACTTGGTGTAGAGTTATGGATTTTCAGGCCATTACAGAGGACAATGAGCACTCTTTACATCTGGAGGAAAGGAGATATACAGTAACTACTTTTGGCCAGTTCAGTAGATTGTTTTAAAAGAGTTGGATGCATTCCTAACTACACAAAATATATTGTAAGTGTATATTAACATTTATAGTTTATAACATCAGGGGTAGTTGATCCAGGGAATATCCCATTGCCTTCTGGTGGATCTTGAAGGAATTTCCCCCCCCTAGAGCAAATTGGATCATGACCTTGTAGGACTTAGGCCCAGTAACCTAGTGCCTACTACCCCATGCCCACATAGGCTTTGCTTATGTTGTTAACAAATATAAACTTTAATAAATAACATAAATTAACATTACCAACACTTTCAACTTTTAAACGCCCGCCCACTGGTCACTGCTACCACCTATTTTAACTTCAACCTTATGCCTCCAGTCGGAATCCCCTGACTCGGAGGAATTATCAAACCTAGCAGTGACCTACCCCTTTTAACCCTTTTGTACCATAAACCACTCCCATCACCATGGGCATCCGCAGAACTTTTTCCAAGGGTGGGCATCATTTCAAGGTCACTCATGCTCCGCCCCTTTTCGACAATCTCATGAAAATCTTTCCACTGGTAATACATATGTGTTATATAACAGATAATTCATCTTCACTTTGTATTGGAAGTTACTCTGGCGGCTGTGTTCCATGCCCATATAGCCTCGAGAATGTATATCTTTTTACATTGCAATACATCTGTTGTGGCCATATTTTGATCTCATACTGTCACTGTATAGGCTGTTTTCATCAAGATAAAAATATGGCAACAACAGATGTATTGCAATGTAAAAAGATGTACATTCTCTAGGCTATATGGGCATGGTATGCAGCCACCTGAGTAACCTTGCGGACGCCCATGCTTTCAAAAACCAGCCCTGGAAGAAATTTCATACCAGCCTCACAGCATTATTATACCAGCCCAACAGCATAACGTCATTATTTTCTTGTTCATGAAAGGGAAAAACCATACATTTTAAAGTGCATTCGATGAAGAGAGTATTAGATATAGATATGAAATCACATAGGGCTATATATATATATATATATATATATATATATATATATATATATATATATATATATATATATATAAATAAAACAATCAATGCAAACTCAAGTCCAAACAATAACCATATAAAGTTAAAAAGGAAGAGTCCTTAATGTGCAGAAAAGGTGACTTATAATAAAACAAAGCAGAGTTTGCACATAGCGTAATCCCGTTTATTTTAAAGTAAATAGCACAAGCTAGTAAATAACCCCATATAATAATCTGCGTACATTGTTAAGATTAAAAAACAGCATTAAAAGTAGTGTGTTCACCGTGTCTCCTAACGCCAGAGTCATCAACATGTGTTCCTCTGCACACACTATGGGTGACTTCCTGGATCTTGGTTAGCGGTGGAACGCACACGGCACTTCCGGGAAACGTCGTGTAGGCCACGCACTGATGCATTTCGTCACTTCCGACTTCAACAGATTTAATCTTAACAATGTACGCAGATTATTATATGGGGTTATTTACTAGCTTGTGCTATTTACTTTAAAATAAACGGGATTACGCTATGTGCAAACTCTGCTTTGTTTTATTATATTTGTGGAGCACTATTGAAAGCTGGACCCTAGTGGATGACGTATGAATTTTGGATACCTAGAGAGGGATTACCTCCTTAAGGCTTTTTGCTCAACTTTGTCTGGTGAGTTTAACCCCCTAAGGGGGACGTGTCACACACGGTGAAATCCTGCAATTATCTGGTGGAAGTAATACTAACAGCACTTTGAAACAACCACGGTTATCACCTTGCAACGTTGAATAAACCACTACAGTCACCTTTTCTGCACATTAAGGACTCTTCCTTTTTAACTTTATATGGTTATTGTTTAGACTTGATTTAGAGCGCTGTTTTAATACTGAAATTTTCAGAGTTCGCATTGATTAATTTCTGTATTACTTGTTATATAACTATTATGCTTATGAAACGGTTGTTAATGTTCTGACCTGTTTGTTATTTTTGTAATAATGTGGCGGATCACAACTTGGTGGACTATATATACAAATTTTGGATTTCTGTTTTTTTTGCATCTGGCGCGGAGTGGTGTAATCTAGGCCGTCTTTGAAACACACCCTGTTCTCATATATATATATATATATATATATATATATCTATATATATATATATATATCTATATATATAGATATATATATTCAAATTCCAGTTAATAGTGGTAAGTGATCAATCATCAAGGGGGACTCTAAGGTAAGGGGGGTGGGTTACTAATATAAGGAGGAAACCCTTTATATCAGTGCCCCTTACATTATCATATTCACTCCCCCCTTACATCAGTGACCCCCGACTGGCCTGGCGGTGCTTTCACTGACCTCCTCTCAGGTGCACTGTGCAGGGCTCAGTCAGTCGGCTCCAGCTTGGAGGTTTTATCCTATAGTCTCCTGTCCACAGTCCACACAAGTCTGACTTCTCCCATGACCCCCATCTCGGCGGTGCTCCCACTCTTGACTCCTCTCCAGACTCCCTCAGAGACTGCAGACATGCTACAGGAGATGGACAGAGACTGCAGACTTGATGCAAGAGCTCAATGCAGCCTCACCAGTGCCCATCAAATTCAGCCTTACTGTGCCCCCAAATGCAGCCTCACTGTGCCCACCAAATGCAGCCTCACTGTGCCCACCAAATGCAGCCTCACTGTGCCCATCAAATGCAGCCTCACTGTGCCCATCAAATGCAGCTTTACTGTGCCGTGAATGCAATCTCACTGTGCCCATCATTGCAGCCCCTCCTGTGCCCCATATCCCAGTCTGTGGGAAGGTGTGTTGTTGATGCTCGGTACAGTACCTTGCATGCCAGCAGGATATCCATGATGGCCAGCAGCAGGCAGGGTCTGTTCTCCTTTTGGATGGGGACGGTGCTCCTTCCAGAGGATCTGTCTGCTGTGAGATGGAGTGGTCCCTGGCCACCTGCACCTTTAGCCGTCCTCATTTTCCGGCCCCAGTCAGCCTGCCCTCTGGTCCTGGGGAAGTGGAGAGCACTGAGTGGGAGTTGGAGAGAAGGGGGAGCAAAGAGTACTGGCGGGGTTGGAGAACACATGGGTGGGGGCAAAGAGCAAGGGGGAGTGGAGATCACAGGGGTGGGGAGCGGAGAGTGCTGGGGGGGAACTTGAGAGTACTGGGGGGCCAACAAGAACAGGGGTAGAGAGTACGATAGGCTGAGAGCACTGGGGGGGGGGGGGGCTAAGAGTGTGGGGTGGTGGAGAGCACTGGGGGGGCTAAGAGTGTGGGGTGGTGAAGAGCACTGGGGGGGGGCAGAAAAACAGGGGTGGACAGCACGGGGGCTGGAGAGTACTAGGGGGGTACAAAGAGCAGGGGGAGTGGAGAGCAATGGGGGGAGCTTGAGACCACCAGTGGGGGCCAGAAAGAAAAAGGGGTGGAAAGCACGGGGGACTGGACAGCACTATGGGGGGTGGAGAGCACATGGGTGGGGGCAAAATGCAGGAGGAGTGGAGAGTACAGGGGTGGGGAGTGGAGAGTGCTGGTTGGGAGCCAAAAAGAACAGGGGTGGAGAGCACGGAGGGTAGAGAGCACTGGGGGGGGGGGGGCTGGAGAGCACCGGGGGCAGAAAGAACAGGGGTGGGGAGAATGGGGGGCTGGAGAGCACTGGGGTGGGGGCTGGAGAGTGATGGGGAGAGCTGAAGAGCACTGGGGGGGGAGAAAGAACAGGGGGGAGAGCACTGGGGAGAGTGGAGAGCACTGAGGGGAGAGCACTGGGGGGGAAAGAACAGGGGGAGAGAGGAGAGCGCTGGGGGGGAGGAGAGCACTGGGGGAGAGCACTGGGTGAGTGGAGGGCACTGGGAGGGGAGAGCACTGGAGGGAGTGGAGAGCATGGAGGGGAGAGGACTGGGGGGAGTGGAGAGCACTGTGGGCGGGGAGAACAGGGGGGAGCACTGGGCGGAGTGGAGAGCACTGGGGGGAACAGGGGAGGAGAACAGGAGGGAGAGCACTGAGGGGGAGAGCACTGGGATGGTGGCTAGAGAAGGATGGGGAGAGCTGGAGAGCAGCAAGAACAGGGGAGGAGAAAACTGGGGGGGCAGGAGATTGTGGTGGTGGAGGAGAGCACTGTGGGGGGGGGGTCAGGAGAGTGTGGTGGAGGAGAGCACTGGAGGGGGTGGCAGGAGAGTGTGGTGGTGGAGGAGACCACTGGGGGGGGCAGGAGAGTGTGGCGTTGGAGGAGAGCACTGGGGGGGGGGCAGGAGAGTGCGGTGGTGGAGGAGAGCACTGTGGGGGGGGCAGGAGAGTGCGATGGTGGAGGAGAGCACTGTGGGGGGGGCAAGAGAGTGTGGCGGTGGAGGAGAGCACTGGGGGGGCAGGAGAGTGCGGTGGTGGTGGAGAGCACTGGGGGGGGCAGGAGAGTGCGGTGGTGTAGGAGAGCACTGGGGGGGGCAGGAGAGTGTGGTGGTGGAGGAGAGCACGGGGGGGCAGGAGAGTGTGGTGGTGGAGAACACTGGGGGGGCAGGAGAGTGTGGTGGTGGAGGAGAGCACTGTGGGGGAGGGGGCAGGAGAGTGTGGTGGTGGAGGAGAGCACTGGAGGGGGTGGCAGGAGAGTGTGGTGGTGGAGGGGAGCACTAGAGGGGGGGCAGGAGAGTGTGGTGGTAGAGGAGAGCACTGGGGGGAGAGTGCAGTGGTGGAGGAGAGTGTGGTGGTGGAGGAGAGCACTGGGGGGGCAGGAGAGTGCGGTGGTGGAAGAGAGCACTGGGGAGGGGCGGAGAGTGTGGTGGTGGAGGAGAGCACGGGGGGGCAGGAGAGTGTGGTGGTAGAGGAGAGCACTGGGGGGGGGGGGCAGGAGAGTGTGGTGGTGGAGGAGAGCACTGGGGGGGGCAGGAGAGTGTGGTGGTGGAGGAGAGCACTGGGGGGCAGGAGAGTGTGGTGGTAGAGGAGAGCACTGGGGGGGCAGGAGAGTGTGGTGGTGGAGGAGAGCACTGGGGGGTAGGAGAGTGTGGTGGTGGAGGAGAGCACTGGGGGGGGGGGGCAGGAGAGCGTGGTGGTGGAGGAGAGCACTGGGGGGGCAGGAGAGTGTGGTGGTGGAGGAGAGGACTGGGGGGGCAGGAGAGTGCGGTGGTGGAAGAGAGCACTGGGGGCCAGGAGAGTGTGGTGGAGGAGAGCACTGGGGGGAGGGCAGGAGAGTGTGGTGGTGGAGGAGAGCACTGGGGGGGCAGGCCCCTCTGGATCCCATCTTGCAATCCCAGGGCCCACAAATCCATACCAACCTCATTCAAGTGTACCCCATCACTCCTGAGATACCTCCAAGTGTCCACCTCTAATTCCCTGTGTCAAACCGCAAAACACCCATTCCGAATAAAGAACCTGCTTACTTCTTTATTTACTTTTACCCGAGCCCTGTCAACCTTTTTGTCCGACCACGCCCACCTCCAGGACATCCAACCAATCATGTCTGACCATATAACCACCATTTGAGGATAAGCAGCTTTTATCCTCAATAGGTCATACTTTATGTCCCTAATCAAATCCCGCATGGATCTCACTCCCATGTCATCACCCCCAGCATGTAACACCAAAACATTGGGATGATAGTCTAGTCTGGAGAACCTAAAAACTTCCACCAGCACCCTATTCCACCGCATCCTCGGTACCCCGATCCACCAGACTAGAGCCTCCTGCTGGGGGATCCTCAATTGCCTGCCATTTGGCCGAACATCAGCCCTCTTGGCCCCCCAGTACACATACGAGTGGCCAAGTATCCACACCAATCCGATTCCCGACCTGTAAAAAGATTAACAGCACAAACACATACATTAAGGCAAAACATAAACGTATCAACAAATTTACAATAACCCCCCCCCCCTGCTAACCCTTATAACATGTGCGGGCACACGTACAACTTAAACCTGTCCGAGTCCCACCTCCCTATGTGCCTGACTATCTCTTGACTCAGACCCACCCTTGACGCCTCCGTTGCTGCCCCAATTCGGAATGAATGTGACGAAGCCTGCTGCGACCAAACATTTGTGGAACACTGCAATAAATTGGAATTTAGAGAGGGACTCCCCATCCTCATGCACCAGGAATGCACTAAATAGGTCGCCACCGTTTGTACGGGGCAGAGACCAAACCCCGAAATCCTCCTCACCTCTATCTGTGCCCCCCATCCCTTTTGGTCCGTCTTGGAAAGTCTCACCCAGATCCTGATATACAGTGGTGTGAAAAAGTGTTTGCCCCCTTCCTCATTTCCTGTTCCTTTGCATGTTTGTCACACTTAAGTGTTTCGGAACATCAAACCAATTTAAACAATAGTCAAGGACAACACAAGTAAACACAAAATGCAATTTGTAAATGAAGGTGTTTATTATTAAAGGTGAAAAAAAATCCAAACCATCATGGCCCTGTGTGAAAAAGTGATTGCCCCCCTTATTAAAACATACTATAACTGTGGTTGTCCACACCTGAGTTCAATTTCTCTAGCCACACCCAGGCCTGATTATTGCCACACCTGTTCACAATCAAGGCATCACTTAAATAGGAGCTGCTTGACACAGTAAGGTCCACCAGAAGATCCTTAAAAGCTACACATCATGCCGAGACCCAAAGAAATTCAGGAACAATTGAGAAAGAAAGTAATTGAGATCTATCAGTCTGGAAAGGGTTATAAAGCCATTTCCAAAGCTTTGGGAATCCAGCGAACCACAGTGAGAGCCATTATCCACAAATGGCGAAGACATGGAACAGTGGTGAACCTTCCCAGGAGTGGCCGGCCGCCCAAAATTACCCCAAGAGCGCAGCGACGACTCATCCAAGAGGTCACAAAAGACCCCACAACAACGTCCAAGGAACTGCAGGCCTCACTTGCCTCAGTTAAGGTCAGCGTTCATGCCTCCACCATCAGGAAAAGACTGGGCAAAAATGGCCTGCATGGCAGAGTTCCAAGGAGAAAACCACTGCTGAGCAAAAAGAACATCAAAGCTCGTCTCAATTTCTCCACAACACATCTTGATGATCCCCAAGACTTTTGGGACAACATTCTGTGGACCGATGAGACAAAAGTGGAACTCTTTGGAAGGTGTGTGTCCAAGTATATCTGGCGTAGAAGGAACACTGCATTTCATAAAAAGAACATTATACCAACAGTAAAATATGGTGGTGGTAGTGTGATGGACTGGGGCTGTTTTGCTGCTTCAGGACCTGGAAGACTTGCCGTGATAAAAGGAACTATGAATTCTGCTGTCTACCAAGAGATCCTGAAGGAGAATGTCCGACCATCTGTTCGTGTACTCAAGCTGAAACCAACTTGGGTTCTGCAGCAGGACAATGATCCTAAACACACCAGCAAGTCCACCACCGAATGGCTGAAGAAAAACAAAATGAAGACTTTGGAGTGGCCTAGCCAAAGTCCTGACCTGAATCCTATTGAGATGTTGTGGTATGACCTTAAAAAGGCCGTTCATGCTCGAAAACCCTCTAATGTAACTGAATTAGGACAATTCTGCAAAGATGAGTGGGCCAAAATTCCTCCAGGACGCTGTAAAAGCCTCATTGCACGTTATCGCAAACGCTTGGTTGCAGTTGTTGCTGCTAAGGGTGGCTCAACCAGTTATTAGGTTTAGGGGGCAATCACTTTTTCACACAGGGCCATGATGGTTTGGATTTTTTTTCACCTTTAATAATAAACACCTTCATTTACAAATTGCATTTTGTGTTTACTTGTGTTGTCCTTGACTATTGTTTAAATTGGTTTGATGTTCCGAAACACTTAAGTGTGACAAACATGCAAAGGAACAGGAAATGAGGAAGGGGGCAAACACTTTTTCACACCACTGTAGTCTTGACCACACTCCACCTCCCCTGCCAAAAGCCCTCCAAGCACTCCCTTGGACGGGCTCACTAATTCTCAATGCCCCAAAGAAAGCAATTGAAAACGCCGCCCGGAATAAAATCTGTTCGTATACCGAGCTACAAACCTGCTCGATCTCTAAACCCAAAGTATGGAGCATGTCCAACGAAACCGGGTACCTCCCATCCCTCTTCCTATGAGCCTTTCACTGCCTGCTTCACCCAGAAGTCCTTGGTGTAATCCCTGTGCCCCTGCCACTTAAACAGGAACGCAAGACCTGCTAATCTACGGTCAATCGATGCTGGCGACAAGCCAGCCTCCAAACCCAGGCACCACATGAGCCATACCCGGATCCTCCGAGGATACCCCGATGCCTGTTAAGCAGTCCGACCATTCCCTCCATACCTTAGAATAGGCGTTCCAGGTGGCCTTACTCACTGACACTCTGATCCATTTGGCTGCTGTCCCAAAGCTACACTCCACAGCCATTCGGGACAGGGCACCCCGCACTGCTCTGCCCTCGGTGCCAATTCCCAAAACCTGTCCCACTGGAAACGAGACAGGGCATCAGCCAGAGTATTCTCCACCCCCGGCAAATGCACAGCATATATGAATGCATTAACCTGCAGGCAACGCAGTACTAAACGCCTCAACAACCTAATTATCGGTTCTGAATCTGTTGTCAACCTGTTGACCATCTGCACTACCCCAAGATTGTCACAATTGAAGCGGACTTTCCGATTGCGAAAGGATTCCCCCCAAATTACCAGAGCATCCACAATAGGGAACAACTCCAACAAAACCAAATTCTTCAACACCCCTACTTCCTGCCACTCCACCGGCCATTTTGCCATGCACCACTGACCTATAAAGAAGGCTCCAAACCCTGTCGATCCTGCCGCATCTGTGAACAGCTCCAGATCGAAATTGCTGATGGGGCCAGACATCCAGAGAGCTTGTGCGTTGAACGACTCCAGGAAATCCTGCCACACCATCAATTCTTCCCTATGTTCCCTGTCAATGCAATGATAATCCTCCCTTAATCCAGAATGAGAAAAAAAGGTTTTGCCTATAGTTCTAATTTAAGGTAAAAAACATTTTGCCACTACACCTGCTGTGAGAAGCAACTAGGACCAATTTGAGGTAAGGACCCATGTACTCACAAACCCAAGCAGTAAGTACTGATGAGGGTCTTCAACGGCTGGAGGAGATCTAGTCATTGTAGGCAGGCAGTGGAACAATATCAGAGACCAGATAATTCATGATGTACTTAAAGAGGAAGTAAACCCTGATGGGTTTACTTCTTCTTTGCCTCCCTGCAAAGGTAAAGCATAATGGACTACTATGCATCGCTTAGTAGCCCATTATGTGTCACTTACCTGACACAGGAGCCAGCAAAGTCACCGCTGTCCCCTGTAGTTCCGAGCGTCCATCTTGGTGGGTCTCCTTGGTTCTCGCTGCTCCGGCGCTGTGATTCGCCAGAGCAGCGATGACGTCACTCCCGCGCATGCGCACGGGAGCTGACACTCGTGGCATATTGCCGTGATCTGCGGCTTACCAAGTGCGCCTGCGCGCCGCTGTCTACGACGCATGAGCCGTAGACAGCAGTGGATGTCTTCAGGTAAATATCTCCTAAACCGTATAGGTTTAGGAGATATTTCTTGGACCTACAGGTAAGCCTTAATCTAGGCTTACCTGTAGGTCAAAGTGGTTTGTAAGGGTTTACAACCACTTTAAAAGCAGTAGTATTAGCAGCAGGAAGGCACTTAGCATGGACACATAGAATAACATGGAGAGGCGTTTTTAAGCTGCAAAAAAAAAAGTCTGACGCTGCTAAAAGCAGCTGTAAAAACGCACTGTGAGCATGAGGCCTTAAGCTAAAAGGCAGGCATTCATGGGCACGCATCACTCCACCTAGGCTGACTCTTCATTTCAAGACCAGAAAGTTTAAAATAGTGCACAGTGTTGAAATGTGGATGTAACTGCTGTCATTGCAGCCTGACTAGCCAAATTGTTAAATGAGTTGTGAGAGACTAAAGCCTCATACACACGATAGGATTTTCATAAGGGAATTGTGGGATGTCAATGTTTGCCTAAAATCCGACCATTAGTACGCTCCTTCAGACAACTGTTGTCCAACTTTCGGCCAACAAATGTTGAATAGCAGGCTAATAAATTTTCGGCGGACAGCGGTCTGTTGTCAGATTTACGTATGGTCTGTATACAAGTCCATAACACAAAAGTCCAAAGTACAAACACACATGCTCGGAATCAATGCTCAAATACAACATTAGCAGAAGGTGCCCAAAGGGTGGCGCTCAAGAGCTGAAATTCCATGTAGAACGTCACTACGTTCGTGTTTGTTGGCCAACAATTGTGTGCCGTTAGTATGCAAGACAAGTTCCTGGTACATGCCCTTTGGACAAAAGTCTGATGCTCTGTTGGCCAACAATCCGATTGTGTGTACGAGGCTTAAGTCACTCTGAAAGGTGCTGGAAAGGTTACTAACACAGTGCACAAAGGACTCAGAATTATCATAAAGCATTACCCAAAGGTATTCATATTAGGATATGTTACCTACTATCAGAGAGAGAGACTGCAAAGACTGGATGTTAAATGAAGCTGTGCTACAGCTGTGGACTTGGAGAGTGTTTTGCAGCTGACGCAGTACACAAGGGTCTGAAAAGCATCATAAGGTAGAGAGCAGTGTTTGCCAGGCCAGGTCATGCACCACAGAGGCTTTTTAACAAAGGGAGTAATCAGAAGCTGGATTAAACCAGAGACTGTGCCACAGCTTTTAAAATGGAGGGCTCTCTGCAGATAGCTGACACAGTACACCTTCAGAGGCTGGCTCTATACCTTAAAGGGGTTGTAAAGGTAAATGTTTTTTCACCTTAATGCATTCTATGCATTGAGGTGAAAAAACATCTGACAGTGCCTGTGCCCCCAGCCCCCCCCGTTTTACTTACCTCACTCCTCGAAAGTCCCGCGCTCGTCCCCCGACGTCGTTTCCACCGTTCAGCCTGGCCGCTGATTGGCTGGAGTGGATGGATGGAAAGCAGCGCAGCCATTGGCTTGCTCTGCTGTCAATCACATCCACTGACGCGGAGCGCCAGGGGGTGGGGCCGTGTGATACAGCGAGTGGCTATAGCCGCCGGCTGTATCACGGGAGCGCGCCCGCAGATGCTTCTCACCATGCGAGGGAGCTCGCATGAACGTGAGAAGCATCTGCGGGAGGAAGATGAGACAGCCGCCGAGGGACCCCAGAAGAGCAGGATCGGGGCCACTCTGTGCAAAACGAGCTGCACAGTGGAGGTAAGTATAACATGTTTGTTATTTTTTTTTTTTTTATTCACTTTACAATCCCTTTAAAAGCTTTCTGTGGCTACCTAAGACAGTACACTAAAGCCTGGAAAGCACCACAAGCAGAGCCCAGGGGCACAAGGCCATATTTCCTTTCAAGCCCCTCAATCTTCACTCATGGCTGTAGAGGAAAAAAAATGTGGCTGTCAAAAAGCAACATGTCGGGCAGCCATAGGCAACAGAGAAACATATATATAATATTCCTTTACCAAATGGTGGAACAAGTAGCGCTAAATATAGTGTATATTCACACCAATAAACATAAACTTCTAAATCCTATAATCTACACCAGTGAACATGAAATCCTAAATAGTATTTCACTATGCATCCAGTGACTATTAAAACCAAAATGAATGAATATCTCCTGAAAAAAACAGTTACCATATTATATAATATGTTAAGTAACCACCAAGTGAATAAAATGAATATAATCTATTTAAGCAACACACTCTGTGACTGAGTGATTATCCAATCCACATAGTTTGTTATAAACAATCCCACTTCCTAAATAAATGTTACAATAATAATAAGGATTATAACTGGGTTATCCTAGAATCCACTTCAGAATAAAGAGCTGGTTTCCTTGGCTATTTCATATAGAAGCTCGCATGCAATAAAGAAAAGATTTGCTCCCATAGCGTGATACAGTTTTATAAACGTTTAATCACACAAAAAAAATTGTATTCTATTGCACTCAAAAATGAATGTCCACGCCAAATGTAAAACCACATTTGGCCACATTTATTGGTGTGAATATACACTATATTTAGCGCTACCACCATTTGGTAAAGGAATATTATACACATTTTATTTTTATAAAGTGGCGGCTTAGATTTAGGTTGATTCAGCGCGGTGGTGATACACAGGTGATAGGGGAAGAGTGAGTGTATCATTGTTTTACAACAGAGAAACATTGTTAACAAGAGCTTTGGAATCCATGCTGAGAACACTCTGGAGATAGTTAGACTCCCTCACCCCCGCCTCCCTTCATATTTATGCATTTCTAATGGCACAATAAAAATAACAGGTTTATTTGCATTAGCAAAAGCATTTATTTAAGAAAGTTGCCATAAACTGCATATGTGATCAAAGTTCCTTAAAATAAAAGCATGAATCAAAATGCAGTTTATATAATAAGATAGAAATAGAATGCAATACAAAAACAGTTACATATTTTGCAAGAAAAATACACCTTTTGTCAGAATGTAACAGATATGGTCTATTTCTAAAATCTGAAAAATTTTATATTTTTGGCTTTCTGCACTTAGTCTTTGTCTATTTTACTATATTGCCTGGTTTCCTTCAAATTTTTTAATTTGAAGTTACAATGGAACAATTGTGAAAGACAGACTTGGAAAAAAAATGCAAGAAGTTAAATCACCATCTTGCCTCTATTAAAATGAATTGATTACCCCAGATTTAGGGTGGTGTGAATTATTGGCAAAATATTAGGTGGCAAACAAAGCAAACTCTGCCTACAAAATAGAGTCTACTTTATTTTACTCCCCTTTTTTTTTTAAATATGGTGATTGTGAGTGCAGACATTGCCCAGGACAGTTGTATAAGTATGCAAACCAGTGAAAGTTGACGTTCTCCATAAAAAAAGATTATGAATTTGGGTTTTTATAGATAAACCCATTTGCCTTTTTCTTTGTCTTTGTTAATCACAAGTATGTATAAATGGGAAATCGTATGTGTTGTATTTTAGTTTTCATCACTTTCTTGCACAATTTTCTTGCTTTTTCTCAGCACTCTTCTTTTTCTTAATGTCAATATCCAGCTTTATGTTCTCTATCTGAAGGTAGAGGTACTGCACCTGCAGATATTTGATCCATTCATCTGGGGTTGATGTACACTTTCTAGCTTCTTCTTGCAGTTCCCAAATGTTATCACATATGGATGCTGTGAGAGGGGATAATGATTACTGCAATGCATGCTACAAGATATACCTCATAATCATTATATTAGCTTAATCCGTAAATTGAACCTCAGCTCCCAGGCTTCAACTTTAAAATAGTTTTTTTTTTCTGTACACATAAATAGATTTTTTTCTTTTATGCAAAATAGAACTATAAACATAATATGCAAGATCATGATATCTAAGATGACTTTTAATTTCAAATAATATGTTTAAGAGCAATTGTTTTCTGCTGTTTAGGAGAAATGCAGGGAAGGTAGCACTAGCAACAAAGTTGCTGAGGTGGCTATAAAATAGTCCATCTGCAGGAATACTTTTCAGCCTCATGCAATTATAAATGTATTAGATCTATGCACATATAAATATTTTTGCCTGCACTAAAATACTTACTGTATACAGTCCCAGTGACTTATCCATAAGTGATTTAGGACTTTCTTATCAAAGCAAGGGCTCAAAATTGGTCTGGTGAGTGTGGAATAATACTCTAGTGTTGGCACAGCTGGTGAGTGTGGAATAATACTCTTTGGTGTTGGCACAGCATATTGGAGCACAGTGTTCTTATATTGGAGAAGCACATTGGTGATAAATTCACACAGATTTATTTAACACTTTTCTGGGACTTAATGTTTATTTTATTATATTATTATGTTTTTATTACTTATCTATTTTTCTTGAATTAGTGCAAGCGCTGTTTGTTTTTTGTTTCAGTTTAGTTTGTTCACAGCTGCTGCTCTCATTCTCACGTTAATTGACACGGGTATTTAATTAGATTTTAGTAGGAAAATTTATCTCTCACTCTGTACATATGAAAAAAGTCTTGGTTGGTGTTCTACTTTAACTTCTGGTAATTTACTATCTATTTCCAATCACTACTTTCTGTATATTTATAAAGTTTAAAATAAATCCTATCAATGCAACCAAACTAATGGTGAGAAGGATAATACAGTAGTTGCATTATTATGACTCCTCTCCTCGGTTATTACTGATTATTATTTATTTCCAAAATATCTAGGTGTCTTAAAGGATACATTTACCTTTACAAAAAAATGTAAAATATTTTTTTTTGTTAGAAGCTTGTAAACCATTGCACCTATGATCAGCAGATCCTTGGTGTAATGCCAGCTCCTGCAGACTGCCTGTGTAACTGTCTGCCCGTACCCCCGATACAGGCAGACAGTTACTGAATGAGAAGAAGCTCAATGAACTACCTAGAACGCTCATCAGCGCCCTGGTAGTTCACTGAGAACTAGAAGCTGTCTGCCACAAAGGCTATCAGTACTTGTTACATAGTAGGTGAGGTTGAAAAAAGACACAAGTCCATCAAGTCCAACCTATGTGTGCACATAGTTCATTGATTCACAGTGATCTGTGGGTTCCACCTACATGGCTGCACTCTCTTTGAATTGTAGCAGTGGGTGTGGAGAGAAGATCCCCAGGGGGAGAGGGGTCAGATGCAACATGTTCAGAAAGGTGAACTTATTTAAAACATTCATTCAAACAAAATATCCCAAATCATCATTGCCATGTTCAATTCTCTGAACAAGAAAAGGTATTTCAAGGGAAACTATTCCTTTCTTCTTCCCTGTATTATCTCTCGGTTACTAAGGAATGATATTTCAAGGGAGGCGACATTGGTTTCCAGCAGGCTAAAACAAATTCTCCGCAAGAATGCAAAAACTAACTAACTGGTTCATGTTGTCCCCCATTTCCTTCTCCTGGGCACTTCATTCTGCACTCCTGTGACCCGTCTTCAGCCGACAGTAGGCTAAAGCCTGCTGTCGGCTAACATCACTCAGCTGGTTCAGACTCTGGAGGGATCACAACTTTAATGTCTGGATCCACTGAGATCCCTGGACCGGTAGCTGGCTCGGCCTCTCAGTAAGCCACTTAGAGCCTCAGGCAGTCACACTTGCCCCCTCCACAGCTCGGTGCTCCAGTGAGCGTTGATCCCCAGTAAGCACTTATTTTTTTTAAATCAAAATAGCCTAAACTTGTACACAGTTGTTACATTTGCTTAACTTCTGAAACTGAGCAGTTTGCCCTGGTAACATACAGTAAATAAAAAGGGAAGGAATTTATCGGACCTGGAGGTAGAGCTTAAGGCTGAACTTTGCCCATCTGATGCACTAGGTATCATTTCACTCCCCCCCCCCCCCCCCCCACAATGTAAAAACACTTATTAGCCTTTTTATTTAATATTTTAGGCATCTTTCACCCCCAGCCTCTATTTTAGCATTCTGGGTCAGAATGATGTCTTCTGTGCCCTGTGCTCTGAAGCCTCCCTGGATATGTACAGTATGTCACATATCTCAGGATTCGTCAGACTCCAGTCATGTAGCCAGAGGTGGGTGGGGCCAATGGCATGCCATCCGGGGTCCAAGCTGCTTGAACTAAAAAGAAGCATCCAGCACACAATGATGTCAGAAACCACAATGGCGTAGCGGGACCCAGTGTGTGACAACAGTGCAGTTGCTTTACAGCAGGGCAATGCTGGATTCGCGGTCTGGGTGAGTATGTGAATTCTGTATTCTACTAGTGAAAAAAGGTAAGAGGGGAAAAACATAGACGATGGGGGAAATTAAGTTTCTCTTTAATGTGTATATAAAACCAATACCATATTATTTAGTTTAAAATAGAGTAGGGAATAGTTAGTTCATGCATAGTGTCCCTTTTTGGGAGATTCCTATTAAATTCCCATAGACCAAACAGGTACCCCTGGTTGCCACCAGAAAATGTTCCCTCCTATACAAAACTAAAATTTTTTTGGGTTGCCACCAGAATTAGTGGTCCCCACTGGAAGGTTTTCCATCTGTCCCTGTTCTGGTGACAACCAAAAAGTTAGGATTTTTCTTTCACTTTCAGTGAAACACGACAAATAGAGAAGGTGAATCTCCTTAACAGGGGCACAGGCAGCAATAAAAACTTGACAGGTGTTATAATCCTATACAAAACTAAAAATGTTTTCCCTTTAGTTATACTTTCTTTCTCCAGCCAAAACCTTTTAAATGATAAAGAGTGAGGGAGGTTTAGAGCTCATGTCAAGTTCTGCTTGCCATCTTCATTCCCATTTGGAATATTTCTATTTACTTTTGTCTATTTGACAGGTGTCAAAGAGAACAAGAACTGAGGGTAAATTCTCCTGAGGGAACATTTTCTAGTGAGAAAGACTCAGGTCTGTGTCCCCATGAGGGAGATTTTCCTTCTTTTGCTAAACAGGTGATGGCTGTCAGACTGAACAGAAAGGTGAGCAATCTGCTCTCTGTTCCTGGTATCACAGGAAACACTAAGAGCAGTGGGAGCCTTTGGTTCCTTCTGCTGGCAGCCATACCCTGTGAGGAGGGAGTGGGGGGAGTTTTTGAGCTGTGCTGTGTGTGTGTCCATAGATGCAGCCATCGCACAGGTTTCCCTGTAGCACACAGCTTGCTTTGGGGGCATTTAGAACATGAAGGAGTGGCGCCAGCTGGGGACTATAAAAGAAGAGTTTAGGGGCAATTCTGTTTAATATTGTTGCATAGAGCAGCTAAGTATAACATCTCATTTAATTTTAATTAAAAAAAAATTATCTTTGATATAACTTTAATGAATGTACAACACCCTTAAAATGCAAATATGAGGAAGCTAAGACCAGTGACCGCATTTCTCACATTTTTCTTTTCAGTGTATACACTTGCTACAAAAATCTTACACATTCCTTACATAGGTACATTTACAGCAGGTCAATGAGAGTAACATTGATGGAAGCATTCAAACCTGCCACAGTTTCTTTTTCATGATTTAAATATTTTTTTTTTTACTATTTTTAAATCAGTTTATTCATAAAGTTTTTTTTATAATCTACTTTCCAAACAAAATTAATCAAAATAATCCTGCGTAAATTAATTATATGTGAGCATGTGCACTATTCCTTTAAACTAAATTGCTGCAATTAAAAGTGTCTGTGCTCCTAAGGCTTTCTAAAAAATGAACACCTTGTGTTAATGTTGTGTCATTATATGTATACCTACATGTAATAATGTGCAAGTACAAGCAATTCTGTGCAAAATATAATTTGTGCAAAAGTCCTTAATGCAAAGCTTTGCCAGAATGAAGGTATTTGAAAGCAGCAAAACTTAATTTAAATCAGAAAAAGGAAACTGGCAGGTGTGGGTGTTTCCATTAATGTTAGATTTATTGACCTGCTGTAAATGTACTTTTATGTAAGAAATATTTTACATAAAGGCATAGTGCACATGCTCATGGATAATTTTGTATTATAGATATCAGAGGGTATTTATTGATACAGCAGCTGGGGTTTGTTATTAAAAGTGTGGCGCAGACATACCACTTTAACGTTTCCAAACAATCTTACGATTTAAAGTGGAGCTTTAGTCAGAAAATTAAATCCAGATAGATCACGTTAGGTTGGCCCATTTTGCAGGTATAGCTATGTAAAACATTAAAAAATAAGTGCCTATACTGTTTAAAATCCAGTGATGCACTGCCTTACCCTTCTATGCACATGCTCAATTGCTCTCTGTTCTCAGCACTGTGCCTAAAATCAGAGCCACTAGAGGCTGATTAGCTTTAAGATTTTTATTTTTAATTTTTTGTATATAACCTTTTTATTTTTATAAATTCTTAAAAAAAAAGCCATCACACACATTTAATCATCTACTTCATATGACTTCATCTACTTCATACTTAAAGCGGGAGTCCACCGGGACTCCGCGTTTTTTTTTTTTTTTTTTTAAAAGCCAGCAGCTACAAATACTGCAGCTGCTGACTTTTAAATAGTGACACTTACCTGTCCAGCGCGCCCGCGATGTCGGCACCCGAAGCCGATCGCTCGCTCGGCTGCCGGGTCCCGCCGCCATCTTGGGTATGGGAATCAGGAAATGGAGCCTTTCGGCTTCATTTCCCGGTTCCCTACTGCGCATGCGCGAGCCGCGCGGCGCAATCCGGACGGTCCCCGCTGCCTCTGGGAGCTGTGTGTTTCCCAGCAGGCAGCGGGGCACTTGCTGAAGGGGGCGGGCGCTTGTGGAACGGGGGCGTAACGTACGCCCCGTTCCGCAGAGAGCTAGCCCGGAAGTGGGTGCAGTTACCTGGATTATCCAGGTAACTGCACCCCCCTCCCCCCTGAAAGGTGCCGATTGTGGCGCCGGAGGGGGGGGGATTCCGATGAGCGGAGGTCCATTTTAGGGTGGACCTCCGCTTTAAAGATTTAAGGTTTATTGTTGCTGAAGAAGAAAGTAACAAGGATGACAGAGTATGCAGAGGGAACACAGCTTAGGGAAGGAGAAAAGAAAAGCAGGAGAGGACAAGACAAACTCTACTGCCTGGGAGAAACAAAAGAACTACAAGGATAGTGTCTTATCTTATCTCTCTGATATTCTCTCTCATCTGCAGCCTAAGAACTTCAGAACTGTAAAGCTTCTGTAAAGCTTTTTTCAGCCCTCCTTTATCTGAGGTGGATAGAAATATAACTGTGCAACCCTTAAAAAACAGTGAAAAGCAGCTACACCAGAATGTGACAAATATTCGAAAAAAGTGTTGAGTAAAATGTAGCGCTAAATGAAAAAAATTTAGAAACATATAGTCCCAATAAGTGAAATAAGTGTATGAATAGGGTGAGACCATATTGAAAATAGTCCTATAGCTGCCCGGAGTCCACCGCGCAAGTGCAGAACGGCAGGAACGCTCACAGCTGGTGCGGTCGGTTCCATGGAACAGGACATCCGTGCTCACAACCCCCGCAAAGTTTGGATGAGAGTGGGTGTTATCATCAGCGGAGCAAGATTCCCCACATTCGTTTGATACCATGGGGACCTCCCCAGCAGAGAGGAGACACCACTGAATTCCTGGTTCCCGGTTCCACTTGGGAGAATACATCCATTGGGATATTCATTGTCATTAGGTGTCATCTGACATTCGGATCCATCCATTTCGGTAAGAGTGCATAAACCTCTTCTCACTGTAAGGATTCACCTGTTTTGGATTCATGTCTCATCAGGAGATCATTATTTCACAGTTGGACTTCCACTTATATGATGAATTTTCTCTAGGATTGTGGACTATTTTCTATATGGTCTCATCCTATTCCTACACTTATTGGGACTTTGATGTTTCAGCATTTAATATTATATGTTTCTACATTTTTTGCTTTTAGCACTACATTTTCTCAGCTCTTTGTCTGAGCCAAGACATTCAATCAAGACAAGAAATGTACATATTTTAATTGAAGAAAGTGACATGTAATATTTGAGACCAAGGAGAGGAGGATAGAGTCAAATAAGGTAGTAATGGCTCAGGTCTTAAACAAAATGGAGGCCCCCAGTAAGAAGAAACAGGAGCAATGCTGGAAGCAATTTACAGCACACACTAATTTTGGTAGCATAATTATTAATGTGGGATGTATAAAGTGATACACTTATCCCAGAATTTGCTGATTTTTCTCACTGGAATCTGGTGTATGCAAGTAATCACTTGTATGAAGGAGGCCTAGGTAAATAAATATATTTACTTTCTTTTATTACTTAAACCTTTATTGTTGTTTTACCTTTACACACTGGGGGTGTACCACTCCAAGTTTCATCTGCTTGGCAGCTTCTGTAGTTTCTTCTCGAAATCATAGTATATCTGGAATATTTGTATTATAATTAATCATTCAACAGTGTAACAAATACATTTAATAAAAACATACATTCGTTTGCCATAATCAATTTTGAATTTTATTCTGAGTCTAAAAATTGCAAACTTATGGCACATTGAAGTTCGGTAATAGGTATGCAAAATATTAAATTTGATACTGGCCTTTCAAGTTACAACATATTTGGCCATAGATCCCATAATTGTAAGACCTTTTTGGTTGTTCCTTAACAAACTGTTCTAAATCAGAACAAATGCTCTACCAAAAATAACTGCAGAAACCTTTAGTTGATCGTATTGACAATTACAATTCAGTACTTTATGTATGGACTAGTTAAAGGCCCTTTAGGAAAACTGGATAAAATGTTGGAGACAGTACACTTTTTCTATTTGTTCTTTAATATATGTTATTCTTATATGCAAAATAAAATGAAAAACAACAACAATAAAGACTATAAGGTCCAACAATTCTGTACTACAGTTTTCAAGTTGATACTTGGAATTTTTTTTCCTTTGGGTAAAAAACTTCTAAAACCACCTAAAGCACCATAATCTCATCTTCCCCATTGATCTGTTTCTGGTTATTATACAGCAAAATCCACTACTTCACTCATGCCCTGTATTAAGTAATTATCATTGTGTCAGAAGCGTGTCTAATGCACTGCAGCAGACTGGGTTGGTGTGACTGGTAATAGATTTTGTAGTAAGAAATATGAAGGTAATGAGCTTTTTTTGTTTCTGGGAAATGATTTCTCCTGTTTAACAGGGCTTCTCAAGTACTTTTAGTCAGATTGCAATACAGAGTGAACAAACATAAACATGACCTGAAAAGGGACACATTTGTCCAAAATGCATGGCAATGCTGCTCAGCATGGCATTTTCATCAACTGTTTAATAGAGAATTAAAATTTCTAGCATTGCTGCTAGAGAGGAGGTTCAGATGTAAAGATGTTATCTTCCGTCTGATGTCAAAAAGCCAAGGCTCAGACCAAATTTTAAATTTTTAGGTCTGAATCATGGCTGTTTGGCATTTGTCGAATGGGTGAACTAAATGGACCCATTCTCCAGCTGCAGCAGGAGGTCCTACATTTAGCAGCCATGTTGCTACTGCTGCTTATGACTGTTTCCCACTCAAGGCCCTGGCTGTCAGGGAGCGACTGGTCACTTAGTAACAAGTAATGCATCCCTGATCCCATTCAAATGCCAGCTAGGAGATTCCTGGCCAGTAGCTGAATAAAAACAGGATTGCTAGCTGATATCATTGACCAAATATGGTCATGGCCATAAAGCAGCATCCCTGCATTTCCCCGGGTCGGCAGGCATCATTCACCATGATTGACAATGGATTTACACAGTGGGAAATGTTTAGTTTTTTTGTTTTTTTTTAATACCGTATTAGTTAAACATGTGTGGGTGTATCGACTTGCTTTGTGTTGTTGTTTTTTGTATGTGCCCCATAGTCATTCATGTGGGGGGAGAGCAGATGTCTGCAGGACCCCTTATTTGAAAGGGAAAGTCAAGATTCTGATAAATCCTGGCCCTGGCCTGGTGGATGTGTGGAAAAGAGGCTAATTTCTCCATTAACATTGGAATAAGTCGCTTTGCCAGGCTCCCCCAGGCACCCTCTCCATGTTGAGGGCACGTGGCCTGGTATAATTCATGAGCGGTGTGTGCATCGTGTATTGCAGTTTACCAGTTCTTAGATGTGGTGGTTGCATTCGTTTCCGGTTTTCAAGCTAAGAATATTTTCAGGAAATACGTGTTGACCTTGCCAATAATGAAGTTTCTTTGTTAAAGGAGGAGTCCAGCCTGAGCTTTTTAGGCTGGGCTTCTCCTATGAATCAAAGCAGTACAATTCGTTTTGCACTCCTGTGACCCATTTAGTCTGCTCTCTGACTGGAATCAGTCCAGGCACCACGTCATCCTGACAATAAAGTCTGGATCTGCCAGGTGCCTGGACTGATACCCACCTCAGTCTCTCAGCAAGCTGCTGAGAGACTGAGCCGGCTGCCCCTGCCCCTCCACAGCTCAGCACTCCAGTGAGTGCGGGGGTCAGAGCGGAGAGCTTCTGATTGACAGTCAGCAGCTCTCTGCTCAGGGAACTGATGCCGCATACACACGATCGGAATTATGGTCAGAAAAAGGTCTGATGGTTTTCCTGACGGAATTCTGCTCAAGCTGTCTTGCATACACACGGTCACACCAAATTCTGATCGCCAAGAACGCGGTGACGTACAACGGGACTAGAAAAATTAAGTTCAATACCTAGTAGCCAACAGCTTCCATTTCGTAGTTGAATCTGAGCATGTGTGAGTTTTTGCGCGTCGGAATTGCATACACACGATCGGAATTTCCGATAGAAAGTTTTTCCATCTCGAAAATTTAGAACATGCTCTCACATTTTTGCTGGCGGGAATTCGGCCAGCTAAATTACGATGGAGCATACACACGGTCGCATTTGCCAATGAAAAGCTCTCATCGGTCTTTTGCTGGCCGAAATTCCAATCGTGTGTATGCGGCATGAGAGAACAGAGCCATCTGCAGTGTTCGATCATTCGGTTCTCAGTGTAGAGGAGATGGGGGACAGATGCAGAGGAGCACCGATGCTGCGTCTGCCTAGGAAAGTATGAAACTGCAAAAAATTTTTTAATAAAAAATAACTTCTTTTAAGCACTCTCCTGCATGCATGCTTGAGCTAAGGGCAGATAGATTCCAGGAAGTAAATGCTACATGAATCCTCTGCCCTTGCTAGGGGGGGCAGAAATGCTAGGGGGTATTTATCAAAGTGATTTCTCAACAAAATAAAGCATGGAGACATAGGTGGATGGGGGAGTTTGCGTTAAAAATGAAAAATTAATTATATTGTGTTTTTGGTTTGTGATGCTCAGATGCAGTGAATATCTGCTTTAAGGGGTCACGTGAAGACTAAATCTAAATAAATGTTTTTATGTTACCCCTAGACTTTTCAAACACTGGTGTTCTGGGCTGTGGTAGCACTTAAGGGTCACTGCTAGCTGTAGTAATATGTCCAAGGAGGTTAATGTGCAGTCATATTTGTCAACTGCAGGTAGATGAATATTTTAACATTATTTTGGGGAACCAATGACAGAGTATAGCACGGCTCCCGCATGCGCATCGGGAAACCAGCTGTGAAGCCACAAGGTTTCGCTGCTGGTTTCCCTTAGTTAAGATGCCGGCTTCTGTTCTCCCGCATTGGCGTTGCTAAGTTTAGATATAGATCAATACCCACCATCTCTAAGATTGATAGTTGTCCAGATATTATCTACAGCTAGACTCTTGGTAGCTAAATACTGGAAAACCCCCCGTCCCCCCAGCAGAGGGGAATTAGTCAAAAGAGTTGACGTGACGTATAAACACGAGCAGCTACTGGCTAGTGTGGAAGGAAAATATTCAAATTTCTGTTCACAATGGTCTCCATGGACTGACATCAGGAAGATTGCTTGAGTTGCTATATTATTTTTCTGTTATTTTCAATTAAGGTGTATAAAGATCACCGTTACTAACCTGTTTTCTTTTTGTACAATTTGCAATTGCAATATAATTATAAAAATGGGGCTTGTTCCCTCTGGTGTCCAGAGGGTTGCTGTGTACAATTCTATGGTTCTGATGTAGACTGGAAGCTGATACGTGATTGTCTGTCATTGTTAACCGATATCTGCTTTTTATGTACACCATGCAAGCCTTTCAATAAAAAATATAAAAAAAATAAAAAAAAAATAAGATGCCTGCTTCTGGACCCAAAGCTGATAGAAGATTTAGCTCAGGTGAGGACAGCGCTGTATCTCTGGAAAGGTAAGTGCCTTTATATTAAAAATCAGAAGCTAAATTATTTGTAGTTGCTGACTTTACATTTTTTTACAGGTGGGGGGGGGGGGGGGGCTGGAGAACCACTTTAATAATAATGTAATGGGGTGTTTATTCATTCTGTTGGCTGTTCCCCTGGCACTTGTTAAGAAATGCGTTGGGCGGGACCTCACACGTGACATCATTCTGCACATCAGTTGGATGTTTGGAAGGTGTCTGTGTACTGTTACATGCTGTTTTGTAAGTGTAATTTTATCATTTTAATAAACTGTCTGCCTAAAATACTACACTATGTTGGATTCCTTTGCAACTGAATTCCCTCTATTGAGTGAGCTGATTCAGGAACAAAGACCTGAATGGACCCGGACTGGGGTTTATGCGGCTGCAGAGCAGCACGGTGCTCTTTGATCTGTGTTTGATCGAACAGTCTGTTAATGAGCTCATTAACTCTTTGTGGTAGAGTGGCTTTGGTGGCCAAATCTTTTCTTTGGTGGTGTTATATGCTCAAGAATTTCACACAGAAGTGGAAGAGTGTGGGGGGATTGTAAATTTGCACTTCATTTGCATTTTATTTGAACTTTCTTTTTTACTTACACTTTTATTACATCAGTGGTGTATTTTGGTTTTCTGCTGCCCTAGGCCTGACTAAACTTGTGCACCCCATTATTGAAATATGACCCAACCCTTTCTGCCAAGGCCACATCTCTTCCTGTTTAAGACCCACCCCATTAGTGAAGACTCATCAATGCCCATCAGTGCGGCCCCATCAACATCAAGGACCACTAGTGAGGCCTCAACAAGGACCACCAGTGCAGCCTCATTCGGTGCCACCATTGCAGCGTATCAGTGCAGCATATCAGTGCTGCCTCATCAGTGGCCATCAGTGCCGCCTCATTAGTGGCCATCAGTTCCACCTCCTCAGTGGCCAACAGTGCCACCTCACCAGTGGCCGTCAGTGCAGCCTCACCAGTGGCCATCAGTGGCCATCAGTGCAGCCTCACCAGTGCCCATCAGTGCTGCATCATCAGTGCCCATCAATGTAGCATATCAGTGCAGCCTCATCAGTGCAGTTTATCAGTACCCATCAGTGCTGCCTCCTCAGTGGCCATCAGTGCCGCATATCAGTGCTGCCTTATCAGTGCAGCTTATCAGTGCTGCCTTATCAGTACAGCTTATCAGTGCCACCTCATCAGTGCACATCAGGGCAGCCTTATGTCACTGGATTAGTAAGATTACTCTCATCTTGTAAGATATTTTGACTTGTGTTTGCTGCCACTGATTGTAATCATAGGATTCAGTGGTGTAACTAGAACCTTCAGGGCCCCGATGCAGGAAACCATGGCGCCCCCCCCCCCCCCCGACCTCCAGACAGGGCTCTTTTCTCCGAGCCCGATGGTGGAACACCAGGGCCCAGTCCCAAGTGGGTGGCTGCATATAAAGGAACCGATTTAAAAAACATCAATTACAGCCACTGTGCCCATCAAACGCCACCACTGTACCATCTAATGCCACCACTGTACCATCAAATGTCACTACTGTGCCCATTAAACTCTGCCACTGTGCCCATCAAATGCCACCGCTGTGCCCATCAAATGCCACCGCTGTGCCCATCAAATGCTACCACTGTGCCCATCAAATGCTGCTACTGTGCCCATCAAATGCTGCCACTGTGCCCGCTCACTGTCTGCCCGCCACTTACCCTGTCTTGGTGGGGCAGCGGGTAACGGCCATGAGCGGGGTCCTCCATGCAGCTACTGCCATCCTCATCTCCCGTCCTCTCCTCCTGATGGGCGTCCAATAGCTGTGTCTATCGTTTCAGCCAATCAAGTGATGGGTAAAAGACCCGCACACCTGATTGGTGGAGAGGCGGTTCAGTGTTAGGAAAGTGAATATTAATTCACTTTTCTAACAGACCTGGGTAGACTGTGAGCGTCAAGCATGGCGCTCGCAGTTCACCTATTTTGAAGCCTATTATAGCCCATGGCTCTAATCAGGCGCTTGCAAAAACACCCCCCGCCGCTGTAATTCAGGCACCCGGCACCCCAAAAGGAACCAGACACCTAAATATGGGGGTCGCAGCGGTGGCCATGGATAGATTCATGCTATGCTATGCATGAATCTATGCATTGGTCATAGAGGGGGTGGAACCTGTGCACCCTTTTGGATGCACCGCCACTGATAAACACATGCACACACACATGCATACATATACATACATATATGAACACACACACACATACATGCATGCTCTCACACACACATACATGCATGCTCTCACACACACATACAAGCATGCTCACACACACACATACAAGCATGCTCACACGCACACACACATACATTAATGCTCACACACACACATATACATACAAGCATGCTCACGCACACACATACATGCATGCTCACACACACATACATGCATGCTCACACACACACACATACATGCATGCTCACACACACACACATACATGCATGCTCACACACACACACACATACATGCATTCTCACACACACATACATGCATGCTCACACACACACACACACACACACATACATGCATGCTCACACACATACAAGCATGCTCACACACATACAAGCATGCTCACACACACACACACACACAAGCATGCTCACACACACATACAAGCATGCTCACACACACGCACATACAAGCATGCTCACACACACACAAGCATGCTTACACACACACGCACACACAAGCATGCTCACACACATGCACATACAAGCATGCTCACACACACATACAAGCATGCTTACACACACGCACATACGAGCATGCTCACACATACGCACATACGAGCATGCTCACACACACATACATACAAGCATGTTCACACACACACACACAAGCATGTTCACTCATACAAGCATGCTCACACACACACATAAAAGCATGTTCACTCATACAAGCATCCTTACACACACACACACACACACAAGCATGTTCACTCATACAAGCATGCTCACACACACACATAAAAGCATGTTCACTCATACAAGCATGCTCACACACACACATACAAACACAAATACAGTAGATAGGCTTATTAAAAAAAACAGCAGACATTTACCTTTTCCTGGCGGGTACTGCACTCTAGGGGGAGACAAAGAGCACACACTGCTTTTACTAAGCCTAATGTGAGTAGCTGCCGCACAGTGCCGATTTCAGTTCGGCTGATGATTGTGAGCTCCTCTCAGCCTTCCCTCCTATCGCAGAAGTACAGGGGGCCCTCGGGCCCCCTGCAGCAAGGGGCCCGGTCGCCATGGCGATCTTGGCGACCCCTATAATTCCATCACTGATAGGATTATTTTACTTATTTGTGTAATGACTAGGAAGCCCCTAGATATTATAAGTGAAATAATCAGTGGCAGAAAACACAAGTCCAAATACTGTATCTTATAAGATAGGAGTAATTTTACTAATTCAGTGACATATTGTGATAGCACATATAGGCGAGCAGTTACAGATCGTAACTCTCCCACCATGATGCCGCGGAGGAGGGTAGGTGGAGCATTAGGCTGTAGTGCCACACTTAGTATCGGTGGCCGCCAGACCAGTTGTATTAAGTGCAGCCGGCCGGCGGTGGTTTGTCCGAATATCCTCACCAGCCGGTATTATCATACCAGCAGGCAGCAGTGCAGCCGCTTTATGGGGGGCCCATACTGATTTGCCTCCTGGACCCTGTCCCCCGGCACAGTCCACCCCATAAGACTGGCGCTACACTATGGGGACTCTTTGTAGGGGACACGGAAGGAGTCTGTTTTATAGTTTCATTACATCCTATACCCAGATACAGCAGGTGGAAGGTTGCAGCATTCCTCTAATTTTATATATTTTGAAGAGATTGATTTGATTCATGTAATTTTTTTCACTTATTAGCACACAATTATTTTTTGGCTTTAGAATATTGATAGATATTCAGGTTTTTATGGACCTAATTATTTTATTTCTGTGTTTGAGCACACCAAAACTGAAAGAAAAAAACATGTACAAATAATGAATTCTTCATAAACTAGGTGTCACTAATTATAATTCTTTTTTCTAAGAATCCCAATTGCAAATTGCTTAGGATCTATTTTTATCCATATTTCAGTCTAATGTCTGATACTATAATTTTGTGTTGGAAAAGTTATTTTGCAGTTGTGGCTTGTATTGTTAACAGCATGTCTCCCTCTAGTGGCCACGCTGTCTAATTTTGTAAGATCCACAGTTTATTTGAAATCTCGTGTTTTATTTATTAGTATTTGTTCACCCCCCCTTTTTAACATTGTTTTATTAGCACTATATAGACTGTGGTGTTCCACCAGAATTCAGGCTTGACAAAGAGGCTAATCATTGAAATGCATCACCCTGCTGCTTGGACTGCCACCTTAACAGATTTGGCACCCCTTCCTCTTAGTGGTGACTCCAAAGGAGTGAGCACTGCTAGCTTGAAATCTAATCAACAGGTCCCATCTTCACAGAAGTGACAGCCATGCCACTGACCACAAAGTGTGGCTTTCCACTGGATTGGTAACCTCTGGCCTGATGTGCACTATCCCAAGGTTCTAACGTGTGAGTTTGCTACTTTGTTTTTATATAATAATTGTTAGTTTTCTATTGCACAAGCTCTATTTTTTTATTTTATCTTTATCGCTGCAGTTTATAAATGCCCTCCACTGTTAGAGCTGCCAGATAAAGTGCATGTCCTCCTCCTGTCTGTGAACAGCTTACAAGTTTGCACAAATCTATTCTGGCAAGGCATTATTACATTGCTCTCTGAGGACACATTAAGTACTCTGCTCTTGTTTTTTTTGTTTTTGTTTTTTTAACTGTGTACTGAACTTCAAATTAAAAAAAAAGTTATCTGCTTCCCATGCTACAGTATCTTCTGTGAACTACATAGCTCTCCCTCCATGGAGAGGAGAGAGGGAGGTATTTGTATTCCAAATCAGGAGAGCATCTATGGGTGGCAATACTGCATCTTCATAGATATTGTACAGTTAGTAGTGGAGCCACCGCCATATGGGCACTATGAGAGCTGAGGCAGAGGATGGCCTGGTCAGGACAATGAGGGTGAACATTCACGTTTGCTCCCTCTTGTGTATGGTGGGACTTTCAATGCTTCACTCCTGATGCTTCATCCTTCCTGTATCTAAGTCTCTCAGTGCTTTGACCTTCAAATGAATGAGCTTGGCTCTGAGGTACTTACAGGTAGTTGCTACTAATTACTTTATGCTGAGGACAGTGGGGGAACAGGGGATGGTTGTGCCTAATGCATTTTAGCCACATTAGTTGCAATGGTGCATTGTTTTACCATTCAAAGTCTATGGTACCCTAAAAAATCTGCCTAGGGACAAATGCTTTTGCGCAACCCATGAAATGTACAGCACTTGTTATAGTGTTGACATGCTTTGTGCTGCACAAAAACTCACATCCCTAGGCAGGTGTGATGGGGTGCCTTTAGGGGTCAAGTCCTGGGGAAAAAAGTGTGGGAACTCCCACCCAAGATTCACTCCCCCACCAAAAAAATAAATAAATGATACACTCATATGCATATATATTTCAAAGAAAATACAGTGCAACATTTATTGTAAAGTGGCAGTTTACAAAAACAAAAGTTAACTTGTCAAACTAACAGAATAATCACCACAAGAACGAAAGGGGACAGCAGAATGGAGGGGGACATGGAGGAAAACTGGAGAGGGACAGCAGCAGAACAGAGGGGGGCAGTAGCAGAATGGAGGGGGGCAGTAACGGAATGGAGGGGTACACAGCAGCAGAATGGAGGGGGAGTGGGGGACTGCAGCAGAACGGAGGGGGAGTGGGGGACAGCAGCAGAACGGGGGGGAAGTGCGGGACAGCAGCAGAACGGAGGGGAAGTGCCGGACAGTAGCAGAACGGAGGGGGAGTGCGGGACAGTAGCAGAACGGAGGGGGAGTGGGGGATAGTAGCAGAACGGAGGGGGAGTGGGGGAGACAGCAGCAGAACGGAGGGGGAGTGGGGGAGACAGCAGCAGAACGGAGGGGGAGTGGGGGAGACAGCAGCAGAACGGAGGGGGAGTGGAGGATAGCAGCAGAATGGAGGGGGAGTGGGGGACAGCAGCAGAACGGAGGGGTAACATGCTCCCTGTAACTAACAAAGTGTGTGTAACACACTAACCTGGAAGTTTGTCAATGACTGGCAGGCGGCAAACTGTCTGGCACTGACTGGGCAGTGGGCACGGGCTGGATCCTTACCAGCAGTAAGTGTAACTCTGTCTGGTGTGGTGTCTGTAGCTGCCTGCTCTTTCTCGGAGGCGCTGCTCAGCCTTGCAACCAGCATATGCAGGACATGGCTGCTAATGGGAACTGAGTTCCTGTTGTGGAAAAAGTACAGGAACTCCGTTCCCATGCGTTCCCGCAGGACTTGAGCCCTGGGTGCCATAGACATTCAATGGTAATGCAGTGCACCATCAAACCTAATGTGTGTTGAAGTGCATTGTTAAAACACATGTATCAATTGTCCTGGGAGTATATATGTCAGTACAATGCTATGGTGTGAGCAGGCCCTACAAAATTGCCTCCCCACTGCTCATAAAATTTGCTGCATACTTATTTTCCTGGTTAAAAATAATATATGCCATAATTCGGGCTCTGGTCACCTAACTGTAGTAATTAGGATTGTTCAATGGAGTATTTATTTTCTTCTTGGGGACTTTGTCATGAGGCCCTCTAAATTCTAGTTACATACATTTGTACATTGAGTGAGCATTAACACCCTGGGACAAATGTGTTATGGACAGGATGAAAATAAAAACAAAAAAGGCACCATTGTGGTCACCACATCTAAGAACTAGTAGACTGCAATAAATTACATTTTTATTTTTTGAGTGTGGATAAACTGTATGTTAACCCTTTCTATGATTAAGGGTCATTGAAACTAGTAGTTTCAGTATTCAGTGGTTAAGGCCCTTTCACACGCGGGTGCAGCGCACTAGTTTCCCATAGACTTTCTATTATGTCCCCCATTTTGGCTTATTTTCTATAAGCGCACCAAAGATGCTGCATGCACGACTTTTGGAGCTCTTTCAGAAAATGCACCAAAAATGTGGTGCATAATAGATGAAAAACCATGGGTAACCCGCATGAAAACCATGGGAGAAGTTGCAACACAGTAGTGTAGTAGTGTGAAAGTGCCCTTAATCTCACTATAACGCTGTGACTAGTTTGCCTATTAATAGCATATATATAAATATGTATTTCCTCCTATTTATTACAAATACAGGCACCCCAAATATGTTGTTTGAAACAGTACTTTATGACCAATAAACCAATGTGTATTATTACTTTTCTAGATATTTTCCATCACTATGGCTAAATAAAGAAAAAGGTGAGACTCCCAACTTCCTCCAAACCACACACGATCAGACTATCCGGCGTACAATCTGCCTGCGTGTGGGCTCCAGCGGACTTTTTTTCCCCCCAAAAGTCCAGTGGACTTAGAAAGTAGTTTTAACTCAAAAATTGTCTCGCAGTCAGGCGGACAATTCGGCCGTCTGTGCGCTAGTCCGCCGGACTTTTGAAATGAACGGACTTTCCTGCACACGGAGAAAAGTCTGTTCATTTTGAACGTGGCTCCAGGTAGACGGGACTAGCGAAGGAGGTCAATGTCGCCGTCTCCATGGGTGAGATTGACACATCGCTGGCCCTGTCATCTGGTATGGACTTAAAGGGGTAGCCCTACACTGAAAAAACGGCGCAGGGGCACCCCCAATGTCCATATAAGACCCTTCTCCGAGCACGCAGCCCGGCCAGTCAGGAAAGGGGGTGGGGAAGAGCTAGCGACCCCCCCTCCTGAGCCGTACCAGGCAGTGTGCCCTCAACATGGGGGGGGCTAACTTGTTTACTAGCGGTGGCCCGGTCTTCTGCCACCGCCTCTCCTTCCAACTTCGGGGGTCTTGTCCCCCTCTACGGTTCTTCTTGCCGGGCCTCCGCTCCTTGAGGAGGAGGAAGCTAGGCATGGAGCATGAGAGGATGGAAGGATGAGGAATGAGCCAGAGATGGAGCATGAGAGGATGGAAGGATGAGCCAGGGATGGGCAGAAATCAGCATTGTGGGCATTTCCAATACAGCCCACAGCGCTGCTGCAGCTGACTCCTTCCTCTCCTCGCACATGGTACCAATCAGTTTGAGGAAAGGGGAAGAGACAAACTTGACATGTTCCAGACACTATGTTGACAACATCACAGACACATCACAGGAAGCAACCTCATTTCACAAAGTGTCAAAAAGGTTAAAAAAGACAAGAGGCTGTTTTGACAAGTCCTTTATTAATCTCTTCCTCTTTCATCTTCTTTCTTCTGGTCTTCCTTCTGTGTAGTTCTTCTTCCTCCATCTTCTTCTTCCTCCGGTCTTCTCGTCCGGCATCTTCCTCAGGCTTCTTCTACGCTTCGTCCTCTGCACGATCCACCTCAGTGGGAGTCTTCCACTGTGCGACACTTCTGTTCTTCTGACACTTCTTATATAATGGAGGACGGGGCCCCCGATGGCCCCACCCCCCTCTGACGCACGGGGACTTCCCTATGGCTTTCCTCATGTTGTCGGGGGGGGGGGGCAGGGTCACCCGTTTATGTAAACAGGGTGACCCCGCCCCCTCTGACATCACCGGGTGGCCCCGCCCTCCGTTATATAAGAAGTGTCAGAAGAACAGAAGCGTCACACAGCTGAAGACTCCCACTGAGGCGGATCGTACGGAGGATGAAGCGGAGAAGAAGCCGGAGGAAGATGTCGGATGAGAAGACTGGAAGAAGAAGCAGAGGAAGAAGCAGATGGAGAAGAAAATGGAGAAAGAACACCAAAGGAAGACCAGAAGAAAGAAGATGGAAGTAGAAGCGGGGAAAGAAGAAGAAATTAATAAAGAACTTGTCAAAAACCATCTCTTGTCTTTTTTAACCTTTTTGACAAATGGTAGGTCCATTACCAATTCACATGGGGGGGCAGGATCTGGGGGTCCCCTTGTTAAACTTGATTATCTGCAATCCGTGCACAGACTTGCATTCTGATGTGATTTTTAGTGAAAGAGGGAAAAGTTCAGTTTTAAGAAGAATTCTAAAACAGGGCAGAAAGGTCTGAAAATGTCCCTGATCTGTAGAACAGAACTGTGCAAAGCTTAACTGCTAATGAAACACGCAATGATGTGGAGCAATTAAGCAGTGCACATGTAAAACTATTAAGAGCTTAAAGTGGCAGTAAACTACCAGAAAAAAATGTGCCTCCCTGCAGTTTAATTCATAATATACTAGTATGCACTGCACTGTCATGGCTCCCAGGTGCTTCCATCTTCACTCGGTCTTCTTTCTTGGTTTGTGGACTCTGGGCATATAAATGGCTAGGGCTGCGATGATGCCAGGGCCCTGGCACAGAGCTCTGGAGATACAGCACGGGTATGACATCCCTTCAGAGCGCATCCACCAGTGATGTCACTGCCTGCATCCTGTGTGAATATCTCCTAAACAGTGTAAGTTTAGGACATATTCACTGTACCTACAGGTAAGCGTTATTATATGATTACCTGTAGGTAGGGCTTTTTTTCTCAGAGAATAGGTGCAGGAACGATCCCTTTTGAGTCACTTCTGGTCTTCGCCCCCCTACCCACTTCTGAGCAACATCCCTTGGTTCCACCCCCTACCCAACTCCCAGCACTACCCAGTTTAGAGACGACAGAACCAAGTATCATTTTGTAGTGATAAGTGATCCACCTGCAGCAATAGACCCTTCCAAGCAACAACAGATTCCCCCAGCAACAATGGACCCCAACAACAAAAGACCCCAATAGCAACAACAGATTTCCCAGCATCAGCTCAGCATCAACAGACTCTCCAGCAACCAGCAACAATAAATTACTCCCTTAACAGTAGATCAATTCCAGAAACAATTGACCCTCAAGCAATATAAGTCCAACCAACAACAATAGTTTCCCCACCAGCAACAATAGACCTCCCCATGAACAATAGACTGCCACGCAAAAACAGATGCCCTCCAGCAACAATAGAAAATCCAGCAACTATAGTCCCCTCCCTCAACAATAGATCCCTTTCAGCAACAACTGACCCCACCAACAATATAAGCCCATCCCCAGCAACAATAATACACCTCTGCCATTCAAAAATAGATTCCCTCCAGGAACAATAGATCAGCCAGTAACCAGCATCAATAGACTCTCCAGCAGCCCTTGTCATTACATACCTTCAGTGCTGGAGATGCCGGAACTGCATTCCCCCACGTCCCCACTGAAAAAAAGCCCTGCCTGTAGGTACAAGTTAAAAAGTGGACTTAACTTCCACTTTAAGAAAATTACTGGAATTGTCTGAAAAATATCCTTCTTGTCTCTTTTGCATCAACACAACACATGACTCTGCAAGAGTTAAACATTTTTACTGTTCTTAAGAGAGAAAGGTAAATTATTCTAATTAATCTAGAAATCCAAATAATTGGTAGATTACAAGATATCACAATTGCATGGAACTACATCCTCTTGTTCTACTTCCCTAAAACATGTTAAGGAGATCGTTCAGATCCCACTCAGAGCAATTATTCCCAAGTTCCTAATCACAGCAGTCATCACTAATTAGTCAACTCATACCAGCCTATGCTGAAGCAGAAGTAGAAAATGAGGAAGCTTATTGCATTGAGAGGGAAGTGGCTCTTAAAGTGGAACTTCATCCAAAAGGGGAAGTTACACTTGTTTGTACCCTAACCCCCTTCACTACTACATTTGGCCCTTTTAGGGAGAGAGGGAGAAGCGGGTACCTGCGGGTCCATTCAGAAAGCACAACGCAGCTCGCACATGCGCAGTAGGAAACTAGCTTCCCATAGTTATGATGTTAGTGCCTGGACCCAAAGCCGATTGAAGAATCAGCTCAGGTGAGGACATCAGTGGATCCCTGGAAAGGTAAGTGTCCTTTTAATAAAAGTCAGCAGCTACAGTATTTGTAGCTGCTGATGTTACATTTCCGGGGGGGGGGGGGGGGGCATAGACTACAGAAACACAGGCAAAAGCCAAATGAGCTCCAGCACAGCTCAACGGCCAAGCACAAACCAAAGCAGCTCAAGCACAGCACAGGTCTGAGCCCAAGCAACAAGTATTCAAGCAGAGGCTGAAACAGAAACAAAGGCTGTACAGGCTGAGGCAGAATCAGAGTCCTTCAAACAAAAAAACAAAAATAAAACAGGAAGCTTTAGCAAATCTCAATCTTGGAACAAACTCAAGAAAAAAAAGTCCAGCGCCTTATTCTGATAGTTACTGATGACTCTAAGCCCTTGTACACACGGTCGGAGATTCTGACAACCAAATCCGTTGGATTTTGTCCATCGGATTTTGTCCATGAATTTGGCCGAAACTGTTGCATACACACTGTCGGACAAAGTTGTCGGAAAATCCGACGTGATTACGTTATTTCATTATGACAGGACTACATTCACGCTAGTAGCCAATAGCTTTGGTGTAGGAATTTGATCTGAGCATGCGTGGCACTTTGTCCGATCGGAATTCTCTACACATGATCGGAGTATGTCCGATCGGAGCATTTTGTCGGAAAATTTTACCAACAAGTTGGAAAACTTGGTCCGTCGGATACTCCGACGGAAACAGTCCGATGTAGACCACACACAGTCGGAATTTCCGACAAAACGGTCCGATCGGACACATTCTGTTGGAATCTCCGACCGTGTGTACAAGGGCTTAGACAGACCCTACAATTTGTTCTAAGCCATAAAGATGACTGCACTTTACACCAGTTCACAGTACATTGACTAGCAGGAGAACCTGTAGCAATTAACCACAACTATCCTGTTTGCCCATCATTTTTAAAAGAAAAAAAAAAGGAGGTTATAAGGTCATCATAAAGGCCGTTACTGCAACTGCAGCTAATATGACCAACCTACACAGTTAATAGAATGTCTATGGACTATCTCGGTACTTATTGACACAGGTAAATCAACAAATGAATTAAAGGATAATTTTTTAATAATACTCAAAAGAAGAATTATACATAAAATATACAGAAACAATTACAATCAAAACATTATAAAAACATCCACCACAACTAAACAATAACTGTCGGGTTTCCCCCATGAAGTTTATGCTGAAGGGTGGTGTGGCAATATTCCTCTACCGGTTTCGCGGTCAAGAACCGCTTCTTCAGGAGGAAAATCTATGGAATAGGCAAATAAAGAGAGGGTATAGCAGAAAACAAAAATATATATAACAAATGAACGGCATAATTAGACATAGATCAAAGTTAGGAGATCGGCTCACCAATACAACCAGTAGCGACAGGTCAACTGGAACCGCCAATTCCCCCAGCGGCAAATGCGGGGCGTATATAGGACCGGCTCTGGTATCAAGAGAGTGGAAGATTAGAGAAAGAGAGAAAAAAATTTTATCAACCGCGGACAAAGGAAAAAACTGGGAGGGGGATATGGTATAAAAGGAAGTGAGAAAAATGGAGCAAAAAATGGGGAAGAAATGGGGAGGGAAAGGAAAAGGGGGGAGGAGGATAAAAAAAGAGGGGGGTTAGAATAAACCCACACCAAAAAGATATTGTCCCCAACATCCCACTCACCAATGAATGTAAAACGGCCAGAGTCTACGCATGGGCGAGCACATGGGCGAGATATACAGGGGTAATCGGAGTCACAGAAGTGCTGAATGAGCTACAGACGTATCAGACATTTCTTCCACTGAATGTTATAAAATTATATCTTCAAGTACAAATTATCCAAGTATCAAGATAGTGGCCACACAGGCCTTCAGCACAATACGAACTGTTGGTGCAAAGAAAAGGATCATCATCAAAAGCCCAATAATACAGCACAATAAAAAAGAATTGTAATCCGATCGATTCAAAGTGTATACGTACCTACCTGTACAAACAATCGCCCATACGAACGCCCAGCGTCACAGTCCCAAATCGCTCAACAGAGGACTGACAAGCAGCCTCTATTTAAGCTCCCCAACCCACATGGCGTACAACAACGCCGCTGAATGGCGGCGTCTGACGTCATGGGGTCAGCCCGTCCACACCACGCAGATGAACATACACACGCAAATGCATGTGCACGTTCGTCACAGGCGTTCGTTGATGGAGGCCCCATAGGGCCAAGCGGACAACGCAAACGCGGCCCACACATAAAGGTGCCGGGCACGCATGCGCACTGACCATCCGGGCCACAAGGGGCGTCCACCAACAATAGACCCATACAGACAAGACTGCACGGGTCAATATAACCACTGCGCAAGTGCGCACAGGCCATATCAGCCAAGGAACAATGCCTAGGCTAGGCCTATGCAAGCAGGGACCGCATCGATAAATGTGAGGTCCCGCCAGGGCGGGCACGCATCCCCCACCAGGGAACCCACTTAAGGGTAGGGCCCCAAAAAATTTGACCCGACAGGCCACTAGGGAAAAGGTGAGCAGAGCTCCTTCACAGCCCACAATGTAAAGTAAAAGTAGAAACGACAAGTAAAATTGTATACACACTTAAACTAATTAAATAACTATAAGATCAAAATTGGAGAAGGGGAGAATCCCCCGCTCCCATACCACAAAAGCCAACAGGCGTAACCCTAGTCCCAGGAATGAGATTTTAAAATCAGGCATAGTCAAAGAATAATGAAGACATGACAGCAAATCATAGCTGACAGTCTAGGATGCCAGTCCCATCCTTCGGGAGTGCCATCCTATAAAAAAGGTTTGTAGGAAATAATTTCATTAAGTCCTGGGGGGAGAGGACACATTGAGTCATTCGATCCACAGAGTTTCCTTCTGTAGGATCGTTCGATCCCAGTCCCCTCCCGTGGGGTTTGGATGTACCACCTCCAGAACCCGGAAGCGGACCAGTGAGGTATCATATCGGTGATGCATCCGGACATGTCTACCAATGGTAGTCAACTTACCGCTTCCGGAATAGTAGACATGGTCGCCAATCCTTTGCCTTAGCTCGCGGATGGTTTTACCAACATAGTAGACCCTACAGCTACAGGTCATCAAATAAATCACACCCCTAGTGCTACAGTCAGCAAACGCACGTGGTATAAATAGCTTGACGTTTGGTAAGATAAATTGTTTGCCCTCCTGTATCCAGGGGCAATGAGGACAATCTCTGCATTTAAAAGTCCCAAAAGGTATAGATTTAGGGATATTAGCTGAACTATAGTGGCTACGAGTGAGATGATCCCTCAAGGAACAGGCCCCCTGGAAGACTAATTCCGGGGTGGGTCTTACATGCTTCTTGAGAATGTGATGTTCTGTTAATATGTACCAGTTATTAGATAAGATAGTTCTTAGTATATTATGATGGGTGGAGTATGTGGTGATAAACCTAACTGAACTAGTGGCAGGGAGTGTTGCCTTGGGGCGATCGTAGAGCAAAGAGCTCCTTGAACACGCAAACGCCTTATTGAACGCTTTTTTAAGAATAGTAGGGGAATATCTCCTGCAAAGGAGCTGTTCCCGAAGAGCATCAGCCTGATTCTTGAAGTCACTATCACGTGTGCAGTTCCTGTGCAGCCGCAGGTATTGTGCAAATGATATACTGCATACCAGTGGCTGGGGATGCACACTGGTAGCATATAGCAAGGTATTACCGGCAGTTGGTTTATGGTAGAGGTCTGTACCAAGAGTACCATCTGGTTGCTTGACAATGGACAGATCCGAAAATGGATCTGGTCATTGTCAAACTTAAAAGTAAAGCTTAGGTTGAATTCATTTTCATCCAATTTATGGATGAATTCCAACAATCTCTCCTGGGTCCCTGTCCAGACCAGGAACAGGTCATCTATATAGCGATACCATAGGAGAATCTCCGTCAAGTACTCTGTGTATCTTTCATCTGAATGTACAAATCTTTCCCAGCCTCCTAGGTATAGATTTGCATAGGCGGGGGCGCAGGACGTCCCCATGGCAACTCCTTGGATTTGTAATAAAAGCTGGTCATTAAAGGTAAAATAGATTTTGGTCAAAATACATTTTTGGAGTGCCAGAATAAATTCATTCAGGGGTCAGGTCGTTGTGTCTTGCTCATACAGAAAGGATCCAGCCATCAGACCCCCCGCTCATGGGGGATACTAGAGTACAGAGCCTCAATATCAATAGCCATGAGCAGATCTTATCTAATAACTGGCACATGTTAACAGAACATCACATCCTCAAGAAGCATGTACGACCCACCTCGGAATTAGCTTTCCGGAGGGCCTGTTCCTTGGGGGATCGTCTCACTCGTAGCCACTATAGTTCAGCTAATGTCCCCAAAACTAGACCTTTTGGGACATTTAAATGCGGAGATTGTCTTCGTTGCCCCTGGATACAGGAGGGCAAACAATTTACCTTAGAAATTAGAAAGTGTGCAGTTTAAGGGGTATATATCGCAGGGTGACACTGAGAGCAACCCGGTAGTAATGTGCCAACATCCCGATATTAATTGCGAGAGAAAGGGTACTAGTATTAAGAAAGGGTACTAGTATTAAGTGGACTTTGAAAGGCACATAGGTACTAAATCTAAAAGGTAATAAAGATTTTTTATTAAGTATTGACAAATTAGCAACAATTTATCAATTGCATGTACAAAACATAGAAAAAGTTCATTATAAAAAATAGTGCTAAAATGGCCCACACTCCCTAACCATTAACAATCTCCAAAGAAACTCGTAGTGGGCTATAAACTACAAAAATACAATGCAATACAAAGCCATAAATTCCAGCAATGAATATAAAGGGTAGATTCAAAATATGTTGGGTCTTGTCACAGGAGTGTTGTTAGGCGTGTGGGTCCAAATTATAGTTGTCCTAATGGCTTGCTTCTTCAGGAGATCACACTAGAGAAATATATAGATATAAATATTTTTGCACATTACAACATAACATCCATTTTAATACAAAATGAATCATCTAAAGACGCTTAACAACAATAAAAAATGCAGATACTCAAAAATTGCCCAGCAACCTGGATGTAGCCACAATGGTGGACGGGAAGGGGAACCGCCCCCTAAGGTACCGGGGAGTGAGGAGCAAAGTGAGCAAATTGGAGTGTCCATAAAGCCAGTCCGCATGCATAGACAGTGCAAAAAGCACCGATAACATCTTTAGGCATGCGTTGCTTATATAGGCTTAAACGAGATATACAGTCTGTAAAAATTAGATATAATTAAATGTATATATGTATACATCAGACATCATAATTCATAAATACCTAAATATATCAATTAAAAAATCTTGTACGTAGAACCTAAAAAGTACTAGAAAGGTTTTTGCATATCTTTGAAGTATCTAACCGTAGGGTTATAAACAACAGAGAAAAGATAATATATGTAGATGATTGTCAGCTTGCTGGTAAGCAAGTAATTAGCACTAAATTGGTATCAACAAGGGAGGGTCAATTAAAAGTCCACATCGCCATTTACGCCCCTAGTGCAGGAGTTAGGAATCAGCAGGTATCAATCAAATAGTAGAGTGTAGTTGGCGAAAAGCTCAAAGACACCAGGAACAAATTGTCCACATATATTGAGATCTAGGATGAAAATACAAACAAACCAGAGTTGTCCAAACTGCCAACAAAATAAACAAACAGCCTCCATACAGAGTAGAAATACAAATAGAATGGTTCAAGCCCAAGCTTATTCAATCTCAGGTAGTTAGACACCAAAATTATGGCCAATTACCTCCTATGGGGGAGCGGGAGAACATGCAGCGATCCGTTCATTGTATATGCCTGACAGCACTGCACCTATGGCGTCCTTCAGCTGGCACTGAGCGCCTAAATAGGAGACTCCAGCTGTGGGCGTGCTGCTCAAGGCGGAGTCATGTTTATACGGCCCGGCCGAAAGCTACTGCTCATGCGCCGATCGGCAGGCATCGAATGACGACGCCAGAATGAAGCCACAACAGCAGCAGAGACAGGGAAAAAAGCCCAGGGAACACAGGACGTGACCCCCGATCGGTGTCAATCGCCGGAGATCCGATCAAAAAAGAGGAACGGATATGTGGCACAGATATGACCACATCCGCCCACCAAATGCCCCAAAATCTACCAGACACCCAGTGGGCGCAAGTCCCAATATGCAACGGCCAGCGCCGCAACAAACCAGGGCATGAGCAATATGTAAGTATGTACAGAAGAAAGAACATTATAAAAGTTTGCAAGATACCCTGGCATAACCCAAACTGTATCATTGTGAAACACAAAAATAAAAGTAAAATTACAGCAGCAAGATCACCAGAAAATTGACAGTTGAATCATCAACATTTACAGTTGGCATTGTACCAGGAGGGCCATAGGTACCAAAGGTGTGTAACGGAGGAGTGTTTGGTCGTAGTACTGGCCAGGGGAGGGCTGGCAGCCTTAGGCTTGTGGGGCAAGTCCAGTCAAGTGGCCCATTGACACCTTGCCAACCAGCCGCTGTCGTTATACGGCGGCAGATTGGCTCCCCTGCTACGTGGCGATGCCGGAGCAGATGCATGTGGCTGCGATATCCGCCGGCAACTCATGATTGCTCCTGAGAGAGCCAGTCAATGTAAACAGACAGATCCCCGTTCTGACAGGGGAGTTAGAGAGAGATCTGCTGTTCCTAGTGATCAGGAACAGCGATCTCTCTCTACTCCCAATCAGTACACCCCCCACAGTTAGAAACACCTCCCAGCGAACAAAATTGACCCCTTGATCGCCCCCTAGTGTTAACCCTTTCCCATCTAGTTATATTTATACAATAGTCAGTGGCTATTTTCAGCACTGATCACTGTATAAATGTCAATGGTCCCAAAAAAAGTGTCAAAAGTGTCCGATCTGCCCACTAAATACTAGGGATGCACCGAATGGGTTTTTTGGTGCCGAAACCGATACCGAAAATGAAAATACACTAGGCCGAAAACCGAAACCGATACCGAAACAGCACCGATACCGAAAATGACTGTTTTTAAAAAATATTTTTATACAGGAGGTGGTTAGAGACTGGGGACATGGTACAGGAGGTGGTCAGAGACTGGGGACATGGTACAGGAGGTGGTCAGAGACTGGGGACATGGTACAGGAGGTGGTCAGAGACTGGGGACATGGTACAGGAGGTGGTCAGAGACTGGGGACATGGTACAGGAGGTGGTCAGAGACTGGGGACATGGTACAGGAGGTGGTCAGAGACTGGGGACATGGTACAGGAGGTGGTCAGAGACTGGGGACATGGTACAGGAGGTGGTCAGAGACTGGGGACATGGTACAGGAGGTGGTCAGAGACTGGGGACATGGTACAGGAGATGGTCAGAGACTGGGGACATGGTACAGGAGATGGTCAGAGACTGGGGACATGGTACAGGAGGTGGTCAGAGACTGGGGACATGGTACAGGAGGTGGTCAGAGACTGGGGACATGGTACAGGAGGTGGTCAGAGACTGGGGACATGGTACAGGAGGTGATCAGAGACTGGGGACATGGTACAGGAGGTGGTCAGAGACTGGGGACATGGTACAGGAGGTGGTCAGAGACTGGGGACATGGTACAGGAGGTGGTCAGAGACTGGGGACATGGTACAGGAGGTGGCCAGAGACTGGGGACATGGTACAGGAGGTGGTCAGAGACTGGGGACATGGTACAGGAGGTGGTCAGAGACTGGGGACATGGTACAGGAGGTGGTCAGAGACTGGGGACATGGTACAGGAGATGGTCAGAGACTGGGGACATGGTACAGGAGATGGTCAGAGACTGGGGACATGGTACAGGAGATGGTCAGAGACTGGGGACATGGTACAGGAGGTGGTCAGAGACTGGGGACATGGTACAGGAGGTGGTCAGAGACTGGGGACATGGTACAGGAGGTGATCAGAGACTGGGGACATGGTACAGGAGGTGGTCAGAGACTGGGGACATGGTACAGGAGGTGGTCAGAGACTGGGGACATGGTACAGGAGGTGGTCAGAGACTGGGGACATGGTACAGGAGGTGGTCAGAGACTGGGGACATGGTACAGGAGGTGGTCAGAGACTGGGGACATGGTACAGGAGGTGGTCAGAGACTGGGGACATGGTACAGGAGGTGGTCAGAGACTGGGGACATGGTACAGGAGGTGGTCAGAGACTGGGGACATGGTACAGGAGGTGGTCAGAGACTGGGGACATGGTACAGGAGGTGGTCAGAGACTGGGGACATGGTACAGGAGATGGTCAGAGACTGGGGACATGGTACAGGAGGTGGTCAGAGACTGGGGACATGGTACAGGAGGTGGTCAGAGACTGGGGACATGGTACAGGAGATGGTCAGAGACTGGGGACATGGTACAGGAGGTGGTCAGAGACTGGGGACATGGTACAGGAAGTGGTCAGAGACTGGGGACATGGTACAGGAGATGGTCAGAGACTGGGGACATGGTACAGGAGATGGTCAGAGACTGGGGACATGGTACAGGAGATGGTCAGAGACTGGGGACATGGTACAGGAGGTGGTCAGAGACTGGGGACATGGTACAGGAGGTGGTCAGAGACTGGGGACATGGTACAGGAGGTGGTCAGAGACTGGGGACATGGTACAGGAGGTGGTCAGAGACTGGGGACATGGTACAGGAGGCATCCCCCATTGCAGCCAGTGTGCCCCATTGCAGCCAGTGTGCCCCATTGCAGCCAATTGCAGCCAGTGTGCCCCATTGCAGCTAGTGTGCCCCATTGCAGCCAATTGCAGCTAGTGTGCCCCATTGCAGCCAATTGCAGCTAGTGTGCCCCATTGCAGCCAATTGCAGCTAGTGTGCCCCATTGCAGCCAATTGCAGCTAGTGTGCCCCATTGCAGCTAATTGCAGCCAGTGTGCCCCATTGCAGCTAGTGTGCCCTATTGCAGCCAATTGCAGCTAGTGTGCCCCATTGCAGCCAATTGCAGCCAGTGTGCCCCATTGCAGCCAATTGCAGCCAGTGTGCCCCATTGCAGCCAATTGCAGCCAGTGTGCCCCATTGCAGCCTGTGTGCCATTTTGCAGCCAGCATGTGCACTGTGTGCAGGGAAGAGAGCCGCCTCCGCCGCCTGTTTGATAATAGCGCCGGGAACATCACAGCTTTCATTTCAATTGCTGTGTGTTCCCGGCCGTGCGCCGTCACACGCAGCCCCTCCCCCTTGTCCGGGCACTTTGATAGACAGATCATCCATCCAATCCTGCGGATGATCTGTCTATCTAAGTGCCCGGACAAGGGGGAGGGGCTGTGTGTGACGGCGCACGGCCAGGAACACACAGCAATTGAAATGAAAGCTGTGATGTTCCCGGCGCTGTTAACAAACAGGCGGCGGAGGCGGCTCTCCTGCGCTATACACCCCCATGATGGGCGTCACCAGGGGCGGAGGGAGGAGGGCGGGGCCCCGCCCCCCACCCAGGCCACGCCCCATTTTCGGCTCCATTATCGGCCGTTTTTCTCTTTCGGCAAATTGCCGAAAAGGGCATTTTCGGCCGATATGTTTCGGCGGCCGAAATTTCGGTGCATCACTACTAAATACCGCTGATCACAGCCATTACTAGAAAAAAAAAACATGTAGAATACATATTGGCCTAAACAGGAGTCTCCAAACTTTTCACACAAAGGGCCAGTTTACTGTCCTTCAGGGTTAGGGGGGAGGCGGACGGCGGTCAGTGTGAGTAGAAAACTGATGAAGAAATTTATTTTTTGGGGATATTTATTATAGCAAAAAGTAAAAAAAAAAACATTTATTTTTCAAAATTGTCGCACTTTTTTTGTTTATAGCACAAAAAATAAAGACCGCAGAGGTGATCAAATACCAACAAAAGAAAGCTCTATTTGTGGGGGGAAAAGGCATACATTTTATTTGGGTACAGTGCCACACCACCGCACAATTGTCAGTTAAAGCGATGCAGTGCTCCATTGCAAAAAATGGCCTGGTCGGGAAGTTACTAAATCCTTCAGGGGCTGAAGTGGTTAAACCACAGAATCAGCTCACCATCACCAGTGCCCATCAACTCAGTCTCACCAGTGCAGCCTGATCAGTGCTATCTCACCAGTGCAGACAGTGTCCATCAGTGAAGCCTGATCAGTGCCCATCAGTGAAGCCTGATCAGTGCCGTCTCACCAGTGCAGACAGTGCCCAGGCATCAGTGCAGCCTGATCAGTGCCAATCAATGCAGCCTCACCAGTGAAGACAGTGCCCATCAGTGCAGCCTGATCAGTGCCCATCAGGGCTACCTCACCAGTGCAGACAGTGACCAGGCATCAGTGCAGCCTGATCAGTGCTAACTCACCAGTGCAGACAGTGCCCAGGCATTAGTGCAGCTTGATCAGTGCCCATCAATGCAGCCTAACCAGTGCAGTGCCCATCATCAGTGCAGCTTGATTAGTACCCATCAGTGCAGCCTGGACTGTGCCTGTCAGTACAGCCTGATCAGTGCTGTCTCACCAGTGCTTACAGTGCCCAGGCATCAGTGCAACCTGATCAGTGCCCATCAATGCAGCCTCACCAGTGCAGACAGTGGCCGTCAGTACAGACAGTGACCAGGCATCAGTGCATCCTGATCAGTGCAGCCTCACCGGTGCAGACTGTACATATTAGTGCAGCCTGATCATTGCCGCCACATCAGTGCAGACAGTGCCCAGGCACCAGTGCAGCCTGATCAGTGCCGATCAATGCAGCCTCACCAGTGAAGTGCCCATCATCAGTACAGCTTGATCAATGCAGCCTCACTAGTGCAGACAGCGCCCAGGCATCAGTGCGGCAGAATCAGTGCCCATCAAAGCAGGATCACCAGTGCAGTGCCCATCATCAGTACAGTTTAAATGCCCATCATCAGTGCAGTTTGATAAGTGCCCATCATCAGTGCAATTTAAATGCCCATCATCAGTGCAGTTTGATAAGTGCCCATCATCAGTGCAGTTTAAATGCCCATCAACAGTGCAGTTTAAATGCCCATCATCAGTGCAGTTTGATAAGTGCCCATCATCAGTGCAATTTAAATGCCCATCATCAGTGCAGTCTGATAAGTGCCCATCAATTCAGCCTCACCAGTGCAGTGCCCATCATCAGTGCCCATGGAATGTGAGGGGGAGGGGGTCAGCTGGGGGTGTGTCTGGGTCTATCTCACAGCCAGGTCCTTGCCTTGCACAGTCTCTTCGAGGTGGGGTGAATAATCTGTCACCTCTTCTCTGCCATTCCTCAATCCAGAGCTCGGCTCCAGTCCACAACCGATCATGTCACGTGTTACGTGACGCACCGTCTCCCCTGGCATGTCATATGCCCCAGGTAAGCCAATAAGAAGGCTTACCTGTAGATACTGGAAATATCTGCATGTGCACCGTTTAGGAAATTTTTACTTGTGCAGTTGCCAGTGACATCACCGGCGCATGCGCTCTGGATGGATCGGCATACCCGTGCCATTCCTTCAGAGCCCTGTGCCAAAAACAGTGATGTCATCATGGCTCAGCCATTCAAAAGGACCGGAGCCTGCAAACCAGGATGGAAGACTGGATGAAGATGGAAGCCCTGTCGGGGTAGAGGACTTACATTTTAAGGTAAGTTTCACATAATGTGCTAGTATGTGGTGCATACTAGCACATTATAACATTGCCTTGCAGGGGAAAAGTTTTTTGTTTGAGTTCACTACCAGTTTAAGATTTGGAGCTGTACCTAGGCCTGTACTTGGTTTAAAATGATTGTAAAACTTTTTTTTTTAAATAACAAACATGTTATACTTGCATGCTCTGAGCAGTGGTTTAGCACAGAACAGCCCTGGTCCTCCTCTTCTGGGGTCCCCCACCAGAGCTCTTGGCTTCGTCCTATTGCCAAGTGCCCCCATAGCAAGCTGCTTGCTATGGTGGCACTCATGAGTGCTCGATTCTGAGCTGCACTCTGTGTCCATTAATGCAGAGCGTTGCACAGTCTCGCCCCCCAATCTCTTACTGGTTGCAATTGATATCAGCAGAAGCCAACGACTTCTGCTGCAGCCTCTCTGTCCAGTGAGGAGAAAGCCAAGATAGATGCTGCTCTTGGGCACAGAACTGGATCAATTTCGGGCTCAGGTAAGTATAGAGGGAGGTTAGCCGCATACAGGTGGTTTGCATTAGAGATGGATGAACTTCCGACAGGATGTTCCGCGTACGCGGGCAAAAGTTCGAACCGCAAAGTTCGCGGTGGGCCCCATTGACTTCAACGGCAGGCGAACTTTAAAAACCTACAGGTCATATTTTCAGCCACAAAATACTTATTAGCTGTGCCCACATAGTCCCACCACATGGCCACTGACATAACACATGTATGAAGTGAATCTGGGATCGACAACTACAAGCATTCTTTTTCTATCTGTGAAATTTTGATAATTCAGGATTCAGGAGCGCATGAAGGCAATGGAGGAGAGGAAAGGTCAGGGTAGGCTATGAAGAGGGTGCAGGAGATGATCACCAGCACCGTGATATAGAGCACTGACACCAGCACCGTGATAGAGTGCGCTGACACCAGCACCGTGATAGAGTACGCTGACACCAGCACCGTGATAGAGTGTGCTGACACCAGCACCGTGATAGACTGCGCTGACACCAGCACCGTGATAGAGTGTGCTGACACCAGCACCGTGATAGAGTGCGCTGACACCAGTAACGTGATAGAGAGTGCTGACACCAGCACCGTGATAGAGTGCGCTGACACCAGCACCGTGATATACAGCGCTGACACCAGCACCGTGATACAGAGCGCTGACACCAGCACCGTGATATAGCGCACTGACACCAGCACCGTCATATAGCGCACTGACACCAGCACCGTGATATAGCGCACTGACACCAGCACCGAGATAGAGTGCACTGACATCAGCACTAATACCAGCAACTCGCTGCTGGGACCCAAAAATATGACACCGCTCAACCTCTTCAAACAGGAGTGTACGGGCATATAGTACGGTGTGCTTTTTTTGTACAAGGAAGTGAGCCAAATGTAGAAAAAAGGTCTATGTGCTCGATTAAATAAATAGTTCATAGAGATGTACATGGTCTACTGGTCATATGTGTTGAATTCTTCCGAGATCCATGCCTCATTCATTTTTAGAAATGTGAGGTAGTCAACACTCTCGTGAGCTAGGCGAGTGCGCTTATCGGTCACGAACCCTCCTGCTGCGCTGAACGTCCTTTCGGACAGGACACTGGACGAGGGGCAAGCCAACAGTTCCATTGCAAATTGGGCAAGCTCTGGCCAGAGGTTAAGCCTGCCCTCCCAGTAGTCCAGGGGTTCATCACTCCTCAGAGCGTCCACATCGGCCGTTAACCCGATGTAGTCGGACACCTGTCGGTCTAGGCGTTCCCTGATGCTGGATCCGGATGAGACCTGTCGATGGGTTGGCTGAAAGAATGACCTCATGTCAGAAGTCACCAACACATCTTCAAACCGGCCTCTTCTTGCAGGCGCAGTTGGATTGGTACCCGCAACTCTTTCTCTGGGAGTGGGAATTCCTCCTCTGCCAGCGCACGCAAAAGCAGAATGCAGCATTTCTTGAAGCAAGGCCTGGAAGTGCTCCATTATGACAGCCCTCTGTGACGGTGGTAACATTTCCGCCAATTTGTGTTTCTACCAGGGGTCTAAGTACGTTGCCACCCAGTACTGGTCCTTGACCCTTATGCTTTTTATACGGGTGTCCCTGTTAAAACAATGGAGCACGGAGGCCCCCACTTACACTAAACTAGAAGTGGTGTGGTGGCCTGGCTCCTGCTCATCATCCAGGATAATGTCATCCTCCTCGTTCTCCTCTCTCCATCCACGCACAACAACAGGGATCCCAGAAAGATTTAAAGCATGCTCTTCTTGCTCCTCCTCTGACTCCTCCGGCACCATCCTCTTCTGACTCCTCTTCAGACTCCTGTTGTTGACTTGTCTCAGATAGAGTAGCCACCCCGGGAATTCATCCAGCATTGCGACTTCCTCATCTTCCTGCTCCTGCTCCTCCACGGCTTGATCAATGAAACAATGCAATACATGCTCCATAAAGAAGGCATAAGGTACCATGTCACTGGCGCCATGGCTGCGACTGACCAGTTTGGTGATCTCATCAAATGGCCGCAGAAGTCTGCATGCGTCACACATGAGCAGCCACTGGCGCGGTGAAAAAAAACCCAGCTCCCCAGAACCTGTTCTGCCGCAGAGTTCATACAGGTAAACGTTAACTGCCCGTTTCTGCTGGAGCAGCCTATCAAGCATATAGAAGTTCCATCGCGTCGGGCAATCGCAAATAAGACGTCTGACCGGCAGATTGTGTCGCTGCTGAATGTCAGCAAGGCGAGCCATGGCCATGTAAGATCTTCTGAAATGGGCCGAGAGTTTTCTTGCCTGCTGCAAGATGTCCTGGACCCCAGGGTATTTAACAACGAATCGCTGCACGACCAAGTTTAAGACATGTGCCATGCATGGCACGTGCGTAATTTTGCCCTGTTTCAATGCGCCAAGCAGATTGGCACCATTGTCACAAACCACTTTACCAATTGTCAAATTGAGCGGTGTTAGCCACTGATCTGCCTGTGAACGCAAAGCTGAAAGGAGTGCAGGGCCAGTGTGGCTCTTGGCTTCCAGGCACAACAGATGCAGCACAGCATGGCAACGTCTCACATGGCATGTCGAATAGGTTCTGGGAGCTTGGGCGGCTCAGTGGAAGAGACGCTAGCAGCAGAAAAGGAGGAGTCAGCCGAGGAGGAGAGGGAGGAGGATGGAGTAGGAGGAGGAGAAGAAGAGCCAGGCCTGCATGCAATACGTGGTGGTAAAACCAAATCTACACGGGTGCCACGGGTTACATGCTTGACGGCTGTCAGAAGGTTCACCCAGTGGGCAGTAAAAGTGATATACCTTCCCTGCTGCGTGTTTGCTAGACCACGTGTCTGTGGTCAGATGTATCTTGGCACCGACACTGTGTGCCAGAGATACATTCACTTGCCACTGAACATGGCCATATAGCTCCGGGATGCCCTTCTGTGAGAAATACTTCCTTTCTGGGACCTTCCATTGTGGCCACAAATTTTCAAAAGGCCTCTGAGTCCACCAGTTTATATGGCAGTAGTTGGCGGGCTATCAGTTCTGACAAGCCAGCCATCAACTGTTGGGCAAGAGGGTTATCCGGCTTCATCATTTTTTTATGCTCGAACATTTGGCCCACGGAAGCCTGCCTTTTTGCAGAAAAAATGTGAGGATGGCGTGATGGAAGGTGGAGTGGAGGACAATTGTGAGGAGAGAGGAGAAGGAGAAGTAGAAGACGAGGCTGGATGGTGAGAGCCTGGAGTGTGACTTTTTGTGTTCCGTGGCTCCCACTTGGCTCGGTGATGGCAGCTCATGTGCCTTCTTAAGGCGGTCGTCCCTAGGTGAGTGTTGGGCTTACCGCGACTTATGTGTTGACTGCAAAGATTGCAGATGGCAACACTATTGTCAGCAGCGGACACGTTAAAAAAATCCCACAATGCAGGGCCATGTGCCGGCGTTCTGGGAGAGCCAGATGTGACCGTACATGGTTGATGCCTCGCTCCTGATACATTAGCAGTCTGCTTTGTCCCTCCTGTGCAATCTAAGTTTTGCCTGCTTCTCCTCCCTATCTGCTGGTCCATATCTCCCTCTGAACTCCCCTCCTCTTCCTCTCTTGTGGGCACCCACATGACATCACTAGACCCGTCATCATCGACGTCACCTTCCCCACCACTATAATTACAGATCTCGGAGTAGGCAGCCACAGCGGGGACCAACCTCCTCCTTGGGCTGATCTGGGTACTGTCATCAGACTTCTGAGTGGCGGTTGTTGCTACCTCCTCTTCCTGATCCAATGCCAAGAGTGGCTGCGCATCGGAAATGTCTTGATATGGATCAGAAAATAATTCCTGTGACTCAAGCGGAAGGTATATGGTGGTGTTGGTGGTAGTGTCTTTGGGGGTGCACATAGCAGAGAGTGAAGAAGAGGGTGCAGATCGAGAGTATAAGGAGGGTGCAGAAGAGTAATGCCGCGTACACACGTAGCGGACTATCCGGCGGACTTAGTCTGGCGGACTTCCCGCCGGACTGTCCGCCGGACTTTCCGAACGAGCTACTTGCCCACACACTGCACTTTTTCAGCGGACTAATACAGCGTACTAAGTCCGCCGGACTATCCGCGTACTTGTGAAATGAACGGACTCGCCCACATACACGGAGGAAAGTCCGCTCATTTTGAGCGCGTCTCCAGGTAGCCGGGGCCAGCGAAGAAGGCATCGATGGCCCCGTCACCTGGTATGGACTTAAAGGGGAACCTCAATGCCGAAAAAATTGGCGTGGGGGTCCCCCCAGGTCCACATCAGACCCTTGTCCGAGCACTCTACCCGGCCGGCCAGGAAAGGGGGGGACGAGCGAGTGACCCCCCCTCCTGAGCCGTACCAGGCTGCGTGCCCTCAACATGGGGGTTGCCCCCACCCAAAGCACCTTGTCCCCATGTTGATGAGGACAAGGGCCTCTTCCCGGCAACCCTGGCCGTTTGCTGTCGGGGTCTGCGGGCGGGGGGCTTATCGGAATCCGGGAGCCTCCTTTAATAAGGGGGCCCCCGGATACCGGCCCCCCACCCTATGTGAATGAGTATGGGGTACAATGTACCCCTACCCATTCACCTGTAAAAAAAAGTAAAAAAAAACACAACACACAAGGGTTAAAATAGTTTATTGCACAGCTCCGGGGGTCTTCCGTCTTCGGGGGTCTTCTCGCCGGACTCCTCCGCTATCTTCTGCTAGCTCTTTTGCTAGCGGAGGAGCCCGGCTTTCTTCTTCGCCACCGCCCTCTTCTTCCGACTTCGGGGGTCTTGTCCCCCTCTTCGGTTCTTCTTGCCGGGCCACGAGCCTTCTTCTAGCTCTTTTACAGGCGGTGGCCCGGTCTTCTGTCGCCGCTGTCGCCGTCTTCTGTTCTTCTGTTCTTCTCTTCAGATGTTGCCTCGTCGCTCTCTCTGCTCACAATGACGGGAAGGCGGTGCGCGGCGACTTATATAGGGACATCACCGGATGATGTCCCCACCCAGTATGATGGCACAGTCCCAGCATCCTCTGGGACTGTGACATCATACTGGGCGGGGACATCATCCGGTGATGTCCCTATATAAGTCGCCGCGCACCGCGTCCCATCATTGTGATCAGAGAGAGCGACGAGGCAACATCTGAAGAGAAGAACAGAAGAACAGAAGATGGCGACAGAAGACCGGGCCACCTCCTGTAAAAGAGCTAGAAGAAGGCGGGCCGGCCCGGCAAGAAGAACTGAAGAGGCAGGGGTGGACTGACCAGTCGGTCACTCGGGCACCGCCCAAGGGCCCGAGGTCATTAGGGGCCCGGTCTCGGCCACTTGAAGCGGCTGTGCCCGTATCACATGCCTCCATCCCTCCCGTCCGTCCCAGGTGATGTCACAACTCATACAGTACAAGCACCTGGGACGGACGGGAGGGAAGGAGGGGCCGGCGGGGAGCAGCGCGCTGTTATCACTATTGTAATCGGCATGATCGCGGCATGTGATACGGGCACAGCAGAAGAGTGGAGGGGCCGGCGGGGAGCTGCACCGTTAAAAGTATTATAGGCATCCGCCGGTAAGTGAAGCATGGGCCTGCCACAAATGATGAGGGGGGCTGCGGTATAGATGCATGGGGCCCCAGATCCCCCCAACCCACAGTGTCCCCCTCTGTGAGTGCCCACCGTGTGTGAGTGTCCCTCTGTGCCCCCCTGTGTGAGTGCCCCCCCGTGTGTGTGTTTGTGTCCCCCTGTGTTTGTGCCCCCGTGTGTGTGTGTCCCCCTGTGTGTGTGTGTGTGAGAGAGTATACCCCTGTGTGTGTGTGAGAGTGTATCCCCCTGTGTGTGTGTCCCTGTGTGTGGTGTGTGTCCCCGTGTGTGTGTGTCCCCCTGTGTGAGTGTGTGTGTGTGTGTGTGAGTGTGTGTGTGAGTCCCACTGTGTGGAGTATGTGCGTGTCCCCATGTGTGCGTGTGTGTGTGTGAGAGTGTATCCCTCTCTGTGCGTGTGTGTCTCCCTGTGTGGTGTGTGTGTGTCTCCCCCTGTGTGTGTGTGTGTGTGTGTCTCCCCCCTGTGTGTGTTTCTCCCCCTGTGTATGTGTGTTCCATTGTGTGTGTCCCCCTGTGTGTGTCCCCCCCCCCTGTGTGTGTGTGTCCCTGTGTGCGAGTTTCCTTGTGTGTGAGTGTGTCCCCCTGTGTGTGTGTGTGTGTGTGTGCGAGTGTCTCTCCCCGTGTGTGTGTCTCCCCCTGTGTGTGTGTGTGTCTCCCCCCGTGTGTGTGTCTCCCCCTGTGTGTGTGTATGTGTATCCCCCTGTGTATGTGTGTTCCATTGTGTGTGTCCCCCTGTGTGTGTGTATCTCCCCCCCCGTGTGTGTGTGTGTCCCTGTGTGTGAGTGTCCTTGTGTGTGAGTGTGTCCCTGTGTGTGTGTGTGTCCCTGTGTGTGTGTGCGAGTGTGTCTCCCTCTGTGTGTGTCTCCCCCTGTGTGTGTGTGTGTCTCCCCCTGTATGTGTATCCCCCTGTGTATGTGTGTTCCCCTGTGTGTGTCCCCCTGTGTGTGTCTCCCCCCGTGTGTGTGTGCGTCCCCGTGTGTGTGTGTGTGAGTGTGTCCCCGTGTGTAAGTGTGTCCCCGTGTGTGTGTGTGTCTCCCCCTGTGTCTCCCCGTGTGTGTGTGTGTGTGTGTATCCCCCTGTGTATGTGTGTTCTCCTATGTGTGTCCCTCTGTGTGTGTGTGTGTCTCCCCCCTCTGTGTGTGTGTGAGTGCGTCCCTGTGTGAGTGTATCCCCGTGTGTCCCCGTGTGTGTGTGTGTGTGTGCGCGTGCGCGAGTGTGTCTCCCTGTGTGTGTGTCTCCCTGTGTGTGTGTGTGTGTGTGTGTGTGTGTGTGCGTGTGCATTCTCCCTCCAGTTTCCCCCTGTGTGCTCCCCCCGTGTCTCCCTGTGCAGGTGTGGCGCCCAAGGGGGCCCCATTAGTTGTCAGTCCGCCCCTGCAAAGAGGGGGACAAGACCCCTGAAGTTGGAAGAAGAGGGCGGCGGCGAAGAAGAAAGCCGGGCTCCTCCGCTAGCAAAAGAGCTAGCAGAAGATAGCGGAGGAGTCCAGCGAGAAGACCCCCGAAGACGGAAGACCCCCAGGGCTGTGCAATAAACTATTTTAACCCTTGTGTGTTGTGTTTTTTTTTTACTTTTTTTTACAGGTGAATGGGTAGGGGTACATTGTACCCCATACTCATTCACATAGGGTGGGGGGCCGGTATCCGGGGGCCCCCTTATTAAAGGGGGCTCCCGGATTCCGATAAGCCCCCCGCCCGCAGACCCCAACAACCAACAGCCAGGGTTGTCGGGAAGAGGCCCTTGTCCTCATCAACATGGGGACAAGGTGCTTTGGGGTGGGGGGGCCACGCGGCCCCCCCTTCCCCAAGGCACCCCACCATGTTGAGGGCATGCGGCCTGGTACGGCTCAGGAGGGGGGGTGCTCGCTCGTCCCCCCCTTTCCTGGCCGGCCAGGTAGCGTGCTCGGACAAGGGTCTGATGTGGCCCTGGGGGGACCCCCACGCCGATTTTTTTCTGCATTGGGGTTCCCCTTTAAGTCCATACCAGGTGACGGGGCCAGCGACGCCTACTTTGCTGGCCCCGGCTACCTGGAGACGCGCTCAAAATGAGCGGACTTTTCTCCGGGCGGGAAACGTCCGTTCATGTCAAAAGTACGGCGGACTGGCACACACACACGGCCGGATTGTCCGCCGAAATGCGAGTCCGACGGAAAGATTGGAGTGCAAAACTACTTTCTAAGTCCGCCGTACTTTTGGGTAAAAAAAAGTCCGCCGGAGGCTACACACGGGGGGATTGTCCGGCGGACTTGAGTTTGCCGGACTTTTCCACCCAATTGTTTGATCGTGTGTACGCGGCATTACTTTATACAGACACCATCATTCCTATGTCACAGAACTCACAGGAGAAGAGAGGGGAGGAGGATGAGGAGGAGGGTTCTGGCACTTTCATAGGCTTTGAAACAGAGGAAGACATGCGTTCAACCCCAGGACCCTTGGGAGTAGTACGTGGCCGGGAGGAGGAAGTTCCAGATGCTGTCATCCTGAGAGACCCCTAGGAATCTGCTTCTCAAGCCTCTGCAAATTTGAGGCACATGGGTAAGCAACCTCATGCTTCAAAGCTTGCGAAAGGACCCAAGAATACGTGGCATAAAGGAGAAGGATGATTACTGGTTGGCAACCCTCCTTAACCACCATTATAGGGGGAAGGTCTCATAACTCATCCTGTCCCCACAGAGAGTGCAGATAAAATCTCTTGAGGACACGTTAAAGAGGATTTTATTGAACATTTTTCCTGACTCCAGTAGGTTACAGTGTCGTGGAAAAGGTAGTTTTGAGTCTTCTGTTGGTCAAGATAGAAGTGTGGAGAAAGCACCCGCAAGTGAGGCATTTTGGAATTTTTTTAGTCCTTGCCGCCCAGGGCTGTCAGCTTCCACATCCCATTGGCAGCATCTGCATCACATGGTGAACAATTACCTCAGGGCCAAAACAGAGATGGAGAGCTTTCCAGCTGACGATCCACTGACTTACTGGTTTATGAGAATAGACCACTGGCCATAACTTGCCCAGTATGCTATTGAGTTGTTGGGCTGCCCTGCATCCAGCATGTTTTCAGAATGGTCATTCATTGCTGCAGGGGGTTTCTTTACTGATCATAGAACGCGTATGTCCACAGACTCAGAGTCTTGCATTACCAGCTATGAAGCCCCTGATGCCGATTTCCACCGGATTATTTGATCGTGTGTACGCGGCATTAGTGAGCCACTCAACCAAGTCTTGTGCGTCCTTTGACGTAATCGCATGCACCTTCTGCAATTTGCCACTTTGGCTCAAGCCTGTTGCTCCTGCCCTACCCCTACCACCCCTGCAGATGGGCCTGCCTCTTCCTCTGCCTGTCATTTTTTAAATGACCCTGTGACAAAAGTCTCTAGAGAAGTGCAGTATGTATGTGGAAGAAGGTATATAACACCCCGCTTCAATCTGTCGTTTTTGGGGGCCACTGGTCTATCACACCAGTTATAATACTTTTTTTTATTGCATTTGTCACTCTTTGTAGTATCGCTGCAGAACCGCTCAGCAGTCACAATGCTGCACAGTGGAAATGCACCATGCTATGCTTTCTATATGTGCAAGTATTTTATACGTGTATTACACACCTATATACTGCACGCCAAATAGTACACCTATACCAGTCCTTAAAAGAAACTTTGTGGACCTAGTAGCTAGTGATTTGCAGACTGTCCCTCAGTCCCTACACTGATAAAAGACTGCTGCAGAATAGGGCAGTAGTCAGCAGCAGTGCACCACAACCCTATATATTGTACACCTATACCAGTCCTTACAAGGACCATTGTGGACCTAGTAGCTAGTAATTTGCAGACTGTCCCTCAGTCCCTACACTGATAAAGGACTGCTGCAGAATAGGACAGTAATCTGCAGCACAGCCCTGCACCAGCACCCTATATATTGTACACCTATACCAGTCCTTAAAAGGACCTTTGTGGACCTAGTAGCTAGTGATTTGCAGACTGTCCCTCCGTACCTACACTGATAAAAGGCTGATGCAAAATTGGGCAGCAGTCAAGTATAATATTCTTTCTATGTTTGGAAGAAAGTATATTATACGTGTACAACCCTATATACTGTACACCTATACCAGTCCTTAAAAGGACCTGTGTGGACCTAATAGTAATAGCTAGTGATTAAACTGACTGTCCCTGCTCCACACAGCATCCTGTCCCTACACTGACAAGACAGCTGCAGAATCAGTCAGCAGTGCACTCAGCAATCACCAGCACAGCAGTGCACCAGAACCCTATATACTGTACACCTATACCAGTCCTTAAAAGGACCTTTGTGGACCTAATAGTAATAGCTAGCTAGTGATTAAACTGACTCTCCCTGCTGCACACAGCGTCCTGTCCCTACACTGACAAAAGACAGGCTGCTGCAATCACCATCACAGCAGTGTACTGAACCCTATATACTGTACTACACCTATACCAGTCCATAAAAGGACTTTTATGGACCTAATAGCTAGCGATTTGTGTCACTACAGTCTCTCCCTGCTACACACAGCGTCCTGTCCCTAAACTGACATAAGACAGAATATAAAATGGCCGCCAGATCAGGTCTATTTATAAGGTAGGGGGAATGTCCAATTGTCCATGTGCTGAAATGTCTCAATTGGCTGTCCTGTACCCCATGATGGATGTGTCATCATGGGTCAAAGTTCTTTCACACTGTAAACACATATGTCCGCCGGGTGAACAGCGGCAATAGTCCGCCGATCGAGCGAATCGCGAACACGCAAAATTCGCTGCAAACCAACTGCCGGGCGAACAGTTCGGCCATCCCTAGTTTGCATGGTATACATCAGGGATTTCCAAACTACGGCCTTCCAGCTGTTGCAGAACTACACCCGTGAGGTATTGTAAAACTCATTGACAGACATGACTAGGCATGATGGGAATTGTAGTTCTTGAACAACTGGAGGGCCATAGTTTGGAGACCCCTGGTATACATTAAGTTAAAAATAGTTTTGGGCGCAATTTGGACATTTTCACTTAGGGGTGTACTCACTTTTGTGAGATACTGTGTGTAATATAACCGATGCAGCACGATGCAGCCTTGAATGATTCTGCATCGATACAGAGAACGACTGCATCACGATTGCGCAAATTACTCCATCTCAGCTCGACCTGCCTCTCCTGGTAGAGCCCTGCCCTGCCTCAACTGGGGCTGGGAGGGAGGGAAAGAGCAGAGTTGCACGGAGCTGACCTGGGAGCTGTATTGTGGTTATTGGCTAGTACACAATGGCTGGTTTTGTGGCAGTCCGTATGGACTGTATGAAGTTTTCTCCTCCAGGTACAGGTTAAGTGTCCCTGCAGTGTCCCCTTTACTTGCCCCGCACCCTCCCCCCTTAGCTCAGTCTGAGTGGATGAAGTCTCTTCCTGGATATGTGCTGCACCCCTCCCTCTCCTCTGCAGGCTCCTGCTGGGTGACTCCACTCCGGCAGGTGAGATGTGTGCATGTCCCTTGGTGACATCAGGTTGATGCTGTGTGTTGTAGTGTGGGGAAGTGACTGGCTGCTATGGGGTTCCCAAACCCCGAAAACCTCCTCTCCGCATTTCCTAGCCATTGCTCTATAGCAGAAAAAGGAAGAAGAAGTGCTTAAGTCTCCTGTTCACCCTCCTCAAATAGCACCCCACCTCTCCACCCTCAACAAAAGTCTTTTTTTTTTCCTTTTTTTTAAGAAAAGATGATAAAAAAAAAGTTATTGCTTGAATTTTTTTTTTATGAAAACCATATGCAGTAATTGTGATGCATTACAGAACCTAATCGTTGACAGGTAAATTGTAATCAATTCATGAGACCAGTGAAGATGCGCACCTGTCGTTTTAAGTCCTGCATATACAGTATTTCCAACTTTTTTATTCATTTTTCATTGGTTTAACATGACACATTGTATATTTTTTCCAGCCTGTAACATGGGGACATGAAAGTGAGAAGCAAGAGTATGGAAGAAAATGTAAAAAACATGGAACAGATGAAAAATGGAAAATAGCAGAAATAATAAAAGTAGGTGGTAAAGAGAAGAGAGGTAGAACTAAGAATGATATAAATAGAAAGGTTGTGCAGAAAAAAACTCCAAAAAAAAATGGTGATTGAAAATCACATTAAAGCTCACCCCACACATTACAATCCATGCGTACAATTACCTTTTGAACTACCAACTATGTAGTGCCAGGGCCTGCATGATTGGATATAAATTAATGTGAAAGATTAGCTAACAGAAACCCCCTATCCCCACATTTAACATCAGCTTTGTAAATCTAAAGTTGAGAAGTGGATTGTACAAAGATCGTATGGTCCGACTAATGTGACCTTTAGAAGTGTTTAGGTTTCACTTCTTAAAGAAGCCTACTTTTTTTTTTTATGCTGTATACTTACGTTTACTTTCGCTCCTTTCACACAGTGGAATTGCGGGTATCCACTGACTATCAATGTTGCATGAGATTAAACCAGACCCCCTCAGAACGAAGTCCTTATCGCACTCAAACGATATAGCAGAATTCAATGTATATGGGCCAATGAACCCTGACAGTCTTCTTGAATTTGTAACATTTGGATTAGGGCAATTTACAGCTAAAGATTAGGAGAAAATAAAAATTAATAACTGGAGGTGGCATATAAATGGTGACATTATGCTGCACTACAATATTTTTCAACCATCACAAAAAAAAACAAATATGTATCAGGCCGCGTACACACGCGGGGACTGTTCGCCCAACTTTGTCCGCTGAACAGTGTTTCGGCGGACAGTCCGCTCGTGTGTGGGCTTTCAGCGGACAGTTTCAGCGAACAGTCCGCTGAACAAGGTTTTTCGGAAATTCCGAAAAACTGTCCGCTGAAACTTTGTTTCAGCGAACAGTCCCCTCGTGTGTAGGCTTGTTCGTCAAACTAAGTTCCGCGCATGCTCAGAAAGGATTTACACGCCGAAAGTTATAATGCAGTGTATAGGACGTCGTATTTTTCGTCCCGTCGTACGTGCCGTTCACGTCATCGCGCACGGTTTCAGCAAACTGTTCGTTCGTCGTGTGTGGCCATGTCCGTCCATGCTAATTTTGAGCGGACTGTTTGCTGAAACTGTTTGACGGACAAAGTTGGGCGAACAGTCCCCGCGTGTGTACGCGGCCTAAGTATCACTAATCATTATGTATGCAAAACTGTAAAGGTCAAGACCAGATTTTTGATCAGGTTTCCTGCTGTACCCATATTTAGGGTTTAACATGAAGTATAGTCACATACATAATGCCCCAATGCTGCAATTCTGTCTGCAATCTCAAACTGAATCTGCACTTTGCAACTGTGCTATTCATTTTCAATGGCACCTAAAATGCGGTGCATGTATGCCACGATTATATCACAATAAATCGTGAACCAATATGGTTACAGTCACCTTAACTTTTTTCTTGCTGAAACTAACCTCTAAAATGATAGATCCTAGCCTACAATACATTGATACGAGCACAAAAAAGCCATATTTCTAACCTTTGCATGTAGGAGAATTGGAACTCCACTCTCCTGTTCCTGTACAGGATATAGAAGCATCGCCCACAACTTGGAAAGGCTTCTGGCATGAAAACGTTACAGAATCCAAATATGTGTACTCCTCTTTTTGTGGATGATATTCTCCATTAGCTGGCGATTCTGGTGCAGCACATAATACTTCTATAAGTAAAATAAAATGACAGAATATACACATTTAGAGAAAAAAAAAAAGTTCCCTCATAATTTTAAAGTGAAAGACAACAGATTCATATAAGCATGGCTCATCAAAACTTGTTTATATCTAAAAAATCAGAGCACGGATACAGTTTTGTTATTTTTATGCAACCTTGTGTCCCACAGTATAGGTTTAAAGTGGTAGTAAAGGCCTTTTGTTCATGTTTTACCCGACAGGTAAGCCAATAAAAAGGCTTACCTGTAGATACTGTAAATATCTGCATGTGCACCGTTTAGGAAATTTTTACTTGTGTAGTCGCCAGTGACATCACCGGCGCATGCGCTCTGGATGGATCGGCATACCCGTGCCATTCCTTCAGAGCCCTGTGCCATAAACAGTGATGTCATCATGGCTCAGCCATTCAAAAGGACCGGAGCCTGCAAACCAGGAAGGAAGACCGGATGAAGATGGAAGCCCTGTCGGGGTAGAGGACTTAAATTTTAAGCTAAGTTTCACATAATGTGCTAGTATGTGGTGCATACTAGCACATCATAACATTGCCTTGCAGGGGAAAAGTTTTTTGTTTGAGTTCACTACCAGTTTAAGATTTGGAGCTGTACCTAGGCCTGTACTTGGTTTAAAGTGATTGTAAAACTTTTTTTTTTTTTTTAATAACAAACATGTTACAGCCCTGGTCCTCCTCTTCTGGGGTCCCCCACCAGAGCTCTTGGCTTCGCCCTATTGCCAAGTGCCCCCATAGCAAGCTGCTTGCTATGGTGGCACTCATGAGTGCTCGATTCTGAGCTGCACTCTGTGTCCATTAATGCAGAGCGTTGCACAGTCTCGCCCCCCAATCTCTTACTGGTTGCGATTGATAGCAGCAGAAGCCAACGACTTCTGCTGCTGCCTCTCTGTCCAGTGAGGAGAAAGCCAAGATAGATGCTGCTCTTTGGCACAGAACTGGATCAAGTTCGGGCTCAGGTAAGTATAGAGGGAGCCGCATACAGGTGGTTTGCATTAGAGATAGACGAACTTCCGATGGGATGTTTCGCGAACGCGGCCAAAAGCTCGAACCGCAAAGGGCCCCATTGACTTCAATGGCAGGCGAACTTTAAAAACCTACAGGTCATATTTTCAGCCACAAAATACTTATTAGCTGTGCCCACATAGTCCCACCACATGGCCACTGACATAACACATGTATGAAGTGAATCTGGGATCGACAACTGCAAGCATTCTTTTTCTATCTGTGAAATTTTGATAATTCAGGACTCAGGAGCGCATGAAGGCAATGGAGGAGAGGAAAGGTCAGGGTAGGCTATGAAGAGGGTGCAGGAGATGATCACCAGCACCGTGATATAGAGCACTGACACCAGCACCGTGATAGAGTGCACTGACACCAGCACCGTGATAGAGTGCACTGACACCAGCACCGTGAGAGTACACTGACACCAGCACCGTGATAACGTGCACTGACACCAGCACCGTGATGGAGAGCACTGACACCAGCACCGTGATGGAGAGCATTGACACCAGCACCGTGATAGAGAGCGCTGACACCAGCACCGTGATAGAGAGCGCTGACACTAGCACCGTGATAGAGAGCGCTGACACTAGCACCGTGATAGAGAGCGCTGACACCAGCACCGTGATAGAGAGCGCTGACACCAGCACCGTGATAGAGAGCGCTGAAACCAGCACCGTGATAGAGAGCACTGACACCAGCACCATGATAGAGAGCGCTGACACCAGCACCGTGATAGAGAGCTCTGACACCAGCACCGTGATAGAGTGCTCTGACACCAGCACCGTGATAGAGTGCACTGACACCAGCACCGTGATAGAGTGCGCTGACACCAGCACCGTGATATAGAGCACTGACACCAGCACCGTGATATAGAGCACTGACACCAGCACCATGATATAGCGCACTGACACCAGCACCGTGATATAGCGCACTGACATCAGCACCGAAATAGAGTGCACTGACACCATCACCGAGATAGAGAGCACTGACAGCAGCACTGATACCAGCAACTCGCTGCTGGGCCCCAAAAATATGACACCACTCAACCTCTTCAAACAGGAGGGTACGGGCATATAGTACGGTGTGCTTTTTTGTACAAGGAAGTGAGCCAAATGTAGAAAAAAGGTCTGTGTGCTTGATTAAATAAATAGTTTATAGAGATATACATGGTCTACTGGTCACATGTGTTGAATTCTTCCAAGATCCATGCCTCATTCATTTTTAGAAATGTGAGGTAGTCAACACTGTCGTGAGCTAGGCGAGTACGCTTATCGGTCATGATCCCCTCTGCTGCGCTGAACGTCCTTTCGGACAGGACACTGGACGAGGGGCAAGCCAACAGTTCCATTGCAAATTGGGCAAGCTCTGACCAGAGGTCAAGCCTGCCCACCCAGTAGTCCAGGGGTTCATTACTCCTCAGAGTGTCCACATCGGCCGTTAACCCGATGTAGTCGGACACCTGTCGGTCTAGGCGTTCCCTGATGCTGGATCCGGATGACACCTGTTGATGGGTCGGCTGCAAGAATGACCTCATGTCAGAAGTCACCAACACATCTTCAAACCGGCCTCTTCTTGCAGGCGCTGTTGGATTGGTACCCGCAACTCTTTCTCTGGGAGTGGGAATTCCTCCTCTGCCAGCGCACGCAAAAGCAGAATGCAGCATTTCTCGAAGCAAGGCCTGGAAGTGCTCCTTTCTGACAGCCCTATGTGACGGTGGTAACATTTCCGCCATTTTGTGTTTGTACCAGGGGTCTAAGTACGTTGCCACCCAGTACTGGTCCTTGACCCTTATGCTTTTTATACGGGGGTCCCTGTTAAAACACTGGGGCACGAAGGCCCCTATTTGCACTAAACTGGAAGCGGTGTGGTGGCCTGGCTCCTGCTCATCATCTAGGATAATGTCATCCTCCTCGTTCTCCTCTCTCCATCCACGCACACAACAGGGATCCCAGAAAGATTTAAAGCATGCTCTTCTTGCTCCTCCTCATACGCCCCGGCACCATCCTCCTCTGACTCCTCTTCAGACTCCGGTTGTTGACTTGTCTCAGATAGAGTAGCCCCCCCTGGAATTCATCCAGCATTGTGACTTCCTCATCTTCCTGCTCCTGCTCCTCCACGGCTTGATCAATGACACGATGCAATGCACGCTCCATAAAAAAGGCATAAGGTACAATGTCACTGATGTCGCCATGGCTGCGACTGACCAGTTTGGTGATCTCATCAAATGGCCGCAGAAGTCTGCATGCATCGCACATGAGCAGCCACTGGAGCGGTGAAAAAAACCCCAGCTCCCCAGAACCTGTTCTGCCGCAGAGTTCATACAGGTAGACGTTAATTGCCCATTTCTGATGGAGCAGCCTATCAAGGGATTTCCAAACTATGGCCCTCCAGCTGTTGCAGAACTACACATCCCATGAGGCATTGTAAAACTCATTGACAGACATGACTAGGCATGATGGGAATTGTAGTTCTTGAACAACTGGTATACATTAAGTTAAAAATAGTTTTTTTTGTACTCACCATAAAATCCTTTTCTCTGAAGTTCACTGGCTGACACAGCTCCATTAATCTTGACCATAGGGTTGTTATGCCACCTTCAGGAGAGGACTAGGCAGAACATGTTATACATGTGAAAACAGAACTTTACAGTTCCACCCAGGGGGGCGGTCCCTCCAGTAACATCCCCTCAGCCTGCCTCCTGCAGCTCAGTACATCAACAAGCAGTATAACGTAAACCAATAGGAGGGGAGGGTACTGTGTCAGTCAGTGAACTTCAGAGAAAAGGATTTTACGGTGAGTACAAAAATCCTATTTTCTTTAAACAGAAAAAGGAGTGCAGAACTGCAACATTACACGGCCGCGTGTAAAGCTTTGCGGCCAAAGCAGGCATCAGACGAAGCGCTTACATCCACTTTGTAGAATTTGGTAAAAGTGTGAATGGACGACTAAACCCTGAGCATCTGTGGGGCATCCTCAAATGGAAGGTATAGGAGTGCAAGGTCTCCAACATCCACCAGCACCGTGATGTCGTCATGGAGGAGTGAAAGAGGACTCCAGTGGCAACCTGTGAAGCTCTGGTGAACTCCATGCCCAAGAGGGTTAAGGCAGTGCTGGCCACACAAAATATTGACACATTGGGCCCAATTTGGACATTTTCACTTAGGGGTGTACTCACTTTTGTGAGATACTGTGTGTAATATAACCGATGCAGCACGATGCAGCCTTGAATGATTCTGCATCGATGCAGAGAACGACTGCATCACGATTGCGCAAATTACGCCATCTCAGCTCGACCTGCCTCTCCTGGTAGAGCCCTGCCCTGCCCCACCTGGGAGCAGGGCTGGACTGGGACAGAAATTTGGCCCTGTACTTCATCCAGACCGACCCACTTTAATTTTGCAAACACACAAAAAACAGTATATAAACTGTATGCAATTGCACAAAAAAGCCTCTAGAGAGCCCCCCTTACATCAGGGTCCCCAGAGAGCCCCTCCTTACATTTGGGTCCCCAGAGAGCCTCCCCTTACATCAGGGTCCCCATATAGCCTTCCCCTTACATCAGGGTCCCCAGAGAGCCCCTCTTACATCAGAGTCCCCAGAGATCATCAGCCTTACATCAGGGTCCCTAGAGAGCCAACCCCTTACATCCGAGTCCCCACAGAGCCCCCCCTTACATCCGGGGTCCACAGAGAGCCTCTCTTTTATATCAGGTTCCCCAGAGAGCCCCTGGCTTACATCAGGGTCCCCAAAGAGCCCCTCCTTACATCTGGGTCACCAGAAAGAGGGCAGGTAGTGGATCGGGACCCTGGGGTTGGGGACTCCTGGACTGACTTGGGGCTATGGGCCCTAGATTCAGGGCTATACCCCCAAAAGTCCCCCCCAGCGATGCCACTGGCTGTCACTGAAACCGGCCCACTGAGCCATCGACCCACCGGGAAACTCCCTATAGTCCCTATGGCCAGTACATGCCTGCCTGGGAGGGAGGCATGTATTGTGGTTATTGGCTAGTACACTGTGGCTGGTTTTGCAGCAGTCTGTATGAACTGTATGAAGTTTTCTCCTCCGGGTACAGGTTAAGTGTCTCCGCAGTGTCCCCTCTACTGGCCCTGTGCCCTCCCCCCTTAGCTCAGTCTGAGTGGATGAAGTCTCTTCCTGGATATGTGCTGCACCCCTCCCTCTCCTCTGCAGGCTCCTGCTGGGTGACTCCACTACGGCAGGTGAGATGTGTGCATGTCCCTTGGTGACATCAGGTTGATGTTGTGTGTTGTAGTGTGGGGAAGTGACTGGCTGCTATGGGGTTCCCAAACCCCGATAACCTCCTCCCCACATTTCTCAGCCATTGCTCTATAGCAGAAAAAGGAAGAAGAAGTGCTTAAGTCTCCTGTTCACCCTCCTCAAATAGCACCCCACCTCTCCACCCTCAACAAAATAGCCCCTGCTGCATGCAGGGAGTGTCTTTTTTTTCCCTTTTTTTTAAGAAAAGATGATAAAAAAAAAAGTTATTGCTTGAATTTTTTTTAATGAAAACCATATGCAGTAATTGTGATGCATTGCAGAAGCTAATCGTTGACAGGTAAATTGTAATCAATTCATGAGACCAGTGAAGATGCGCACCTGTCGTTTTAAGTCCTGCATATACAGTATTTCCAACTTTTTTATTAATTTTTCATTGGTTTAACATGACACATTGTATATTTTTTCCAGCCTATGTAACATGGAGACATGAAAGTGGGAAGCAAGAGTATGGAAGAAAATGTAAAAAACATGGAACAGATGAAAAACGGAAAATAGCAGAAAGAATAAAAGTAGGTGGTAAAGAGAAGAGAGGTAGAACTAAGAATGATATATATAGAAAGGTTGTGCAGAAAAAAAAAAACCAAAAATGGTGATTGAAAATCACATTAAAGCTCACACCACACATTACAATCTATGCGAACAATTACCTTTTGAACTACCAACTATGTAGTGCCAGGGCCTGCATGATTGGATACAAATTAATGTGAAAGATTAGCCAACAGAAACCCCCTATCCCCCCATTTAACATCAGCTTTGTAAATCTAAAGTTGAGAAGTTGATTGTACAAAGATCGTATGGTCCGACTAATGTGACCTTTAGAAGTGTTTAGGTTTCACTTCTTAAAGAAGCCTACTTTCTTTTTTTTTTATGCTGTATACTTACGTTTACTTTCTCTCCCTCTCCATTCACACAGTGGAATTGCGGGTATCCACTGACTATCAATGTTGCATGAGATTAAACCAGACCCCCTCAGAACGAAGTCCTTATCGCACTCAAACGATATAGCAGAATTCAATGTATATGGGCCAGTGAACCCTGACAGTCTTCTTGAATTTTTAACATTTGGATTAGGGCAATTTACAGCTAAAGATTAGGAGAAAATAAAAATTAATAACGGGAGGTGGCATATAAATGGTGACATTATGCTGCACTACAATATTTTCCAACCATCACAAAAAAACAAATATGTATAAGTATCACTAATCATTATGTATGCAAAACTGTAAAGGTCAAGACCAGATTTTTGATCAGGTTTCCTGCTGTACCCATATTTAGGGTTTAACATGAAGTATAGTCACATACATAATGCCCCAATGCTGCAATTCTGTCTGCAATCTCAAACTGAATCTGCACTTTGCAACTGTGCTATTCATTTTCAATGGCACCTAAAATGCGGTGCATGTATGCCACGATTATATCGCAATAAATCGTGAACCAATATGGTTACAGTCACCTTAACTTTTATCTTGCTGAAACTAACCTCTAAAATGATAGATCCTAGCCTACAATACATTGATACGAGCACAGAAAAGCCATATTTCTAACCTTTGCATGTAGGAGAATTGGAACTCCACTCCCCTGTTCCTGTACAGGATATAGAAGCATCGCCCGCAACTTCTAAAGGCTTCTGGCATGAAAACGTTACAGAATCCAAATACGTATACTCATCTTTTTGTGGATGATATTCTCCATTAGCTGGCGATTCTGGTGCAGCACATAATACTTCTATAAGTAACTAAAAAGGTTCCCTCATAATTTTAAAGTGAAAGACAACAGATTCATATAAGCATGGCTCATCAAAACTTAAACAGTAGAGTTCATATCTATAAAATCAGAGCACGGATACAGTTTTGTTATTTGTATGCAACCTTGTGTCCCACAGTATAGTTTTAAAGTGGTAGTAAAGGCCTTTTTTCATGTTTTACCCGACAGGTAAGCCTATAAGAAGGCTTACCTGTAGATACTGTAAATATCTGCATGTGCACCGTTTAGGACATTTTTACTTGTGTAGTTGCCAGTGACATCACCGACGCATGCGCTCTGGATGGATTGGCATATCCGTGCCATTCCTTAAGAGCCCTGTGCCATAAACAGTGATGTCATCATGGCTCAGCCATTCAAAAGGACCGGAGCCTGCAAACCAGGAAGGAAGACCGGATGAAGATGGAAGCCCTGTCAGGGGTAGAGGACTTAAATATTAAGGTAAGTTTCACAAAATGTGCTAGTATGTGATGCATACTAGCACATTATAACATTGCCTTGCAGGGGAAAAGTTTTTTGTCTGAGTTCACTACCAGTTTAAGATTTGGAGCTGTACATAGGCCTGTGCTTGGATTAAAGTGATTGTAAAACTTTTTTTTTTTTATAACAAACACGTTATACTTGCATGCTCTGAGCAGTGGTTTAGCACAGAACAGTCCTGGTCCTCCTCTTCTGGGGTCCCCCACCAGATCTCTTGGCTTTGCCCTATTGCCAAGTGCCCCCATAGCAAGCTGCTTGCTATGGTAGCACTCATGAGAGCTCAATTCTGAGCTGCACTCTGTGTCCATTAATGCAGAGCGTGGCACAGTCTCGCCCCCCAATCTCTTACTGGTTGCGATTGATAGCAGCAGAAACCAACGACTTCTGCTGCTGCCTCTCTGTCCAGTGAGGAGAAAGCCAAGATAGATGCTGCTCTTGGGCATAGAACTGGATCAAGTTCGGGCTCAGGTAAGTATAGAGGGAGGTTAGCCGCATACAGGTGGTTTGCATGGTATACATCAGGGATTTCCAAACTATGCCCCTCCAGCTGTTGCAGAACTACACATCCCATGAGGCATTGTAAAACTCATCGACAGACATGACTAGGTATGATGGGAATTGTAGTTCTTGAACAACTGGAGGGCCATAGTTTGGAGACCCCTGGTATACATTAAGTTAAAAATAGTATTTTTGTACTCACCATAAAATCCTTTTCCCTCCAGTAACATCCCCTCAGCCTGCCTCCTGCAGTCCGTACATCAACAAGCAGATTAACGTAAACCAATAGGAGGGGAGGGTACTGTGATTTTACGGTGAGTACAAAAATTCTATTTTCTTTAAACAGAAAAAGGAGTGCAGAACTGCAACATTACAAGGCCGCCTGTAAAACTTTGTGGCCAAAGCAGGCATCAGACGAAGCGCTTACATCCACTTTGTAGAATTTTGTAAAAGTGTGACCGGACGATTAAGTCACCGTCTTACACACCATGTCGGAAAGCTCAAGAGGTTCCAATTGCCCTGGTGGAATGGGCCTTGACAGGAAAGGGGGCGGCACCTGCCCCTTCAAGGCGTAGGCCTGTACAACATCTGTCTGATCCACCTGGAAATGGTGGTCGACGAGACCGCCATACCTCTTTTTCGGACCAGCTACCGAAACGAACAGATAATCTGACTTCCAAAAGGGAGCCATTGCAGACAAATATATCCTTATAGCCCTAACCACGTGCAGGGAATAAAGGGCCACCTCTTTTGGATGTGTCGGTTTAGGACACAGAGATGGTAACACAATGTCTTCATTGATGCAGAGCACTGAAACCACCTTCGGCAGAAAGGAAGGTTGCGGTCACAACACCCCTTTTCCTTATGGATAACCAGATAGGGCGGCTTGCAAGACAAGGCTGCCAGCTCTGAAACCCTCCTGGCCGATGTAATGGGCACTAGAAAGACCATGTTCTGGGAAAGAGTCAACAAGGGAATTTCTCGAATGTTCTCAAAAGGCGGTTTTTTAAGCACCCATAACACCAGGTTCAGATCCCACGGTGGTAACGGTGGACGCACCAGAAGAACTACATGTCGGACCCCCTGAACAAAAGTGCTCACTTGAGAGTGAGAAGCCAGGGGTTTCTGAAAAAAAAAGACAGCCAAGGCTGATATTTGTCCTTTAATGGTGCTTAAAGCCAATTTCTGGTCTACTCCTCGCTGTAGAAACAACAGGATCCTGGAAACAGAATAGGTGCGGACACCATCCTTTCTCCTCATAGAGATGTATGACTTCCAGATACAATGGTATATCTTCTGAGAAGAAGATTTCCGTGCTCTCAACATAGTTGAAATCACAGTCCAAGTCCGATAGACCTCGGTACCTTAGCACCTGGCTCTCAACCGCCATGCCGTTAAAACCACCGATGGTAAAACAGGATGGTGAATCGGACCTTGACACAGAAGGTAGTCGCCAGGGAGCCTTCGCAACCAGGCGTACTAGGTCGGCGTGCCAGGGACGCCGAGACCGATCTGGGGGAAATCAGTATTACTGGAACCCCCTCGCCCTCCACTCTGTGGAGCAGACGTGTTAGTAGCTTTAGTGGAGGAAAGGCGCAGATCAGTCGGTACTGATCCCATGGAGCCACCAGAGGGATTGGCGCGTCTGCCCAAGGATCTCTTATACTCGATATGAATCTCGGCCCCTTCCGATTGAGACAGGAGGCCAGAAGATCCACATCTGGTGTGCCCCACTGCAGGCACAGTAGCCTGAACATCTCCGGATGCAACGCCCATTCTCCTGGGCCCAGCATCTGGCGACTTAGGTAGTCTGCCTGCCAGTTTTCTACTCCCGTAATGTAAATGGCCAACAAGGCGGGTACCTGTCGCTCTGTCCACTGAAGGATGTGAGCGACCTCCTGTGCTGCAGCTGAGCTTCTTGTTCCTCCTTGATGGTTAACATATGCCACTGCCTTGGCGTTGTCTGACCTGATCCTGTTTGGACGCCCTCGTAGTCTCATCGACCATGTGGAGAGGCAAAGCCTGATCGCTCGGAGTTCGAGCACACTAAATGGCAACTTAGGTTCCTTACCTGACCTGAGGCCCTGGGTCGACTGTACTCCCAGAACTCCACCACCCCAGCAGGTCAGGCTGGCGTCTGTTGTGATCACAACTAGGGATGCACCGAAATTTCGGCCGCCGAAACATATCGTCCGAAAATGCCCTTTTCGGCAATTTGCCAAAAGAGAAAAACGGCCGATAATGGAGCCGAAAATGGTGCCGCCCATCATGAAAAGCTATATCATGCTATAGTGCAGGAGAGCCGCCTCCACCACCTGTTTAATAACAGCGCGGGAACATCACAGCTTTCATTTCAATAGCTGTGTGTTCCCGGCCGCTCTCCGTCACATACAGCCCCTCCCCCTTGTCCGGGCACTTTGATAGACAGATCACCCACAGGATTGGACGGATGATCTGTCTATCAAAGTCTCCGGACAAGGGGGAGGGGCTGTACGTGACGGCGTGCGGCCGGGAACACACAGCTATTGAACTGAAAGCTGTGATGTTCCCGGCGCTGTGATAAAACAGGCGACGGAGATGGCTCTCCTCTCCTCTCTTCTCTTCACACGTTAGCTGCAATGAGGGACACTGGCTGCAATGAGGGGACACTGGCTGCAATGAGGGACACTGGCTGCAATGAGGGGACACTGGCTGCAATAAGGGAACACTAGCTGCAATAAGGGGACACTAGCTGCAATAAGGGGACACTGGCTGCAATAAGGGGATACTGGCTGCAATGGGGGAAACTGGCTGGCTGCATTGTATCATGTGTGCAGTTTCTGACCATCTCCTGTACCACGTCCTCTGTCTTTGACCATCTCCTGTACCACGTCCCCAGTCTCTGACCATCTCCTGTACCACGTCCTCAGTCTGACCATCTTCTGTACCACGTCCCCAGTCTGACCACCTTCTGTACCATGTCCCCAGTCTGACCATCTTTTGTACCATGTCCCCAGTCTCTGACCATCTCCTGTACCATGTCCCCAGTCTCTGACCATCTCCTGTACCATGTCCCCAGTCTCTGATCATCTCCTGTACCATGTCCCCAGTCTCTGATGATCTCCTATACCATGTCCCCAGTCTCTGATCATCTCCTGTACCATGTCCCCAGTCTCTGACCATCTCCTGTATAAAAAAAATTTTTAAAATATGTTTCAGTATCGGTGCTGTTTCGGGATCGGTTTCGGTTTTCGGCCTAGTGTATTTTTCATTTTCGGTATCGGTTTCGGTTTTCGGCCTAGTGTATTTTTCATTTTCGGTATCGGTTTCGGCACCAAAAAACCCATTCGGTGCACCCCTAATTAAAACAGTATAATTTATTGCAGGAGATTAAAAACACTTACAAGATATAAGTGGGAGTAATGCTCATCATAAGTATGTAGTCCTGTATGTAGTCTACAGTATGTAGTCCTGGCAGTTCTACTGCGTGCCACAGGCTCCTCGCACGATAGCTGGGAAAGGTTCTCTCTCTTAGAGGCGCCTCCCCCCCTTGTTTCTTTTGCATCCTAAAGATGTTATGCTACAACTGGGGAGTGAATCCATCTCCCTCTATGGAGGTGCATCACCACAACTTGCTTGCATGTGTCCCTGTCACCTGGGAAACAATCAATAACACCTACATATCTTTGACGTTGTAGGACTGCTCTCCCACCTCTAGATGGCATTTTCACTGTATTTTAATTCACACTTCCTCTGCAGGGATAGCACACTGTCTTTTACTTTATCCCAGGAACGGTGTATGCTATTCACACCAGTGCTTGTTGTAGTCTTTCTTGTTGTTTTTTTCTTGTTCCATTTGTTTTTTCTTTCTTTGTCCCAGTACTGGATACTTGCTCCTTAAAATGTTGTTTGTATAGGCTTAAATTGATGATCCTAACTAGCTGTGTGCTAATCCTCCTTGGTGTCCCTGTTCTTAATGGACCTTTTCCAGCACCACCCTACTTATATATATGGTGCTAAAGATAACCTCCCTCAATGCCAAAGAGCTGAATAGCCCATACTAGAGGGCTATACTATGAAAAGAAGCGCTTTTACAAAAATGCAACATAGTTCACAGTGCATATACATATGAAACTCAATTTCATAGCTTTAAAACCCCTAAATGCCACCATGCCAAATTCCCCCAATATTTATTAGCTAATGCAAATGCTAAAAGGTAAGGGGGGTGACTGCAATAAAAGATAACATTTTTTATTTAAACTCCAGAACCTTGAGGAAGATGTCAATGGCAGATTTATTATTTTTTCAGATTCCTTTAAGGAACACTACATAAAAAGTGTTAATGTCTATATGCCTAATGTATGTCAGGAAGAATTTTATAAGACTCTTCTACAAAAACTCAAACTATATAAAGATAAACCTATAATATTACGTGGTGATTTCAACACAGTTGGAAGAGTTACACCACATTATCATTGCTTCTCCCATCAGAAGACTTCTTTGATGCATGAATGGCGGCGCTATTTACATGGCTTTGAGGAGAATTAGGCTTTCTATTCCGACATCCAATACCGATTTATTCAAGGATTGTTTTCTTCACACCTTACAGTAAATTACTAGGGGTAACACACCATACGCCATGAACCTTTTTACAAACAGCGTATCTATGATCTGGAGACTCAACGCTTCTATACTTACTAATGATGTTTATAAGGAAGAGTTCAAATCTGAATTGGAATCCTGCCTTCAAAATAATTTTGGCTCAGTTTCCAATGTAACTTCACAATGAAATGCCTATAAAGCACACATTAGATGCTTATTCCTTAAATGTGCTGACCACAAGAAAAGGAAACGCATTAAATAAATTTTATAGCTAACAAATCAAATTTGTGACCTTGAAAAATACAATAAATTCCAACCCAAAGCCACATTTCATACAGAACTACATAACTCAAGTTATTCAATTTCTTGCTAGGATTTCTTAATAAGTTTAATAACCATAATAAGGCAACATATTACCTTTTACACTCAAGGGAAATCCCTTTCCTCAAAGCTCATAACAGTAACAAACTTTAACCCCTGTACAGATAGCTAAACCGTTCCATAATTTCTAATCTGATCTTTCTAATCTTCAGACTTCTGGTTCCAACCCCCCCCCCCCCCCCCCTACAGTGGTAACTATACAAAGGTTTTTGGATGATGTACATCTTCCATCAGTTCAAAATGATTTCTACTTCATTTACAAAGGAAGAGGTTAAAAGAGTGATTGCAGGATTACCCTCACACAAGACTCCAGGCCCTGATGTGTTCCACAATGAATATATGAATATTATAAAACTTACATTGATCTACTCACTTCTACCTCACTTATGTAACTCTTTTAACCACATTGCAGATGAGTGGACATGACCTAAATATTCTCTTGAGGTGCTTATTGTGACCATCTCTCTCTTAATCAATATGAAATTCTATACAAAACATATTGCAAGCCGAGTAGCAGAAATTCCATACTGGTCCATCCTGACCAGGTGGGATTTGTTGCTATATAACAAACCTATGATGGCACTAAAAGATTTATTGATCTTCTACAATGGGCTGAGCATTATCTAATGCCTGCTTTACTTCTTTCCTTGGATGCAGATAATGTGTTAGATCAGCAGTCATATACTGTAAGTTCAGCTATACAAGCACTTTACACACTTCCCAGTGCTAGGACAGCTGGTTTTCTCTCCACTCAATTTATGATTACTAATGACACCTGAAAGGGATGCCACTGTTCCCCATTACTTAATTATAGAAGGGAAACATCTTAATTTCAATATGCAAACGTCGGGAATAGGGATGAGCTTCGAGTTCGAGTCAAACTCATGTTCGACTCGAACATTGCCTGTTCGCCCATTCGCCGAACAGCGAACAATTTGGGATGTTCATGGCAAATTCGAAAAGCCGCAGAACACCCTGTAAAAGTCTATGGGAGAAATCTAAAGTGCTAATTTTAAAGGCTTATATGCAAGTTATTGTCATAAAAAGTGTTTGGGGACCTGGGTCTTGCCCAGGGGTTTTAAAAATTGATGTTTTTTGGGAGCAGTGATTTTAATAATGCTTAAAGTGAAACAATAAAAGGGAAATATTCCTTTAAATTTCGTACCTGGGGGGTGTGTATAGTATGCCTGTGAGGGGCTCATATTGAATTGTCGGCTCCCCATAATACAGAGAACAGTCATTGAAAGTCATTGAAAAAAAAATGCATGCGGTTCCCCCCCAACATCCCCCCCAAGCCCGGGTTTCAGAGGGGGGCGGGGTCAGGTGACAGGTGGCCCCGTCCTCCTCAGCTAAGACCTATCAGGCTGCCGGAATTCCTACAGTGTCTCCGGTGGAGACAGGATATGCTGCGCTGGATCCCGGAGAAGAGATCACCCATCGCTGGACCCCGGAGAAGAGATCACCCATCGCTGGACCCCGGAGAGATGATCAGCCATCGCAGGATACCAAGAGTGGATTACCACCACTGGAATCTTTTTTTATTTATTTATTTTTTTAATAAAGGACTTATCCCAAAAGTGTCTGTCTTTTTAAACAATTTTTTACACTTTGTTTGTGAAATGGTAGCGGTACAATGTACCCGTTACAATTGTAAATGGGGGGGCTGGGATCTGGGGGTCCCCTTGTTAAATGGGGGAACCAGATTCTGATAAGCCTCCCGCCCACAGACCCCCACAACTACCGGCCAGGGTTGTGAGGATGAGGCCCTTGTCTCCATCAACATGGGGACATGGTGCTTTGAGGGGTCACAGACCCCCAAAGCATTCTCCCAATGTTGAGGGCATGTGGCCTGGTAAGGTTCAGGAGGGAGGGTGCTCTCTCGTCCCCCCTCTTTTCCTGCGGCCTGCCAGGTTGCGTGCTCGGATAAAGGGTCTGGTATGGATTTTTGGGGGGAACCCCACATCATTTATTTTTAATTGACGCGGGGTTCCCTTTAATATCCATACTAGACCTGGAGGGCCTGGTAATTGAATTTGGGGGAACCCTACGCTTTTTTTTAATTTTATTCTTTTATCAATGACTTTCAATGACTGTTCTCTGTATTATGGGGAGCCGACAATTCATTATAGCCTCGAGTGCTTTTAAATGACTTTTTTTCCTGCAGAAATGACACTTTGTGCAGGGACAGTTCTAAGCACGAGAAACATGCGTCCCTTTACAGGCATACTATACACACCCCCCAGGTATGAAATTTAAAGGAATATTACACTTTTATTGTTTCACTTTAAGCATTAATAAAATCATTGCTCCTGAAAAAACGTCTGTTTTCAAAAGCCCCATAGACTTTAATAGGGTTCTAAAATTCACGCACATTTTAGGTCTGTTCGCAGGTTCTGGTGCGAACCAAACCGGGGGGGGGGGGGGGGGGGGGGTGTTCGGTTCATCCCTAGTCGGTAATTAAGACTGGTGATGTACAGCATAAAATTGGCCTTTGCACTGACAACATATACATTTCCTTGACTGAAATATTTGGAGATATCTCCTTGTAAAAAATCTACTTTTTCAAATCATACATGTTGGCAATGGGATTGGGGCCTTCTACTAAGTTTCAGATTTCACACGTGGTTCATTTTACACGGGCTACTATGTCTTCATCATCTCAACTATACTACTCTGTTTATAAAACTTAATACATTTATCAAAAATTTGCAGTTTAACTACTCTTCTTGAGCATTCTGCTGTCAGGTCACCTGAGACCAGGTGACAGATGCACTCCATAGGAGTCGGAAGTGCACCGCTAGGTAGTGGACCTTAGGACTTACTGCTGCGGATTGTACCCAGGAAGATTCAGGACACAGGTCTACTGGTTCACTGACACAGATCCCAGTGGCAGCTAGAGCATAGATTCCCCAGGGCGTGGAGTCTAAGAGCCAGCAGGTGTTCTCCAGAGCCTCCAGTGGTGAGGATGGACTTCGCTGCAGTCTGGCTCCAGGTTGCGGCCCCTAGACTACAGGAGAAGGAAGCAGCAGGCTGGAACAACAAGGATAGTAAAGGGATAAGGCAGAGGTTAGGGCAACTAGCAGACAGGAACAACAGAGTGCACGCCAAAGGTTCAGGATCACAGGCAGACAGGGATGGTCGGGACATGCCAAAGGGTCAAGGTCACAAGCAGACAGGAATCACTGAGAACATGCCAAGGTCGGTAACAGAGGCAAACGTAGAGCACACAGCAAGCAGGAACCAGGAAGCCAAACACACAGTGAATACATAATGGTTGATCAGCACCGCTAGCTTGCAGTGCACAGGTTAATATAGGGTTCCCTGCTAGGGCCTGGGGTGGAGCCATGCTTTGAGGAGAGGTTATAAAAACCACCAGGTGGAAGTGGCTGGCCTGAAAACATGAGGAGAGGTAGGCAAACAGAGGAAGATTACTGCATAAGCATGACAACTGCATAGCCTTAAAGTAATAGTAAAGGCTAATTTTTTGTTTTAAAACACCAACCATGTTGCACTTAACTGTTCTATGCAATGGTTTTCACAGGGGAACCCCAGATCCTCTTCTTCTTAGGTGCTTCCCTGGCTCCTCCCTCCGTTGAGTACCCCCACAGCAAGCCACTTGATCCTGAACCCCATTCTGAGTATCCTTAAAACACACAGAGTGGGACTTGGCCCCACCTCCGCTCACAATCAGGAGCAGTGAGGTAAAAAAAAATCTTTCTGCCTTTACAATTACTTTAAAGTGTTTGTTACCCTAAAAAAAAATGGATCCTGTTTCTTTAACCACTTACAGACCGGACCATTTTGCTGGCTCAAGACCAGACCATTTTTTGCGATTCGGCACTGCGTAGATTTAACTGACAATTGCGCGGTCGTGCGACGTGGCTCCCAAACAAAATTGACATACTTTTTTTCCCCACAAATAGAGCTTTCTTTTAGTGGTATTTGATCACCCCTGCGTTTTTTATTTTTTGCGCTATAAACAAAAATAGAGCGACAATTTTGAAAAAAACGCATTATTTTTACTTTTTGTTATAATAAATGTCCCCCAAAAATATATAATAAAAAAAATTTTTCCCTCAATTTAGGCCGATACATATTCTTCTACATATTTTTAGTAAAAAAAAATCGCAATAAGCGATTATTGATTGGTTTGCGCAAAAGTTATAGCGTTTACAAAATAGGGGATAGTTTTATGGCATTTTTATGAATATTTCTTTTTACTAGTAATGGTGGCGATCAGCGATTTTTGTGACTGTGACATTAGGGCAGACACATCGGACATTTTTGACACATTTTTGGGACCATTGTCATTTATACAGCAATCACTGCTATAAAAATTCAGTGATTCCTGCGTAAATGACACTGGAAGTGAAGGGGTTAACCAGAGGGTGGCAGTGTAGGGGTTAAGTGTTCCTAGGGGCGTGTTACTAACTGTGGGGGCTGGGCTTTGTTTTAGTGAACACTGAACTCTGCTCCAATCACATGGAGCAGAGATCAGCGTCCCTTGTTGCTAGGCAGAATGGGGAGATGCTGTTTACAACGGCATCTCCTCGTTCAGACGCCCCATGGGAGGATCGCGGGTATGCACGCGGCGATCGAGTCCGCGGGACCCGTGTCCGGCCTCACGGGGGTCCCGACCGGCGTGCGAGTGCACCGGCGGCGCACTCGCGATGGCAGGGCGCCATTTAAAATTGGACGTACCTGTATGCCAATATGCCTGCCCGTACCATTCTGCTGACGTATATCGGCGTGCGCCAGTCGGGAAGTGGTTAAAGCATGAACAACAGTACAGTGCTTGTGCTGTGTCATTTGGCCCCTTGTATCACCTGAAATACATGGCTGATCCTGCCTGGTTCTGTCCTCCCCCCTATAAAGTGACCACAGTTTATCATGGCTGCTGAGCCCTGACTATGTGGTCAGTTTACATGCCTCCATCATCCGCAGCTCTCCTCTGTCCTCCTCTCCCCCTCTGCTCCCTGGTTGTCAGCGCTGTCTACTCCCCAGCCCTCCCCTCCTGATGTTATCATAACGCAAAGTTCTTTCTACAATCCCCTCTGTTATAGTAAACAGTGTCCCCAATATATGTGTGTTTTAAAAAAAAAAAGCCAATGTATACCTTTTTCGTAGCGCCGCTCAGCACTCATATGACCAGCCGCCTCTCTCCTCCTCCTGGCTGACATCAGTGGGGGTTTCTCCACACCTCCAGCTGTAGCTGTCAGATTGAGAGAGGAGAGAGGCGGCCGGTCATGTGAGTGGCTATAAAATAAGGTATATAGCGGCTTATTTATTTAAAAAAAATAAACATTATTTCATGTAATAGAGGGAATCGTAGAAAGAACACTAAGTGTGCACTTTAACCACTTCAATACAGGGCACTTAAACACCTTCCTGCCCAGACCAATTTTGAGCTTTCAGCGCTGTCGCACTTTGAATGACAATTGCGCGGTCATGCTACACTGTACCCAAATGAAATTTTTATCATTTTTTTCCCACAAATAGAGCTTTCTTTTGGTGGTATTTGATCACCTCTGCGGTTTTTATTTTTTGTGCTACAAATAAAAAAATACCGAAAATTTTGAAAAAAAAATGTTTTTTTTTTTGTTTCAGTTTCAAAACTTTGTAAATAAGTACGTTTTCTCCTTCACGGATGGGCACTGATGGGGCTACACTGATGGGCACTGATAAGGCGGCACTGATGGGCACCAATGAAGTGGCACTGATGAGGTGGCATTGATGGACACTGATAGGCGGCACTGATAGGCGACACTGATAGGCGACACTGATAGGCGACACGGATGGGCGACACGGATGGACACTGATAGGTGGCACAAATTGGCACTGATAGCTGGCACGGATTGGCATGGATGGGCGGCACAGATGGGCATGGGTAGGCGGCACAGATGGGCATGGGTAGGCGGCACAGATGGGCATGGGTGGGCACTGATAGGCGGCACAGGTGGGTACTGATAGGCGGCACAGGTGGGCATTCATTAGCGGCACAGGTGGGCACTCATTAGCAGCACAGGTGGGCACTCATTAGCAACACAGGTGTTATACTGTACTAATGGATGCCAATCAGTGCCAAACAATAATGCATGCCAATCAGTGATGCCCATTGTGGGCACTGATTGCCATCCATTATGGGCACTGATTGCCATCCATTGTGCCTGACTGGCATCCCTGGAGGATTACCTCTGCTGGGCATCCCTGGTGGTCTGGTGGCGTCCCTGGTAGTCCAGTGTGGGCATCCTCGGGGGGGCTGTGCTGATAATCGATCAGCACAGACCCCCCCTGTCAGAGGAGCAGCCGATCGGCTCTCCTCTACTCGCGTCTGACAGACGCGAGTGAGGAAAAGCCGATCACCGGCTCGTCCCATTTACACTGTGATCAGCCGTGATTGGACACGGCTGATCACGTGGTAAAGAGTCTCCGTCGGAGACTCTTTACCGAGATCGTAGTTGCCGGGTGTCAGACTGACACCCCGCAACAACGATCGCCGCGATGCGCGCCCCCGGGGGCGCGCAGCGGCTCATAATCCTGATCACGTCATATGACGTCCGGTTAGGATTATGAAACCACTTTGCCGCCGTCTATTTGTAATAGGGCGGGCGGCAAGTGGTTAAGTAAGCTATTTCTCCTACCACATATTCTATATATGATGTTTAGGACCCTACTGTTTCCCATGCTCCTATCCCATTTGCAGAGACTGCAAACATTAAATTCCTTTATCTGGGGACACAATAAACTATGAATCAAAAATGATATGCTATTCTTCTCAACTAGTCATGCAGAAATGGGAGTTTGTGACATTACAAAATATAAAGTCATGATTTTAGAGCAGGCCAAACACTGGAGGTACACTTCTGATTCATTCTGGCTCCAAAAAGAATTTTCACCTCTAACATCTGATCTCCAACTAGCCTTAAGTGCTGCTTTATTACAACAACAACCCAACAAATTGTACAACGATGCTGTCACTACAATCTTTAAAACCTGGCACTCTATTAATGAAAGTTCTTTTTGGAACAAGCTTTCATGTACCTCCTATTCTGTACTTTATAAAACCCATAAAATACAGCGCTATTCTTGAATATGGTTTGTGTATCAGTGAAAATTTGTGACAAAAAATTAGTGAAGATATACAATAAATGCAGCAGCAGCTTTAAACGTGAGATACCCACAATTCAAATACTAATTTTTTTCCAAATAAGCTGCGCTATAATGATCCAAAAATACTACCGGTATGTACATTTTTTTTTTTTTTTTGTGCGAAATTGCACTGATCTTGCCGATTATAAGCTACAGGCAGATATAATTAAAAACAGGCTAATAGAGAAGGGATATGAGGTTGAGCCGCTGAATCAGATAATGCAACAAATAGGAGAAATCGATCGCTCTATCCTGCTAAATGTAGGCCCAAACAATAATAAGAAAAGGAGGGAGAGACCGGTTATACCCTTTATTACCACATTCTCAACTCAACACTACCTTATTAAAAAACTGCTCCGTAAGCATTGGCACCTGTTGGGTAACGATAGGATTATTAAAACTTTCCTACCAGCCAAACCACAGGTGGTGTTTAGGGGAGTACCTTCGCTTCGCGATAGAATAGCTCCAAATGTGGTGGATCCGCCCACTAAAAAGATATCTTTTTTCCAGAATATGTCAGGATATCATCAGTGTCGCAAATGTCAAATTTGCTCACTGTATAAAAATAAACAGAGAAAAACGGAATCTTTTATTTCCACAAGTACATCTAGGGAACATAAAATTGAACCGTTCATTATGTGTAGTTCCACAGGGGTGGTATATCTTTTACAATGTCCCTGTGGGTTTCAATATATAGGCAGGACTAAACGCACCATGCAGGTGCGTTTGTGTGAACATCTAACCAATATACGAAATGGGTTTAGATTCCACTCGGTGTCAAAACATTATGCTATCCATCACAATCGTAACCCGGCTAATACGTTGTTCTTGGGAATAGATAAGTACAGTGCTCATTGGAGGGGAAGCTCTCTGGTGAGAGAACTATCCAAGTTGGAGATGACCTGGATACATAGGGTACGTTGCTCTACCCTGTATGGTCTTAACGTGGAAGTGGATGTCAATAGTGATGGCCGAACGGTTCGCCCGGCGGTCGTTTCGCGGCGAATTTCCGACATTCGCGGTCCGCACGTTCGAACGCCTTTTTCCGTCGTTCGCCGCGGCGGACTTACGTGTTTAATGTATACAAGAACTTTAACCTTTGGTGACACGTTTATCATGTGATACAGGACAGCCAATTGAGACATGACAGCACATGGACACTTGTACATTCCCCCTAACCTATAAATACACCCGATCCGGTGGCCATTTTACATTCTTTCTTCTGTTAAGATAGGGACAGGTTCCTGTGTGGAGTAGGGAGAGATAAACCACTAGCTATTTGGTACACAAAAGTTCTTTTCAGGACTGGTATAGGTGTTAGGTGTTGATAGGTTTGCTGTGCTGCTGATTCTTGCAGCAGCCTGAGTGTCTTTTGTTAGTTTAGAGAAAGGGAAAGGACGGTGTATGCTACAGGGACAGCCAGATTAGTCTTTCATCATCATCATCATCATCATCATCATTAGCTGTTACTATCAAGGTCCACAAAAGAGCTGTTCCAGTAACCACTAATCGTTCTCTTTTTTTGCCAATTTGTATAGGGACAGGAAGGAAGCAGTGTTGTCAGGCAGTGAGGGTAATTTTAAAGACTTGCTGTTATTATTAGTTCCACAAAGGTTCTTTTCAGGACTGGTATCAGTGGTACAGTAATAGGCTTGTACATGTATAATATTCTTTCTTCCAAATATAGAAAGGATATTATACTTGACTGCTGCCCTTCTGCTGCAGTCTGCTAAACATTCACAACTCACTTGTTCCACAAAAGTTCTTATAAGGACTGGTAACTTGGTATAGGGTGCTACGGTACATAGGCTTGAGTGCGGTACAGTCTGCTGTTCTGTAAGGACCGCTATCGGTCCACAATAGATAGGGTTGACGTGCACCACTGCTGACCGCTGCCCTATACTGCAGCAGTCCTTCAGCGGTATAGGGACTGACGTACAGTCTGCTAATCACTAACACACAACCTGCTTGTTCCACAAAAGTTCTTATAAGGACTGGTAACTTGGTATAGGGTGCTACGGTACATAGGCTTGAGTGCGGTACAGTCTGCTGTTCTGTAAGGACCGCTATCGGTCCACAATAGATAGGGTTGACGTGCACCACTGCTGACCGCTGCCCTATACTGCAGCAGTCCTTCAGCGGTATAGGGACTGACGTACAGTCTGCTAAACACTAATACACAACCTGCTTGGTCCACAAAAGTTCTTATAAGGACTGGTAACTTGGTATAGGGTGCTACGGTACATAGGCTTGAGTGCGGTACAGTCTGCTGTTCTGTAAGGACCGCTATCGGTCCACAATAGATAGGGTTGACGTGCACCACTGCTGACCGCTGCCCTATACTGCAGCAGTCCTTCAGCGGTATAGGGACTGACGTACAGTCTGCTAAACACTAATACACAACCTGCTTGGTCCACAAAAGTTCTTATAAGGACTGGTAACTTGGTATAGGGTGCTACGGTACATAGGCTTGAGTGCGGTACAGTCTGCTGTTCTGTAAGGACCGCTATCGGTCCACAATAGATAGGGTTGACGTGCACCACTGCTGACCGCTCACCTATACTGCAGCAGTCCTTCAGCGGTATAGGGACTGACGTACAGTCTGCTAATCACTAACACACAACCTGCTTGTTCCACAAAAGTTCTTATAAGGACTGGTAACTTGGTATAGGGTGCTACGGTACATAGGCTTGAGTGCGGTACAGTCTGCTGTTCTGTAAGGACCGCTATCGGTCCACAATAGATAGGGTTGACGTGCACCACTGCTGACCGCTGCCCTATACTGCAGCAGTCCTTCAGCGGTATAGGGACTGACGTACAGTCTGCTAATCACTAACACACAACCTGCTTGTTCCACAAAAGTTCTTATAAGGACTGGTAACTTGGTATAGGGTGCTACGGTACATAGGCTTGAGTGCGGTACAGTCTGCTGTTCTGTAAGGACCGCTATCGGTCCACAATAGATAGGGTTGACGTGCACCACTGCTGACCGCTGCCCTATACTGCAGCAGTCCTTCAGCGGTATAGGGACTGACGTACAGTCTGCTAAACACTAATACACAACCTGCTTGGTCCACAAAAGTTCTTATAAGGACTGGTAACTTGGTATAGGGTGCTACGGTACATAGGCTTGAGTGCGGTACAGTCTGCTGTTCTGTAAGGACCGCTATCGGTCCACAATAGATAGGGTTGACGTGCACCACTGCTGACCGCTCACCTATACTGCAGCAGTCCTTCAGCGGTATAGGGACTGACGTACAGTCTGCTAATCACTAACACACAACCTGCTTGTTCCACAAAAGTTCTTATAAGGACTGGTAACTTGGTATAGGGTGCTACGGTACATAGGCTTGAGTGCGGTACAGTCTGCTGTTCTGTAAGGACCGCTATCGGTCCACAATAGATAGGGTTGACGTGCACCACTGCTGACCGCTGCCCTATACTGCAGCAGTCCTTCAGCGGTATAGGGACTGACGTACAGTCTGCTAATCACTAACACACAACCTGCTTGTTCCACAAAAGTTCTTATAAGGACTGGTAACTTGGTATAGGGTGCTACGGTACATAGGCTTGAGTGCGGTACAGTCTGCTGTTCTGTAAGGACCGCTATCGGTCCACAATAGATAGGGTTGACGTGCACCACTGCTGACCGCTGCCCTATACTGCAGCAGTCCTTCAGCGGTATAGGGACTGACGTACAGTCTGCTAAACACTAATACACAACCTGCTTGGTCCACAAAAGTTCTTATAAGGACTGGTAACTTGGTATAGGGTGCTACGGTACATAGGCTTGAGTGCGGTACAGTCTGCTGTTCTGTAAGGACCGCTATCGGTCCACAATAGATAGGGTTGACGTGCACCACTGCTGACCGCTCACCTATACTGCAGCAGTCCTTCAGCGGTATAGGGACTGACGTACAGTCTGCTAATCACTAACACACAACCTGCTTGTTCCACAAAAGTTCTTATAAGGACTGGTAACTTGGTATAGGGTGCTACGGTACATAGGCTTGAGTGCGGTACAGTCTGCTGTTCTGTAAGGACCGCTATCGGTCCACAATAGATAGGGTTGACGTGCACCACTGCTGACCGCTCACCTATACTGCAGCAGTCCTTCAGCGGTATAGGGACTGACGTACAGTCTGCTAATCACTAACACACAACCTGCTTGTTCCACAAAAGTTCTTATAAGGACTGGTAACTTGGTATAGGGTGCTACGGTACATAGGCTTGAGTGCGGTACAGTCTGCTGTTCTGTAAGGACCGCTATCGGTCCACAATAGATAGGGTTGACGTGCACCACTGCTGACCGCTGCCCTATACTGCAGCAGTCCTTCAGCGGTATAGGGACTGACGTACAGTCTGCTAAACACTAATACACAACCTGCTTGGTCCACAAAAGTTCTTATAAGGACTGGTAACTTGGTATAGGGTGCTACGGTACATAGGCTTGAGTGCGGTACAGTCTGCTGTTCTGTAAGGACCGCTATCGGTCCACAATAGATAGGGTTGACGTGCACCACTGCTGACCGCTGCCCTATACTGCAGCAGTCCTTCAGCGGTATAGGGACTGACGTACAGTCTGCTAAACACTAATACACAACCTGCTTGGTCCACAAAAGTTCTTATAAGGACTGGTAACTTGGTATAGGGTGCTACGGTACATAGGCTTGAGTGCGGTACAGTCTGCTGTTCTGTAAGGACCGCTATAGGTCCACAATAGATAGGGTTGACGTGCACCACTGCTGACCGCTCACCTATACTGCAGCAGTCCTTCAGCGGTATAGGGACTAAGAGTTTTGTCACAGGGTCATTTAAAAAATGACATGCAGAGGAAGAGGCAGGCCCTTCCGCAGGGGTGGTAGGGGTAGGGCAGGAGCAACAGGCTTGAGCCAAAGTGGGAAGTTGCAGAAGGTGCGTTCAATTACTTTAAAGGATGCACCAGACTTGGTTGAGTGGCTCGCTCAGCCTTACTCTTCTGCACCCTCCTCATCCTCTCGATCTGCACCCTCTTCTTCACTCTCTGCTATGTGCACCCCCAAAGACACTACCACCAACAACACGACCACCACCACCACCACCACATACCTTCCGCTTGAGTCACTGGAATTATTTTCCGATCCATATCAAGAGGACATTTCTGATGCGCAGCCACTCTTGGTATTGGATCAGGAAGAGGAGGTAGCAACAAGCGCTACTCAGCAGTCTGACGCCAGTACCCAGATCAGCCCAAGGAGGAGGTTGGTCCCCGGTGTTGCTGCCTACTCTACTTATAGCGGTGGGGAAGGTGACGTTGATGATGACGTGTCTAGTGATGTCACGTGGGTGCCCACAAGAGAGGAAGAGGAGGGGAGTTCAGAGGGAGATATGGACCAGCAGATAGGGAGGAGAAGCAGCAATGACTTACATTGCACAGCAGGGACAAAGCAGACTGCAAATGTATCAGGAGCGAGTCATCGACCATGTACGGTCACATCTGGCGCTCCCAGGACACCGGCACATGGCTCCGCAGTGTGGGCTTTTTTTAACGTGTCCGCTGCTGACAATAGCGTTGCCATCTGCAATCTTTGCAGTCAACGCGTTAGTCGCGGTAAGCCCAATACTCACCTAGGGACGACCGCCTTAAGAAGGCACATGAGCAGCCATCACCGAGCCCAGTGGGAGCAACGGAACACACAAAGCCACACTGCAGGCTCTCACCGTCCAGCCTCGTCTTCTACTTCTCCTTCTCCTCTCTCCTCACAATTGTCCTCCACTCCACCTTCCATCACGCCAAGCTCACATTTTTCTGCAAAAAGGCAGGCTTCCGTGGGCCTAATGTTTGAGCGTAAAAAAATGATGACGCCGGATAACCCTCTTGCCCAACGGTTGGCGGCTGGCTTGTCAGAACTCATAGCCCGCCAACTACTGCCATATAAACTGGTGGACTCGGAGGCCTTTCGCAAATTTGTGGCCATTGGAACACCACAATGGAAGGTCCCAGGAAGGAAGTATTTCTCAGAGAAGGGCATCCCAGAGCTATATGGCCATGTTCAGCGGCAAGTGAATGTATCTCTGGCACACAGTGTCGGTGCCAAGATACATCTGACCACAGACACGTGGTCTAGCAAACACGGGCAGGGAAGGTATATCAGTTTTACTGCCCACTGGGTGAACCTTCTGACGGCCGTCAAGCATGTAACCCGTGGCACCCGTGTAGATTTGGTTTTACCGCCACGGATTGCATGCAGGCCTGACTCTTCTTCTCCTCCTCCTACTCCATCCTCCTCCCTCTCCTCCTCAGCTGCCTCCTCCTTTTCCGCTGCTAGCGTCTCTTCCACTGCACCGCCCAAGCTCCCCAGAACCTATTCCACATGCCAGGTGAGACGTTGCCATGCCGTGCTGCGTCTGTTGTGCCTGGAAGCAAAGAGCCACACTGGCCCGGCACTCCTTTCAGCTTTGCGTTCACAGGCAGATGAGTGGCTAACACCGCTCAATTTGACAGTTGGTAAAGTGGTGTGTGACAACGGTGCCAATCTGCTTAGCGCATTGAAACAGGGCAAAATCACGCACGTGCCGTGCATGGCACACGTCTTAAACTTGGTCGTGCAGCGATTCCTTGTCAAATACCCTGGGGTCCAGGACATCTTGCGGCAGGCAAGGAAAATCTCGGCCCATTTCAGAAGATCTTACACGGCCATGGCTCGCCTTGCTGACATTCAGCGGCGACACCATCTGCCGGTCAGACGTCTTATTTGCGATTGCCCGACGCGATGGAACTCAACCTTCTATATGCTTGATAGGCTGCTCCAGCAGAAACGTGCAGTTAACGTCTACCTGTATGAACTCTGCGAAAGAAACGGTTCTGGGGAGCTGGGTTTTTTTTCACCGCGCCAGTGGCTGCTCATGCGCGACACATGCAGACTTCTGCGGCCATTTGAGGAGATCACCAAACTGGTCAGTCGCAGCCATGGCGCCATCAGTGACATGGTACCTTATGCCTTCTTTCTGGAGCGTGCATTGCGTCGTGTCATTGATCAGGCTGTGGAGGAGCAGGAGCGGGAAGATGAGGAAGTCGCAATGCTGGATGAATTCCCAGGGGGGGCTACTCTATCTGAGACAAGTCAACAACAGGAGTCTGATGAGGAGTCAGAGGAGGATGGTGCCGGGGCGGATGAGCAGGAGCAAGAAGAGCATGCTTTAAACCTTTCTGGGATCCCTGTTGTGCGAGGATGGGGAGAGGAGAATGAAGAGGACGACATTATCCTGGATGATGAGCAGGAGCCAGGCCACCACACCGCTTCCACTTTAGTGCAAATGGGGGCCTTCATGCTCCAGTGTTTTAATAGGGACCCCCGTATAAAAAGCATGAGGGTCAAGGACCAGTACTGGGTGGCAACGTACTTAGACCCCCGGTACAAACACAAAATGGCGGAAATGTTACCGCCGTCGCAGAGGGCTGTCAGAATGCAGCACTTCCAGGCCTTGCTTCGAGAAATGCTGCATTCTGCTTTTGCGTGCGCTGGCAGAGGAGCAATTCCCACTCCCAGAGAAGGATTTGCGGGTACCAATCCAACAGCGCCTGCAAGAAGAGGCCGGTTTGAAGATGTGTTGGTGACTTCGGATATGAGGTCATTCTTTCAGCCGACCCATCGACAGGTGTCATCCGGATCCAGCATCAGGGAACGCCTAGACCGTCAGGTGTCCGACTACATTGGGTTAACGGCCGATGTGGACGCTCTGAGGAGTGATGAACCCCTAGACTACTGGGTGGGCAGGCTTGACCTCTGGCCAGAGCTTGCCCAATTTGCAATCGAACTGTTGGCTTGCCCCTCATCCAGTGTCCTGTCCGAAAGGACGTTCAGCGCAGCAGGGGGGATTGTGACCGATAAGCGTACTCGCCTAGCTCACCACAGTGTTAACTACCTCACATTTCTAAAAATGAATGAGGCATGGATCTCGGAGGAATTCAACACATGTGATCAGTAGACCATGTATATGTCTATAAACAATTTTTGGAATCAAGCACACAGACCTTCTTAATTCATTTGGCTCACTTCCCTGACCCAAAAAAGCACACCGTACTATATGCCCCTACCCTCCTCTTTGAAGAGGTTGAGCGGTGTCATATTTCTACTGGGGCTGCTTATTATGAGGGGTTCCCACCATCCCTGTGCTGTGCTGACTTCCTCCTGGGTGTTCTTATTATGAGGGGCTCCCACCATCCCTGTGCTGTGCTGACTTCCTCCTGGGGGTTCTTATTATGAGGGGATCACACCATCCCTGTGCTGTGCTGACTTCCTCCTGGGGCTGCTTACGGTGCTGCTGTCAGCGCTGTATGTCACGGAGCTGCTGTCAGCGCTGTATGTCACGGAGCTGCTGTCAGCGCTGTATGTCACGGAGCTGCTGTCAGCGCTGTATGTCACGGAGCTGCTGTCAGCGCTGTATGTCACGGAGCTGCTGTCAGCGCTGTATGTCACGGAGCTGCTGTCAGCGCTGTATGTCACGGAGCTGCTGTCAGCGCTGTATGTCACGGAGCTGCTGTCAGCGCTGTATGTCACGGAGCTGCTGTCAGCGCTGTATGTCACGGAGCTGCTGTCAGCGCTGTATGTCACGGTGCTGCTGTCAGCGCTGTATGTCACGGAGCTGCTGTCAGCGCTGTATGTCACGGAGCTGCTGTCAGTGCTGTATGTCACGGAGCTGCTGTCAGCGCTGTATGTCACGGAGCTGCTGTCAGCGCTGTATGTCACGGAGCTGCTGTCAGCGCTGTATGTCACGGTGCTGCTGTCAGCGCTGTATGTCACGGAGCTGCTGTCAGCGCTGTATGTCACGGAGCTGCTGTCAGCGCTGTATGTCACGGAGCTGCTGTCAGCGCTGTATGTCACGGAGCTGCTGTCAGCGCTGTATGTCACGGAGCTGCTGTCAGCGCTGTATGTCACGGTGCTGATGTCAGTGCTCTGTATTACGGTGCTGCTGTCAGTGCTCTGTATCTCCTGCACCCTCTTGTTTGCCTACCCTGGTCCCTGACCTTCCCTCTCCTCCATTGCCTTCATTAGCTCCATAGTCCTGAATTGTCAGAACAATTTCCCAAATAAAAAAAAAATGCTTGTAGTTATCGATCCCAAATTCACCTCATACATGTATTATGCTATTGTCCAGGTGGTGGGACTACGTGCTACCCCCTAATAATTACCCCGTGGCCGCAAATTCGACCTAAAGGTTTGCGAAATTCGCCTCCCATTGAAGTCAATGGAGCCCGCGGCGAACGGTCGTTTTCGCGAACGTTTGTGTCCGTTCGCGTTTCGCGTTCGCGAAACGTCCCGTCGGAAGTTCGTCCATCACTAGATGTCAACGCTTTTATTGACAATAGCTAGATGGCATGTGATGAGATGAAATTTTGTGAACCCACTGTGAGTTTCTGTAAGACCAAGTAAGGGTAATTGATTAAGGGGGGGTGGAGTTTCTGGGTCTTTATTTATTTATTATTATCTATTTGTTGTAAAAAAAAAAATTTGTAATATATTTTTTTTGGGTGTCTTTGAGAGCCTCATTATCACTATAATATAATGGTATATTTGTGAGGTGGAAATTCTCATAAGCAGCACAATTAGAAAATAAGACAAACATTTTTAGTACATTATGTAAGATCTTTTGGAAGTAAATAGGGTATACATACATATTACGGGAGACTCCCTGGGATATGTATAACATTGGCTGGTAGTCCTATAGATATAAACAATAATATAAAAAAAAAAAAAATTTTCTTTTTAAATGTTTTTATTTTTCATATAATATATATATTTTTTCTTTTTTAAATATATTTTGTTCATATTTTTAATTTAATCTTCCCCCTTTTAAAATACTAACTGATACAGGATATGCTGACCGCTGGGTTATTGCATATGTCTAGTGTTCTGTTTGGTATAAGGGAAGATTTGCCCAGATTTAATATGGCTTTTTTAGATTCAATATGGCCTTCTGTTTGGGTAGGCAGTGAAGGATTCCAGAGGAGATCCTTCACAATATAGTTGTTTATATGCTGCGGAAGTAATATAATATCCGCCCATGTAACAGGGAAATTCGCCCTTATCTAACATGGCTATCAGAAGCTCAGAGTGGGGCGGAACTAATTGTATGCAGTGTTATTTAATGCGGTGAGTCAGTACGCCGCCTGTGCCCCTGGAAGACGTTATCTTTAACGAAACGGCGTAGGGAGGAGCGGCGTATTGAGGTCGCCGCGATCTACGCTGAACCCAGAAGCGACGGGCAGCGTTGTACGAAGCCGGCCGGCAAACTTGTTGTTTTTTAGAAAGCGAATTCTTTTTCTGCCTGATGTAAGTGTAATTCTTTTTAATTTATTAAATTTTATGACTTTATTACACTATGGCGATTCCTCACGTTTATGTATGTGCTGGGCAACGAGCGGTGTGGCCGTAGGATTATACCAACTACTTGAACTAAGCGCTTAAAGAGATACATCCTCCATGCAGTCCATGTTCAGAGGGAGTGTTTTAACATTGGCGACATCTGATCTCTGAGATGGGATCAGTTTAGCTGGTAAGCATCAGTATTGTTGGTGGTGGAAGTCTTTCTCTGCAACTCTGAGGACACTTTTTCTTCATTGGTGTGGTGTGATAAAACACGGTGGAGACTACAAGCAGAATCTCTGTTGATGGGGAAAAGGACTAACATTTGAATATATGCATTTTTGTTTATTTTTTGTCAAACTATTGTTTTGATTTATTTAATTTATTTACTTGTTTCACATAGTATTTTTGGATCATTATAGCGCAGCTTATTTGGTAAAAATTTATATTCTGTACTTTAGACCTGATTATTGAAATCAGTGCCCATCAGTGCCACCTATCAGTGCAACGTCATCAGTGCCCCCTCATCAGTGCTGCCTCATCAGTGCAGTCTATCAGTGCCTCCTCATCAGTGCCCATCATTGCAGTCTATCAGAGCCTATCAGTGAGGGAGAAAAACTACCTGTATGCAAAATGTTATATCAAACTATGAAAAACTCTAAATTTTCAGTCTTTTTCGTTTATTTAGCAAAAAAATATAAAAATAAAAAATAACCTAATGGTTATTAAACACCACAACAAGAAAGCTCTATTTATGCGGGAAAAAAAAATGATAAAAATTTCATATAGGTACAGAGTTGCATGACCGCGCAAATGGCATTCAAAGTGTGACAGTGCTGATAGCTGAAATGTGGCCTGGGCAGGAGGGGGTAAAAGTGCCCAGTAGGCAACTGGTTAAGCTAAGATATAATTCCCTGGCACAGTGAAAATTCTCTTTCAAAGTGAATAGCTTATTTGGCTTTAGTAAATCAGCCTATTGTGTCCAAGCCAATTGCTGTCTGCAATGGGAAACACTTTATAGCCCAGTCTTAGTATACCTGTTTTTCAGCTACCAAGAACTCCATTCATAAACTGTTATAAAAAAAAATAATAATAATAAAATGTGTAGAGGGGGAGGGGGTAGATTGGCATGGAAGAATGAAGAGACATGCTTTTGCAGAGTTCCTGATCTCTCTGTCAATACTACCATAACTAGAATAACCAGCAGCTATCATCTAGAGCAACTTTTTTCAACCAGGGTTCCTTGAGGTTTCTTCAGGGGTACCTTAGCAAAATGCCTAACAATGTATTAATAATTGTATACAAGCCAGTGGGTAGATCAAGCCTGCCTTTTAATTAGATAAAGCCATAGGTTTTCATGACTAAGGGAGGTGCCTATTTCGTGAGGCTCCCCAAAACAACACAATACCCCCTCTTATCGTAAATAGCTTATGATTGACCAGACGACACATTCTCTTCTTTGGAGTCGAATGGCCATAGCAGCCTTCTTTTTTATTATCAACATATGAAAATACAAAATCTTATAGAAAACATAACTTAATGCATATAAAAACATTTTTACAACAAAAACATTATAAACCAAATATATAAATATCTCAGTATTACACATTTTTTGATCTAGAGGTCTTTGAAGGTAAATTATCATTTCCAACCAACTAGTTGTATCGGTACACCCATGAACAGGCCCCCCGCCGCGTATTACGAAAGCTCGGGGACAAAAAAACAGCAACTTCCTTCCAGATACAACCTTCTGCACCATCTTTACCATTTAAGGGAATGGACACCCATATCTCCATATGAGCCCAACTCCCCTAGACCTCCATTATTTTTTAGCACCACCTTCAAAGACCCCATAGACCTAATGCCACAGCACGCGCACGTGAAAACCTTACGCGCGTGTCACCCTCCACATCCTAATCGCCCGCTGAATGCCATCCTGCAAACCCAGCTGCCAAAGATCAATCCCGATGGCATTCAGGTGTACACCATCCGCACGCAAAAAACGCCACGTCTCTTCCTCCAAATCCCGGTGACGAACCGCCAAACCCCCGTTCCGCACAAAAAACTTGGCCACCGCTTTGTTCACCTTAACCCTAGCTCTGTTCAGGCCTGCAACAGAGCGAGCCAAGCGCCAAGCTGTCCTGGTCACAATATCAGACCAAATAAAAATAGTGTCTGGAAAAGAAGATTGTAGCCGTAAAAGATCAAATTTGATGTCCCGCACCAACTCCCGCGCACATCGCAAACCCAGATCATTACGCCCAACATGCAACAGGACCACATCAGGGGGACGGTCCAATTGGGCGTAACGGTGCATTTCGGGCACCACCCTGGACCACAACATACCCGGGACTCCCAACCAGCGCACCGTGCCCTCCTCCCTGGACAAACCCAACAGCCTGCCATCTCTTCTGACGTCTACCCTCCTGGCACCGCAATAGACATAAGAGTGTCCCATGATCCACACCAGGCAGGATTCTGAATCTGCAAGAAAAGAAACACAGAAATAGGATGGGGGGGGGGGGGGCACGTGGCAGCTCTCACCCCGCTATAACAGGAACAGGAAAGGAAAAAACAGAAAAGAAAAAGGCGAAAATTCACAACCAGAAAAACCTCCTACCCTGGCGCCCGACTGTACGTAAGGTCTCACAACAAATGGGGGCGGACATATAATTTAAACTGACTCCCAGCGACCGATTCTCTGTACCACCCTGTTGTCCAGACCCCACCGAACCGCCTCTGTAGCTGCCCCAATACGGAACGAATGAGAAGAGTAATTCACGGCCGACAATCCCACAGCCACCAAACATTTTTTGAATACCGCTTGAAACTGAAATCGGGACACGGCGGTGCCATCCCCATGCTGAAAGAAAACCCCCCCTACCTGAGGCCTGAGGCGACAAAAATCCCCCACAGCCGCCACCGGACACATGGGAGAACCCGGAATTGACCTCAGCTCCACCCAGGCCCCCTTGCCTAATTGATCGGTCTTGGACCTCCGCAAAAACACCCTCAGCGTATCGTCACGCACCAACACGTCCCCCACATCCAGACCACCTTCCCCCTTCTTGCTCCTACTCACCAGCTCGCCCACCCGAAAGGCCCCGAAAAAGGCCAGTACAAAGACGGCCCGAAACAAAAACCTCTCAAACTGCGAAAAACAAACGTTCCCCAACTGCGCCACCACATCCCCTAAAATACGAAAAGAAACCGGGCGTCTCCTGTCAGCTGCCGTGCGACCTGAGCGATATCCACGCATAGCGCGCCGGACCATGAACGCCTTAGTAGCATCCCGCTGACCCGCCAACTGGAACATGAAGGCCAATGCGGGCAATTTTTTGGACATATGGGATACTGACACCCCACTTTCAAAATTCCTACCAACAAAATATAGCAGCACATGAACCCTGTCCTCATCTACAGCACAATCCCCCACTTCCCGCATCAAGGCACCCCATTCCAGCCAAACCTTGCTGTACGCTCTCCAAGTAGCCTCAGAAACCGATCTGCGAATCAACATCTGGGCTGTGGCAACACGATGTCCCATAACCAAGCCGGGCAAGGAATCCCGCTCACCTCCGCCTCCGGAGACAGTTGACGAAATCTGTCCCACTGGAAAACGAGACAACGCATCAGCCACTGAATTATCGATCCCTGGAACATGCACAGCAGTCACAAAACAATTAATGCATAAACACCGTAGAACCAGGTGCTGCAACAAGCGCACCACCGGAGGGGAAGAGGCCGTGTTATTATTAATTGCCTGCACCACCCCCAGATTGTCACAATGAAAACGCACGCGGCGGTCCCGGAACTCCTCGCCCCACAGCTCAACCGCTAGCACGATGGGAAACAATTCCAACACTGCCAAGTTGCGAGTTAAACCGTCCACCCTCCAAGCCTCCGGCCACTCCCCAGCACTCCACCGGCCCTGATAAAAAGCCCCAAAGCCACACGAACCGGCCGTGGCGGTGAACAATTCCATATCAAAATTCGACACCACCTGCCCCAACCAGAGAGAGCGGCCATTATAAGTCACAAGGAAGGAGTCCCACACCCTCAAATCCGCTTTATGCTCCCGCCCTAACCTGACAAAATGATGCGGCGCCTTAACACCGGCCATGGCCGCCGCCAGACGCCTGCAAAAAACACGCCCCATTGGCATGATGCGGCAAGCAAAATTCAACTTGCCGAGAAGTGATTGCAAGTCCCGCAGCTGCATTTTCTTCACCCTTACCGCCCCGGCAACCTCTAACTTCAAACCCTCCAGTTTGTCTAAAGGCAAACGGCACTCCATCCTCACGGTATCAATCACTATCCCCAAAAAACGCAGCTCAGTGGCTGGATCTTCAGTCTTGTCGGGTGCCAACGGGACCCCAAAAACTTTGAAAAGCTGCTGAACCATCGCCAACAGGGAAGCACAGACTAGGCTATCCGCCACGCGGGTGAGACAAATGGTGAATGAGCCGAAATTTGTTCGACTCCTTCTTCGGAACCACACCCAACGGCGAAATAACAAGATCAGGAAGCGGTGGCCGCTCAAAGGGGCCAGCCATACGCCCCAACGCAACTTCTTTGAGCAACTTCTCAGTCACAATGCCAGCCTGTTCCCTCGCCGACCTCAAATTGTCCGCCAACGGCGGCACCACCCGGAGTTGACAGTTCAACCGAAAACCTTCGGTAAACCCCAACTCCAGAAACTGCGCCGCATCCCTTAGGAAGGGAACCATCCTTCCTACCCTCACCGGCGTCCTCCCTTTTTCCAGGATCACCCCCTCTTCCGCGACCCTGCTTGAAACACCTAGACTGTGGGTGCGAGCCCCCGCAGGAGGAACACTCATGTCGGAATCGACATTTCGCCCCGAATTTGCCGGAACCCGCGTTAAATTGCCAGCAGAAACCCATGCGATTTCCGGCTGGTTGTCCGGCAGCTGCCTGACCACCGGCCCCTCCCTGAAAGGGAGACAACACACTGCGCGGAGACGACATTAGCTTCATCCACAAACTAATGTCCTTGTGATCCCATCGCGTACAGCCTTCCTCTGCCTGAATTGCTCATCATAGCGCAACCAAGCGGTACCCCCATAAACTCCCCCATAAACTCTCTGGGCCTCCCCGATGGAATCGAGATAGCAAAAAAGGGGGGAGCAGTTTTCAGGCGCCTTTTCGCCGATAACACTCGCCAATATCGCAAACGCCTGCAGCCAGTTAGCAAACATACGCGGTATCAGACGGTAGCGCCGCTCCTCCTTGCTCTTGTCGGGCTTAACTTTATCCAAGTTAAACTTCTCCAAAGGCAATAAGGAGAAAATTTCGACATACTCCCCTTTCCAAATGCGGTCTTTCACCTCAGTCTTCAAGTGAGCGCCTAAAGGTCCCTCAAAACAGACGTAGACCTCACATTTTGCGGCGTCCGCCAGGCGCACACCGTCGGCACCAACAGCCGCTTTCCCACTCGCCGTGGCCTCCTCAACAGGCGCTGGCGTCACCGTCACAGCCGACGAGGACGCAGACGCAGCCCCCGGAGCGGCCACCCCTGCCACAGCAGTGCCCCCAGCAGCCTGGCTTAACCCCGCACCCTGCGCAGTAGAGGTACGAGCAGCTGCCCACGCCGCCACCGGAGCAGCATCCGCCGCCGGCCGCGTACCAGCCTCGCACCGTGCCAGAACCTCCCTCGTCCCGCTCGACCAATTCGCCCTCTGACAAGCTGTCCTGGGAACTCCCGGCCTCCCTTGGATCCGCTTCCACGGGCCGCCGATCTGGAGTCTCCACGGCCGCCGGGCGCTCAGCAGTGACGACCTCACTGCGCGCCGTTCCGTACCGCGCCACATGCTCGGGATCATTGCCACTCTGAGCCCTATGCCTGGCAGCATCCCTGGACCGGACCTCGGCTAGGTCCCTCCGATGGCGTCCCCTCCGGCCTCCTCCTCCCTCTCTCCGCAGGAATACAGGCCCTGGCCGTTCCGTGTGCGTGGCCATCACCCGCCGAGGCACCTCTCCCCCGCCGAGCCGCCCCCGGTCCAGGTCGGTGACCCGCCGAGGCAGCCGCCTCCCGTCCACCATCAGCCGCAGGGTATTGGAGTGCAGGCCTGCCATTTTCCGTTCCACCCCGTGTCCAGCGCCTCTGGGGGGTTCCACCAGCCACCGCGCAGGCCCCAGGATGCTTCCGCTTGGCCGGCGGGGTCTGCAGGGCCTGATCAGGGCTCCCAACCCCATCCCTCATGCTGGCTGCCCCTGGGCCATACCGCTCTGGAGGCCTAGACCTCCTGGCACGTGTCCTAGGCGGGGGAGGGGGGCCGGTGGGCGCACTGGACGAGGCCTGGCTGGGCGCCTGTAACAGGCCGTCGACCGAGGCCTGCAGCCAGCCAGCACCTCGCGCCGCAGCCTCCTCCCTGAGCCTAACAAAGAGTGCCTCAATGTCCCCCATGGTACCTGCCACCGCCGCTGCCGCCACCGAGCTCTGAGAGGGGGGGCGATCACTACCGTTGCCCCGGAGCTCCGCAAAAAGCTCCTTCTCCAGTGTTAAGATGGCGCCGACTGCTCGCGCGTGCGCACAAGCTCCGCCCACCTCAACTCGTCGCCGCGTCACCACCATCACACATTAATTCCGCCGCCTCACGTCCGCCCCCCCCCCTCGTCATGCCGGGCCCTCCCCCTAGTGCCTGTGTCCGGGCCGTTCCTTTATGCACTATTATGACTTTCTAGACACTGGCATCCTAACAACCAATGATGTCATCAGTTGATAAGGATGATGTCTGTTGCCTCCATAGCATCCTTGTTTTCCCCTCCTGAGCCCCTCTCCCTCTGCACTGGGATCACATTAGCAGAGGTTACCATGGGTTTTAGGATGCAAAGGTGTACTGACAGGGTGGATAAACATGTAGGTAGCATGTAGGGCAGCCCATTAATTTCAATGGGCTGCTCTATGCCCTACAACATGCTACAATGTGCTGACATGTGCCTCTAGCAACCAATCAACAAGCAGAAATCACGTGCTGTAACCTCTAACAACTAATCAGTGAGCAGTAATGTGTGCTTTAACCTCTGGCAACCAATCACAATCTCTGCCTGATCTGATTCAGTAAATGTATATTGAGTCTAGCTGCTATTTATTGTATGCTTCAGAGCAGGTGGAGAGCGAAACTACATGGGGGGGGTGGGGGCAAGACATTTTTTGCCCAGCGTCCAATATTAAAGATGGTCCTAAATGGATCCACTCTGTTTGGTATCCAAGCATGCTTTGCCTTTACCTTTTTAATAGGGGCAGAAAATACTATTTTGTGAACACGAGCTCGTAGATGTGTGCAATCGGGAACTTCAGCTTTTACTATACATTCCTAAACATGAAATGTATAGCTTTTTAGATTACTTCTAGCTCCTCCACAGAGACCTTTCCTCAATACAAGTAGCCCATATTATTTCACCTTTTTTGGACCAGTGTACACTTGAAATTCCCAGGCTAAGTAGGATCATGTGGAATCTTTCCGATCTATAGGGAGGTATTGGTCTGCCAGACCCCTTGCTATACCATACACATAGTCCAGGTTGTTGAGTGATTCCAGTATAGGAAATAGTATAGGATAGGATAGTATATGAAAGTATAGGACACACACAAATAACAATGTGACAAAAAATGCTCAATCAATAAATAAATATAGAAATTTCAATACCAGTAATCTGTCTTTAAATTACATAAACAACCTAGGTGCTTCACAGGTCGATCCCTTATCTAGGCTGTGTTTACACCAATTGTGACTGCATTTTCTGTAATGGAAACAAATTTGGTGAGTAGTGCGATTCCAAGAGTGTGGTGAAGGGACCACGTGGACTATTTATCCTGTTATTCTTTTAACACACTGGGTGGACATTTGGATTTAGAAATATATTTTTATATTTTTATATTGTATGGTCATTATAATTTTTATATGGACATTATACTTTTTTATATGGACACTATACTTTTTTTTATGTAATTTAAAATTATTGTAAAGTCTCCTTTTAAAAAACAAAAAAAACAAACAAACATGTTACATAGTTACATAGTTAGTCAGGTTTAAAAAAGGCACATGTCCATCAAGTTCAACCACAACCACATGTTATACTTACCTCCTCTGCAGTTGGTTTTGCACAGAGCAGCCCAGAATCTCTCCTGGCCCCACCCTCCTGTCAAGTGCCCCCGCAGAAAGCAGCTTGCTATGGGGAAACCGAGCCGGATCACAGCTCTGTGTGTCCATTCAGACATGGAGCCCCGACCCGTCCCACCCTCTCTCTCCCCTGATTGGCTAGCTGACTTTGATTGACAGGCGTGGGAGTGAATGTTGCCGCTGCTTTGTTTCAGCCAATCAGGAGGAGAGTCCTGAAAGGCTAAGACAGTCGTGGACAATGCTGGAGATAGCTGTGGCTCAGGTAAGTATTAGAGGGTGCTGGGGAGGCTGTTACACACAGAAGGCTTTTTATCTTAATGCATTGAATGCATTAAGATAAAAAACCTTCTGCCTTTAAGGGCACTGTCAGGACCTGATTCCCCTGCTGGTGGCACGGTGGTGTCCTGAGTGGAACTTTAATTGCAGTGTCCACCAGCAGGTGTCTCCCAGCAGCTTCAGTCTCCACCTGATGCTGGCTTCCGGGAGGGTACTTTAGTCTCTCCTCTGCTAGGTCATCTTGGGTCAGTGTTTTGATTTGCTTGCTGTGCTAATTCTGATGCTGTTTCCATTTAAGCATAACTTAAAACACACTTTCTGGCTCAGGTGTGGTGCTTAGGGGTAAAATGGACTCTCCTCCCGGCTTGATCTTGCATGCACAGAGCACACACCTGTTGCTGCCCTCTTAGGACTGTCGATATCCCTGCGCAAACTACAAAACAAAAGTGAGTGCGTACTGACCTGGTGCATTATCATAACTAAATCTTTATTAAGATCAAAAAAACAAAAAGACAGTTGAACAAGTGGGTACTCAAAAACACATTTTTGACGCAGAGACCAAGCTCTGAGGAAGAGGGCCTGACCCTAGAAATACGTTCGAATCTATGGACATTTAGACATTTCTTCCCATGCCATCCATCAACAGAGTATGGTGTATTGGAGGCGGTCTCGTCTGTGTCTCTAGACATGCTTATGTTAAACACGTGTTTGTGAGTACCCACTTGTTTTTTTACTATCTTAATAAAGATTTAGTTATGATAATGCACTAGGTCAGTACGGCCTCTATCATTGTTTTGCTATTTTCATTTATCCTGCTGCAGGTCCTGAACTTGATCCCGATATTGCACTAGCCCTGCATCCTGTACCCTGCTGCCTTACATATGCTCCCATTGTTCCTGATCTCAGTCCTGATTCCCTCCTTTCTTGCATCTCTCTTATTCCCTGTCACCCATGTTCCTCATCTTGTGTATATATATTTTATATATATAGTTTGTTAGGTTTTCTGTTACTTTGGCATATTAATTTATATTCTTGTAGTTCACTTGTATATTCACTACTTTGCTGATTTCTGGCATGTGGATGTCTTTTGTTTTATTGCTAATAAATTTACTTTACTATATATATAGCCTGGTCTTAGTTTCTATGTGTAGCCCTGCAGATCTGGTCATCTCTGCTGCAGATCACTGACATACTAGCATTGGAACATTTATATTTATTTATTGAGTGAGCATTTTTGTCTCATTTTAATTTGTGTATTTTGTGTATGTTTCATTGTTATACTGTACTAAATGAGGTTCATGATTAGAGTTGGGCGAACAGTTCAGATTGAGCATCCTCTGTTTAGTGATGTTGTCCGTGCCATCCAGCCACAGCATGCAGAGGAGGTGGTGGACTGGTTTTACTAAACCATTATCATCCTCCGTCCTCATCCTCCATCACCCAAGTAGAGACTAGTGCACAGTCCACTGCAGCTACCAGAGTGGCTTATTCTGCCTCTTTGTCCACAGCTACTCCTGCCATAGCCCCATCATCAGGCATGGAAGAGTCTGCTGAGTTATCTGAACACAGAATAAGCCACTTGCTCCTTGACAATGCACAGGCATTACTTGATCCAGATCTTGGTTCTGAGGTTGAGGAAGGTATGAACAAATTGGCAGTCATGTTCTCCCAGCCGCAGCATATTACCACGTTGTCTCTCATTAAAATGAGGATGGAGGAGGTGATGATAATGATGATGAGGTCACTGATGCGACTTGGGTGCTGGATAGAGCAGAGGAGGATAGTGAGGGTAGGGCACAACCCCAAAGAGGCAGCCATCATGGAAGAATAGAGAGCAGCCACCCTATTCCAGATTGTAAAGCTGTTATCTCCCGGCCCTCTTCCCACAGCTCAGCTGTTTTCCCCTTTTTTAGCACATGTGCAGCCGATCACACTGTTGCAATTTGCAAACTTTGCCTCAAGCACATCAAGAATGGCAAAAACACCAGCCATTTGGGAACCACATGCTTAACAAGGCATTTAACCTTCCATCACTCAGCCCATTGGCAAGAGCACCTGAAAGCCACACAAAAGGGATGCAATTTTACTCCTCCTCACTTCTCACCTTTCCGGTCTACCCCTGCTATACTTTATGACCTCTCAGCAGCCTCCACTGACAGGGAATGATGGTACAGCACAGGGTGTCCCAGGTCCTTGCAGCATGTCTGCCAGTAGCACAACACCATCTGTAGACCATAGCCGGCAAATTTCTGTGCCCCATCTGCTGCAGCGAAAAAAAAAAAAACAGTCACTGACACCCACATACCCAGAGTCTAATTGTAAGCTTGTCAAAGCTACTTGCTCTACAACTTTTGCCTTTTTGTCTGGTGGATTCTGCCCACTTCCGTGAATTTGCAGAATGTTGGCTCCAGTGATGAGGATGGAGGGGATGATGATGATGTGGTCACTGAAGCAACTTAGGTGCCGGAAAGAGCAGAGGAGGAAAGTGAGGGTAAGTCACAACCCCAACCGCAAAGAGGCAGCCATCATGGAAGAGTAGAGAGCAGACACTCTATTACGCCAGATTGTGGAGATGTTATCTCCTGGGCCACTTCCCACAGATCAGCTGCCTGGGCTTTTTTAGCACATGTGCAGCCAATCGTACTGTTGCAATTTGCAAACTTTGCCTCAAGCAGATCAAGCGTGGCAAAAACACCATCCATTTGGGCACCACATACTTGACAAGGCATTTAACCACCCACCACTAGGCACGTTGGCAGGAGCACCTGAAAACCACACAAAATGGAATGCAATTCTGCTCCTCCTCACCCTTTCGGTGTACCCCTCCTGTACCTCATGACCTCTCAGCAGTCCCCACTAACAGGGATGATGGTATAGTGAATAGTGTCACAGGTTCTTGCAGCACATCTGCCAGTAGCACACCACCAGCTGTAGACTATAGCAGGCACATTTTTCTGCCGCATCTGCTGCAGAGAAAAAAAATACAGTCACTGCCACTCACATGCCCAGCATCTAAATTCAAGCTTGTCAAAGCTGCTGGCTTTACAACTCCTGCCTTTCCATCTGGTGGTTTCTGTACCCTTCCGTGAATTTGCAGAATGTGTTGTACCACAATGGCAGGTTCCCAGTCACTATTTCTTTTCACGTAAGGCTATTCCAGCTCTCTACCATCACGTGGAAGGCAATGTTGTGGCATCATTGGGCAAGGCAGTCAGCCAAAAGGTCCACATTACTGCTGACGTGTGGCCCAGCAAGCTTTGTCATATGTACTTTGAACATATATTTTGTTCAAAGTACACTGGGTAACTCTGCTTTCAACTCGGAAGGATGTAGGACAGGGCTCAGTGCTGCAGCTTGTTGTGCCACCATGTCTCCATACAGCTAGTGGTGATAATGTGAGATTTGTCAGCTCCACCCCATTCTCCTCCTCCATGCACTCCTCTGCTGAATTGTCCCATGAACCACAAGTACCCCCTAAGCGATCAAGGGGCTATTCAATGAGTCAGGCTAAAAGGTGCCATGCAGTGCTACAGCTGTTCTGTCTAGGGGACAGGAGCCACACCGGAGCAGAGATTCTTGCAGCTCTGCAGGGGCAGGCCCAGAGGTGGTTCATGCCATGCCAGCTGGAGCCAGGAATAGGGGTATGCAATAATGGCACAAACCTCCTATCGGCCTATAAGTTGACAGTTGACACAAAGCCAAATTGAGGACAAAGGCATGTCCTCAATTTGGTGGTACATCATTTTTCAAATTGGTACCTATGGTTGGAAACCTAGGGTTGAGCTGCTAAAGCAGGCCAGAAGAGTCTGTAGCCATTTCAGGTGGTCATACACAGCCAGTGCTCGGTTGGCTGAAATTCAGCGGAAATTCCATAAACTGCCTGATTTGTGACATGCCCACCAGGTGGAACTCGACATTGGCAATACTGCAGTGGCCTCACATGCAGCTGAGGGCTGTCAACAAGTACCTGTGTGAGTATGGCACAAGGAGAGGCTCAGGCCAGCTTATTTTTTTTCCACGACGAGGGTTGCTGATACTGTACTGTCACCATTTGAGGAGGCCACAAGGATGGTGAGCCATGACAATGCATGCATCATTGACATAATCCCTGTTGTGTTCCTGCTGGAGCAGACTCTGCATGGCATCATGGACAGTGCACTCGAGGCAGAGCAGTGGGAGGAAGAGGAGGACTTCCTTTCCTCTCAAGGCCCGCTTATAATCCTCATGGACCCCAAGAATTCTGCTTCTCATGTCTCCACAAACTTGCGGTGCATGGGCTCCCTCATTCTTCAAAGCCTGCAAAAGGATATACGTGGCTTAAAGATAAATTTATTTAATGCCTTTCCTGATGTCATTTTGAGGCTTCTGATGGTCAAGAGAGGAGCAGTGATGAATTTCAAAAAAAGTTTAGTCCTTGGCACCCAGGGCTGTCAGCTTCCACATCCCATCGGCAGCATCTTCATCATATGGTGGGAGATTATCTAGGGGCGAATACAGATATGGAGAGATTTCAAGTTGACGATCCACTGGGTTACTGGGTCATGAGATAGACCACTGGCCAGACCTTGCCCTCAGTGCTGCCAGAGGTTTTGTGACAGATAAGAGAGCATGTCTGTCTGCAGACTCCGTGGACTGCCTGACATTTATCAAAATGTAATTGGTCTTGGATTAGCAGCAGCTATAGATGTGCTGAAAAGTTTGCATACCCTGGCAGAAATTGTGACATTTTTGCATTTATATTGAAAAATATGACTAATCATGCCAAAAAACTGTCTTTTATTCAAGGATAGTGATCACATGAAGCCATTTATTATCATCACATCGTTATTTGGCTCCTTTTAAAATCATAATGATAACAGAAATTACCCAAATGGCCTTGATGAAAAGTTTACATATCCTGGAATGTTTGGCCTTGACACAGAAGGTGGCACACACAGGTTAAAATGGCTATTAAGAGGTTCATTTTCCACATTTGTGGCTTTTTAAATCACAATTGGTGTCTGTGTATAAATAGTCAATGAGTTTGTTAGCTCTCACATGGATGCACTAATCAGGCTAGACACTGTGCCATGAGGAGGTAGAAAAGAACAGTCAAAAGACCTGCGTAACAATGGAACTTTATAAAGATGGAAAAGTATACAAAAAGATACCCAAAGCCTTGTATATGCCAGTCAGTACTGTTTAATCCCTTATTAAGAAGTGGAAAATTTGGAGCTCTTTTGATACCAAGCCAAGGTCAGGTAGACAAAGAAAGATTGTAGCCACAACTGGTGGAAGAATTGCCCAGCATACAAAGACAAACAAACAAACAAACAAAAGACCTGCGTAACAAGGTAATGAAACTTTACAAAGATGGAAGAGGATATAAAAAGATATCCAAAGCCTTGAATATGCCAGTCAGTACTGTTCAATCATTTAATAAGAAGTGGAAAATTTTGGGATCTCTTGACACCAAGCCAAGGTCAGGTAGATCAAGAAAGATTTCAGCCACAACTCACAGGATCACAGGAATTGTTTGGGATACAAAAAAAACCCACAGGTAACCTCAGGAGAAATACAGGCTGCTCTGGAAAAAGATGGTGTGGTTGTTTTTAAGGAGCACAATACGATGATACTTGGACAAAGAAGAGCTGCATGGTCAAGTTGCCAGAAAGAAGCCTTTACTGCACAAGTTCCACAAAAAAGCCTGGTTACAATATGCCCAACAACATCTTGACATGCCTCATTGGGCTTTTTAGTGGCATGGACGCAGTAAAGGCTTCCTTCTGGCAGCTCCACCATGCAGCTCTTTTTTGTTCAAGTATCGTTGAATTATGCTCCTTAAAAACAACCACACCTTCTTTTTGGAGAGCAGATTTTATTTCTCCTGAGGTTACCTGTGGGTTTGTCTTTGTGTCCTGGGCAATTCTTCCACCAGTTGTGGCTACAATCTTTCTTTGTCTACCTGACCTTGGCTTGGTATCAAAAGAGCTCCAAATTTTCCACTTCTTAATAAGGGATTAAACAGTACTGACTGGCATATTCAAGGCTTTCGGTATCTTTTTATATACTTTTCCATCTTTATAAAGTTCCATTGTTATGCAGGTCTTTTGACTGTTTTTTTCTACCTCCCCATGGCACAGTGTCTAGCCTGATTAGGGCATCCAAGTGAGAGCTAACAAACTCATTCACTATTTATACACAGACACTAATTGTGATTTAAAAAGCAACAAATGTGAGAAATTAACCTTTAATAGCCATTTAACCTGTGTGTGTCACCTTCTGTGTCTGTACCAAGGCCAAATATTCCAGGGTATGTAAAATTGTTATCAGCGCCATTTGGGTGATTTCTGTTATTATGATTTTAAAAGGAGCCAAAAAACGATGTGATAATAAATGGCTTCATGTGATCAATATCCTTAAATAAAAGACAGTTTTTTGGCATGATTAGTCATATTTTCAATATAAATGCCAAAATTTCACAATTTCTTACAGGGTATGCAAAGTTTTGAGCACAACTGTATCAAGCCCCTGATGCCAATGACCCTGATTACGTGCTTTCTGGATCTCGAATCTCTGAAGGCTATGTAGGCTGCCTAGGTTTGTGGGTGTTGATTTAATCTTGAAGAAAAGTTTGACAGGTGCCAGGGGCGTAACTATAGGGGGTGCAGCAGTTGCGACTGCAACCGGGCCCTGTGATGCAGGGGGCCCATGCAGCCCCCTCTACATATGGCCAGCAGCAGCATAGGCAGCTAGTGGTACCAGTGCACCATGCACACGGGTGGCTGGAGGGTGACTACCAGAGCTCCATGCTCGACTATCGCACTGGCTGCTCTTCAGTTGTGCATTCCCCGCATGACCTGTGTCCTCAGCCGGCTCCTCAGAGTACCCCTCTCCTGCTACATGCATTGCCACTCAGTCCGAGTCTGTTTTCCCCAGCCAGAGTCCCGCCCCCCCCCCCCCCCCCCTCCGAGTCCGGCCTGCACTACACACTTCTCCCGGATAAACAAACTTTAAGCACACAGATGCAGTTCAGCCCTATGAGAGCCGGCTTCCCGGAGGACATTGCAGGCTTGTGTGCCAGCCCTTCTCCTCCCCCGTCATACACAGATGATGAAAGGTCTTTCTGGGAGATATGCTGATCGCCCGTCCAGCACACCGGATGGAGCCCAGGCCAACATGGATGAGTGCGTGGCCTACAGCTTGGTCATGGTGAGTGAGAGGACCCCATCCCCCACACACCATTCCATACCCCCTCCATCTCCCCCTGGGGACAGGGACCCCTTCTCCCCTGGGGACAGGGACCCCTTCTCACCTGGGGGCAGTAACTTCATCTGCCCTGGAGAAAAGGACCTCATCTCTTCTGGGGACGGGGACCCCATCCTGCCTAGGGACAGTCCCCCAATGGGGCACCTAAAAATAAAAAAATATAATAAAAAAAACTACTGATACCAGTGGTGGAACTACAGGGCTCACAAAGGTCATACCTGTGACCACGCCCTGGAGTTCCACCGCCGGATTCGGAAGGAAGGGCCCTGGCTCGGGTTCAGGGGGGCCCTTCATGGTTTCTAGCATCGGGGCCCTGAAGGTTCTAGTTACGCCACTGACAGGTGCATATCTACAATTTTTGACAGCAAGGCCAATTCTTGCTTTCTTCATGAGTACCTCTATAGGATTATGGTGAAAAGGCACCACCGACACCCAAAGACCAATTTTTTTGCACCTGTTTGACATATCATGTAATTTTTGACAGCAAGGACAATTTTTGCTTTCATCAAGAGTACCTCTATAGCAGTGATAACGAACCTTGGCACCCCAGATGTTTTGGAACTACATTTCCCATGACGCTTCACTACACCGCAGAGTGCATGAGTATCATGGGAAATGTAGTTCCAAATCATCTGGGGTGCCAAGATTCACCATCACTGCTCCATAGGGTTAGGGTGTAAAGGTACCATGACACCCAAAGACCAATTTCTCTGCACCTGTTTGACAGGTACATATCATTTCAATTTTTGACAGCAACGTCAATTCTTTCTTTCATCAAGAGTAACTCTATAGGGTTATGGTGTGAAGGCACCACCAACACCCAAAGCCTAATTTTTCGCCACCTGTTACTTCTATCCAAAGTCTGCAAAAGAGACACTATAATTTATCCAAAAAAACTCTAATCTTGTTCCGAGTGCACTAAATTGTGGCCTCATCATAAAGACTGGCTCCCCAAGCTCTTTATAAAATAAAGAAAGCTTGAATGGAAAAACAAACAAACATTTTTTTGGCTTTATAATTGTCATTATTGATGCAGCATGTTCTATATACAGTACAGTTGTGCCACTTTACAGGTAGACTAAGGGGACCCCCATGCCCTATATTAAAAGGAATTTTTCATTTTTATTGCTATTTCTCATTTTACATTAAGCATCAGTAAATCACTACTATTTAAAAATGATGTTTTTTTACAAACTTTTTTTCCCATTTATACACAGACCCCGCCCTTCCTTTTTGACCCTTTCCACTTCTCATAAGCCCCACTTCTTATAGAATCCACTGACTCCATCCCCCTGTATTCCACCCATAGTTCAGGAGTATACAGCTCAGCATCACAGCGTAGAGGCGATTCAGTTCGCATTGTGCGCTATATAAGTATTTCATTCATTCATTCATTCATCACAGATATGGTATGTAGCTCAGCATCACAGATAGTATACAGATCAGCACCACAGAGAGTATATAGATCAGCACCATAGATACAGTAGTATATAGATCAGCACCACAGGTAATATACAGATCTGTGCCCACCAGTGCCATCTCATCTGTGCCCACCAGTGTCATCTGATCTGTGCCTACCAGTGCCATCTCATCTGTGCCTACCAGTGCCATCTCATCTACAACAATATATACCCTACCTTCCTTCTTGATTATAGAGACCTTCCTCCATCATCACTGACTGCAGATATACATCATTTGTCCTGTATACAGCTGCATATACAGTAACAGGACAAATGATGTATATCTGCCGTCAGTGATGATGGAGGAAGGTCTCTATATACAAGAAGGAAGGAAGAAGGTGTGGGTATATAGAGCTGTATACACTACTACACAGATAATATACAGAAATTGTGAGTACATCTGTTCTGTGTAGTGTATACAGCTATACACACCCACCTTCTTCCTTCCTGTATGTACCCCATCACTTTTGGTGATGGGGTATATACAGGAAGGAAGAAGGTGGGTGTATATAGCTGTATACACTACACAGGACAGATGTACTCACAATTTCTGTATATTATCTGTACCCACCAGTACAGCCTGTGCCCACTAGTGCCACCTCATCTGTGTCTACTAGTGCAGTCTCATCTGTGCCCACCAGTGCCATCTCATCTGAGCCCACCAGGCCATCTCATCTGAGCCCATCAGTGCCATCTCATCTGTGCCCACCAGTGCCATCTCATCTGAGCCCACCAGGCCATCTCATCTGTGCCCATCAGTGCCATCTCATCTGTGCCTACCAGTGCGGTCTCATCTGTGCCCACCAGTGCCGCCTCATCTGTGCCCACCAGTTCCATCTCATCTGTGCCTACTAGTGCGGTCTCATCTGTGCCCACCAGTGCCATCTCATCTGTGCCCACCAGTGCCATCTCATCTGAGCCCCCCAGTGCCATCTCATCTGTGCCCACCAGTGCCATCTCATCTATGCCCACCAGTGCCATCTCATCTGTGCCTACTAGTGTGGTCTCATCTGTGCCCACCAGTGCCATCTCATCTGTGCCCACCAGTGCCATCTCATCTGAGCCCACCAGTGCTGTCTCATCTGTGCCCACCAGTGCCGTCTCATCTGTGCCCACCAGTGCCGTCTCATCTGTGCCTACTAGTGCGGTCTCATCTGTGCCCACCAGTGCCATCTCATCTGTGGCCACCAGTGGCATCTCATCTGTGCACACCAGTGCCATCTCATCTGTGCCCACCAGTGCCATCTCATCTGTGCCTACTAGTGCAGTCTCATCTGTGCCCACCAGTGCCATCTCATCTGTCCCCACCAGTTCTGTCTCATCTGTGCACACCAGTGCCATCTCATCTGTGCCCAGCACTGCCATCTCATCTGTGCCCATCAGTGCGGTCTCATATGTGCCTACTAGTGCGGTCTCATCTGTGCCCACCAGTGCCATCTCATCTGAGCCCACCAGTGTCGTTTCATCTGTGCACACGAGTGCCATCTCATCTGTGCCCAGCACTGCCATCTCATCTGTGCCCATCAGTGCCACCTCATCTGTGCCCACCAGTTCCGTCTCATCTGTGCCTACTAGTGTGGTCTCATCTGTGCCCACCAGTGCCATCTCATCTGAGCCCACCAGTGTCGTCTCATCTGTGCCCACCAGTGGCATCTCATCTGTGCCTACTAGTGCGGTCTCATCTATGCCCACCAGTGCCATCTCATCTGTGCCTACTAGTGCGGTCTCATCTGTGCCCACCAGTGCCATCTCATCTGTGCCCTCCAGTGCCATCTCATCTGAGCCCATAAGGGGCCATGTTATCTGTGCCCACCAGTGCCGTCTCATCTGTGCCCACCAGTGCCATCTCACCTGAGCCCACCAGTGCTGTCTCATCTGTGCCCACCAGTGCCACCTCCTCTGTGCCCACCAGTGCCGTCTAATCTGTGCCCACCAGTGGCATCTCATCTGTGCACACCAGTACCATCTGATCTGTGCCCACCAGTGCCGTCTCATCTGTGCCCATCAGTGCCGTCTCATCTGTGCCCACCAGTGCCATCTCATCTGTGCATACTAGTGCGGTCTCAACTGTGCCCACCAGTGCCATCTCATCTGTGCCCACCAGTGGGATCTCATCTGTGCCCACCAGTGGGATCTCATCTGTGCACACCAGTGCCGTCTCATCTGTGCCCACCAGTGCCATCTCATCTGTGCCCACCATTACCGTCTCATCTGTTTGTATACAATGGGGAGCTGCGCTAAATGTGTACAAACAATAATTTGAATGTGACCCCAAGAAATTAATTCAGCAAAAAAAATATTATTTATGTTATAAGAACCCAACACTAATAAATAAATCAAAGTGAATTGAATAAATATATAAATAGAGTGTAAAAAATTAAGTGTAAAAAATGAATGTGCCATATGAATAAATAAACATAAAAAAATTCACATAAAACATCTATCACAATAAATTAATATGTGAAAAAATAAATCCAAATTGTGCTAACATATTATTGTCACACATACGTGAAATGAATATGAATAATACATAAAAAAACACTTCACTAATTAAATAAATAAATAGAAATAAATAGAAATATATTTACAAAATAAATTCCATGTAGTGTATATAAGGTAGATATAAAGTGAATAAAAAATAGTCCACATAAATCCCAAAAGGTTTGTTCTTTTTTGATCGATCCAACGTGGAATAAAACGGGACACCAATGAGAAATCGTGTGCCCAGAATTCCACTGAAGCACCTCCACCAATAGATAATATGGGCCACTTACCAGAACATAAGATCTCAGTATTAAGTGAGATCAAAAACGCATTTGCAGGTACTCTAGATAGACAGTCCTGGAAACCACACCGAACCTCTCTCTCCAAACACTCCACCAGTTGGGACGTTAATGCCACAAAATGTATAAAAAACAACAAGGGAACACATACATAGTGTAAAACCCTTTTTAATAAACTAAAAAATATAACGCAATTACACTCACATAGTCAGCATGTATATCAGCACTTCACAAAATCGAGCCAGCTGGCTCTCGGCTACCGCCCGCACTTCCGGATCTACGTAGAACGCGGTGACGTCAGCTCGCCGTTCCTTCCTACGCGTTTCGTCACTAGACGGACGTGGTCACGGGATACGGGACAGCGCCCTGACGCACCGCTTAAATAGCAAACAAATACAACCACGCCTCGATCTGAGCTCCATAGGCGCGCCAATCCACCATTTTACTTGTGGGAAAACAAAAGCAGGAAAGCCCAACTAGCCCAAAAGGAATTATACCCGGGAATAAAAAGCCACAATATCATAGAACCTACTAAACATTGTGGTAATTATATAGTATGACTAATTGGCCTGCTCTAAAATGTAATATAGTCGCAAACATGATTACAAGGAAAAAAAAGGACTTATAAAAAATATATTTGTATATTCGCCGTCTCATCTGTGTCTACTAGTGCGGTCTCATCTGTGCCCACCAGTGCCATCTCATCTGTGCCCACCAGTTCCATCTCATCTGTACACACCAGTGCCATTTCATCTGTGCCCAGCACTGCCATCTCATCTGTGCCCACCAGTACCATCACATATACAGCTATATATACCCCAACTTCCTTCCTGTATATAGAGACCTTCCTCTATCATCACTGAGTGCAGATATACATAATTTGTCCTGTATTCATATATATATATATATATATATATATACAGTAACAGGACAAATTATGTATATCTGCAGTCAGTAATGATGGCGCATAGTCTTTATATACAGGAGGGTAGAAGGTGTGGGTATGTATAGCTGTATACACTACTACACAGATAATATACACAAATTGTGAGTACATCTGTCCTGAGTAGTGTATACAGCTATATACACCCACCTTCTTCCTTCCTGCATACAGGAAGGAAGAGGGTGGGTGTATATAGCTGTATACACTACCCAGGATAGATGTGGGGGGGCCGGGATATAGGGATCCCCTTGTTAAAGGGGGCTTCCAGATTTCGATAAGCCTCCCGCCCGCAGACCCCCACAACCACCGGCCAGGGTTGTGGGGATGAGGCCCTTGTCCTCATCAACATGGGGACAAGTTGCTTTGGGGTGGACCACAAAGCACCCTCCCAATGTTGAGGGCATGTGGCCTGGTACGGTTCGGGGGGCGCTCTCTTGTCCTCCCCTCTTTTCCTGCGGCCTGCCAGGTTGCGTGCTTGGATAAGGGTCTGGATTTTGAAGGGGACCACCACGCCATTTTTTTTTGGTGCTGGGTTCCCCTTAAAATCCATGCCAGACCTGAAGGGTCTGGCATGGATTTTGAGGGGGACCCCGAGGCCATTTTTTTTGGCACGAGGTTCCCCTTAAAATCTATTCCAGATCTGAAGGGCCTGGTATGGATTTTAAGGGGGACCCCCACGCCATTTTTTTTTGTTGGCGTGGGGTTTCCCTTAATATCCATACCAGACCTTAAGGGCCTGGTATGGAATTTCGGGGGACCCCACACATTTTTTTCTTCATTTTTTTTTCTTAATGCTAACATGAATAGGCTAATAGCCTTAAAAAAAAACATAAAAGTGAACCGCCTGTTCAACTTATGCAAATTAATCTACGTGGCTTGACATTTACTAAGATTTTGCCGGCGCAGTGAACCAAAGCACTTGAACATGCGCAAATGCCGCTTGCGCATGCGCAGTGCATAAATTGACCTTGCGCAGTTCCAAGTGTATTTGCAGGCGCAGCAGGCTTGTTCAGAGAAAGTTATTTTTCTGTTCTATTTTGGGCATATTTGTTACTTGGACAGTTATAACTATACTTTCTCACATCACCCACATCACCCCCATAATATTGGCACTTCCACCTTCTTTTAATTCTGAGTTGAAGAATGCGTGCGCCAGGTCTATAGCGGCGCACCGATCGCTGCCTCCCGTGCGCTGGCATGTTGATAGTAAATGGGGAATTGTGCTGTGTTACAGGTGCAAATGCTTTGTGAATACGAAAACGGCTGTTGCACATCGGCGTGCACCGCAACTCATGGCGCAAAGTGTTTGTAAATCAGCCCCTAAGTGTGCCTTTTATGTAAGGGATGAAAATTAAGTTCTAGAAAGCCAGTGGCATCCCTAGCAACCCTCACCCCCAGATATGAACCCATCGAAGAGGTGTGTTTTTTTCTGTGCTGGAATATGAAGGAGTAAGCGTAAATATGAAAATTAATCCCAGTTAGTCTTAACACTGGGAAAGTAATTAAACGTGTCTATTAATCGTATAGCTGAATACATATATAAGGTCATCATCTGAATATAAGGATAGTTTTTCTTCTAGCAGACCAACTCTGATGCCCTTCACCACAGCCGTAGCTCTAATCTGAATAGCTAGAGGCTATAGGGTCACTGTAAACAAACCTGGATAAAGGGGACACCCTTGTCTTGTTCCCCTATGTGGGGAATACGTGTTAAAATCATTGCCATTGGTCTGCACCTGGGCCACCAGGGCAAAGTATACCATTTTATACCATGTGATAAAATTGAGGCCAAATCCAAATTTCTGAAAGACTTCCCATTCCACTGAATCAAATGCATTTTTAGCATCCAGGGAAACCATCAACCTCCTGGTGGCCTGAACTAGCAAGATCCATATGGGTATTCAGTCTGCGGATGTTGGTGTCTGTACTCCTACCTAGCATGAATCCCGACTAATCAGCATGAAGCAAAGCCAGAATCTTCATTCAATAACAAATCATACAATATGATGAGCACATGTCAGGGTTTAAGAATAACCACTGCCGCTGTATCCATGATAGAGATGGGTAGGGATCCTATGTCCAGTGAATGAAGGAGCATCATAAGGAATTGTGGAATTGGATCTTCAAAAAAGTGTACTGAACTGTACAACCAGCTAATATTTCCTATTCACTTACCCTTATCCCCATCGATCTTCCAACCGCTGTCCTCTTAACCCTAAAAAAATATCTAGAAATGTGGTCAGATTTTACACTTTGCTTAACAGATAAGCAAGGAGACTCTCCAGCTTGTCCATAGACACTGCGCAAAGTGACAACATCTCTATAAGTGATTTGAGGCAAAAATTTGTCCCCAATATTAGATCATTTATACTGCATGATTGCTATATTATCTATGTCTTTATCATGGTGTCCTACTGGTGTATATATGTATATATATTGTATATACCTGCACATATATGCCGCCATAATGAAGGCAGTTTTTATGGTGCACCCAGGACTTTTTTTTGGCTGGCAACTTTAAAGTGGTTGTAAACCTATACATATACACACTGAAGTGACTGGGCTAAGGTGCAACACAGAGATGAAACAAATCTTGCTATAGAAGTTGAACTTGTTTATCTGCAATCCTCTTATCTACAGCCATTCAAAATCCAAAATGTATACAGCTTGTCTGAGCTTCCAAAAAGCAGGGGGTAGGGAGCTAAAGTTACACTCTGCAGAGCTCAGTGAGAAATGAGGCAGCAGACAGAAATTACACATAGTGCTCTGAATTGAATCATGCAGATACGAGATACATGCTTGGAGTTAAAATTCTGAAATGGATTCTAAATACAGGAGTGTTATACATTTTCATAACGAGGACTAGGTGCTAAGTATTCCACAAATACGTACGTGTACAAAATGTTTTATGTGGAGTCCATGTTCTCCCTAAGCAAGTTAGAACATTATTTACATTTGGTACAGGATCAAAACCTTTCTTGCACTTGAACTGGAGTGTTGTGCCTTCCTCAAAAAAATGCTCTCTTGTAGGTTCTACCGGTTCAGCAAAATAGATGTCAGGAACATACCTGCAAACACCTGGAAGAAAATTATAATTTAGTTATAATAGAAGCAAATATGTTATTTTACCAAAGTAGGAACATTTTAGTAGGATTTTAGACAGTAAATACTGTAAAAATAGTAGTAGGAACATAAAAGTTGTAAAAATTTAGTTTATTCTGATAAAACTAAAAAACAGGATCTGTTTCACAAATAACACTATTTAGTTTTTAACACTACACTACTTTTTTTTAGTGAATGGGTAGGGGTACAATGTACCCCATGGTCATTCACATGGGGGGGCAGGATCTGGGGGCCCCCTTGTTAAAGAGGCCCTTGTCCCCATCAACATGGGGCAAGGAGCTTTGGGGTGGGGGGCGCAGAGCCCCCCCTTCCCTAAAGCACCCACCCCCCCCCATGTTGAGGGCATGCGGCCTGGTATGGTTCAGAAGGGGGGCGCTCGCTCGTCCCCTCCCCTTCCTGCCCTGCCGGGCTGCATGCTTGGATAAGGGTCTGGTATGGATTTTGGGGGGACCCCCACACCAATTTTTTTTAGACATTTTAGTGTGTGTGGGTCCCCTCCGAATCCATACTAGACCCAAGGGCCTAGTATGGACCTGGGGGGGGCCCCATGCTGTTTTTTTTCACTTTTATTTTTTAGCCGCCATTTTTTTTACATTGAGTGGCAAGCCAGCCGACAGCTGATGACTCATCGGTTGTTAAGGATGCGGCGGCCAGCTTCCTGGCCCCCGCCTTAGCAACCAGTTATATACAGTGTAAAAGAAAGAAATAAAAAACACAACAAAACAAAAAAAAAAAAAAAAAGCAACCACCCAGAGCTCTTCAAGGGTTTGATATGTATTTTGGAGGACTTTTTTTTTTAAAGAAGCTGACAGTGAATATCATTTGATGGCAATTTAAACTATATTATTTTTTTTTTCTTTGTAAATCTCACATCACACAGCAAAAAATATAAAAAAAAAATGTGCAAAATATAAACGTGAAATGGTTCTTTAAGGCCTCCCTTCCAGGCAGATTTGACACGGACATAGATATGTCACTCAAATCCTGACAGTGGTGTAAACAGGATAAGGTACTCTTACTGGCAGGGATGGACACACATACTGTACAGCAGTGGGTCAAATATGCTTGTGATTCTCCTTGGGTGTCACCTAGGATGAATTGGTAGATAGCTCGCAGTCTCGGAACCATGAAAATCCATAAAGGACCGTTGGAGCGGCAGCCAAAGATGTCCCAGAGGGATCCACATAGACATAGGCAAACCAGGATCAAAAATGGCATGATGGAATATAAAAGGGAATAAGAGGAAAAAGCTCCATATGGTGCAGGTCAACCAATATTGTTTATTGTGCTATAGATTCTCACAACAACTTGTAAGATAAAAATAAAGTAAAAACAATCCACAATCTGATGCCCCAGTTGAAGGCCCCTTTTGTCGAAATGCTTCCGGCTTGCTCATTTCAGACTCCCACATTGCTTTTTTTTATCCTTTCCATTTTTTTTTTATTGGATTGTGGATTTTTTTACTTTATTTTCATCTTACAAGTTGTTGTGAGAATCTATAGCCCAATAAACGATATTGGTTGACCTGCACCATATGGAGCTTTTTCCTCTTATTCCCATCTATATTCCTTCGTGCCATTTTTGATCCTGGTTTGCCTATGTCTATGTGGATCCCTCGAGACATCTTTGGCTGCCACTCCAACGATCCTTTGTGGATTTTCACGGTTTCGGGGACTGCGAGCTATTTACCAATGCATCCTTGGTGACACCCAAGGAGAATCACAAGCGTATTTGACCCACTGCCATATGGTATGTGTGTCCATCCCTGCCAGTAAGAGTACCCTATCCTTTTTACACCACTGTCAGGATTTGAGTGACATATCTATATCCGTGTCAAGTCTGCCTGGAAGGGAGGCCTTAAAGAACCATTTCACATTTATATTTTGAACTCTTTCACCTCATGGTGCCTTCTTTGAGTGTTTTTATACACTGTGTGGATTTTATTGTACATCATATTGTTTACTAATTTTCACATCAACACATTTTTCACTTATATGATTATGTTCCCATTCATGGGGTTTTATGTTTGAGCGCTATACACATTGTTTCACATGTTGTTTTTACTTTGTTTGAGTGTCAGCCGCTTTTGCACTTATCACAGGTTTAGCGCAGTATTTTCTCCCTCCTCTATCAAATCTAATACCATAAATCTTTTTGTCACCTCCACTGGGGTGATGGAATTTAGGGGATCAGATTTAGATCGTATCTGAAATGTCTAGTGGTGTTTCCTGCTTTCTTCAATTTAAGCCTGAATTTTGCCATAAGAAGCTCAGGGTGTAAGCCACAGTCTGCTCCAGGTCTTGTTTTGACTGACTGTATAGAGCTTCCCCATCTTTGGCTGCAGAGAACATAATCAGTCAGATTTCTGTATTGACAACCCGGTGATGTTCATGTATAGAGTCACCTTATTGTTTGTTGGAAAAGAGTGTTTGTTATTACCAGTGTGTTCTCTTGACAAAACTCTATTAGCCTTTATCCTGCTTAATTTTGTACCCCAACACCATATTTAACAGTTATTCCGGATATGCTTTGACTTTCTACTTAAGCATTCCAATCTCCCATTATTAGAAGGATATCTTTTTTGGAGTTAGAAAAGGTGTTGTAGATCTTTATAAAAGTGGTCAACGCCAGCTTCTTCAGCATCAGAGGTTGGTGCATAAACTTTTATTATTGTGATGTTGAGTGATTTATCTTATAGATATATCATAATATGAGGGCTACACCATTTCTTCTGAGAGATTCTTGTCCACAATAGTAGTAATATATAGTAGTCATCTGAGTTGAATTCGCCCATTCCAGTCCATTTTAGTTCACTAATTCCCAAGTTATCGATGTTCAACCTTGCCATCTCCTGTTTGACCACATCCAGCTTACCCTGATTCATTGATCTTACATTCCAGGTTCCTATGCAGTGTTCTTCTCCACAGCTGAGAGTCTTGTGGCTTTGGCCCAGCCATTTCATTAGTTCTGGAGTTACTTCTAATTGCCCTTTGCTCTTCCCCAATAGAACATTGGACACCTTTCCGGTCTGGGGGACTCATCTTCCGGTGTCTTATCTGTTAGGCCGCGTACACACGCGCGGACTGTTCGCCCAACTTTGTCCGTCCAACAGTTTCGGCAAACAGTCCGCTCAAACTTAGCATGGACGGACATGGCCACACACGACGGACGAACAGTTTGCTGAAACCGTGCGCGATGACGTGAACGGCGCGTACGACGGGACGAAAAATACGACGTCCTATACACTGCATTATAGCTTTCGGCGTGAAAATCCTTTCTGAGCATGCGCGCAACTTTGTTTGACGAACAAGCCTACACACGGGCGGACTGTTCGCTCAAACAAGGTTTCAGCGGACAGTTTTTCGGAATTTCCGAAAAACCTTGTCCGTCCAACTGTCCGCTGAAACTGTCCGCTGAAAGCCCACACACGAGCGGACTGTCCGCCCAAACACTGTTCAGCGGACAAAGTTGGGCGAACAGTCCGCCCGTGTGTACGCGGCCTCAGGCTTTTGTTTCTGTTCATGAGGTTTTCTTGGCAAGGAGGCAAGGATACTGGAGTGGGTTGCCATTTCCTTCTCCAGTGGGTCACATTTTGTCAGAATTCTCCACTGTGACCCATCCGTCTTGGCTGAGCCTACGCGGCTCGTATCTTCACTAAATTACGCAAGCACCTTCGTCAGAGCAAGGCAGTGATCCATAAAGGGGATACTAAACTTACTTAATATTGATAAACTATTTTATTTTTATCCTCTAATCTTTATTTTTTAATGTTTAATTTTCACCAAATTCCTCTTTCATAAATGTTTTCACTTTTTTTACATCTCCATTTCAAACACTATAGTAAGGTATAATATATGTGTATGTGTGTGAGCTAACCAGCTCTTTCTAAAAATCCTCCCATTCCACACTGGAATACACTCTCCTCCTTGTTCTAAAAATATTTACCCCATGACATTCCACTTAGCCATCTGACATCTCAAAGCCCAATCTGTCAGCGTACCACACCACATGAAACATAGGATGTCCCTCAAGTCTATGGGACACGAACATGAATAATCAAAAGTGCTAACTTTAAAGGCTTATATGCATGATATTGTCATAAAAAGTATTTGGGGACCTGGGTCCTGCCCCAGGGGACATGTATCAATGCAAAAAAAAGGTTTTAAAAACTGATGTTTTTTCGGGAGCAGTGATTTCAATAATGCTTAAAGTGAAACAAAAAAAGTGTAATATTCCTTTAAATTTCATACCTGTGGGGTGTCTATAGAATGCCTGCAAAGGGGTGCATATTCCCAGTGTTTAGAACAGTCTGACAGCAAAATTATATTTCTAAAAAAAAATAAAAAATCACTGCTCCCGAAAAAAACATTTTTTTTTTAACTGTTTTGTGCATTGATACATGTCCCCTGGGGCAGAACCCAGGTCCCCAAACACTTTTTTCGTCCGTTTTTTGTGTGGTGTATTAAGATGAGGAAGAGATGTGAGAGGTCTCTCCTTGTCATCGCCAGTGGAGATACGAGCGCTGTTCCTAATATTTTTTTCTGCTCAACCAGACGGCACCCTAAAAGCTATACACCGCAGGACCGCGGGACGACAGGAGCTGACCATCCACCCATTGCCAATTCATTGTTCATCATTTTAAAAGGGTGAGAAACATCCAATTCTTTTCTCTAAATGTTAAAAGCACAGTAAAAGGGGGAAGACCTGTCTTTATCTCTTTGAGGGGTATTAAATAAGGCAAGAGAAGGTTTGATGGACTATGCTAATTAAATACCCTCTTTCCTCCCTCCTAAGAGACTTTCTGACACTGACACCAAACAAATACTATATCTGCCAAAAATCTTTTTTTGTCAGGGTTAGGATCAGATTAAATAATTGGAAGGACTGAAACATCTGTATATTTTGTTAAAAAAGAAAAAGGGGGGAAAGAAAGGGGGAGGGAGAGAAAAGGAAAGAAGATTTTCTATTTTTTGTTTTAGTTTTTTTTCCTTCCCATTCTGTTGTACTTGAAACTAACAACATGCCGTCACAACGCTCCAAAACGGCAAGCCAAGCAGCAAGCCAAGCAGCAGAAAAACTAGAGAAATATGCCCACACCCCAGGGCAGGTGCTAGCTCAGACCCCCCCTAAAGCTTCACTACAGAATCAACAGATCCAGCCTAATCGACAGACTGGGGCTACAGGGGTAAGAAAAAGCCAAGGGCAGAGTCAAGCACCAGTGCAAGCGGAAGGGAGTGAGTCATCGGTGAGATTCCAGGGCCAGGTAGTGGAAGGGGCCCTGGGATCAGTGATAGGGCCTGACGTAGTAGTGCATCCAGAGCCAACTTTAAAGATGGTGTTGGAGGCGACTAACTCCTGTAGAAGTTCCTTGAGTGAAATGAATGTCCAATTGAAAGCAATTCAAGAAGAACTCTCCTTCGTCAGGTTTGACCTACAGAAGGTTCTGGAGAGGACCACTGCCCTGGAGGGTAGAGTGAGTTTAGTGGAGGATGATCTGGCTCCCCTTAAATGGGAAATGAGAGTTATTAACCACTTAAGGACCGCCTCACGCCGATATATGTCGGCAAAATGGCACGGCTGGGCACAATCACGTACCTATACGTGGCTCTTTAAGTGCCCAGCCATGGGTCGGGAGCGCGCCACTGGCGGCGCGCCCCCTCCCGATCCTGAGCTCCGTGACCATGGCCGCGGGACCAGTGGACCCGATCGCCGCTGGTGTTCCGCGATCAGGTCACAGAGCTGAAGAATGAGGAGAGGTCTGTGTAACCAAACCTCTCCCCGTGCTTCCTAGTGTGGCTGTCACCAATCGTCTGTTCCCTTTTATAGGGAAAGACCAGGGCTCAAGTCCTGCGGGAACGCATAGGAACGGAGTTCCTGTACTTTTTCCACAATAGGAACTCAGTTCCTATTAGCAGCCATGTCCTGCAAGACTTTGAAGTATGCGAGCTGTATAGCAGGTGCTACACCAGCAGCTGCCGACACAGCTCACAATAGTAGGTGCCGCAAACCTAACCATTCAGGCATTGCCAGTAGGGGTCCCCATGACAGCTTTGGCTTCAATCTACCTGTCAATCACAGCTAGCTGATGGGTAGATCTGGTCTAAGTCTAGCTGATGGGTAGATCAGCTATTCTGCTCACAGGACATGCAGGGAGAGAGGTGAGCTGAGGGAGGAACATCAGTTTGGGGTGGTAAGCTGAGCACAATACCTGGCAAAGTTTAATGCCCGGAGGGAAGTTTATGTGGAAATATATGAAGGGTTGGAATAGCAGCAAGTGTGTGTTGGAGCCCTGCAGAGTTTGCAGCCCCCCCAAGCTAACATACATCTCCTAAGCAGGAACACATCACTATCTCCCCAAGCATTCTGTCCAGATAATGTGCAGTTAATTTATGACCTTTCCGTTTAACCCTGTGTTATCCAAACTCCGTTCAATGAAAATTGTAAACTCACCACATAAACACTTTATATACAAAATAAAATTCCCCAATAAAGATCAGAACATGATGTTCACATTTGCATGGAAGCACAATTGAATGAATGCTGATTATTCAGAGAATTACCATATTCATGTTTATTGAGGATTGTTTTTTTAATGTACTAACAGTTAAGCTTAATACACGAAAATATACGAAAATTGGATGAAAAATACCACTTTTTGAAGCATTAGTGCATATGAGCGTATCATTTTTTTATTTATTTTTTTGGTGGGGGAGTGGATCTTGGGTGGGAGTTCCCACACTTTTTTCCCCAGGACTTGACCCCTGGGAAAGACGATCAGTGACGTCACATGCCAGGCCACGCCCCCTACAATAAAAAAACATAACGTGACACATAACCCCTACACTGCCCCCTAGTGGTTAACTCCTTCACTGCCAGTGTCATTTACACAGGAATCAATGCATTTAAATAGCACTGATTGCTGTATAAATGACAATGGTCCCACAAATGTGTCAAAAATGTCCGATGTGTCTGCCATAATGTCGCAGTCACAATAAAAAGCACTGATCGCCGCCATTACTAGTAAAAAAAAAATATTAATAAAAATGCTATAAAACTTTCCCCTATTTTGTAAACGCTATAACCTTTGCGCAAACCAATCAATAATCGCTAATTGCTATTTTTTTACCAAAAATATGTAGAAGAATACCTATCGGCCTAAACTGAGGGAAAAAACATTTTTTTTATATATTTTTGGGGGATATTTATTATAGCAAAAAGTAAAAAATATTGCATTTTTTTCAAAATTGTCGCTCTATTTTTGTTTATAGCTCAAAAAATAAAAACCGCAGAGATTATCAAATACCACCAAAAGAAAGCTCTATTTGTGGGGAAAAAAATGGCACCAATTTTTTTTGGGATCCACGTCAAATGACTGCGCAACTGTCAGTTAAAATGACGCAGTGCCAAATTGCAAAAAGGGGCCTGGTCCTTTGGCTGCAAATTGGTCCGGGGCTTAAGTGGTTAAAGAACAGCTGACCAAACAAATAAATAAAATGTATGAAATGGAGAACAGGATGAGAAGGAAAAACTTATGTATAATAGGCCTCCCAGAACATTTGGCCAGGAATCTTTTTCATCATTTATTGCAATAGAGAGAGCCCACCGAGTTCCCTCTAGACCCTCCCATTCCGGCGCCCCTCCAAGACCTCTCTTGGCAAAATTATTATATTATAAGGAAAAGGTAACTATTATTCGGAAACAAGGGAAATGGGCAATATACCTTACAATGGCACTAGGGTCTCTATTTGTCCTGATTACTCACCAGATCTCCAGAAGAAGAGAGCTAAATTTGGGGAAGTAAAATGCAGGCTATGTCAAGTTCATTTAGCATATGCACTACTATATCCAGCAAAACTAAGACTGATTGCTTTGGAGGGGACTATATTCTTTGACACCGCTGAGGGGGCGGAGGAGTGTCTGACATCCCATAATGAGAGACTGTTGAAGATTGGGACTGCTATACAGTGCTAACTAGGTCTTCCTGGGGTTAATGGGAATTTACATATGTGATAAAATACCGCTGGGCGGGGGTGGAGCAGAAGGCGACTCACAAGGATTTCTGGTAAAAAAAAATAGTTTCTCCTCCTCCCCCCCTCCTTGAGGGGTGGGGATTGGGGTGAGGTGTATGGGAAAAGAAGGGCAAAAAGCATGGTACCGCATTTTTAAAGGGGTGCAGCAAAGAGTTCTCCTTATGCGTTTGTTGCTTGGGGGTTCTGTTCTTTCTGGGGGGGGGAGATGGTTTGTTCTGGTGAGGGGGTGGGTTAGGGAGGGGGAGGCTATATTAGTAAACAAAACCACATTGATACATTTTCAAATGAAGGATGTGATAAGTTTGCATGGTATGCAGGGTACAGTATGTATGTAAGGGGTAGGGAAGAATGCAAGATTCACTTTCAAGATAAAAAAAGATTTACGCAAGTTTGATTAGCAAGATATTGCAAGCAAAAATTATGAATAAAAAAGGGTATGTAACAATCAGTAAAGGATTAGTGCACAAAGTCACAGAATTAACAGAATTTACTTTCACTAATGACTAGAGAAACACTGGTTAATAGAAAGAGCATCACTTTATGCTCTTGGAATATTAGGGGACTGGGAGACCCAGGGGAAAAAGATGCAGTGCGGTCAATGGCTTAAATTTATGGGGCAACTATTTTATGTTTATAGGAAACACATCTCACTAATGTCTCCATCCCCCAGGTGGGGTGGGGAGAATTTGTTGCACAGTTTCACTCGGTTCATACGTCTTTTTCCAGAGGAGTGAGTACATTTATTAGATCCGGGGTCACGTTTAACTGCATGCGAAGTAGGATTGATGATCAGGGGAGGTATGTTTTCTTACATTGTAAGATAGAAAATAGTACTAATTTATTGGCTAATATGTATATACCCCCTCCCTTTGACATGCCGATCCTCCTCGATTTGGTGGAGTTTGTGCTGGATAGTCCGGGACTTCCCATCCTGGTTGTAGGAGACTTCAACATGGTTATCGACCAGACGCTAGCTAGGCTTCCCCGTGGGATTCAACAGAGAGGGCTAGCAGATGGCCGACTACCCCGTTTTATGGGAGAGATGGGCCTAAAAGATATTTGGCTAATAAGGAATCCAAGATCCCGGAGTTATTCCTGTTTTTCCAGCACAAACTCCACATTATCAAGGATCGATATGATGCTTGGCAATGATGAAGCGATTACTATGATAAATAACCTCGGGTATATGCCAAGAGGACTCTTGGGTCACTCACCAATGATAGCTTCACTGGAGGTTGGGGTAAGAGGTAACTATCGGGAATGGAGAATTAGCGCTTCCTGGTTGGAACTTATGAGAGAACCTCAGGAGGTATTAATGGCCTTGAGAGAATGTATAGATCTGAACTCTGGCTCAGCTCCCCAGGGGGTAGTCTGGGATACAATTAAGACCTTCCTCCGGGGATTATTGATCCAGCAATTCTCAAAAATAAAAAAACATTCAAAGGAAGGGGAAGAAATGGCAGCAAACAAAGTCGCATCCTCAGAAGAAAGATATATAAATGACCCGACACCTGGGGATTTTAGGGCTTGGACAGCGACACAACAGAACTATTGTATAGTACTATTAGGTAAAGCTGAGAACAAACACATTTTTCAAAAGCAAATAGCTTTTGGGGAAGGGGAAAGTGTAGGTAGGATTTTGGCCTACTTAGTTAGAACTAATTCACCATCTTTGGTTGTACCAATGATTACTATTGGTGGGGGTAGGACATCTACATACACACCGGAGATAGTGGACAGATTTAGAACCTATTATGAGAACCTTTATAGGTCTAATCAGGAGGGAAATAAGGAAGATATGGACAACTTTTTTTTGGAACCTGGCGGTCCCCTGTCTCTCCGAGGAGGACAGGGCTGTTCTTGACGGCCCTGTCACCCTGGAGGAGATACAGAGGACAGTCTGGGAAATGGCAGGACAGAAGTCCCCGGGACCAGATGGTCTCCCCATCGAAATCTACCGACACTATGGTGAGGTACTTCTTCCTGAACTGCTGAAGGTTTTTAACTCTTCGGCGGCAAAGGGAGAGCTTCCTCTGTCCATGATGGAGTCTACTATAATAGTAATTCCCAAGGAAAACAAAGATCTGCTTAGCCCTGCCTCATATCGACCTATTTCTTTACTTAATTCCGATATTATGGTTTTAGCGAAGGTCTTAGCGACTAGACTACATGGAGTCATGCAGAAACTGGTTCACTTTGACCAATCGGGTTTTATACCAGGTAGCTCTACCAGTATGAATATAAGACATCTATTCTTAAATCTTCAAATCCCCATGGATGAGGACGGCCATCGGGCCTTTCTCTCCTTAGATGCCGCCAAGGCCTTCGATACTCTTGAGTGGACGTTTCTTTGGAGAACTCCAGGCAGAATTCCAGATCGGACCGAATTTTATTAATTGGATGAAGTTACTATATGGGTCTCCTGGGGCAAGGGTAAAAGTGTATAACGAATACTCTGCCAGGTTTCGATTGCTGAGGGGGACAAGATAGGGGTGCTCTTTGTCCCCCCTTCTCTTTGCACTCGCTATCGAGACCTTGGCTCTGTCTCCTAGAGCTTCCCCAGGGATAAAAGTTTTTAAATGAGGAGAGGACGAAGAAAAAGTAATATTATTTGCGGACGATCTCCTCCTATTGCTTAGCGATACACAGGACTCGTTGAGGGAGACCATGAGTAAAATCAAATCCTTTGGGCATCTTTCAGGAGTAAGGATAAATCGGGAGAAATCCACTTTGTTGCCCATTGACCCATTGGATAACCCCCTGCCCCAAGAAGCAGAACGGCTACAAATAGTGAACCAAATAAAATACTTTGGTATAAATATTTCTAGAGACCCTAAACAATTTATTGTAAATAACATAGTTCCATTTTTAAATAAATTTAAAGGTAAAATAAAAATTTGGAAAAAACTCCCATTATCAGCGGCAGGGCGATGTAATTTAATTAAAATGATACTTTTGCCACAACTGTTATATGTCCTCCATAACATAAGTATGGTTTCATAAGATTGGTAGTTTACTTAGAGAATTAATTTGGAAGGGGGGTCCACCTCGTATTAGCCTCAGTACACTGCAACTTCCAAATAACGAGGGAGGGGTATCCCTCCCACATTTTTTTTAGCTACATTTTTTTAGCTACTGTCATACCATCTACACTCCTCTCCTGTACATACTGCCCACTGTCATACCCTTCACACTCCTCTCCTGTACATACTGCCCCATCATACCCTCCATGCTCCCCTTCTTTCTCTCTACACTCCCCTCATGTACATACTGTCCACGTAATATCTTCTACACTCCTCTCCTGTACATACTGCCCACTGTCATCCCCTCCATACTCCTCTCCTGTACATACTGCCCACTGTCATCCCCTCCACACTCCTCTTGTACATAGTGCCCACTGTCAACCCTCCACAGTCTTCTGCTGTGCATACTGTCCACTGTCATACCCTGGAATCTCATCTCCTGTACACAGTGCCCATTGCCATACCCTCTACATTCCTCTCTCTAACCTGCACATATATACCATCCATACTCCTCCCCTATGCCTCTTACCCACAAAAACTGTTCTTTAAAATTATTTTGAATATCCTCAATGTTACCAGCTATAGAATGGGCACACTTTGATTAGTTCAACTAAAGGAAATCTTCTCAGTCCTCCCCATTATTAGTACTCATTTCATTTTGTGATTACCATTGTGATGTATAGAGGAACATAGGAGATGTCAGCTACTCTAAATATACCACTGGTAAAAAACTGTCCCTGAAAATATTTTTTAAATGTTGGCAACTATACACTGGGGCACTGCCCAAGGGCCACCGGGTCAGTAGGGATATCACCGGATCCCAGGAGTCTCCTGGGATCCGGTGATATTAAAGCGGTAATAAACTTTTGCTAACATTACTACTTTTTAGAGGCCCCTGAGTTAGGTAATTCCATAATTTACAAGTATGCACAGCATATTAGCACATTAGGGTACACTTACCAATCAGACCGAGCCCCTGTGATCAATCTGGCGGGTCCCAGGTGCTTCCATCTTCACCCGCTCTTCCTGCGGGGTTCCGTGCCAAGGGAACTTGCCTTGGCCATGCTGCATTAATGTCACTCCCACGCATGCTCATACGCATCGTCTCTCTCTCTCTCATCCTCCCTACCTTACCCGTCGCCCCTCTCGCATCCCCTTTCTCTCTCTCTCATGCTCCCTCTCTCTATTTAATTTAATTTGTTATAACAAAAAATTGTTTGTATTTTTATTAAATTTATTTATTTTTATAAAAAGCCCCACCAGGCCCATGATGTTCTTAATCCGGCCCTGTACAGGTGGAATGAGAAGCAGGAAAACCCTAAGAAGAATAAAAAGGCAATCAGATTGCTGAAGGGAAGCAGTAGCCTATATGTAAACTCTTATGCCACATACACACGAGCGGATTTTCCGTCAGAAAAATTCCTCTCAAGCTTGGCTTACATACACACGGTCACACAAATATTTACTGAACTTTCGACCGTCAAGATGTCCAACACTACGACAAGACGAGAAAATGACATTTAATGCTTCTGAGCATTCGTCGAATTGTTTCCTAACATGAGTAGGAATTTCACGCGTCGGAATTGCTACAGATGATCAGAATTTCCGATAGAAAAATTGAGAACCTGCTCTCAATCTTATTCTGGCTGGACTTCGGCCAGCAAAAGTCTGATGGAGCATACACACGGTCGCATTTTCCGACCAAAAGCTCTCATCAGTCTTTTGCTGGCTGAATTTCCGATCATGTGTACGCGGCATTACAGCATGAACCCCACCCAAACAATGGAGAGAAAACTCCTTGGGACATTTCAGGACAGAAAAAAAGGTAAGGCAATGTCAAGCGCTAGGTGAAAAGAAGAAACCACCCTGGCACCCTACAGCGCCTCAGCTTGACGGACTATCAGATGACTACATCCATGCTCAGCTTTTAAAGTGACTGAATGCTCATAGACCACATCCAAAATGTGAGTTGCCTGTATTAAATACGTTTTTTAAATTAAAGTGTATGTTATCTCTATACCTAGAGGCGCCTCTTCCTTTGCTTTTTTTCACAGACTTTGGAACATGGTTTCTGTCCTTCACTGATGGCAGCCCTGGATATGGAGCTCCTGGTTTTAAATGTTTTCCTTTGTTCTACTGGACAGTAGCTTTTATATTTATAATCATACGGATCTTTACGTAATATGGACTCTCATTCATATAATTGGATTTTTGGTTTCAATTGGTGAGAGACTGGTGGACATTGGGAAAATCTTTGACCCTGTTTTTGCACATTTACTTGTGTATTGAATTGCATACACACGATCTGAATTACTAATAGAAAGTTTTTCCGTCGGGAAAATTAAGAACATGCTATAAATTTTTGGCTGGCGGAAATTCGGACAGCTAAATTCTGATGGAGCATACACACGGTCGCATTTTCCAATGAAAAGCTCTCATCGGTCTTTTTCTGGCCGGAATTCCGATCGTGTGTACGCGGCATTAGTATAGATAAGTGTGATAAGAAATAGCCTTGTACGTAAGGTCAGAAAAGGGGACAAGGGATAAGGCAGCCACCATAGGGCTAATAAGAACAAGGTTAAAATTCCTTGAACCCATCAGACAACGATTTAAGGGAGCTATATGAGAGACCCAATACACAAAAGCCAGTGGTCATTGGGAAGAGTAGTTAAGGTCAAAATAGGCCCCTTTAGGGTGCTCAAGGCCAAATACAGATCCAGACTGGACTAGAGTAAGGCTAGCACTGGCCCCATGGAATACCGTACCCTGCTTACACCAAGAAAAGGAAGCTGACAACGTCCTTCCATGTCACTCATTCCACAGTCCTCTGTGAATGGAAAACTATCCCAGAGGCTGTCGGCTTGTAGTTCTCAATGAACTGCCACCACGCTGTGAGCAGTGTATCGGCTTGCTCATACGAGGTACAAGCAAGCACATACACTGCCATGTCTGCAGGAGTCCTACATGGCATCAGCAATCTGCTGATCGCTGCTGCAATGCTTTACAGGCTTCTGCAGGAAAAAAATTATGAATATACTTTTTTTTACCTGGAAAAAATTTGTATTTATTATTTTTTGTCAAAAGGTGAATTTATCCTTTAAGGAGGTTTCCGTAAAAAATAAAAATAAAAAATGCATGAGGTTCCATGTTGATGAGGAGATGGGCCTCATCCCCACAACCTTGCCCGTTGGTTGTGAGGTTGGGCAGGTGGTGGGCTTATCAGAATCTGGAAGCCCCCTTTAATACGTTAGAGGTAAGGTAAATTGTAATCTAGAAGTAAAGACACTTAAAAGTCCTTTACTAAAAAAAATAATACAAAAAAAAAAAAATCCCCGTAAAATGTTCCTCATAAATCCATCATCAATCATGGTGCCTCCGACAAAAAAAAATAAAAAAATCCCGATGACCCTGTGCATATGATTCACTCCAACAGTACAGTAGCTTAATGATGGGCCCCAGAGGATTCCACCCTCGGCCAAGCCCAACAGGCAAGCATCCATCAAGGGCACCTCCCAAGCTATAAAAGCTATTGGAGCACATGATTGTCCAGACTCCAACGCCAGGCTTGGAGATTCACAACGCTAGGAATAGTCTTCCTTTGGGTGACAAGTGCATAGAGTGATCCATAGACTATATCTGATTGTCCCAAGCAGCTTGAATGCTTAGTTGCAGCAGCCTTGAAAGTGGGTATCATCAGCTCCAGTGACCACATGCAAAAATGAATTCAGGAACGCCTTCTGAATTCTGATCCAATGGAATCTAATCCAGAGGAAGAAAGACTAGAGCCTGGTTTGTGTCCAGGACTAACCCCAGTATATTAGGCAGTAAGTTGGACCCAACACAGACTGAATGTGAGAATTAGAGAAATGTAAGGGTGTAATCAGGGTGGCCAAGATAGAACACGATAGACGCATAGCGGAGGAGAGTAAAAAAAAAATCCCAAGAAATTCTAAGTACATAAATAGTAAAAGAGGGAGGACAGATCATATTGGCCCCATAAAGAATGATGAAGGGATTCTGGTTACAAAGGATGGTGAGATGGCGAAGGTTTTCAATGTATTCTTCTCCTCAGTATTCACAAGGAAAACGTGGGGCTTCAATAATCAAAACGGCAATGTTTATCCTCATGAAACGTCACAGGAAGCACCCTCATGGTTAACAGAAGATAAAATCAGAAACAGACTTAAAACTTAACATAAATAAATCACCGGGACCAGATTGCTTGATCCCAAGGGTCCTTAAGGAACTCAGTCAAGTAGTTGCCAGACCATAATTTTTACGAACAGTCTACTGACTGGTATGGTACCAGATGATTGGAGAAAAGCCAATGTAGCACCAATCTTTAAAAAAAGGACCAAGACATATCCCTGGGAATTACAGACCAGTTAGCCTAACATCAATAGTATGCATGCTCTTGGAAGGGACTATATATAAGATTTTAGTAATGAAAAACTGTATCATAAGCAGTAATCAGCATGGATTCATGAAAAATCGTTCTTGCCAAAAAAATCTATTAACCTTCTATGAGGAGGTGAGCCTCCATCTAGATGAAGGAAGGACCGTAGACGTGGTATATCTGGATTTTGAAAAGGCATTTGATACAGTTCCCCACAAACGTTTACTGTACAAGCTAAGGTCTGTCGGCATGGACCAAAGAGCGAGGAGCTGGACTGAAAACTGGCTACAAGGGTTCAGAGGGTAGTAATAAATGGGGAGTACTCGGGATTGGTCCAATGTGGTAAGTGGGGTCCCTCAGGGTTCTGTCCTGGGACCGATCCTATTTAATGTATTCATAAATAATATGGCGGATAGGATAAACAGCTCAATCTCAGTATTTGCGGACGGTACTAAGCTAAGCGGGGCAATAGCTTCTCCAAAGGATGTGGAAACCTTGCAAAAAGATCTGAACAAATTAGTGGGGTGGGCAACTACATGGCAAATGAGGTTTAATGTAGAAAAATTAAAAAATATTGCATTTAGGTGGCAAAAATGTGAATGCAATCTACTCACTAGGGGGAGAACATCTAGGGGAATCTAGGATGGAAAGGGACCTGGGGGTCCTAGTAGATGACAGGCTCAGCAAGCTGCTGCAAGCAAAGTCAATAGAATATTGGCATGCATTAAAAAGTGAAATAAAACTCCAGAGATAAAACTATAATTCTCCAACTCTACAAGACTCTGATCCAGCCGCACCTGGAGTATGCCATCCAGTTCTGGGCAACAGTCCTCAGGAAGGATATACTGGAAATGGAGAGAGTATGGAGAAGGACAACAAAGCTAATAAGGTACTGGAGGATCTTAGTTAAGAGGAAAGATTACAAGCACTGAACTTATTATCTCTGGAGAAGAGTTGCTTAAGAGGGGATGTGATTTCAGTGTACAAATACCGTACTGGTGACCTCACAATAGGGATAAAACTTTTCTGCGAAAGGGCATTTAAAAAGACTTGCGGCCATTTACTGGAATTAGAGGAAAAGCGATTTAACTGGTAACTGTGAAGAGGGTTCTTTACGGTAAGAGCGGTAAGAATGTGGAATTCTCTTCCACAAGCAGTGGTTTCAGCAGGGAGCATAGATCATTTAAAAAAAACTATTAGAAAGGCACCTAAAACGGCCACAACACACAGGGATTTACAATGTAATATTGACATAAAAGCGCACACACACAGTTTGGACATTTTTTAAACTTACCAACTATGTTACTATGAGATGAGCCCAACACCCCGTGGTTCGGTTCGCACCAGGACAGCTGAACATCGGAAAAAGTTCAGACCTGAACACCAAACCCCATTGAAGTCTACAGTATGAAACCTTGAAAAGCCCCCATTTTGAAGGCTTATATGCAAACTTTTTTTTTACAAACAATCATTTTTAAAGGAGCAGTGACTTTAATGATGCTTAAAGTGAAACAATAAAAATGAAAAATTCCTTTAAATATAGTGCCTGGGATGTCCCCCTTAGTTTGATGGGGGCAAGTGCCTCTTCCCTACAACCCTGGCCGGTGATGTGGGGGTCTGCGGGCTGGGGGCTTATAGGAATCTGGAAGCCCCCCATGTGAATGAGTATAGGGTACATTGTACCCTTATCCATTCACCAAAAAAAGTGTCAAAAAGAAATAAAAACCATAGACAGGTTTTTGACAATTCCTTTATTTAAAAAAAATCTAAAAAATAAGATGTAGACCCACCATCAAGCAGGACGCCCACCGCATCCAAGAACAAAAAAAAGGTTCTGCACTCGTCGAAGGCTTACCGTCGAAAGCCTACTTAGCCGGGTGACAATATGTAAATAGGTAAGATGTGGGCCACCTGATGATGTCACCTGGTGTCCCTGACTGGTGCATGCTGGGTGGAAGACATCACAAGGGGCCCTTCCCCTTACCTATATTGAAGAACTGTCAGCCGGCTGAGTAGGCTTTCGGCAGTTGGCCTTTGACGAGTGTGGAGCTTTTTCTTTTCTGTTGTGTCCAGCGGTGCAGTGGGAATTGTGACCGAGGATGGATCTACAGCGTTGGGACAGTGTTTTTCCATTTTTTTTAATAAAGGAATTTAAAAAAACCTGTCCACATTTTTAATTTTTTTTTTACATTTTACAGTGTAAAAAGCGTAAATCTTTTACACTTTTTTTGTGAAATGGTAGGGGTACAAGGTACCCATTACAAATTCACAAGGGGGCAGGCCAGGATCTGGGGGTCCCCTTGACAAAGGGGGCTTCCAGATTCCGATAAGCCCCCCACTCGCAGACCCCGACAACCACATTTCAGGTCTGGTATGGATTTTGGGGGGACCCCTACGTAATTTTTTTTTATTTGGTGCAGGGTTCCCCTTAATTTCCATACCAGACCTGGAGGGCCTGGTATGGATTTTGGGGGGGACCCCCACACAATGTAAAAAAAAAAAAATTGGTTCGAGGGTTCTCCTTAATATTTATACAAGACCCAAAGGGCCTGGTAATGGACTGGGGGGAACCCATGCTGTTTTTTTCCATGAGTTTTATCTATATTGCCGAGACCTGACAATTCATTACAGCTGCGATCAGTTTTAAATTACTTTTTTCCTTTAGAAAAGTCATTTTGCTGTGGTACTGTTCTAAACACGGGAAAAATGCGCCACTTTGCAGACATACTATAGACACCCCCCAGGCATGATATTTAACCACTTCAGGCCCGGAAGAATTTACCCCCTTCATGACCAGAGCACTTTTTGTGATTCAGCACTTCGTCGCTTTAACTGATAATTGCACGGTTGTGCGACGTGGCTCCCAAACAAGATTGACGTCCTTTTTTTCCCACAAATAGAGCTTTCTTTTGGTGGTATTTGATCACCTCTGCGTTTTTTATTTTTTGCGCTATAAACAAAAAAAGAGCAACAATTTTGAAAAAAACACATCATTTTTTACTTTTTGCTATAATAAATATCCCCCAAAAATGTATAAAAAAAAACATTTTTTCCCTCAGTTTAGGCCGATACGTATACTAAAACAATTTTCTTTTTTAAATGGTGGCGATCAGCGATTTTTATTGTGACTGCGACATTATGGCAGGCACATTGGACATTTTTGACACATTTATGGGACTCTTTGTCATTTATACAGCAATCAGTGCTATACAAATGCACTTATTCCTGTGTAAATGACACTGGCAGTGAAGGAGTTAACCACTGGGGGGCAGTGTAGGGGTTATGTGTGACGTTATCTGTTTTTTTATTGTAGGGGGCGTGGCCTGGCATGTGAGGTCACCGATCGTCTTTCCCTATAAAAGGGAAGAGACGGTCGGTGACAGCCACACTAGGAAGCACAGGGAGAGGTTTGTTTACACAGACCTCTCCTCATTCTTCAGCTCTGTGACCCAATCGTGGGACACCAGCGGTGATCGGGTCCACTGGTCCCACGGCCACGGTGTCGGAGCTTAGAACCGGGCCGGCGGTGCGCTCCTGACCCATGGCTGGGCACTTAAAGAGCCGCGTACAGGTATGTGATTTTGCCCAGCCATGTCATTCTGCCGATGTATATCGGCGTGAAGCAGTCCTTAAAGTGGAAGTAAACTCCCCTATCATTTTCATCCATGGAAGCTGCCATCTTTGCCTCTGTTTAATCTTCAGCTGCCACGGTGCTGCACATGTGATCCGTTATGACACCAGCCATTGGGTGGTTTGACAGTTTGGTTGAGATTAGTATTCCCGACATGCCGTTTTTTTTAAACTGTTTAAATCGATGGGTTTACTTCCACTTTAAGTGGTCAACTCACCAAAGAGACTTCAGGTCTGGTATGGATTTTAAGGGTAACCAATGCAAAAAATCCATATCAGACCCTGCTCCAAGCATATGGCCATGACATTACAGTGATTCCCATGATGTTACCAACCAAAAATTATAATATCCATATTTGTTCAATTAACTCACTGAGGAGACTTCACCCCTTTGTTTATTATAAGCAGCATGGATTCAGAGATGTTACTCAGTGGTCAGTTAGCAACAAGAATGTATCATGTCTGAGGGAATTTTTTTTTTGGCAGTCCTTTTCTCCTTATACCCCTCCAACCCCCTTCTCCCTTGTTTGTTGGGTATTTCTCTCTCTCTCTCCTTCTTTTCTATATTATTTTCTCTTCTTCCCCCCCTCATCTATAGACTTTTTTATCAACCCCAAAATAACATTGTCAGTTAAACTCAGTGACATTATTAGGGTTGTTGTCACCGGGTGCGGTAAAACATGGTGTCCCCCCCTCCTCCTCTGCGGTAAAACATGATGCCACCCACCCCCCCCATGGTAAAACATGGTGTCACCCCCTTCTTACTTCCTACTTGATGGTGTCACCCCATTTTCAGCACGGATCAGTGTATTTTGCTAATGGAGGAGTCCTAGCTGGCAGAATACAATAAAGCAATAGGGAGGATTCCTCCATTCACCTTGCTTTTGTGGATGGGAGAATCCATTCCATTTTTCCAGTCAACCTGCCGGCTGATTGAAATAAACGTATCCATGTATGGCCAACCTCAGTATAAAAACTTGTCATCAACCAGTACATATTATAGTACTGATTCAACATCTATTTTAAAAACCATGATGAATCAAGGATACCTAAATAATATGATTAGTAGTGAAGAATTTCATACAAGGTTTTCAAAATGATCTCAAAATATTATTGTTTTGATATACAGTATATATATATATATATATATATATATATATATATATATATATATATATATATTGTAACTACCTTCTGCCTGCGCTATAGCCGAATGATTGCTACAGCATGGGCTTCCAGTGCTGGGAGGGCGTCAATAGACCACACACTGTGATCACCAAGTCTCTTGGACTCAGACAATCACAGAACAGGGTAAGGGCCAATTGCAGTGGGCCCTTTATCACGTGATCAGCTGATCAGGAAGTAAACAGAAGCCGGTTATTGGCTTTTTTTCTATCAACGTGAAGAGAAAAAAAATAAAGCAGGTAACCGGCTTCTGTTACAGGGAATTCGGTCCCGATCTGTGCCACCTATCAGTGCCCGCCTGTGGCACCTTTCAGTTCCCACCACCAGTGCCACCTTTCAGTGCCAATCCATGCCATCAGTGCTGCAAATCAGTGGCCATCAGTGCTGCCAGTGCTGCCTACCTGTGCCTATCAGTGTCCATCAGTGCCACCTATCAATACCCATCAGTGCCACCTATAAGTGGCACCTCTCAGTGCCCTTCAGTGCCGCCCATCAGTACTACCTATTAGCGCCAACCAGTGGTGCCTCATCAGTGCCCATCAGTGCAGCCTCATCAGTTTCCATCAGTGCCGCCTTATCATTGCCACCTCATCAGTGCCTATCAGTGCCCATCAGTGCACATCAGTGAAGGAGAAAAATTACCTGTTTGCAAAATTGTATAATAAACTATGAAAAATATATTCAGATTTTTTTTAAAAACATAGATTTACATATACATAAGTGTTTAAAAGCATTTTGTTATAACTTGTTGATAGTTGAAAAACAAATACATTTTATCCTGAAGTCAGAAATCTTATAAGCTGATAATCACTTATGCTCCTTCACTTTTATGTGTGAGAACTGTTCCCAGCTCTCTCTCTGGACAACAGAACACCTCACCTATATGTTATGAATATGAGATGATGGAGAGGGGTTCTGTAGCCATGTACTAGGGTAAGAATAGTAAGTGAAAAGTTAAAACGTGTGGTTGTATTAATGAGACTTTCTGGAAAAGCCAACCTCTTCACTATAAAAGGGGGATTGGCTGCTGTGATTGCCACGGGTGACAGCACATAACAGTTCTCACTGAATAGTAGGTTTTAGTACAAGTGTCCATCCCAGACACAATTTGGGGCAACTGGGTATGCAGTACTAACTCAACAGCAGTTCCCCACAATTGCCATGGACTATGGCACTTGACTTTTAGCAAACAGTCACAAATAGGAATGTCACAGTCACATAAGTCCGTCTCCCTGGTTTTAATGCTCAGTAATCCTGGAAGCAAAGTACATTTCCCCGGCTCGATTAATTTACGGTTGCTAGGAGCAATGGCTGTGCAAGTTTAACCATGCACAATATCCCAGATGAAGCCCCTAAACGTGGTGCACCCACTTAAGGGCTGCAAGTAATGGAATCCCCCATGCTGCACAGCCAGGCACACTGAATCTTCACAGTGACCTCAGAGACGGAAAACAGTCCAGTGCGATTGGGAATTATGAGATGCCCACTTGACTTCAAACAACTTCAGGCACCACTCTTCCTATACACCATCTATACACACCTCTCTGCTTCCTCCAGCACTCGCTTGCAGAACTCCAGCTGTGTGTCCTTGTTGACATTTGGTAGCAAAGGCCCATTACAGGCAGGGATTCGCAGCAGGGGACTGAAAGGTGGTCAGTCTACGTGGGCACATGGGTAGCAGCCAAAGACTCCCATCCTGGCAGTCAAAACGCAGGTCTTTTCAGGCAGCCATCCTCTGGTGAAACCAATTGAACCAGCACTGCCCGCCATAAGTTTTGTATGCCCCCCAAATGAGATACATGTATCCGAAGAGAGAAGGGCCCAGCTCCTGAAATTTCTCACAGAGCACCCTTGCATAGATGCAGAAACCCTGCAGCCAGTTCTCAAATGTGCGAGGAAGCTGCCTCATCTTTTCAGCCTGAACAGTAACATCGATCCGCCTAGACTTAGCCACTGTCTTCTTGTCAAAAGGCACCAGCATCAGTATGGCAATGAACTAACAGTGCCCAATTTTTTCTTTGACGTTCTGTGCCAGGTGCAAACCCACTGATAAAACCGACCATAAGGGGCCACCCAGGTGAAAACCATACGAGAGGTCCCATCAGGTTCTTCTGTAAGTTTTCCAGGTGGACCTGGTGGGAACGCCCATGCATCCCTATAAACAGGAGGATGTAAAGAGACTTTATTTAACCACACCTCATTTAAGCCACGCCCAATAATTAGCATAATTTAAACCATGCCCATTTTTCGTTACTTCGCACGCTGCAATTTTTAATGTGTCGACCATACCCACAAAACTAATGTCCCACCCGTAATTAACATACTTCTGCACCTACCCTGGCTTCCTGCAAAAAAAGTGTCCCTAAAAATGTTTTGAAAATGGTGCCAACTATTAAGTGGTTGTAAATCCCCACATATACCCAGTGAAGTGAACAGTGTAGCACCACCCTTTGGGCTCCTTCTGCTAATTTTGTGTTAGTGGAAGTTTGTTTAGTGTTGATTTGCACTTTTCATTTCACGCTTTTCAGTTTGTTTCTGAACGGCCGTTTGTTAACCAGCGATGTTGTAGAATTGGAGGAGATAATGTGTTATTGGCCTTGGAGTTATTGCTTGGACCCAAGTCCAGTACAGGAACAGGAGGAGGAGGATTTCTTGGATCAAAAATTGGTTGCTTTATTAATCGTGGGGCATTTCCTAACATCAGACAGTATAATTATAATTTAATAACACTGTGGGGTAACATCCTCTGCTATATATTTTCCAAAATCATACCACATGGTATTATCAACTGTTTGATTTTCCTTCCTAGTCCAAACTGTCTCGCATTGTGTACACCAGAGTGCATATTTTAACTTTTGTCCTATTGATGTCCAATTGTCTTTTGATAAATAAAACTAGTGCTTTTTATGAACCTTTTTGACTCATACTTGCTGATAAAAAACCCCAAGGGGAATTCTCCATTTCTTTCAAATGCTTTATTAATCGTGACCAATTATGTCATATGCCTTTGCTGCAGGAGCTCCAGGACAATAATCTGGATGATTTTCGGAATTATCTCCGGATGACGGACCCCTGCTTTTGGCACTGTTGACCCCCTATATTAAGAAGCAGGACACAAACATGATGCTTTTATTTTATTTTTTGGTTGAATAATGATTTGATTTGGTATATTTTCTATATTTTTGGATGCATAGAATGCACATTTTGGTTAAGTTCTATTGGCAGATAGCATGTCTAATTTTATTTCTTTTCTTTTCTTTAATGCACAATAAAAAAAATGCGGAGAATAATACTTGGCTATGTGTTTTACTTCAAATGACAGTTTGGGAGTAGGCAGTTACATTTAAAAAAAATACAATGTAAAATTAACAAGGAACACCAACATAGTTGTATCTTTGATCTTAAAAACAACGGGATAATGGCGTTGTGGTAACTTGCACCAAAAAAAAAATGGGTGCTGAATTTTGAGATTTCATAAGTTGCCACGTCACGAATGTTAATTCTGCAATACGAAGGCTAGTTTACAAGACCGACCCCTTCCAGCTTGCCCTTGCTTCCGAGCATGCGTGTTTGTACTTTTGACTTTTGTCCGAGAGACTTGTGTACACATGCTCGGAAAATCCGACAACAGACATTTGTCCAAAAATTTTTAAAACTTGCCATATAACATTTGTCCGTGGAAAATCTGACAATTGTCCAATGTAGCGTACAAACGGTCGGATTTTCCACCAACAGCCTGTCATCAAACAATTCCCTTCGGAAAATCAGATCGTGTGTACGAGGCTTTAGCCCCTGTACACACGGTCAGAGATTTCGACAACCAAATCCGTCGGATCTTGTCCGTCGGATTTTGCCCGTCGGATCTTGTCCGAAACTGTTGCATACACACGGTCGGACTAAGTTGTCGAAAAATCCGATCATTCAGAACATGATGACGTAATTTCGTTACGATGGGACTACGTTCAGGCTAGTAGCCAATAGCTTTGATGTAGGAATTTGATCTGAGCATGCGTGGCACTTGGTCCGATCAAAATTCTCTACACATGATCGGAGTATGTCCGATCGAACCAGTTGGTCGGAAAATATTTCCAACAAGTTGGAAAATTGGGTCCGACGGATATTCCGACGGAATCAGTCCGATGCATACCACAGACAGTCGGATTATCCGACAACACGGTCCGATAGGACACATTCGGACGGATTCTCCGACCATGTGTACAAGGGCTAAGAGTGGCTGGCCATGCATACCACAATTTGTAGATTTTTATTTCATTTGTAATATAAGGACACATTTACACAATCCAATCAATTTATATCCAATTGTACATGTCATCACATTACATAGTTGTTGGTAGATATAAAGAAGATGGTACAATCAGATTGAATAGTACATAATCAGTTTAACATTGGTCCAAGTCTTTCTGTATGAAAAACTAATAATATCATAATTAATGACAAAATTAAGATATCACAAATAATGACAAAATTACTTCATAATCAGTAAGCCAACAGCTGAAATGCTATATTTGCTCTGGCCCAAGGGTGCAGGAGCTGAAGTGTTTTATTCTATGCTGTAACACTACAAAATCGTTCTGCAAAGCACTGTATATTGTATATATAATATTTCATTTTGGACATTAAATCTGTGTAACTTTAGTCTGAAAATGAAGTCCTTGTAGCACCCTCCTAGTTAGGTTGCTAGCAGTTTGAGGCAAATTTATTTTTTATTTTTATTTATTTTTTGTAGCCAGTGGAGCAAAGTTGAATTGCTTTTGGCTGCTCTGGGTTCTGCAGGTTGCAGGCTTGACTGCTTCCCCCTGATTTCTGGTAGGTTCTAGAATTTAGTGGGTAGAAGAGGCAAACCGACACTTGTATATTTATAAAGCATCAGCCAATTCCTTGCGGGAAGAATGGGCAGTAGGAGTCTGAGGTGTGTATATATAGGCCAGGGCCTGGAATAGCAGGGCCTTGTTCTTGTTGGAGAAGACCCAGCCCGAGAGCTATGACCCTCTGGGTCACTTAGTTGAAGTTTAGAGGAGGCCACCTGGGTCCCAGCTCAAGGAGAGCTAGGCGACCAACATCCAATATTCTAACAGCAGTTTACAGGAAGTCCACTGAAGATCTGACCCTGAGGCACACGGTACTGAAGCTGCCTGGTATTGCAGGAAAGCATTCAAGTACCCAGCACACAGCGAGTACCAGCTTGAGAAATATCCTAGACACTGCTCTTGTTAACTCTTGAAGAGACTGCCCAAGACTTGCTAGCTCAGGATTACTCTTTTATTGGAATACACTGAGCTGTGGCTTTCTTGTCACTGGCCCCAGGAGGGGTTGCACTCTGAAGAGACAGTTTCTGTCAGAGATTGTCCTCCATTAACTTTTGCACTTAATCTGGAGTATTCCAAGGCACTCACTGCACCCTACTTAAAGTGGGATTCCACCCTAAAGTGGAACCTCCGCTGATCGGATCCCTCCCCCCCTCCGGTGTCACAATTGACACCTTTCAGGGGGGAAGGGGGTGGAGATACCTGTCAAAGACAGGTATTTACACCCACTTCCGGGCATAGACTCCCGTGGGAGTCTATGCCATTTCCTGCCCTGCCGCGCTGTCTGCTGGGACACACACGGGTCCCAGTGACAGCGCGGAGATTTTCTATTGAGCTGCGCGAGTCGCGCATGCGCAGTAGGGAACCGGAAAGTGAAGCCGATTCACTTCACTTCCTGATTCCCTCACCTAGAATGGTGGCGGCAGCAGCCGAGGGCCGAGCGATCGATCGGCCTCGGCTGCCGCCATCGCTGGAACCCGGGACAGGTGAGTGTCCATTTATTATAAGTCAGCAGCTGTAGTATTTATAGCTGCTGGCTTTTAATATTTTTTTTTTTGGTGGAATCCCTCTTTAAGTTTAATAAGCTCGTGTGAGGTGAGACTGGGAAGTTAGTGTGGGCCTGGCTGCTTGAACCCACTAGGGAACAGAACTTGAGACAAGTATCGAGACCTGTGCACTACATCCTGATGTATCACTTCATGCTGGCCCATATTACAATTATAGTAAAACATTAAAAATAAGAGTCTATACTGTTTGGAATCCAGTAATGTACAGTGGGTATCGAAAGTTTGGGCACCCCAGGTAAAAATGTGTATTAATGTGCATAACGAAGCCAAGGAAAGATGGAAAAATCTCCAAATGGCATCAAATTACAGATTAGACATAACGAAGCCAAGGAAAGATGGAAAAATCTCCAAATGGCATCAAATTACAGATTAGACATTCTTATAATATGTCAAAAAAAGTTTGATTTTATTTCCATCATTTACACTTTCAAAATTACAGAAAACAAAAAAATGGCGTTTGCAAAAGTTTAGGCACCCTGCAGAATTTATAGCATGCACTGCCCCCTTTGCAAAGCTGAGACCTACCAGTGTCATGGCTTGTTCTCAATCATCATCTGGGAAGACCAGGTGATGTCAATCTAAAAGGTTTTAAATGGCCATACTCATTTGACCTTGCCCCAACAATCAGCATCATGGGTTTTTCTAAGCAGTTGTCTAGAAAACTGAAACTGGAAATAGTTGACACTCACAAAGCTGGAGAAGGCTATAAGAAGATAGCAAAGCGTTTTCAGATGTCAATATCCTCTGTTCGGAATGTAATTAAGAAATGTCAGTCATCAGGAACAGTGGAAGTTAAAGCAAGATCTGGAAGACCAAGAAAAATATCAGACAGAACAGCTCGCAGGATTGTGAGAAAAGCAATTCAAAACCCACGTTTGACTGCACGATCCCTCCAGATAGATCTGGCAGACACTGGAGTTGTGGTACACTATTCCACTATAAAGAGATACTTGTACAAATATGGTCTTCATGAAAGAGTCATCAGAAGAAAACCTCTTCTAAGTCCTCACCACAAAAATCAGCGTTTGAACTTTGCAAATGAACATATAGACAAGCCTGAGGCATTTTGGAAACAAGTTCTGTGGACCCATGAGGTTAAAATATAACTTTTTGGCCGGAATGAGCAAAGGTACGTTTGGAGAAGAAAAGGCACAGAATTTAATGAAAAGAACCTCTGTCCAACTGTTAAGCATGGGGGTGGATCAATCATGCTTTGGGGTTGAATTGCAGCCAGTGGCACAGGGAACATTTCACGAGTAGAAGGAAAAATGGATTCAATAAGATTTCAGCAAATTTTGGATGGTAACTTGATGCCATCTGTGAAAAAGCTGAAGTTAGAGGATGGCTTCTACAAATGGATAATGATCCTAAACATACCTCAAAATCCACGGGGGATTACATCAAGAGGCGTAAACTGAAGGTTTTGCCATGGCCTTCACAATCTCCTGACCTCAGCATTATTGAAAATCTATGGATAGACTTTAAAAGAGCAGTGCGTGACAGACAGCCCAGAAATCTCAAAAAACTGGAACACTTTTGTAAGGAAGAATGGGCAAAGATACCTCAAACAAGAATTGAAAGACTCTTGGCTGGCTACAAAAAGCATTTACAAGCTGTGATACTTGCCAAAGGGGGCAGTACAAGATATTAACTCTGCAGGGTGCCCAAACTTTTGCAGATGCCATTTTTTTGTTTTCTGTAATTTTGAAAGTGTAAATGATGGAAATAAAATCTAACTTTGTTTGACATATTATAAGAATGTCTAATCTGTAATTTGATGCCATTTGGATATTTTTCCATCTTTCCTTGGCTTCGTTATGCATATTAATACACATTTTTACCTGGGGTTCCCAAACTTTCGATCCCCACTGTACTGTTTCACTCTGTTCTGCACATGCTCAGTTGCTCTCTATTCTTGGCACTGTGCCCAATATCAGAGCCATTAAAGGCCGACCAGCTGACAGCTTTAATATTTACTGTTGCCGAAAGAGAAATAAAGCAACAGGAATGGCACAGACTGTGTGGAGGAGACACAGATTCAGGGCCTTCTTTAAGGAAGGGCAGAAGGGGCAGCTTCCCAGGGCACCATTATTGTTGTGGGGCCCAAAGCAGCTGCCTCATACTTGCCAACTATCCCAGTTTAAATTCACTTATCCCTTGAGGTTTAAGTCCCATGGTCAGGAAATGTTCCATCAGCTGATAATATGTATTTTGGCGTGCAGTACTGAGGACCACCAGTAGGTGTCTCCTGGCAGTGTGGAACTGTCAGGAGAGCTTTTCACTGCTGATGTTATGTCATCTTTGGGCTGCAGTACTGGTGTCCACCAGCGGATGGATCCTGGCAGTGTGGAGCAGACAGCACCTCCTGCAATCAGGTGTCACTTGAGGCCAATCACAGGCCTATAAATAGCTGGCAAGCACTCACATGTTTGCCTTGGTATTGTCCTTGTGCCCTGACCTGCTGCTGTGTGATCCTGATCCTGATCCTGATCCTGATCCTGATCCTGAACCTGTTCCTGTGCCCTGAACTTGTGACCTGCGTTTCTGATCCTGTTTCCCTGTCCTGGTCCCTACCCTGTCCCACCTGTTCCTGTCATCCCTGCGCTGCAGTCTGATCCGTTCATCCTCTCCCTATCCTGTGTTCCTTCCCCCATTGGCTGATCTCCCCATGTATGACCTTGGCCTGGCTTGCATCTCTGAGTCTGGAACTGCCCTTTTGTTTATCTGCTGATCCTCTGTGCATGACCCTGGCCTGGCTTCGTTTATGATCCTGGTATTTCCCATTTTGTACATATCTGTCTGTTGTTATTTGGGGGTCTCTGTCTGTTGGTTGGTTTATTGCACTGTGTGGTTGTATTTATATTATTCACTTCCCTTAATAAATCTTCATATTTCACTTATACACGTTTGGGTTTCCTCTGTTGCAATCCACACAGTTCTGGTCTTATCTGATACATGACAGAATACCAAGGCCATCCCTGACCAGAAGTGGCTGCACAGGGGAACCATCTTGGTTCAGGTTGCTTACTGAAATGAATTTAGAGGCGATTTGTTATTATGCTCTTCTGGTGTCTGAGAGTAGTGACTATCTCCGCCAGACACTGAAAGAGTGGACCAGTGATCAGCTGTTGGAAACCATTCCATTTTAACTCACTCCTGGGTTGATCAGGGCTGTATGCTGTTTGGGGATGTTCAGCCATTAATTCAAATGTGCACAGAGCTGGCCCTGCCCTGCATCCCAGAGGGCCATGATGATTTTTCTCCCTGCTTCAGTATTAACCACTTCAATATCGGGCCATAGTCAAATGATGGCCACAGATGGGATCTCCCATCCTGGGTGGACATCATATTACGGCCTCGGTATTTCACCGCTCCTGCGCCTACGGCGCGTGCAGAGTGGCGATTGGGGATGCGGCTTGTCACCCTGACACAGCCCAACCCCGATCGCAGTAAAGAGCCAATGACATTGGCTCTTTACCACATGACCGGCTGTGTCCAATCACAGCCGGTCACAGAATGTAAACAAACCGCGGTAACGAGATGTTACCGGGTTCTCCTCCTCACACACTGATCGTGCGTGAGGAGGAGATTGCGGTAACATCTTGTTACCGCTCAGTGTACACACCAATCACACTGATTACCCCCCAAATAAAGAGTACCTGTCATCACCCATGAAAGTACCTGTCATCACCCATCACAGCCCATCTGAGTACCCGAGTACCTGTCAGCCCATTTTAGTACCCGAGTACCTGAGTACCTGTCCCAGCCCATCTGAGTACCTGCGTACCTGTCCCAGCCCATCTGAGTACCTGAGTACCTGTCCCAGCCCATCTGAGTACCTGAGTACATGTCCCAGCCCATCTGAGTACCCGAGTACCTGTCCCAGCCCATCTCAGTACCCGAGTACCTGTCCCAGCCTATCTGAGTACCCGAGTACCTGTCCCAGCCCATCTGAGTACCTGAGCACCTGTCCAAGCCCATCTGAGTACCCGAGTACCTGAGTACCTGTCTCAGCCCATCTGAGTACCCGAGTACCTGTCACAGCCCATCTGAGTACCCGAGTATCTGTCACAGCCCATCTGAGTACCTGAGCACCTGTCCCAGCCCATCTGAGTACCCGAGTACCTGAGTACCTGTCCCAGCCCATCTGAGTACCCGAGTACCTGTCCCAGCCCATCTGAGTACCCGAGTACCTGTCCCAGCCCATCTGAGTACCCGAGTTCCTGTCACTGTTCATCCGAGTACCTGAGCACCTGTCAGCCCATCTGAGTACCCGAGTACCTGTCCCAGCCCATCTGAGTACCCGAGTACCTGAGTACCGGTCCCAGCCCATCTGAGTACCTGCGTACCTGTCCCAGCCCATCTGAGTACCTGAGTACTTGTCCCAGCCCATCTGAGTACCTGTCCCAGCCCATCTGAGTACCCGAGTACCTGTCCCAGCCCATCTCAGTACCGGAGTACCTGTCCCAGCCCATCTGAGTACCCGAGTACCTGTCCCAGCCCATCTGAGTACCTGAGCACCTGTCCAAGCCCATCTGAGTACCCGAGTACCTGAGTACCTGTCTCAGCCCATCTGAGTACCCGAGTACCTGTCACAGCCCATCTGAGTACCCGAGTATCTGTCACAGCCCATCTGAGTACCTGAGCACCTGTCCCAGCCCATCTGAGTACCCGAGTACCTGAGTACCTGTCCCAGCCCATCTGAGTACCCGAGCACCCGAGTACCTGTCACAGCCCATCTAAGTGCCCGAGTACCTGTCACAGCCCATCTGAGTACCCGAGAACCTGTCACAGCCCATCTGAGTACCCGAGCACCTGTCACAGCCCATCTGAGTACCTGAGTACTTGTCACAGTCCATCTGAGTACCCGAGTACCTGTCTCAGCCCATCTGAGTACCCGAGTACCTGTCCCAGCCCATCTGAGTACCCGAGTACCTGTCACAGTTCATCTGAGTACCCAAGTACCTGTCACAGTTCATCTGAGTACCCGAATGCCTGTCACAGCCCATCTGAGTACCTGAGTACTTGTCACAGTCCATCTGAGTACCCGAGTACCTGTCCCAGCCCATCTGAGTACCCGAGTACCTGTCCCAGCCCATCTGAGTACCCGAGTTCCTGTCACTGTTCATCCGAGTACCTGAGCACCTGCCAGCCCATCTGAGTACCCGAGTACCTGTCCCAGCCCATCTGAGTACCCGAGTACCTGAGTTCCTGTCCCAGCCCATCTGAGTACCTGAGTACCTGTCCCAGCCCATCTGAGTACCCGAGTACCTGTCCCAGCCCATCTGAGTACCAGAGTACCTGTCACAGTTCATCTGAGTACCCGAGTACCTGTCCCAGCCCATCTGAGTACCCGAGTACCTGTCCCAGCCCATCTGAGTACCAGAGTACCTGTCACAGTTCATCTGAGTACCCGAGTACCTGTCACAGTTCATCTGAGTACCCGAATGCCTGTCACCAGCCCGTCGGAGTACCCCAGTACCTGTCACCAGCCCGTCGGAGTATCCAAGTACCTATTTGCAGCCCATGCCTCATTGAATACACATTGGGGTGTTTGCTTTCCAAAATGGGGTCATTTTGTGGGTAATTCTATTGTTCTGGTGCTCCAGGACCTTCAAAAGTGTGATAGGTAGGAACAAAATGAGATGTGTAATTTATGCTCCTAGAACGCCTGAAGGTACCACTTCCATTTTGGACCTCTGTATGTGGCCAGGCTGTATAAAAGTCTCACACATGTGGTATCGTTATACTCAGGAAGAGTAGCAGAATGTGTTTTTGGGTGTAATTTTTGCTATATACATGCAATGTGTTAGAAATATCTTATAAATGAACAACTTTGTGTAAAAAAAAAAAAAAATATTTTAATTTTCTTTCCACTTTTTCTGAAGACTTGTGTAAAAAATGTAACCGCTCAAAAGACTCATTATGCTTCATAGAATATACTTTGGGGTGTTTGTTTTCCAAAATGGGGTCATTTCCTGGGTAATTCCATTGTGCTGGTGCTCCAGGGCCTTCACAAATGTAATAGGTCGTTAGGAAATTAGAGGTGTCATTTATGCTCCTAGAACACCTGACAGCGCTCCCTGCATGTTGGGCCTTTGTATGTGGACACGCTGTGTAAAAGTCACACACATGTGGTATCGCCATACTCAGGATGAGTAGCAGAATGTATTTTGGGGTGTAATTTTTGCTATGTACATGCTTTGAGTTTGAAATATCTTATAAACTGACCACTTTGTAGTGGTAGCAAAAAAAAAAAATATGTTTTAATTTTCTTTCCACGTTTTCCGAAGACTTATGGAAAAAAATGAACTGTTCAAAAGACTCATTATGCCTCATAGAATATATGTTGGGGTGTTTGCTTTCCAAAATGGGGTCATTTTGTGGGTAATTCTACTGTGCTGGTGCTCCAGGGCCTTCACAAATGTAATAGGTCGTTAGGAAATTAGAGGTGTCATTTATGCTCCTAGAACCCCTTACGGTGCTCCCTGCATTTTGGACTTCTCTGTGTGGCCAGCCTGTGTAAAAGTCCCACACATGTGGTATCGCCATACTCGGGAAGAGTTGCAGAATGTATTTTGGGGTGTAAATGGAAGTATGCATATGCTGTGTATGAGAAATAACTTGTTATTATGACAATTTTGTAAAAAAACTAAAACAAAAAAAAAACATTCTTCTTTTTCCCGAGAATTGTGGGAACAAAATTACAACTTCAAAAAACTCACCATGCCTCTTACTAAATACCTTGGACTGTCTACTTTTCAAAAAGGGGTAATTTGTGGGGTATTTGTACTTTCCTGACATTTCAGAGCCTCAAGAAATTAGTGCATCAGGTGTGATCAGATGTGATCAATTTTCAATGATTTGCACCCTAGCTTGTAGACTCTATAACTTTCAAAGAGACTAAATAATAGCCACTAATTTGGTTTATTTTTACCAAAGAGATGTAGCCGTATAAATTTTGGCCCAAATTTATGAACAAAATGACTTATTTGCTAAATTTTATCAAAGAAACTAAAAAAACGTGTTTTTTTTTCAAACTTTTTCGCTCTTTTTTCACTTATGCCACAAAAAATTAAAAACCCTGTGGTGATTAAATACCACCAAAAGAAAGCTCTATTTGTATGAAAAAAATGATAAAAATTTTGTTTGGGTACAGTGTTGCATGACTAAGTAACTGGCATTCAAAGTATGAGAGCGCTGAAAGCTAAAAATTGGTCTGGTAATAGAATGTGTTGATTCTGTACAATCCCTTGTCAGACAGGCAGTAGGGATGAGCCGAACACCCCCCCGGTTCGGTTCGCACCAGAACTTTTGAATGGACCGCAAATTCGTATGAACTTTAGAACCCCATTGAAGTCTATGGGACTCGAATGTTCGAAATAAAAAGTGCTAATTTTAATGGCTAATATACAAGATACTGTCCTAAAAAGGGTTTGGGGACCTGGCTCCTGCCCCAGGGGACATGGGTCAATGCCAAAAATGTTTTTAAAAATGGCCGTTTTGGCGGGAGCACTGATTTTAATGACGAAAGTGAAAAAAAAGTGAAATATTCCTTTAAATATCGTGCCTGGGGGGTGGCTATAGTATGCCTGTGAAGTGCCATGTGTTTCCCGTGTTTAGAACAGTCCCTGCACAAAATGATATTTAACGGAAAAAAAGTCATTTCAAACTGCTTGCGTTTTTAATGTAATATCTGGTTCCGGCAGTATGGATGAAAATCATTGAGAAAAATGGCATGGGTAGCCCCTCCTGCCCATTACCAGCCCCTTTGGGTCTTGTACGGATATTAAGGGGAACCCCGTACCCATATTAAAAAAAGGAAAGGCGTGGGGCCCCCAGGCCCTATATCTCAGAACGGCAGTATACAGGCGGTGCAAACAAGACAGGGACTGTAGATTTGTTGTGTTAAGTAGAATCTGTGTGTAATTTTGAACTCGTACATTTTTAAAGTGTAGCTGCAGTTTAAGCTTTTTGGAAAACATAGGGAAGGGTTATTACCCCTGTATAATTTGTTTTGCCGTCCGTCTTTTTTCATCTCACTTCCTGTTGTCTCCTTCCGTTTGCAAGTAGGAGACGTTTGTAAGTTGGATGTTTGAAAGTAGGGGCCTGCCCTATATGCTCTGCAGAAATGGCGGAACAAGGTATTGCCACAACATTGTAAGCCCTCAAAGTGACTCTTGATGGGCGCTGGAGCGCCCTGCTGTGAACGATTATATCAAGAATTGTAATTACATGCCATTGTTGAACAGTGGTAGAAAAATTGGGCCTTTGGTGGTTGTGGTGCTGGTGCTGGTGCCACAACACTATAAGTCCTCACGGTTACTCTCGGTGGGCACAGGAATGGGCCTTGCTGTGAAATATTATATCAAGAATTGTAATTACATGCCCCTGTTAAACAGGGGCTGAAAAATTGGGCCTTAGGCACTGGTGCTGGTGCCACGACACTGCAACCTCTCCCATATACCCTAGTTGTGGTGCAGGAATGAGCCCTGCTGCAAAGCATTGCATCAAAAATTGTAATTAAATTTCCCTGTTAAACAGGGGCAGAAAAATTGGGCTGGTGGCATCACCCAGAACCAAAAATGTTCTTCCAACATATCAGCGGAGGAGGAAGAGGATAGACAATCAACATAACAGGACAGTCACTCAGCATCAGCATAGGCAGTCTTGAAGGGATGTGATATTTCAAAAAAAATTATTCGGTTACATCAGCTTCAGGTGCTTGGTAGCTGTGGGTGATCCAAGACTGATTCACCTGACTGATGAAGGTGGGTCGTGGACAGGCGCACCCTGTGATCGGTAACAAAGCCACCAGCAGCACTGAAGGTGCGTTCCGAAAGAACGCTGGATGCAGGACAGGCCAGTAGCTCAATTGCTTACTGTGCAAGCTCTGACCAGTGATCCATCCTCAAGACCCAGTAAGCCAGAGGATTTTCGGTGGGAAAGGTGTCCAAGTCTGACCTTGCCCCTAGGTATTCCTGCACCATGTAAATCAGACGATGGCGATGGTTGCTGGAACCGATCATACCTTGGGGCTGCGGACTAAAAAAATTTCTGAACGCATCGGTCAGACGGCCACCTTCTCCACCGCTCCTTCTGACCGATGCCTCAGCAACACGTTGTCCAGGACCAGGAGTTTGTAACCTCCCAGTCTCTGGGAACGTGTTGCACATACCTTTCTGCAAGACCTCCCGGAGATGTCTCATCCTCTGCTCCCTCTGCGACGACAAGATAAGGTCGGCAACCTTACCCTTGTACGGTGGATCAAGGAGAGTGGCCAGCCAGTAATGGTCCCTCTCCTTGATCCAAAGAATATGAGGATCCTTCCGCAGGCTTTGCAGGATCAGGGAGGCCATGCAGCATAGGTTAGCTGAGGCATGCGGTCTGGAGTCCTCTGGGTCACTAAGGACAACATGATCTGCAGCTACCTCCTCCCAGCCACGTACAAGTTCACGGATTTCTTGGGACTGTAAATCATCCCTACAAGACTGCTGCTGCGACTGCTGCTGATGCTGAGTGCCAGCCTCCACCTCCATGCTGACACAATCATCCTCCTCCTCCTCCTCCTCGTCCTCTTTCTGTGTGATGGGTGGGACAGCAGGAACACTGTCTGGATAAAGGGGGCCTTGAGAGGCAAGGAAGTCTTCCTCTTCCTGCCTCTGTTCTGCCTCAAGTGCTCTGTCCATTATTCCACGCAGCGTATGCTCCAACAGGTGGACAAGAGGTACAGTGTCACTGATGCATGCACTGTCACTGCTCACCATCCTTGTGGCCTCCTCAAACGGTGACAGGACAGTGCATGCATCCCTGATCATGCCCCACTGGCGTGGTGAGAAAAAAACGAGCTCCCCTGACCCTGTCCTGGTGCCCTAGTTGCACAGGTACTCATTGATGGCCCTCTGCTGCGTGTGCAGCCACTGCAGCATGGCCAACGTTGAGTTCCACCTGGTGGGCATGTCACATATAAGGCGGTTCTTGGGCAGGTTCAACTCCTTTTGGAGCTCAGCCAGCCGAGCACAGGCATTAAATGATCAGCGGAAATGCACACAGACTTTCCTGGCCTGCTTCAGCACAACTTGTAAGCCCGGGTACCTGCTCAAGAACTGCTGCACCACTAGGTTAAGGACGTGAGCCACACAGGGCACATGGGTCAGTTGTCCCTGTCGGAGGGCGGAGAGGAGGTTGGTGCCATTGTCGCAAAACACCATTCCTGGCTTAAGCTGGCGTGGCGTCAACCACCTCTCGGCCTGCCCCTGCAGAGCTGACAAAATATCTGCCCCAGTGTGGCTCCTGTCCCCCAAACAAACCAGCGCAAGCACGGCATGGCATTGTTTTGCCTGCGTATTTGCGTAGCCCCTGGAACGCCTACGGAGCACCGCTGGTTCTGAGGACAGAGCACTGGAAGAGGCCATGGAGGAAGAAGAAGAGGGGGTGGAGGAGAGAGGTGTGTCACAACCAATAGTAGCATTTTGGAGGCATGGTGGCGGAACAACCTCCAACACTACTGCACCTTGTCCTGCATCCTTCCCAGCTGCCAGAAGAGTGACCCAATGGGCCGTGAAAGACAGGTAACATGCCTGCTGGACCATGAGTCCGCGGTAATATGCACCTTACCACTGACTGACCTGTCCAGCGAAGCAAGGACATTGCCTTCCACATGCCGGTAGAGAGCCGGAATCGCCTTCCGTGAGAAAAAGTGGCGTTTGGGGACCTGCCACTGAGGAACCGCACATTGTACAAACTCACGGAAGGGGGCCGAGTCTACCAACTGAAAAGGCAGCAGTTGAAGTGCTAGCAATTTAGCCAAGCTAGCATTCAACCGCTGGGCATGTGGATGGCTGGGAGTGAACTTCTTTTGACGGTCCAGCAGCTGGGGCAGGGTAATTAGACGTGGGTGTACTGCTAGCAGAGTGCCCGGAAACACTTGGCTGTGACACACCTAATTCTACACCTTCATTCCTCTCAGAGCAGGTTTCAGAGAGGACTGAAGGTCTAGTGGGCTTGGAGATCCCAGCTGATGAGGAGCAAGGAGAGGTCCGCTTTTTTCTTTGGTGTGGGTCTTTGAGGTACGCTTGCCAACGAGCTGCATGGCAGGTAAACATGTGTCTGGTCAAGCAACACTGTGCTCAAAGAGTTCAGGAGACTCCTCAGGAGGACGTGATGGGTCTAGGGAAGGAGTCACTGATGATGACATTGAGAGGAGGGAAGACGATGCGTTGGCAGCTGCTTTGCTAGTACCCTGAGCCTGGGTGAGAGAGGACGAGGAGGATGAAGAGGGCTTGGTCATCCACTCTACCAAGTCTTCGGTATGTTGTGGCTCAACATGTCCAGCTGCCGAAAAGAAGGACAAGCGAGTCCTATGGCCACGTGCTGATTATGACGATGCACCGCATCCACGAGCAGCACTGTTGTCTCTAGACACAGAGCCTGCTTACCCTCTTTTATCGGCTCGCACCTGTCTGCCTCTCCTTGTTGGCCTTCCAGACATGGTAATGGCCTGAAGGGAGATGGGAAAACCAGCAATTGGGTAGTGTATATTGTGCTGGAGGCACACAACACCCACTATCTCCTGCAGATGGCAGATGGCTCAATTAGAGATATAGGTGGATATAACGGTGTATACTGCGGTCAGGGCATGCAGACAACACGCACAATCTCCTACAACTGACTGCAAGCTCTATTACAAAAGAGCAATATAGCTAGCTATGTAGGTGGATATAACGGTGTATACTGCGGTCAGGGCACGCAGACAGCACGCAGACAGCACGCACAATCTCCTACAACTGACTGCAAGCTCTATTACAAAAGAGCAATATAGCTAGCTATGTAGGTGGATATAACGGTGTATACTGCGGTCAGGGCACGCAGACAACAGGCACAATCTCCTACAAACTGACTGCAAGCTCTATTACAAAAGAGCAATATAGCTAGCTATATAGGTGGATATAATGGTGTATACTGCGGTCAGGGCACACAGACAACACCCACTACAGAAGAGCAAGAACGCAAAATCGGCCGATAACAAATGGTGTATACTGTGTTGAAGGTACACAGAACACCCACTAACTCCTACAGACGCCAACACACTACACAAGGCTGCCACGCTGGCGGCCTTATATAGTGTGGGGCGTGTACTACACAGCCTGAGCTATGATTGGCCACAGGCATCCTGCCTGTGGCCAATCATGACTCTCCTCGCTGCCGGTGCTGTGATTGGCCAAGCATGCGTGGTCATAGTGCATGCTTGGCCAATCATGAGCCAGCAATGCACTGCGATGGCGCAGTGCATTGTGGGCCATGAGCGCCACATGAATTTAGCACGAACGGTCCATAAAGTTCGGTATTCGCCAAACGGGCGAACAGCCGATGTTCGAGTCGAACGTATGTTCGTCTCGAACATGAAGCTCATCCCTAACAGGCAGTATGTAACCCGCTGTTAGTGCTACCACTACTTTTAGCATGGTCTGGTATTTTGCAATCAGCCACAGCCAGCCCACAACAAACCATCTCTGCTACCAAACACCTGCCTGCCCAAGAGTCTCTTCCTCCATCACCTATGGCAACCTCAGTTTCAGCCCAAAATACTCTACTTCCCACCAAATATCAATACCCTGTTTCTTCCTGCTGCACATATCCTGCCTTTAATCCACCTGCCTCTTTCCCTTTGCCTACTATCCCTCAAGAACTTCCCCCAGCCACTGTTACCTCTTCCCTGCCATATTCCAACCCTTCTCTCCAGTCTGCTTCATCCCCTACCTATAGATCTGCAGCTACCTACAGGACTTCAGTAGCTAAATCTAAAAAGAGACGGACGTTCTTTCCTACCCATTTGATCCTGCCAGTAACACAACCTGCCTCCACACCAACCAACCTGCTCCAGTCTGCCTGCATGCCATCTGAATCTGATAACCCACCTGATTCTGCCAAACATCTGCTTGCTATCCAGCCAGTGTCTCCGCCTGAAGTTCCTGTGCCCCAGTCTGATGTGCCTGACGTCCCAGTGCCTGCTGTCCAGCCTGGCGTCCCTGTGCCTGCTGTCCAGCCTGGCGTCCCTGTGCCTGCTGTCCAGCCTGGCGTCCCAGTGCTTGCTGTCCAGCCTGGCGTCCCAGTGCCTGCTGTCCAGCCTGGCGTCCCAGTGCCTGCTGTCCAGCCTGACGTCCCAGTGCCTGCTGTCTAGCCTGCTTTCCAGCCTGACGTCCCAGTGCCTGCTTTCCAGCCTTACGTCCCAGTGCCTGCCTTCCAGCCTGACGTGCCTCTGCCGGCCTTCCAGCCTGAAGTGCCGCTGTCGGCCTTCCAGTCCGATGTGCTTCTGTCTGCTTCCCAGCCTGAGGTGCCCATGCCTGCTTCCCAGCCTGAGGTGCCCCTACCTGCTTCCCAGCCTGAGGTGCCCGCTGTCCAGCTTGAAGTGCCCGTGCCCGCTGTCCAGGTTGAAGTGCCCGCTGTCCAGATTGAAGTGCCTGTGCCTGCTGCCCAGCCTGAAGTGCCCGCTGTCCAGCCTGAAGTGCTCGCTGCCCAGCTTGAAGTGCCCATGCCCTCTGCCAAATTTGTGGTGCCCTCTGCCAAAGTTGCGGTGCCCTCTGCCCAGCTTGATGTACCCGCTGCCCCGCTTGATGTGCCTGCTGCCCAGCTTGATGTGCCTGTGTTGGCTGCCCAGCCTGATGTGCCTGTTGCCCAGTTCAAGGTGCCTGCCGCCCATCCCGACAACCCGGACCCTGCCGACGACCCGGAGCCTGCCGCCCAACCCGACGACCCGAAGCCTGCCGCCCAGTTCGATGTGTCTGCTGCTAAGCCTGTTATGTCTTCGCCTGATGCCCATCTTGAGCTGCCAATCGCCTGGTTTAATACTTTAGACTGTCTTCATATCCAGCTTAATGTGACTCTGCCTGCTGCCCAGCTTGATGCCATGGACTTGTCCCAGCAGCAGCTAGTTGGAGCATCCGGAGGCCGCTTCTTTGAGGGGGGGTACTGTCAGGAAATGTTACATCCGCTGATAATACCTGTCTTTTGGCATGCAGTACTGAGGTCAAAATGTGAAAAGAAGTGGCTGACAACACAGCAACTATTAAACCCCGCGCCACTAAAATTAATAATAAAAAATATATAAGAAAAATTAAACAATCAAATAATCAGTGAATCAAAAATGTGCTAAATGAAACACGAATAGCTGCTCCCTAGAAAAACAAGAAAAAAAAAAGAAAAAAAAAAAGAAAAAAAAGGAAAAAAACTTGTAGTGCTATAAATATACTCATAATAGGGGCGCTAGACCAAATACCAAACAATAAAAAATGTGAAACTAGTGATCATACAACATCTAAAATGACTGCAATGTACCAAAAAAATTGCAAACAAAATAAGGTGAAAAACAATAATAAGTGAAGTCCCAATTAGGTGATCACACCAAAAAAAGGGAAAAACAGATAAATAAATAAATATAAATCCAAAAGTCCAAAACAGTGGTTTTTTCACTGAAAAAAACACTGTTTTGGACTTTTGGATTTATATTTATTTATTTATCTGTTTTTCCCTTTTTTTGGTGTCATCACCTAATTGGGACTTCACTTATTATTGTTTTTCACCTTATTTTGTTTGCAATTTTTTGGTACATTGCCGTTTTTTGTGATATGGTGTGTATCATTTTAGATGTTGTATGATCACTAGTTTCACATTTTTTATTGTTTGGTATTTGGTCTAGCGCCCCTATTATGAGTATATTTATAGTACTGAGGTCCACCAGCAGGTGTCTCCTGGCAGTTTGGAACTGTCAGGAGAGCTTTTCAGGTGTCACTTGAGGCCAATCACAGGCCTATAAATAGCTGGCAAGCACTCACATGTTTGCCTTGGTATTGTCTTTGTGCCCTGACTTGCTGCTTGTGATCCTGAGCCTGTTCCTGTGCCCTGAACTTGTGACCTGTGTTTCTGATCCTGTTTCCCTGTCCTGGTCCCTACTCTGTCCCACCTGTTCCTGTCATCCCTGCGCTGCAGTCTGATCTGTCCATCCTCTACCTGTCCTGTGTTCCTTCCCCCATCGGCTGATCTCCCCATGTATGACCTTGGCCTGGCTTGCATCTCTGAGGCCGCGTACACACGCGCGGACTGTTCGCCCAACTTTGTCCGTCCAACAGTTTCGGCAAACAGTCCGCTCAAACTTAGCATGGACGGACATGGCCACACACGACGGACGAACAGTTTGCTGAAACCGTGCGCGATGACGTGAACGGCACGTACGACGGGACGAAAAACACGACGTCCTATACACTGCATTATAGCTTTCGGCGTGAAAATCCTTTCTGAGCATGCGCGCAACTTTGTTTGACGAACAAGCCTACACACGAGCGGACTGTTCGCTGAGACAAGGTTTCAGCGGACAGTTTTACGAAATTTCCGAAAAACCTTGTCCGTCCAACTGTCCGCTGAAACTGTCCGCTGAAAGCCCACACACGAGCGGACTGTCCGCCCAAACACTGTTCAGCGGACAAAGTTGGACGAACAGTCCGCCCGTGTGTACGCGGCCTGAGTCTGGAACTGCCCTTCTGTTTATCTGTTGATCCTCTGTGCATGACCATGGCCTGGCTTTGTTTATGATCCTGGTATTTCCCATTTTGTACATATCTGTCTGTTGTTATTTGGGGGTCTATGTCTGTTGGTTCGTGTATTGCACTGTGTTGTTGTATTTATATTATTCACTTCCCTTAATAAATCTTCATATTTCACTTATACACGTTTGGGTTTCCTCTGTTGCAGTCCACACAGTTCTGGTCTTATCTGGTACATGACACCCATGCTGTGTCCCAACATCTCAGTGTGAAGTTCTGTTACCAATGCTGCCCAGCTCTGCCCTATTGCCCTGTAAAGGTGACTCACCTGCAGACCCAATGTTTACATGTAAATAACCTGCATTGATATGTAAATAATGGCTGCATTGATATGTAAATAGAGTATTTATAGGTATATCATGCCCCCTGAGGTCATATCCACCATCATTTCTGCTGAATGCTGCCCACTGGGGAGGTAATGGGGCATGCTTGAAATTCCTTCCCACAACTGTGGTCATTAAGCCTAACACCAGCCTGTTCTGCATAGGTAAGCAAATTGGAGATGGAACCATTTTTTCAAAATAACAAGGTGCCACAGCACTGGGAATTTTAGTGCATGTGAATTTGCACATCTCAGCAGACGTGTGAGTCAGTGTAAATTTCCCATTACATTGGTGGCCAGTGTAGAAACACCTCTTTATATTGTTAATCGGTAAAAAAAATCCAAACTTACATTTGTGGTCAGTTTTGAATCCTCCCTTACATAGGTGGCCCATGTAGAATCCCCCCTTTAAATTGGTGGTGAGTTTTAATACCCCCTTTACATTAGTGGTCGGTGTAGAAGTGTCACCTTACATTGAGGTCATTGTATATTCCCACTTACACTGGTGGTTGGTATAAATGCTCCTATTACATCAGTGTCAGTGAAGAAAGCCCTCTTTATATTGGTGGGTGGCGCAAAATCCCCCGTTACATGGTGGCCAGTGTAAATCCCCCCTCACATTGGTGGCCAGTGTAAATCCCCCCTCACATTGGTGGTCATTGTAAATTCCCCATTACATTGGTGGTCAGTGTAGAATCTCCCACTATATACTTGTATAAGATTTTCAGCTTTGCTCCACATGATTCAGAATTTTCCACAGTGTACTGCCCCCTTACTAATCCCATCCCCTCTTCACTGCTACTGATCCCATCAACCCCCCAGCATTGCCACTAATCACATCCCCCTCCCCCAGCATTGCCCCTGATTCCAGAAGTCCTAGGAACCCTAGACGTTTTCTGTTTATTGGTGGGTCTCTCACCTCCCCAATCCATGTTGTGCACGCAGTGAGGAGATGATGTGCTATAACGTTTAGCAACCAATCAGTGAGCAGTAATAATGTGCAGTAACCTCTAGCAACCAATAAGTGAGTGGTAAGGATGTCCAGTAATCTCTAGAAACAATCCAGTGAGCAGTATTGATGTACAGTAATTTCTAGCAACCAATCAACAAGCAAGTCATGTGCTGTAACTTCTAGAACATAATCAGTGAGCCATAATGTGTGCTGTAACCTCTAGTAGCCAGTTAGTGAGTGGTAATGATACGCTTTAACCTCTGGCAACCAACTGCAATCGCTGCCTGATCTAATTAACTAAACTGATTTAGATTCTAGCTGCTATTTATTGTCTGTCTCACAGTAGGTGGCGAGCAAAATTGCATTGGGAGGGGGCAAGAAAATATTTGCCCAGAGTCCAATCAATAATAAAGATGGCCCCCATGGAGATGGGCGTGAGTGAGTGAGCAGGAGTGCGAGTGTGTCCGAGCTCCTAACCTCCGCCCTGCGATGCGAGGAACGCAGCTCGCTGGTGGATACAGCTGCTGCTCCCTGGCTCCCTCTATCGTAGCTCCGTAACGAACGATTGACTTGGAGCGTGCGTTATCACGACGGCTGCCCAGCACGGACGGAGATCATTGGAAGAACCCGAGGAGGACCCCGCGCTAGGTTTCGCTACCGCGGGAGCCCGGTCAGAGATCCGACCGGAGATCCGAGGATAGACGAACGCTTACAACGCCGCACGAGGACACGCGGAGAGAGCACTACGATCGCCTCGGACGAGCAAATCTCCCGGAGACATCTGCCAGCTCTATGGATGAAAGAACTTTGGTTGCAGTGTGGTGAGAAACGCTATATAACTTAGCGGGATGAAAGTTAAGAACCTGTGTAGTAGAGACTTGGTTACTTCTTAATGTTTGCCTCTCCCTATCTGCTTTACTTCTGATAATCGCTGGCTGAAGCAAGTCTACCCCATAAATATAAATACAATTAATGTAGGATTCAGGTGCCGCGCGCTTGGTGAATTGGCTGGCCCCCCCTCAAGGTCCTTTTGCTAAAAAATCGGGCCTTTTTGTTGGGAGAATTGTTTTAGCGATACAAACTGCTTTATTACTACCTTCCGCTGGTTTGGTGACTCCTTTACGTGGACTTTACCATGCTTAGCAAAAGAGCGATAGAAGATACATCCCATGGAGAGGGAAATCAAAAAACACGTGCTGCCAAAGAAAAGCTAAATCAAGCCTCTGCGGCCTTGAAACTCGAGCGGTTTGCTCATGCAACTTCCCCAGGCAGGAAAGTTCAATACCATCCACCAGGTCAATTTAAAACACAGGGGCCAGTGGGGGACAGAAGGAGTGCAGGTCGCCCCTCACTGGATCCTGGTACCCCACTGCCGGGAGGTGGGGTAGGTGAGCCACCCCAGGAGGACAGTAGTACGGCCCAAAAACCTGGGGGGGGGTGGGGAACCGACTTTACGAGAGATACTGCTGGCGGTTAATGACTGTAAGAATTCTATTTCTGGGCTGGACAGTCAACTGAGTAATATCCAAAATGACCTGCACGCTATGAGTCAACAATTAAGCAATACCATCGACAGAATAGACGCCCTAGAGGGAAGATTAAGCACGGTGGAAGATGAATTATCTCCCCTCCAGGAAAAAATAGCCACTCTTCAGAAACCAATTGTCGCACAGGCATCCAAAATTGACGACATGGACAATAAGAACCGCAGGAACAATGTGCGACTAATTGGCTTGCCAGAGGGAAGCGAGGGCTCAGACCCCGTAATTTTTTTGGAAAATTGGTTTAAGGAATTACTGGGAGATGTCTCCTTCTCCTCGCCCTCCAGCATCGAAAGAGCCTACAGAGTTCCTCCTAGATCCCACTTCTCGGAGGGACGCTGTAGGCCAATGATATTGAAATTTATCAATTCCAACGATCGAGTAATCTTGATGCGGAGGGTTAGGGGATTGGGAGACATCTTCTACAAGGAGACTAGGGTGTCATTCTATCCAGATTTTTCACCAGACTTACAGAAACTGAGAGCGGAGTTTATTCCTGTTAAACGCACCCTAAAATCGCATAAGATAATGTATGCCCTATTGTATCCAGCCCGACTCCGAGTGTCTGCTTTGGGCTCAACAATTTTCTTTAACTCCCCACAGGAGGCCGTGAACTGGCTGGAGGAACACAAAGAGGCTCTTTAATGATACTTAGAGTCGGCCTGTATTAGCCCTTTTTTTTTTTTTTTTTTTGGTTATTGGGGGGGGGGTGGGGGGAGAGGTTGTTTTTTCTGGAGAGGCGGGAAGAGGGGGGTGTGGGGGTTAGGGGGGGGGGGGTTGTAAGGGGGAATGTAAATTTTTGTATATGTATTTTTGAAAATAATTTTGTTTATGTACCCATCTCGCTGAAGGATTGGGGAGCCTTAATGCTACAACTGGTTGCTTTGGTGAGATGGGCAAAACGATATGATAAATTGATTAGTAATGGGGTAAAATACTATAGAGTATAGAGCACTGCAATATCACAAAGTAAATTAATAGCCTATATAACTTCACATTTGAAGCAGTAAACGAGGGGTTATGGAAGAGTTGGGAGGGGGGGCTGAGGGAGGGGGAGGAGTAAAAAGGAAGAGGATACATCCCCCCCTTTTTTTTTCTTTCCTTTTTTGTATTATGAGAAATTGAGTACTATAAGATGAGTTGTTTTGTATATAAAGACACGGTTATAGACACGGTGGGAAGGTGGGGGTGTGGGGGTTGGAGGGGGGGTTGTATGAGAGAATATAATTTTATGTAGGTATGCTATTGGAAACAATTCTATTTGTGAACCCATCTTGGTAAAGGGACGGGGGGCTAAATTGTTGCCGCCCGCTGCTCGAGCAGGGTGGGGGAAAAATGAAATGATTAAAGTTGAGGTATAGTACTATGGATATAGAACACTGTGATGCCGTATGGCGAAAAAATAGCACACACAATTCTACACTAGAAGGGGTAATGAGACTTTATATTTGAGTTGGGTGTGTGGGATTTGGGGGGGTGGGTTGGGGGGGGGGACCTATATATAAGCTTTTTTTTTTTTTTTTTCGGTAGGGCATGATGGGTGCTACGGAGGGATTACGATCCCACCCTATAAGAATTTTGATGGGGAGTGATAAGATCACGTGGGGGGATGGTGAGCTCGGACACTTTTTGAATGGGGTATGATTATACCGGCTACAATTGAGACCCCTAAGGGTGGCTCAGATGGGCAGGGTTGGGTGGGGGGTGGGAGGGAGGGGAGTCTTCGAACACACGCTGTGAGTAACGGGGCAGCGATGAGGGGCAGGTTGAGAAGGGGAGTGGCGACGGGGGGAGGAAGCGGTTCCCTCTCCCCTACCCCCTCCCCTTCATGGGCACATTAACCACTGGAGTCGATGAGTGGGAGGAATATCATTGGAGTCGATGGGTAGGTGGAATATAACCTCTTGGAATGTGAGGGGCTTGGGAGACCCTAAGAAACGGAGGTCTGTGATGTTGGAGCTGGAGGGAAGAGGACCTGGTTTACTCTTTTTGCAGGAAACCCATCTGACTCCAACTACGGCATTCCAGGCGTACTACCACTCCTTTTATTCATCGTACTCCCGCGGCATGAGCGTGTTGGTATGGAAGGGCACGGATTTTTTATGTAAAGAGTCCCAGATAGATGGGGAGGGGAGATTTGTTTTCTTGCACTGTCAGGTGGCTGGGCAAGAATGTATTCTAGCAAATATCTATATACCCCCTCCTTTCAAATTAGAGGTTATGGATACATTTCTCATGTTCAGCCTGGGTAAAATGGGTGTCCCATGGATAATTGCTGGGGATTTTAATGAAACTATAGATAAACGCCTAGATAGATTTCCTTGTCCAACTGGGAATAGAACAGGTCGATTACACGAACTTCTTATGGAAGTTGGTTTAAGAGACATCTGGCGTATGCGACACCCCCAGGATAGGCAGTACTCCTGTTTCTCTAGTACCCATCAGACGCTGTCAAGAATAGACATGGGCTTGGGGAACAATGAGGCAGTGGGAGTGGTGGTAGACATAGAATACGGGGTACGGGGGATCTCAGACCATTCCCCTTTGGCTATAACTTTGAACACGGGAGAGTGCGCCCCACTGAGAGAATGGAGAATAAACCCCGCTTGGCTGGAACTAATTGATAGATCCAACCTTTTAGGAGATCAAATAGGGGGATTTCTCCAGACTAACAGGGGGACAGCGGCATCTGGAGTGGTTTGGGATTCCCTAAAAGCCTTTCTTAGAGGAATACTCATACAGAATATTGCAAGGACAAAACGGGAATCCCGAGACCAAGAGGGGAAAATCCGAAATGACGTTATTCAGGCTGAGAGAGAGTTTGTGGAGGATCCATCGCCGGGGAAACAACAGATTTGGGAGGATAGCCAACAGATATATAAAATGGCACTTCTAAAAAGGGTAGAAAATCAACGCATTTTCCAACGCCAATATTATTTTGGCGAAGGGGAGAAGGTGGGTCGAGTTCTTTCTTTATTGACTCGCACCAATAGCCCCCCCACAGGAATACAGGCAATTAAAACACAGAAGGGTGACCTTGTCTCTAGGCCCTCCGAGGTTATGAAGGTGCTGGGTGATTATTACAGAACCCTATATAAATCAAACACACAGGGACGGGAGGCTCTGGACACTAACTTTTTGCAGCAAACAGGTATTCCCGTGCTTTCAGACCAGGATAAATTGAATTTAGATCTACCACTTACTTTGGAAGAACTAAAAGGTGCAATGAATAGTATGCCCAATTGTAAATCTCCTGGTCCCGATGGCCTTCCAGTGGAAATTTATAAGCGATACAGCGAACAGCTGATCCCGGCACTACTGGAAACGTTAAACTATGCACTAGAGGCGGGGGAACTCCCCGCTTCAATGAGCGAGGCTAATATCACTTTAATCCTTAAAGAGGGGAAGGACCAACATGAGGTCTCGTCATACCGGCCGATATCTCTGCTATGCTCAGATATAAAAATTCTAGCCAAGGCCCTAGCAATTCGTTTAAATAGTTGTATACATAAATTAATACATCCAGACCAGTCTGGGTTTGTCCCAGGCAGAACAACTAATACTAATATTAGAAGGGTTTTTCTAAACCTACAAATACCTAGAGATAGTGATAACCCAGGTGCCATACTAGCGTTGGATGCCGCCAAGGCTTTCGACAGCCTGGAGTGGGACTACCTTTGGGGTGTATTAGAACGTTTCGGCTTTGGCCCCCAATTCATCCAGTGGGTAAAACTACTATACAGGGGACCCAGGGCCAAGATTAAAATGGGGACCCTATTTTCTGAAGTGTTCTACCTAGAAAGAGGTACGAGACAGGGATGCCCCACCAATACCTTGGCGAGGAAAGTATGGCAGATAGCTAAGCAACGCTTGGCCTATGGGGGGGTAACTGAGTATACCCCCCTATGGAACAACGGAGAACTGGCTGAACTAAATTGTATAGCCCGGTCCCAGGAGTGGGAGAGGAGGGGGATTAGAAGACTGGTGCATCTCTACCAGGGGAACACTATGAAATCTTTCGAAGACCTCCGTCAGGAATACGACATCTCCAATAAAACATTTTATATATATTTGCAAGTGAGGCATGGGATACATTCACAGTTTGGCACACTTACTATTGAGAGGACAAAGAACCCCTTGTTAAAGAGATTTCTTGAGCAAGGACAAACAAAGGGCCAGATCTCTAGCATGTATACAAAACTCAGGGATAAAGTTTTGAATGGAGAAGGACCGGACAAGAGCAGGAGGGGATGGGAGGAAGACTTGGGACCAATTGAGCAGGAACAATGGGACGAGATCCTAGCACAGGGGAATTTGGTGTCTATCTCCCCATCGCAGCGTATGTCCCATAAGCTCTTCCTATATAGGGCATACTATACCCCCAAAAAAATGCGGAGGATAAGCAATAAGTCCAACGGGGAGTGCCCTAGATGTAGAGCACCAGGAGATCTGCTCCATATGGTTTGGAAGTGCCCAAAACTGTATCGGTACTGGATAGAAATAGTGCACAGAATAAATAGAATTTTCAATACCACCTTAGAACCTGAAGCTAGGACTTGCCTATTAGGGATTATGGAAAGGGGTGGAATCTCTGTTGCAACAAAAACATCTATATTAAGATGCCTGTACCAGGCCAGACGCTTAATCGCGATGAATTGGCAGGCAAAGAATCCTCCAGCACTGCAAGCATGGATAAATGCCATCAATTCCATAATTTGGTGCGAACGGGCAATGTATATTAGACAAAATAACCTTAAAAAATTCAAGCTGCTATGGAATCCATGGTTGAGGGACATCGGCTTCCCCCTAGATGAGATAGTGGAGGATGGGACCTAGAGTGCACCTATTGGTCTCAGGCCGGGGGCGGTCTGGGAGCCTACTGGAAGCTCCTTATCTCTGTCCCTGAATGGATTCGCCACTCCGTTATCGGCTATCCAGATAAGCTTGTTTGGATTTAGCAGCGTGTGTTTGAAGAACAGGGGTATGGGGGGGAGGAGGGGTTAGCCCTACAGGGGCGTTAGCGATAATTAGAGGGATAGATATGATTACGTCATTGGCGTTAAGTAGTTTCTTTGGAAGAAAAACTTGGTATTTTTGGCTGATATGTATACCCCTCTATGTATGCAAAACCATGTTTTATTTATGTATGTATAAGTTACCGTATATACTCGAGTATAAGCCGAGATTTTCAGCCTCTTTTTTGAGGCTGAAAGTGCCCCCTCGGCTTATACTCGAGTCACCGCTGTCTGACTGCTCGATCAGCGTATCGAGCAGACAGACGGCGGACATTAAAATTCAAAAGCCGCGCCTCCTTCTCCGCCTCCGCCTGTGATAGGCGGAACACTGAATTTCCCAGCAGTCAGTGTTCCGCCTATCACGGACATCCGTTCATTCTCATACTACGGACGAGTATGAGAGGATGTCCGTGATAGGCGGAACACAGGCTGCTGGGAAATTGAGTGTTCCGCCTATCACAGGCGGAGGACGGAGGCGCGGCTTTTGAATTGTAGAATGGCCGCCGAGAAGAGCGGCGATCCATCGGCACGACACGGGACGGAGGAGGCACGGGACGGAGGAGGCACGGGACAGAGGAGGCTCGGGACGACGGCGGCTCGGGACGGAGGCTTGGGACACAGGTAGGCTGGACACACACACAAGGCTGCACACACACACACACACACACACACACACACACACAGGGATGGATGGATGGATGGATACACACACACACACACACACACACACACACACAGGGATGGATGGATGGATACACACACACACACACACACACACAGGGATGGATGGATGGATGAATACACACACACACACACACACACACAGGGATGGATGGATGGATGGATACACACACAGGGATGGATGGACGGACACACACACAGGGATGGATGGATGGATGGATGGATGGATGGACACACACACAGGGATGGATGGACGGACACACACACAGGGATGGACGGACACACAGGGATGGACAGCCATGTCTCACCCTCGGCTTATACACGAGTCAATAAGTTTTCCAGTTTTTTGGGGGTAAATTGGGGGCCTCGGCTTATATTCGGGTCGGCCTATACTCGAGTATATACGGTAAATTTATTTTTCAATAAAAAACAATTAAATATAAAATAATAAAGATGGCCCTGCACAGATTAGAGAGGAAGAAAAAAAAGCAGGAGAGCTGACAGGAGAAACTCTGATGCCAGAGACGCACAAAAGAGTTAAATTTACAAGAATATTTAAAAAAGAAAGGAGAAAAGAGGGGAGAAAAAAAATATTAATTTAAAACAATTTTTATTTTTCTAAAAAGGGAAAAAACACACCAAATCTCAATATTTCATATCCTGTCTAGTATATTAGAGGTATATCAAATTCTGTATATATTCCTATACACATCCAATCATAGGAGCATTAAAGAAAAATTGACACTCAATACAGAAACCAGTTTGTATAGACAGGATAACAGATGAAGAATAGATCAAAGATATTCTGATGCTCTACATGTTTCGCGTTCATCATAATGCTTCCTCAGGAGCTTAACATTTTTATTTCTTTGGATAGCCCAAAGAAAGAACAAAAGAAAAGAAAGGGTGTCTCTACAGGGGTAGAGTGGTATATGATATTAACATCAGACTATTGTATGTAGAGGAGCCCACAGATGAACAAGGAACTCCAAACGTATATATATAAAGCGACAGAAGAAGATGGTGTGAGCCGTAATCTTATATTAGTCTGGTCATATATCCCAAAGTGCCTTTCCACTGGGTATAGTCCAGATTCTCCGGTATCATTAAGGGAGAGGGGGAACAGCAAGACCCCTCAATCACCTTCTTACTTCAACCGTCGTGCTGCTGTGCAAGAATATTGTTTTATCTTATCTCCCTGACATTCATTCCTTACTTCCTTATCCTTACTAAGTTCAGCACTGTCAGTTTTCCTCTCTAACCTCACTCAAGACATACAATCAAGGCTGGAAATGTGCATATTTTAATTTAAGAAAGTGACAAATGGTTTTTGAGACCAGGGACAGGAAGAGAGTTTCCAATAACAAAGTGACTGCTCTGGGCTTCAACAAAATGGCAGCCTCCAGCAGGAAGAAACAGGAACAATGCTGGAGGCAATTTACAGCACACTCCAATTTTGGTAGCATAATTAATTACGTGGGATGTATGCAGGGGCTCATTCACAGTGTGGCAAACAAGGCAATTGCCTTGGGCGGAATTTTTCAGGGGGGCGCCCCCGGCTCCCTCTCCTCACTTCACCCCTCTGCACTGATCTCCCCCCCTCGCAAACCTGATGCTCTGCAGCTGTCAGCATTCCTCCTCTGACCACTCGCCAGCTTTGGGAACTGCAGGGCAGCCACTGAGCCATCTGTTTGGCAAAATTGATCCCCCCTCCACTTCAATGACCCCCCCTTCAGTGCTCCCCACCTCTATGCAGTTGCTGGCCGGCTCCCCCTCCTCCCCAACCCACTGGCTGCAGCCACTGCTAGTGTGGGAGATCACTGGATGGATGGAGATCAGGGGGGCTGGTACACATGTGTTTGCCAGCCCCTTTCCTTTCCTGAAAGAATACAGACAGCAATCACAGTAATGATCGCTTCTGTATTCATTAATCACTGACCCATAATAAACTGTGTTTACTATTTGTCAGTTTGTGAATGAAATATAGTAAACAATGTTTACTATATTTCATTTTATGAAGGAATAGAAGTCTCTATACAAATTCATATCTCATTCATACACAGTGCAGCTCAGGCTGCAGAGAAAAGGACTGTCTTCAGTCCCATTCTGTGTCTAAAAAAAGAGACATTAGAGGTCAGTTACACCTGATGTCTCTCCAAAGCCCCCCCCCCCCCCAAAAAGGTAAACAAATATTACATGAATAATTAAAATAAATAAATTGTAAATTGTACCCATACAAAAAAAAGTTGTAAAAAAACATAATAAATAAAATAAGTGTGGGGCAAATTTAGATTTGGGGGGGCGCCTGATTTTGGTCTTGCCTAGGGCAGCACAAAACCAAAATACATCACTGAATGTATGGAATGTATGTTCTTTTGGTGCTTGTCTTCAATGGATTTACTGTAATTATTCCATCACAATAGTAATCAGTAGGGATGAGCTTCGTGTTCGAGTCGAACGTACGTTCGACTCGAACATTGGCTGTTCGTCCGTTCGGCGAAGTCCGAACATTTTGGTCCGTTCGCACCAAATTCGTGTGGCGCTCACGGCCCACAATGCACTGCGATGGCGCAGTGCATTGCTGGCTCATGATTGGCCAAGCATGCACTGTGACCCCGCATGCTTGGCCAATCGAAGCGCCAGCAGCGAGGAGAGCCATGATTGGCCACAGGCAGGATGCTGTGCCAGCGCGGCGGCCTTGTGTAGTGTGTTGGCGTCTGAAGCAGTGGGTGTTCTGTGTACCTTCAACACAGTACACACCGATCGTTTTCGGCGATTTTCGATCTTGCTGTTGTGTAGTGGTTATTGTCTGCGTGCCCTGACCGCAGTATACACCGCTATATTCACCTCACCTATATAGCTAGTGATCTATCTTTTATAATAGAGCTTGCAGTCAGTAGTGTTAGGAGATAGTGCGTGCTGTCTGCGTGCTCTGTACCCAGTACATACCGCTATATCCACCTACATAGCTGTTCTCTATTTGAGCCCACTTGCCATCTGCAGGAGTTATTGGAAGTTGTGTGTGCTTCCAGCACAGCACAGTATACATCTGTATATACCCCTTTATCTCTGGTGTTCTCTGGTTATTGTCTGCGTGCCCTGACCACAGTATACACCGCTATATTCACCTCACCTATATAGCTAGTGATCTATCTTTTATAATAGAGCTTGCAGTCAGTAGTGTTAGGAGATAGTGCGTGCTGTCTGCGTGCTCTGTACCCAAAACATACCGCTATATCCACCTACATAGCTGTTCTCTATTTGAGCCCACTTGCCATCTGCAGGAGTTATTGGAAGTTGTGTGTGCCTCCAGCACAGCACAGTATACATCTGTATATACCCCTTTATCTATGGTGTTCTCTGGTTATTGTCTGCGTGCCCTGACCGCAGTATACACCGCTATATTCACCTCACCTATATAGCTAGTGATCTATCTTTTATAATAGAGCTTGCAGTCAGTAGTGTTAGGAGATAGTGCGTGCTGTCTGCGTGCTCTGTACCCAGTAGTGTTAGGAGATAGTGCGTGCTGTCTGCGTGCTCTGTACCCAGTACATACCGCTATATCCACCTACATAGCTGTTCTCTATTTGAGCCCACTTGCCATCTGCAGGAGTTATTGGAAGTTGTGTGTGCCTCCAGCACAGCACAGTATACATCTGTATATACCCCTTTATCTCTGGTGTTCTATAATAAAGGCATCTGCAGGAGTTAGTGGGTGTTGTGTGCCTCTAGCACAATATACACTACCCAACTGCTTTTTTACCCAACTCCCTTCAGGCCATTACCATGTCTGGAAGGCCAGCAAGGAGAGGCAGACAGGCGCGAGCCAATAAAAGAGGGCAAGCAGGCTCTGTGTCTAGAGACAACAGTGCTGGTCGTGGACGCGGTGCATTGTCATCAGCACGTGGCCATGGGACACGCTTGTCCTTCTTTTCGGCAGCTGGACATGTTGAACCGCAACATGCCAACGACTTGGTAGAGTGGATGACCAAGCCCTCTTCATCCTCCTCATCCTCTCTCACCCAGTCTCAGGGTACTAGCAAAGCAGCTGACAACGCATCGTCTTCCCTCCTCTCAATGTCATCATCAGTGACTCCTTCCCTAGACCCACCACGTCCTCCTGAGGAGTCTCCTGAACTCTTTGAGCACAGTGTTGGGTACATGCTCCAGGAGGATGCCCAGTGTTTTGTGGGCTCTGATGATGACACTCAGCTAGAGGAAGGCAGTAGCGTGAGCGCAGAGAGAGGGGATGCTCAAGAAGGACAGCAATCTGGCAGTCATGTTCCACAAGCTGCAGCATACTGCCAGGTTTGCTACAGCGATGAAGAGGGAGGGGATGATGAGGGCACTGACTCCACGTGGGTGCCTGGAAGGAGGGAGGAGGAGGAGGAGGAGGAGGAGGCACATGTCCAACGAGGCAGGATGCCCTCCGGGGGCCAGCTTAGGGGCAGCACACCGACTGAATCACACCGCAGAGCTACGCCTGTGCAGAGCGCTGCCTCTGCGCGTTATTCTAAAAGTTCTTTGGTGTGGGCCTTTTTTGAGACGAGTGCATCAGATCGCATCGCTGCTATTTGCAACATATGTCTCAAGCGTATCTCACGTGGCCAAAACATCAGCCGCTTGGGCACCACATGCTTGACCAGACATATGTTGACCTGCCATGCAGCTCGTTGGCAAGCGTACCTCAAAGACCCACACCAAAGAACAAAGCGGACCTCTCCTTGCTCCTCATCAGCTGGCATCTCCAACCCCACTAGACCTTCAGTCCCCCCGAAACCTGCTCTGAGAGGAATGAAGGTGTAGAATTAGGTGTGTCACAGCCAAGTGCTTCCGGGAACTCTGCTAGCGGTACACCCACGTCCGATTATAGCAGGCAAATGTCCCTGCCCCAGCTGCTGGACCGGCGGAAGAAGTTCACTCCCAGCCATCCACATGCCCAGCGGTTGAATGCTAGCTTGGCTAAATTGCTAGCACTTCAACTGCTGCCTTTTCAGTTGGTAGACTCGGCCCCCTTCCCTGAGTTTGTACAATGTGCGGTTCCTCAGTGGCAGGTCCCCAAACGCCACTTTTTCTCACGGAAGGCGATTCCGGCTCTCTACCGGCATGTGGAAGGCAATGTCCTTGCCTCGCTGGACAGGGCGGTCAGCGGTAAGGTGCATATTACCGCTGACTCATGGTCCAGCAGGCATGGATAGGGACGTTACCTGTCTTTCACGGCCCATTGGGTCACTCTTATGGCAGCTGGGAAGGATGCAGGACAAGGTGCAGTAGTGTTGGAGGTTGTTCCGCCACCACGCCTCCAAAATGCTACTATTGGTTGTGACACACCTCTCTCCTCCACCCCCTCCTCTTCTTCTTCCTCCATGGCCTCTTCCAGTGCTCTGTCCTCAGAACCAGCGGTGCTTCGTAGGCGTTCCAGGGGCTACGCAAGTACGCAGGCAAAACGATGCCATGCCGTGCTTGCGCTGGTTTGTTTGGGGGACAGGAGCCACACTGGGGCGGATGTTTTGTCAGCTCTGCAGGGGCAGGCCGAGAGGTGGTTGACGCCACGCCAGCTTAAGCCAGGAATGGTGGTTTGTGACAATGGCACCAACCTCCTCTCCGCCCTCCGACAGCGACAACTGACCCATGTGCCCTGTGTATCTCACGTCCTTAACCTGGTGGTGCAGCGGTTCTTGGGCAGATACCCCGGCTTACAGGATGTCCTGAAGCAGGCCAGGAAAGTCTGTGTGCATTTCCGCCGATCATTTAATGCCTGTGCTCGGCTGGCTGAGCTCCAAAAGGAGTTGAACCTGCCTAAGAACCGCCTTATATGTGACATGCCCACCAGATGGAACTCAACATTGGCCATGCTGCAGCGGCTGCACACGCAGCAGAGGGCCATCAATGAGTACCTGTGCGACTACGGCACCAGGACAGGGTCAGGGGAGCTCGGTTTTTTCTCACCACGCCAGTGGGGCATGATCAGGGATGCATGCACTGTCCTGTCACCGTTTGAGGTGGCCACAAGGATGGTGAGCAGTGACAGTGCATGCATCAGTGACACTGTACCTCTTGTCCACCTCTTGGAGCATACGCTGCGTGGAATAATGGACAGGGCACTTGAGGCAGAACAGAGGCAGGAAGAGGAGGACTTCCTTGCCTCTCAAGGCCCCCTTTATCCAGACAGTGTTCCTGCTGTGCCACCCATCACACAGGAAGAGAATGAGGAGGAGGAAGAGGAGGAGGAGGATGATTGTGTCAGCATGGAGGTGGAGGCTGGCACTCAGCATCAGCAGCAGCAGCAGCAGTCTTGTAGGGATGATTTACAGTCCCAAGAAACACGTGGACTTGTACGTGGCTGGGAGGAGGTAGCTGCGGATCATGTTGTCCTTAGTGACCCAGAGGACTCCAGACCGAATGCCTCAGCTAACCTACGCTGCATGGCCTCCCTGATCCTGCAAAGCCTGCGGAAGGATCCTCGTATTCTTCGGATCAAGGAGAGGGACCATTACTGGCTGGCCACTCTCCTTGATCCACGGTACAAGGGTAAGGTTGCCGACCTTATCTTGCCATCGCAGAGGGAGCAGAGGATGAGACATCTCTGGGAGGTCTTGCAGAAAGGTCTGTGCAACGCGTTCCCAGAGACTGGGAGGTTATAAACTCCTGGTCCTGGACAACGTGTTGCTGAGGCATCGGTCAGAAGGAGCGGTGGAGAAGGTCTGACTGATGCTTTCAGACAATTTTTTAGTCCGCAGCCCCAAGGTATGATCGGTTCGGTTCCAGCACCCATCGCCAGCGTCTGATTTACATGGTGCAGGAATACCTAGGGGCAAGGTCAGACTTGGACACCTTTCCCACCGAAAATCCTCTGGCTTACTGGGTCTTGAGGATGGATCACTGGCCAGGGCTTGCACAGTATGCAATTGAGCTACTGGCCTGTCCTGCATCCAGCGTTCTTTCGGAACGCACCTTCAGTGCTGCTGGTGGCTTTGTTACCGATCACAGGGTGCGCCTGTCCACCAAATCAGTTGATCGACTGACCTTCATCAAGATGAATCAGTCTTGGATCACCCACAGCTACCAAGCACCTGAAGCTGGTGTAACAGAATATTTTTTTTTGAAATATCACATCCCTTCAAGACTGGCTATGCTGATGCTGAGTGACTGTCCTGTTATGTTGATTGTCTATCCTCTTCCTCCTCCGCTGATATGTTGGAAGAACATTTCTGGTTCTGGTTGATGCCATCAGCCCAATTTTTCTGCCCCTGTTTAACAGGGGCGTTTAAGTACAATTTTTGATGCAATGCTTTGCAGCAGGGCTAATTCCTGCAATAAAACTAGAGTATATGGAAGAGGTTGCAGTGTGGTGGCACCAGCACCAGTGCCTAAGGCCCAATTTTTCTTCCCCTGTTTAACAGGGGCGTTTAAGTACAATTTTTGATGCAATGCTTTGCAGCAGGGCTAATTCCTGCAATAAAACTAGAGTATATGGAAGAGGTTGCAGTGTGGTGGCACCAGCACCAGTGCCTTAAGTGTGTGGCATAGGACTTATGGCGGAACTTACAGGGCCTCTTGGGCTTGGGAGCGAGCAGTTGACTGTGTGTGTCTCCTGACCCCCCGCTCTTGGCCAACCACATTATTATGCCTTGCTGCACGTGCCCATGGCCCGTTACCACAGGTAGCGTGCTTATTCCTGACCTTGTTATGTTTTGTAATTGCATTGATGCTACTACGCTTCTGTACTGCTTATCTTCCTATGCTGTTAATGAAAATAAAGAAAACGTTATTTAAAAAAAAAAACTAGAGTATATGGAAGAGGTTGCAGTGTGGTGGCACCAGCACCAGTGCCTAAGGCCCAATTTTTCTGCCCCTGTTTAACAGGGGCGTTTAAGTACAATTTTTGATGCAATGCTTTGCAGCAGGGCTAATTCCTGCAATAAAACTAGAGTATATGGAAGAGGTTGCAGTGTGGTGGCACCAGCACTAGTGCCTAAGGCCCAATTTTTCTGCCCCTGTTTAACAGGGGCGTTTAAGTACAATTTTTGATGCAAAGGCACCATATTTAAAGGAATATTTCACTTTTTTTTTTTCCCTTTAATCGTCATTAAAATCAGTGCTCCCGCCAAAACGGCCATTTTTAAAAACGTTTTAGGCATTGACCCATGTCCCCTGGGGCAGGAGCCAGGTCCCCAAACCCTTTTTGGGACAGTATCTTGCATATTAGCCGTTAAAATTAGCACTTTTCATTTCGAACGTTCGAGTCCCATAGACTTCAATGGGGTTCTAACGTTCGTACGAATTTGGGGTCCGTTCGAAAGTTTTGGTGCGAACCAAACCGGTGCATTCTATGCATTAAGGTGAAAAAACATCTGACAGTGTCTGCGCCCCCAGCCCCCCCCCCCGTTTTACTTACCTCACCCCTCGAAAGTCCCGCGCTCGTCCCCCGACGTCCTTTCCACCATTCAGCCTGGCCGCTGATTGGCTGGAGTGAATGGATGGAAAGCAGCGCAGCCATTGGCTCGCGCTGCTGTCAATTCCATCCACTGACGCAGAGCACCCGGGGGCGAGGCCGTGTGATACAGCGAGCGGCTATCACGGAAGCACGCCCGCAGATGCTTCTCACCATGCGAGGGAGCTCGCATGAACGTGAGAAGCACCTGCGGGAGGAAGCCGAGACAGCCGCCGAGGGACCCCAGAAGAGCAGGTTCGAGGCCACTCTGTTCAAAACGAGCTGCACAGTGGAGGTAAGTATAACATGTTTGTTATTTAAAAAAATAAAAATAATTCACTTTACAATCCCTTTAAGGCTTTAGAAAAAATAAAAGTGCAGCGCTTAACCTCTGAATATAAATGTGACTTATTAAGAAAATTTATAGATTTTAGTAAAAAAAACTAAATAATAGGGATCTAAATATTGTGAATCTAAATAATGTGAAAATCATTTGGTGAAAAATACTCTCAAAAATCAATCCTCAAATAAAAAACATTTGTCTGTAACTCAGATGTCCAATAAATTTGAAAAACAAAAACCAAAAATCAAAAAGTCAAAAAAATGTGTATAAAGGTGCAACACAGTGTAAAAAATATCCCATGTGAATGTACGACAAAAGTGTAGTCGATCTTGTTTGTTCAAACAAAAATAGTGCTTGACCACGTGGACCCTTCACCTTTGTAAATCAATAGTAAATGGAGGCTTACCAGATCACCGGTCGGTATGTGCAGATAAGGACACATAGACGTTTCGATGCGGAAAGCCAGAACCGACCCACTTCTTCGGATATCTCGTAATCACCGAATCAGCTCGGATCCTCTCGTAAGCCGGTCTGCGCGGATGCGAACACGTAGGAGTTTCGATACAGGAAGCCGGAAGACAACCCACTCCTTCGAATGCCTCGTAGTCACCAAATCAGCTCTGATCCTCTCATAAGCCTCGAAGCATCATATCACCTAAAACAAAAATAAAAGTGCGCCACATCGTGTAGTAAAGTTTGAACAAATTTATTCTTATTCAACCGAATGGTTTAAGCGCTAAAAAATGACTCCACCGAGTCGTACGAAAGTAATTCCTCCTTAGATAACTCTTTATTGCTAAGATTGATGATACCACTACCATCTATGTCCTTCTCCTTTTTGGCATGAAAATGTTTACCCCCTCTACGCCCTCTCTTGTGTCCCCATTTCTTTTGTGTCCCCCCCGTGTTCCTTCTTGAAAACCCTGTTGATAATAGTTACCTCCTGAAGGATGAACATATGGTGGTTGTGACCCATCATAACTGCTAGAAGGTCCGGGGTGCCTAACTCCCTCACCCCTAAGGGGAGCATATCTATTGGAGGTCTCGACTCTATAGTTGGACCCTACATCCCTCACATCCAGGGGGGGTCTCATATCTCTACCACTGTTTCTACCTTGTAAAAAGGGTTTTCTGCCTTAAAAAAAAGGTTTTTCACCCCTAAGTCGCCAGGGTGGAGGTTTTTATTTTTTGCTAGCAATTTGTTCATTTTTAACGATACATCTTCTTTCGTACGACTCGGTGGAGTCATTTTTTAGCGCTTAAACTATTCGGTTGAATAAGAATAAATTTGTTCAAACTTTACTACACGATGTGGCGCACTTTTATTTTTGTTTTTGGTGATATGATGCTTCGAGGCTTATGAGAGGATCAGAGCTGATTTGGTGACTACGAGGCATTCGAAGGAGTGGGTTGTCTTCCGGCTTCCTGTATCGAAACTCCTACGTGTTCGCATCCGCGCAGACCGGCTTACGAGAGGATCCGAGCTGATTCGGTGATTACGAGATATCCGAAGAAGTGGGTCGTTTTCCGGCTTTCCGCATCGAAGCGTCTATGTGTTCTTATCTGCGCATACCGACCGGTGATCTGGTAAGCCTCCATTTACTATTGATTTACAGAGGTGAAGGGTCCACGTGGTCAAGCACTATTTTTGTTTGAACAAACAAGATCGACTACACTTTTGTCGTACATTCACATGGGATATTTTTTACACTGTGTTGCACCTTTATACACATTTTTTTGACTTTTTGATTTTTGGTTTTTGTTTTTCAAATTTATTGGACATCTGAGTTACAGACAAATGTTTTTATTTGATGATTGATTTTTGAAAGTATTTTTCACCAAATGATTTTCACATTATTTAGATTCACAATATTTAGATCCCTATTATTTAGGTTTTTTTACTAAAATCTATAAATTTTCTTAATAAGTCACATTTATATTCAGAGGTTAAGCGCTGCACTTTTATTTTTTCTGTTTCGCCGTGCCCAGTGTCCTGGTTATAGTGTTCAGCTGCTGACTTTTAATTTAAATTTTTTTACTAAGCGCAGATTTTCTACTTTTTCCTTAAATCATTTTAGAAAAACAAGAAAAAATTATTTACACAATATATAGGATAATATATTTTACATTTACTTGGAAAAAAGCTTTAAGTTACCGATTTCAGTCGTAAACAGTCACCATTGCTTGGGGCAGTGTTTAGAAGCATTATTTTACTCACGTTTCCAAATTCCAATTCTGTGCCAGACCCTATTAAAGTAGTTGTAAAAGCTGAAGATTTTTTACTTTCATGCACCACCCCCCCCCCCCAATACTTACATGAGCCCGATCTCAATCTAGTGATGTGCATGAGAGGAGCTGCTAGAGGGAGAAATTTTCAATCACAGCCAGTGAGGAGGGAGAGGTGGGCTGATCCATGTTCTGTGTGTCTTATGGACACACAGAGTGGAGCTCCGGACCGAGCACTCACAAATGCCCCCATAGAAAGCCGCTTGCTGTGGGAGGCACTCCGTGGGGGGGAGGGGGGGAGCCCAGAGCACCAGCGAGTGATGTGATAAGAGGGGACATGACATGTTTGTTATTTACATTTTTTTTTTTTTTTAATTAGCCTTAATTATCCACTTAAGTTGTTTTGAATGGCAACCCTTAGATCCGCATTCCAAAACTGCAGCATGCAGGGCACCTCAACATGATGCAGTGCCATGAAACATTAGATTTCCTCTATCAATTTTGCGTGTGCTGGAAAATGCAGCAAAATCATGACAAAGGAAAAAGAGTGATTGCCTAAACAGTGAGGCCTGGAATGATTGGAGAGGAAGGGAATTAGTGCAGGGCCAGGCATGACAGTGCATCTAGTTAGACACTAAAAGGGTTAAAAGAGATGAGGGAATAGGGAGGAGGAGCAGCATGGAAACTTGGGGGGAGTGGCCATATTTAAAGACGGGGCGGGGCCGAGGCAGTGTGCGGAGGAAAGGACAGGGGGAGGCAGTTTCTCACCCTCCCTCCCTTTATATATGTTGTCGGTGTTTGTTGCTAAGTGTTTTCTTTCTTTCAGGAGCGTGTGAAGAAGGTCGTCATAACAGTGAAAAGGAGTTGGCTGTGTTTTCTGTTGGTCATTGACGGTGGCAATAAACAGAGGTGATAAAAAGGAGTGGGGGGCTCATCAGTAGTATGTGCCCCTTCCGGTATATTCCAGCAGAAATGTGGAAGGAATAAGGTAATGGTTATACTGCAGGAAGGGGGGTTGTCTCCGAGCGGTTACAGCTGGAGGCCTATCATGTTGGAAAAGATCCCGCAGTGTATTGGTGGTAGATGTGGTGGAATATGGGGCGCCGTCAGTGACCAACAGACTGGGGTTAAAGAAAGGTTTGTTTTACAGTTGTTATATTTTGTTATATATATTAAATATATATTTTGGAGTTATTTATTTATATTGTTTAATAAAAGATGTCTGTTATGGCCATTTATACTCCATTTAAGGTGTGGTCTCATCATTTTAAGGAGGGTAAGTGAATTGGGGTTGTAGTATAAGTGGTTTAACAGTTATGTAAAGTGGGTAAATCTGGACTGCACTGGTCATGCCCAATTCTTTGTTCAGATACAGTCTTTTTATAACCCCCCAACTCACCTTAGAGTGCATGTAAAACCATATTTTATATTCAAAGTGGATGGTTAAACCCCCTTGTCAGTTTTTTTCTGTCTGCTTCCTGTCAGAGAGATTTCCTTTAATTTCCTGACCCAGAGAAACTAAAGGAAACAGAAAGACATCTCTACAAAGCAAAAAGGGAAAGTCCCTTTTAGACAGATGCCATCCACATTGCCCCTATTGGAGAATCCCCCCTCCTCTTTCTGTGACAGCTCATAACTTTCTGCACTGGAGACAATAATATCCAGGACAATGAGAGGTATATTTCTTCAGAAGGGACACAGACAGCAGTAAAAAAAAACTCACATAGGTTTTAACACTTCCTAAAAAAAACTAAAAAATACAACTTGACATATCCCATATTGGCTTCGCTCTATAAACAATTTTTTTGTGTGAGATAGCTACATGCACTGTCTGTAATAGTTTTGCAGTGTTAGGCCGCGTACACACGCGCGGACTGTTCGCCCAACTTTGTCCGTCCAACAGTTTCGGCAAACAGTCCGCTCAAACTTAGCATGGGCGGACATGGCCACACACGACGAACGAACAGTTTGCTGAAACCGTGCGCGATGACGTGAACGGCACGTACGACGGGACGAAAAATACGACGTCCTATACACTGCATTATAGCTTTCGGTGTGAAAATCCTTTCTGAGCATGCGCGCAACTTTGTTTGACGAACAAGCCTACACACGAGCGGACTGTTCGCTGAAACAAGGTTTCAGCGGACAGTTTTACGGAATTTCTGAAAAACCTTGTCCGTCAAACTGTCCGCTGAAACTGTCCGCTGAAAGCCCACACACGAGCGGACTGTCCGCCCAAACACTATTCAGCGGACAAAGTTGGACGAACAGTCCGCCCGTGTGTATGCGGCCTTAGGTTTGGAGATAAAATATAAAAGGTAAGGCCTTTTTTTGTTCTTGTACAATTTTCATTTAGATTTACCAAAACCATATAATATGAGATATAAGACTTTCAATTTGTATGCAATCAGGCAGGCCCTTGCACTACATAATTAAAGGTAAATCTAAAGGAAATTGAATAAGAAAATTGTATAATGACCAGCTTAAGCCTTGTAATTATCTAAGCTGTCTCACTTGGCTGCAATTAATGTTTAATTTACTATTGCAGTACACAAAAAAATGAAATACTTACCATGAATGTCATTGGTGAAGATTGTCAGATATGATACCAGAAATAAGATTGCATAGGTTCTGATAAACTGTGTCAACAAAGACATCTTTAGTAAACCTAGAAGATAATGATTTTCATTAGCATTGACAAATTTTTTTTTTTTTCAATATTGTTCATATTTATATGTAATTAAATTAATTTTAACAACAGCACTGCAAATGCACAAAGAGTAGATTTATAGAAATATATACTAAAAAATACTATTGGGATTGAAATAAGTGTGCATTTTAGGGCTGTTCAATTAGCAAGTGCAGGAATAACGTGCTGCGTACACACAATCGGAATTTTGGTTGGAAAAAGCTCTGATGTTTTTTCCGATGGAATTCTGCTCAAGCTGTCTTGCATACACACGGTCGCACAAAAGTTCTCGGAACTTTCGACCATCAAGAAAGTGGTGAAGTACAATACTACAACGAGCCGAGAAAAAGAAGTCCAATGCTTCCGAGCATGCGTTGAATTGTTTCTGAGCATGCGTATGAATTTTGCCCATCGGAATTTGTACAGACAAGCTAAACTTTTTCTGACCAAAAAATTGAGAACCTGCTCTCAATCTTTTGCTGGCCGAAATTCCGCCAGCAAAAGTCAGATGGATCGGACTTTTGCCATCGGAATTTTCCGATCGTGTATATGGGACAAAACTGTTGATTCTCGATTTACTGAAAAAACATGTAATTGACAAGAAATTAGAGTGTTTTATCAGCTAGTTTTATTCTCACTACGTATGCAAACTGCTAACTTGTAATTGGCTACTGTCTAAGCAAGGGTTCTCAAACTGGCGGCCCTGCAACTGTTGCAAAACTAAAAGTCCCATGAGGCATTGCAAGGCTAACATTTATAAGCATCAGAGTCATGATAGGACTTGTAGTTCCGCAAAAGCTGGAGGGCCACCAGCTTGAGACCCCAAGCCAAAGCCTATGTTTATTTCATAGAAATATCTAACTCGGGGAATATATTTTTGATATTGAGTTGATACACCACAATGCTGTCTGTCGATTCTCATTATTTTAAGCTTGTGGGGGGGGGGGGGGGGGGGTGGGGGGGGCGGGGATCTAATTCAGCATAAGGGAAACAAAATTCTGTGGCAGAGTTAACCCCTGGAGTATTATCAAGTAACCCAATAGCAAGTCTGACATATGAATAACCAGATTAGTGCAGTTTTGTTTTCTTTGTGGAGGTCTATATTTCTAATGGTTTCCTCATACAGATTTACTTTGCCTGCCAAGTAATTTAAAAAGGATATCCCTCTAAAATAACAAGTGTCTGTTATGTCTGTCATAACAAGCCTAACTAGCATGCCCTCCTCTAACATTCTATGTGTAATCATGGGTATTTTACAAATGAAAGAAACCAGGGTATAGTCCTCAGGATATTATCCTGAATTGTAACTGGTTTGGGGCACCACAACACTATTATATTTGTAAGTAAAGGAGGTGGCCGTCAAGTAGCTGTTATATTAAAATTCTGAACTGCACACTTGGCAAATGTCCCATAAGAACTGTGAGCCGCTGGCTTGAAGAATTGTAGATGGTGTAAATAAGTCACCTAGGTTTTTCACCTACAAACAGTAAGGTGTGAAGCAGGGTGCCCCTTTTACTCACCATGCTCAGATACAGTCTCATTAGCACACCCAGATAAGAGAAGTTTCCTTACTTTCCTACCTCACCAGCTCATAGAGACCACACCTAATGAGGCAGAAGTAGCTAGGCAAAGGATCTGCAACCAAGTGATAAGAGCTCCACTGTCAAAACCCTTGTGTTGGCAGCTGGGCAGGAGCCTAATAGCACTAATTTTCTCTGGAAGACCCAGCTACTTTGGGAGGCACCTTCCCAATTGCTATAAAAATACTATAATAATAATCTAGTTCCAGTGGGATGCCCCCCCCCCCCCCCATGTCCTTGGGTCCTGGATCCCTCTAGCTGTGCATCTGTGTTCCCAGAGCTAGCCTAGATTTCACTGAGAGGGGTGTTGCTTATTAGAATAAATGCAAGTAGCTGTTTGTATTCTGAACTGTGTTGCCAAATAAGTGACTCTCAGCTACACTTTGCTGCTATAGAGTTTTACGCTAAACAGCACCAGGTTAACCTGACTGAGCCACAGAGACATAGCAATGTGAAGTGTCCATGTTTGTGCAGCTTTCATAATGTGTTTTGTATTTGTAATCTGTGTATGAATGCTTTTTGCCATTCTGACCTTGTTTTGCATTATGGATTTCAATTTTGAACCTGTTTAACCACTTAAGGACCGCCGTATTGCCATTGTACGTCATCACAATGGCACAGGCAGGCACAAGCACGTACATGTAAGTGCCTGCCTTCCAGCGGGTGGGGGGTCCGATCGGACCCCCTCCCGCTGGATACGGAGGTCCGGTTCACTGCAGGAGCGATCCGTGATGAGGGGATGGTCATTGGTTTCTGGCCATCCCCTCTCGATCACTCCTGGCCAATGACAAGCTTCCTCCCCTGTGAAAATGTAAACACAGAAAGAAGGAAGTGATGTCAAACTCCTCGTGACGGTCTTTTTCACCGGACAGCGTGGAGTGAAGACATACAAGTAAGTGCACCAACAGTCCACTGACACATAGGTACACATAGGCACACATTTCACCCCAGTCACCCCCCCGATCGGCCCCCGACCCCCCCAGTCACAGTGTCACTAATTGCAGTGTTCATTTATTTACTGATCACTGCATTTAGTGTCAGTTGTGACTGTAAAAAGTGTCAGGGCAGCTAGTGTTAGGCCCCTTTAGGTCCAGGGTAGCCCCCTACCCCCCCTAATAAAGGTTTAACCCCTTGATTGCCCTCCCAGTTAACCCTTTCACCCCCTTTTACCAGTGTCACTAAGCGATCGTTTTTCTGATCGCTGCATTCGTGTCACTGGTCCCGCTAGGAAGCTAGTTTTTTTTTTAGGTTCAACGCCAGGTTTTTATAGCGTTAGGTACGCCGATAATAAAGATTTTAACCCCTTGATTGCCCCAAGAGTTAACCCTTTCACCAGCGATCGCTGTATAAGTGTCACTGGTGACGCTGGTTAGCCAGTTAGTTATTTAGTTATTTAGGTTCCCCATCAGGTTTTTATAAAGCTTCAGGTACCCCCATATAAATACCCAATAAAGGTTTTAACCCCCTGATTGCCCTTAGTTAACCCTTTCACCAGTGATCACTGTATAAGTGTTACGGGTGACGCTGGTTAGGTAGTTCGCTTTTTATAGCATCAGGGCACCTGCCATTTATTACCTCATAAAGGTTTAACCCCCTGATCACCCGGCGGGTGATATAAATTCGGTTTTAGGGTCAGAAAGGGTCTGCGTCGCCCCAGGCAGCGCTAGGTTAGTGCCAGTACCGCTAACACCCACGCGCAAAGCATACACCTCCCTTAGTGGTATAGTATCCGAACAGATCAATATCTGATCTGATCAGATCTATACTAGCGTGCCCAGCAATTTAGGGTTCTAAAAAAACGCATTGTTAGCAGGATCAATCCAGATACCTGCTAGCACCTGCGTTTTGCCCCTCCGCCCAGCCCAGCCCACCCAAGTGCAGTATCGATCGATCACTGTCACTTATAAAACACAACACATATAACTGCAGCGTTCGCAGAGTCAGGCTTGATCCCTGCGATCGCTAACAGTTTTTTTTGTAGCGTTTTATACAGTCGCTGACAGGCTAGGTGCTTTTTTACCTCTGAGTCTCACTAGTGTACCCCTAAATTTAGAGCCCAAAATGGCAAAGCGAAGGTACACTAGTGAAGGGGCCTACACGTTTCCCGGCATGACAGATAGTGAAGAGGAAGACACTGATCTGTCAGATTCAGGCTCAGAATACGAACCTGTAGAGGACAGCGCCTCCATGTCAGATAGCTCTGACGATGAAGAAGAGGTCCTTGCTAACGTCAGGCGTACCCGACCCCGATCTTCTGATGTTGTTGAGGTGCAGGAACCGCAAGTCCCTCGTATGGAGTATAGAGCCAGTACTAGCGCCGCTCTCCTTTTGGTGAACTGGCAAGCACCAGCGGCCTAGTACACCCTGGACGTACATCCAGCACTGCAGTATCACGTGGTGACGTGGCGAGTCCCATAAGTGCAGTTCAAGCTGGCGAGGTGGCAAGCACAAGTAGTGTCTCGCTGCCACCAAGAAGAAGACGAAGACAGGCCCATCGTTCCCATAGTGCCCTTCCTGCAGAATTTGCCAATCCTGATTGGGTGCCCACCACTTCTGCAGCACCAGTACTTCCCCCATTCACTGCCCAACCCGGTATTCAGGTGGATACAGATGATTTTACGCCACTTGATTTTTATTCTCTGTATTGTGGACCAAACCAATTTATATGCTGGTCAACACATCGCCGCTAATCCCCAGTTGCCGTCCCTTGCCAGAGATTGGAAACCAGTTACGGTTTCCGAATTTAAGACTTTTCTGGGGCTTTCCCTCAACATGGGCACACATAAATTCATGACGTTGCGGGCTTATTGGTCCACGCATCCGACTGACCACATGCCCGTGTTCTCTAACTCCATGTCCAGGAAACGATACGAGCAGATCTTGCGGTTCATGCACTTCAGTGACAATGAACTTTGTCGTCATCGTGGAGACCCTGAATACGATCGGCTCTACAAAATTCGGCCCCTCATAAACCACTTCAACCAACGTTTTGCAGACTTGTTTACTCCCCAAAAAGTTGTCTGCGTTGATGAGTCCCTGATTAAGTTTACTGGTCGCTTGTCATTCAAACAGTACATTCCCAACAAGCGTACCAGATACGGGGTCAAGCACTATAAGTGCTGTGACAGGGCCACAGGCTATGCATGGAGCTTTATGGTTTATGAGGGTAAAGATAGTTACGTAGAGCCGGAGAACTGCCCTGACTACATAGGAAGCGCTGGCAAGATAGTGTGGAAATTGGTGTCACCCTTATTCGAAAAGGGGTACCACTTGTACGTGGACAATTATTACACCAGCGTGCCACTGTTTAGTCACTTGTTTGATAATCAGATTGGAGCATGTGGCACCGTGCGACCTAATTGCCGGGGCTTTCCCCAGCGGCTTGTAGATTCCCGTCTTAGGCTGGGGGAGAGAGCCTGCTATCGGTGTAATAATTTGCTCGCTATGAAGTGGAGGGATAATAAGAATGTTTTCGTTCTTACCTCCCTTCATGCAGACACGACGGTCCAAATTCCTACGGCGACTGGTATTGTGGAGAAACCCCTCTGTGTCCACGAATATAACAAAAATATGGGAGGGGTGGACCTCAATGACCAGTTGTTGGCGCCGTATCTAGCTTCCCGTAAGACCAGACGCTGGTACAAAAAAGTGTCTGCTTACTTATTTCAATTGGCTTTGCTGAATGCTTTTGTGCTATACAAAACTTCAGGTGGGACTTTAACCTTTCTTTTCTTCCAAAGAGAGGTTGTCACAGAGCTTCTGTATCCAGACGGTTCTGCACCTCACCATTCCCAACCAAATGCAGTAAGCCGGCTGCATGAGAGGCATTATTCTTATGCCATCCCGAGTACCCCTACCCAACGAGCCCCCCAAAAAAGATGTCGTGTCTGTACCAAGCGCGGATTTAGGCGTGACACCCGTTGTTATTGTCCATGCTGTCCTGGCAATCCTGGTCTTTGCCTTGGTGAGTGTTTTGAACGCTACCACACACTAGTGAAGTATTAGCATAGGGTACAGCATTTCACAGGCTAGGCACACTAACACAGAGTCTCCCAAGATGCCATCGCATTTTGAGAGACCCGAAATGTTACAGTTGTTACAGTTTACAGTTCAAAAAAAAGTGTATAAAAAAAAGTAAAATAAAAAAACCAAAAAAAATATAAAATATAAAAACCAAAAATAGTTGTCGTTTTATTGTTCTCTCTCTCTCTCTCTTCTCTCTAATTTTTTATACTTTACTGTTTACTGTGTTTTATTGTTAACCATTTTTCATGTTTTCAGGTACGCTATTCAGCTGCAGCGTGGATTTATTTATCTTGACAGCAACAGCGTTTGCTCCCGCGATACATAAAGCCGTGACTCCAGTGCTGTAGGAGGTGATTTCACCACCACAGTTAAAAAAGAGCATATATGCCGAAGCATGAGGGCATAAGGGGTGGAGGAGCGATTTTGCTCCTAATGACGCGTACATATGGTCAAAATTCCGACGGAGGGCTTGCCCGTGGAAAAATTTGAACGTATGTACGCGGCATAACTTTTTTGCGGGAGGATGCCCCCATGCTTCGGCATATATATATTTTAGGCACAGGTTGTGTTAAAAAATGTTTTATTTTTTACTGTTTTTTTTGGCGTTTGCTTTGCAGGTATGGTATGGTAAGGTTTTACTGTTATACTGTAATGTTACTTTGTTTTAACGTTAACCATAATTTGCTTAGCAGGTACGCCATTCAGTTGCAGCGTGGATTTATTTATCTTGACAGCAACAGCGTTTGCTCCCACGATACATAAAGCTGCGACTCCAACGCTGTAGGAGGTGATTTCACCACTACAGTTAAAAAAAAAAGCATATATGCCGAAGCATGGGGGCATAAGGGGTGGAGGAGCGATTTTGCTCCTAATGCCGCGTACATACGGTCGAAATTCCAATGCATGCTTGCCCGTGGAAAAGTTCGACCGTGTGTACATGGCATAACTTTTTTGCGGGAGGATGCCCCCATGCTTCGGCATATATAAATGGTGCATGTATGTCCATCATTAGAAGTGGGGGGATGAAGGGAGGTATTCTAATGGTGGGCATACCCACCGATCAATCTCTTTTTTTTCGTTCAGACAACATGACTCTCAGCAAATAGCTTGGGGTGTCTACTTTCCAAAATGGGGTAATTTGGGGGGGGGGGGGGGTTTGTGCTATTTTGGCATTTTATGGCCTTCGAAACTGTAATAGGTAGTGAGGAGTGAAATCAAAAATTTGCGCCCTTAGAAATCCAGAAGGTGGCGATTGGTTTTTGGGGCCCGTACGCAGCTAGGCTCCCAAAAAGTCCCACATATGTGGTATCCCCGTACTCAGGAGAAGCAGAAAAATGTATTTTGGGGTGCAATTCCACATATAACCATGGCATGTGTGAGCAATATATAATTTAGTGACAACTTTTTGTAAAAAAAAAAATATTTTTATTTTTTGTCATTATTCAATCCCTTGGAACCAAAAAAAAAAAAAATATTCAATGGTCTCAACATGCCCCTCAGCAAATAGCTTGGGGTGTCTACTTTCCAAAATGGGGTCATTTTGGCGGGTTTTGTGCCATCTTGGCATTTTATGGCCTTCAAAACTGTGATAGGTAGTGAGGAGTAAAATAAAAAATGTATGCCCTTAGAAATCCTGAAGGCGGTGCTTGGATTTCGGGGTCCCGTACGCGGCTAGGCTCCCAAAAAGTCCCACACATGTGGTATCCCTGTACTCAGGAGAAGCAGCAGAATGTATTTTGCGGTGTCATTTCACATATGCCCATAGCATGTGTGAGCAATATATCATTTAGTGACAACTTTGTGCAAAAAAAAAAAAGTTTGTAATATTCCCGCAACTTGTGGCAAAATATAAAATATTCCATGGACTCAACATGTCTCTCAGTAAATAGCTTGGGGTGTCTACTTTCCAAAATGGGGTCATTTTGGGGGGTTTTGTGCTATTTTGGCATTTTATGGCCTTCGAAACTGTGATAGGTAGTGAGGAGTGAAATCAAAAATTTGCACCCTTAGAAATCCTGAAGGTGGTGATTGGTTTTCGGGGTGCCGTGCGCGACTAGACTCCCAAAAAGTCCCACACATGTGGTATGCCCATACTCGGGAGAAGTAGCGGAATATATTTTGGGGTGCAATTCCACATATAACCATGGCATGTGTGAGCAATATATCATTTAGTGACAACTTTTTGTAAATTTTTTTTTTTTGTCATTATTCAATCCCTTAGGACAAAAAAAAAAAATATTCAATGGGCTCTACATACCCATCAGCAATTTCCTTGGGGTGTCTACTTTCCAAAATGGGGTCATTTGGGGGGGGGGGTTGTACTGCCCTGCCATTTTAGCACCTCAAGAAATGAGATAGGCAGTCATAAATTAAAAGCTGTGTAAATTCCAGAAAATGTACTCTAGTTTGTAGACGCTATAACTTTTGCGCAAACCAAAAAATATACGCTTATTGACATTTTTTTTACTAAAGACATGTGGATGAATAAATTTTGCCCTCAATGTATGACTAAAATTTAGTTTATTCGATTTTTCTTATAACAAAAAAAGAAAATATCTTTTTTTTTCAAAATTTTCACTCTTTTTCCATTTATATCGCAAAAAATAAAAATCGCAGAGGCAATCAAATACCATCAAAAGAAAGCTCTATTTGTGGGAAGAAAAGGACGCAAATTTCGTTTGGGTGCAATATTGCATGACCGCGCAATTATCAGTTAAAGCAGCGCAGTGCGAAATTGTAAAAAGACCTCTGGTCCTTAAGGTGTTTATTGGTCCGGGGCTGTAGTGGTTAAGCTGGCCATTAATGCCTTAGAGGGGAAAGGAAGACGGTTAATCCTGCACCTCTCAGGGAAAGACCAGTATTACCTTGACAAGAGATCAGCGTTAAGCAGAGTGGGAGAATCCATTCTGCAAAAAACACTGGTGCAAGACATAACAGGAGATATATACCATGGGAAACTGGGCCAAGAAGGATGGCCTGGCTAAGGGGGGTTGGGGATGGGTGGCTGATGGAGCAATTTGTAGATAGACTGCTGCCCGACCAAGTTAGAGAAACCTTGCAAGAAAATGATAGAAGCCACCCCAATTTGAAATTTCACACATTTTTAGAACAAGCCATGTCGAGTCAGGAGCAAAGATGTACACCTTTGGGAACACCCATGTCTGTCATAGTTGGGAAAGTGATAGACCCACCTGCAAGCAAACAGATGGTTATATGGGAGGTGGACAAGAAAGACAGGAATACTCCTTTTCAGAAAGCAAACACTACCACAAAGGTAGCCAAGCACAGCATACTGAAAGAGGTGCTAGGAACATTTGCAATTGCAGGTATGGTCAGATGAGGGAAAGCTTCAAACAAACTCAATTGCTCTGCTGAGGCTGCTTCCACACAGCAAGGCTTCCATCGATGGACACCCAAAAGTAACTCAAACCATAGAAATAAAGAAAGGAGAGCCTGACCAAAACTGTATAAAAGAGTTCAAGATAATTTTAAATGTGAATTAAAACAGTCATATAAAAACTGCCAATGTATTTTAGGGTCCCCACCACTCCACCTTCATCATGGCTCAACAATAAAATTTGGATGGACTCCATAGATCTGTGAGTATTGAACTCTCCTCATGGAGGAACAACCTGGCAGCAGTTGCTGGCCAGCAATGGAGCCAACAAAGGTAGGCCAGGTGTTGTCATGAGTTGGGCCATCCCCAAAGAAACTTAGCTGTAAACAGAGAAAGCCATCAAATGAGAATGGCCTACTTGCAGGGGTCAAGAAATATGATGGCAAAGTGAAACAACTCCCTATTCAAGAAACAAAGATGTGGTGGTTGAGTTTTGTGCATAAATGCTTCGATGGGCAAGAGATTGTGTGCCTCTTCAATATTGGTTCTTAAGTCACTACACTACCAGAACTGTTTGAGGGATACTTTCAGAAGAACAGAGTGAGCCCAGACATGTCATGGATCTCAATGACAGCTACCAATGAGCTGCCCAAGAACTTGTCAGGATTACCTAACTGAAAGTAGAGATTTGGGGGAAGGACCTGTGCCAGAAGGGCAAAGTGATGCATGCCTCTGGGAGGGGGCAACCTCCGGTGATACTGGGCATGAATATCATTTGGAAATCAGGAGTTTATGCTCACCATGAATGTCAGCTGCCATCTTGGATTGCACAGCTTCACTGTCCTCATGGAACACTTGTCCTTTAGAAATGGCTCCATTTGTCCCTAGGTCCTCACAGTGATCCACTAAGGCATTGTACTAGTTTAAATCTTAAACTCCAAGATACTTCCACTTCGCCAGCTCACTAGGAAAGCAGATTGGGCCTAATAAGAGATGTGATTACCCTCAAGATGAGGAGCATAAAGCCTGAAGTGTTCCATGATGATCACTGTATGGCAAGAGTAGAGATAACTCATTGGTTCACAGAAACAAACTAAGAAAGGGTAGTAGTGGGGGGTGGAGCCAGCCGGGACATGGGAGGAGTGCAGGGACGGAGCTCTGTCTGCAGGCTGACAAACCTGCAGTGATTCTGTGACAGCGGCACCCAAATTTCAAGCAGAACTGCTGGGGATGTGTGCTGGGACCCCTCAGTCACCTCCGGGGATGGGAAAATATGGCCCCTTCTGGCCAAAAACGACTGGAGAACGGCTGGCACAATTTGCCTGGGGCTCTCAAAATGATGCCAGAGGGAGACCCCCCCCATCTATGATAGTGAAAGTGCTCCACTTCCGGGACCGGGAGAACATCCAGCGAGGAGCCAGAATGGGCCCTGAGTTTTGACGTCTGATGGCAATTGAATATCGATCTACCCCAACTTTTCAGCAGCCACCCATAAATAGAGGGCTTCCTTTCAGTCCATAAAGAAAAGATTGAGGGATCTCAACCTGATCTACAGCATGCTGTACCCATCTAAGCTGCGTATTGTGGAAAATGGGAAAACTTATTTTTTCACCAATCCTACTGAGGCCTCGGAGTGGCTGGATACTCGTGGTCGACAGAGGGATAGAGCCTCTTCTCGCCCACCCTGATACAAATGTGTGGAGCATGTTATGGGTGAGAGAACAATGGGGATGACAGGGATTGCCTATCTGGATGTCTCCCATGTTATGTTTTTTTAACTCTGATGCCCATGTGGAACAATTTTTGCACCTAACTGTGTATGTTTTTTTGTGGAAAGAGACCTGTGTCTGTTATTTCACCTTTGGGAGCCATGTTCCTGAATTGTATCTTTAAGGTTTACTGACGGGCAACCTATTCCTTGAAGGAGCTGACATGGGAGGTCCTTGGTTGTATTGAAACTGCCGCTGACATGTGCCAGTAGTATACGCAGAGTCTGCGGACTGCTCTTGATGCTGCAAATTCTAAATGTTTTTTTGATCTACCAAAAAAGTTTTCCTTTTGTATTTCCCTTTTTCAATTTTTTTTGACAGGAGAAATGTGCTGGGCCATACAGTGAGGCACGGTTGCTCTAAGGCAACCTGCCCTATGTGACAGCTTAAGTCACATCTTTGCTGCCTATTTGATCTAAGGTTAAGGGAATAAAGTGCCTGGCATGTTGGGGCTGAGTGCAGAGAGGGGGGTAGGGGAAGTTGAGATGCTCTTTATGTCGGGGATTTCATGTCTATTTTTGGTTGGGATTGTCCACATTCGGTGTGTGTGTCTGCAAGGGGTCACTTCCATTGTCATGGTCACTACGCTCTGTGCATATGGGAAGGGAAATCTGGAGCCCTTTTCTCTGGCTAGCTATACCCTGAGGGGGGAGGGTACCCCCAATTTCACAATTCTCTGTCATGGAGGTTTGTCTTAAGATTTTGGCCTGGAATGTCGGAGACCTCAATTCTAAATTTAAGAGCTCATTGGTCTTTGATTATATTAAAAAATGTAAACAACATATAATACTACTTCAGGAGACACATCTCCAGGGCTCCAGGGTTCTCTCATTAAAGCGGGAGCATATTGCTGGGGCCTACCAATCCACCTACTCCTCACATGCGAAGGGGGTCTCCACCTTGGTCACAAAGGCTATGCCCATATCGATACATGCAGTTCGGACTGACACTAAATGGAGGTTTGTTGTATTGGTGGTACAAGTGACTAGATTCCTAACAATTGTAAATTTGTATATACCTCCTCCCTTTTCGCTAGCTCATCTGGATGATATGATACAGGCTGCCTACGAGGTGGTGGAGGGGAGGATTTTCATACTCGGTGATTTTAATTCTGTGTCTGATCCGGCTTTCGATAGACTGGGAGCAGCATCTGGCACTGTGGCCCCTCTTGCGGGATGGCTGTCTACTCATGGTTCCAGAGATGTCTGGCATTTTTATCATCCTGATATAAGGGAATACTCCTGCTATTCGGAAACTCATAAGACGCTCTCCAGAATAGACACTATCCTGACTGAGAGGCATGGTATGGAATTGGTCAAGGGGGTTTCCTATTTGCCCAGAGCCCTATTTGATCATTTCCTAATGCTACTGGAACTTAATATGGGACCAAAGCCAGATTTACGAATATGGCAGATGGAGGGCAGTTGGCTCCAGGAGGAATATATAAAGATTAAGTGTATCAATCATTTCTGGGCTGAAAATGGTAATTCTGAATCCTCTCTTCTCCAGTGGGAGACCTTTAAGGCCATGCTGAGAGGGGTGTTTATAGCAGAAGTACAGGGGCTCAAGAAACAGCTTCCACAGTCCAACTCAAGTAGAGGGAGGTGACGGTAGTGGAGGCAAAATATTTCAGGGACCCCAGTAGGGACAGGTTACTGACTATACGGACCAGAACCAGGGAGTACAAGACAGTTCTAACAGATCGTACCACAAAACTTAACCTTGCACAATGTAGATGCATATTTGAATTTGGCGACAAGAATGGCAGGCTTCTGGCATAATTGGCGCGGCTGGAATATGTTCCACTCTATATTAAATTAGTGTATGACAACTGAAAAATATAAATCTGACTCAACGAATATCCTGAAAATATTTGTTCAATTTTATGAATTATATAGGTCTTGTGCTCCTCTGGGGATGGAGAAATTGGTGACTTACGTGGCAGACATTGATTTACCTAGGTTGTCTGAGGAGGACAGTAACACATTAGAAACCAGCATTACAGTGGAGGAGGTTGAGGAGGAGATTGCCTCCTTTCCCCCTAGGAAGTCCCCTGGATTAGACGGCATCCCCTTTGGAATGGTATAACACTTTTCGGTTTGGTATGGCCCCTTGCCTGCTTAAAATTTTCAGCGCAGCTAGGTCGGACGGTAGACTACCTCCCTCTATGAGGGAAGCCTTGGTTGTCCTGATCCCTAAAGGGGGGAATGACCCTTGAGAACTCCTATTGTCCGATCTCGCTGATGAATGTTGACACAAAAATTCTGGCCAAAATACTGGCAGGTTGGTTACAGTCAGTTACCCTAAAATTAGTAGACCAAGCGGGTTTTATTTAGGGAAGGTGTGCACAGATGAACATCAGGAGATTTTTCCTGAATCTCCAGACTGCTCATGACAGCTCCGGGACTAGAATAGTGGCCTCCCTAGATACAAAGAAGGCCTTTGATTTGGTGGAGTGGTCATATCTGTTCCAACTACTGGAGTCTTATAGCTTTGGCCCTGTTTTCATTTCCTGGGTATGGCTCTTGTATACAGACCCGTTAGTTAGACTGAGGGTTAAGGGCATTATTTCGGATTCCTTTCCTATATTTCGGGGCACCAAGCGGGGTGCCCACTTTCACCCCTCCTGTTTGCCCTGGCCATAGAGCCCCTAGCGGTCAAGCTGCGAACTACTCCAAATTTGATGGGTCTGCGAAATGGGGAGTTCGAGGAGCAAGTCTTGCTCTATGCGGACGACATGTTGTTATATCTGCAGGATTCAGGGCCTTTGCTTTCAGAAGCCTTCCGATTGATTCCGGAGTCTGGGGATTACTCCGTATTCCGAATCAATTGGAAAAAATCCTCTCTCTTTCCTATTGATGAGGCTGTGCCTCTTCCCATTGTCCACCTCTTTTAAGTATTTTGGGATTGAAGTTCAGCTTCCCATTGAAGGGATATTTAGCTTAACCGCTTTCATTCTTTAAGAAAATTCCATTTTGCGTCTCTCCAACATTCACTTCACAAATAGATATGCTCAAATTTTGCTAATCTAGTTTAGTTTCTCATGTTACTGTTATCTTCTTTAGTTGTTTTGTTTCTTGGAAAGCACATGATTTTGAGGAATCACTTTTGTTGTAGGCTGTACTTGTATATGATTGGATAATCTGTATGACACGTTTAAAGGGTGGTACTTTATGAAAGCTCCCTTTAAATATTCACACCAAAGAATAAAGATTAGATTTGTTTGGAGAGACTTTGCTGTTTTGTGTCATTGTCTCAATCGGCTAATCTCACAGGCCTGTGTGGGGATTGATCGTCACATCTTACCCGAGATAATTGAAGGGTTAACGACCTCTAGGCAATCTACATTCCTTTCACCCATCTCTAAATTTCTGGAGAAAAACTTGATGCCGGTTATGGTAAATTTTCGGGAGAAGGTACGGAAATGGCAGAATTTACCGTTCACCTTGATGGGTTGGGTAAATCTGTTTAAAATTATTTTTCTTCCTAAGTTTCTGTATATTCTCTCAAAGTCTCAATTTTTTGTGACCCTATGGGTCTTCAAGCATATTGACTCCATCAATGTGGGTTTTTTCTGGGGTTGCAAGGCACCCAGGGTATCTTTGGCAGTTTTAAAGTTGCCAATCACAATGCGAGAGATGGCCCTTCCTGACCTACGCTCTTACTTTATGGCTTCGCCAGCTATCCTTTTTGCACTGGCGATTTTTTCCACAACCTCACTAATGTGGGTAGAAATGACACTACCCTGCTAGAGGCAGCAGTTGCCACCTCACAGGAAACTCTACAAAATATGTTGTAAACTTAAGGGATCCTAGGGAGCTAGATGGGATCGGTTATGGCACTCCCAGGGAAAGTGTTTCACTTGTGCTCTCAACGGGGGAAAGACGATTCCTTGTGGTTATCTCCAAATAGCCCCCTGTGGTGTAATAAAACCCCTGAGGAATTTCTAAAATTACCGGATGGGCACAGTACCTGGGCTAGATATGGCATAAAATACTTACATCACATTTATCAGGATAATCTTCTTTGTACTTTTACACAACTAAGAGAACAATTTGGAGTACCTAAGATCTGGTTCTTTCGCTATGCACAGGGATTGTGTAGTTTGGGGGGGGGGTGAAATTATGGTGCAGAACATGGACTTGGAGAAGCTTCCGATTGATCCGTATCCTGCTAAGCGAATGTCTAGATACTATGGGGCAGTGGGCTCAGGGGTAATGACTACAACTTCTAAGCCCATGGCGTGATGGGTGGCGATTGTCCTGGAATTGTCAGAAGAACTGTGACAGGAGGTACTGGACACATATTCATCTGTTAGACTTTACCGAATGCAAAGGAGGGAATCGGCTGTCTGCCATAAATGCAAGGGGGCAGTGGGCACTTTCCTACATATGGTCTGGGAATGCGAAAAAGTGAGACCATTATGGTCGCAGGTGACTGAATTTATTTCAGACCAGTTTGATTTGCCTAACATTTGCTCCCCTCTATGATGCCTCCTTGGGGTTTTCGATCAAGAGGATATGAATGCATACACAAAACTGTTCCTTATGATCCTATTCTTTGGTGTGAGGAAACTCATTGCCAGACGCTGGATACATGACGAACAGTTGACGCTGGAAATGTGGATAAAAATAATAAATGCTGATGTGCTGATGTATAAAATGACATATGAAGCTATAGGGGCTCCCAAGAAGTTTGGGAAGTTGTGGTTTCAGTGGGTTGACTCCGAGAATACGATGGAAGAGGAGGGAGGGGGAGTTTCTCAGTTGGGGTATCCGACTGGTCTTTGGTTATGATTTAATGTTTTTTCTTTAACAAAAAATGAAGAAAAGCACATATACTTCACTCTATGATAGGGATGGAGTCCTGATTGGCTCAGCTAAGAGAACATTGATATGTACAACGTTATTGCTATTAATGGATGTTGGTTTCTTCATTGATCTGGATGTAACCCCTGTCTGATGTACTGTCTGAATAATATACAAGTGCGCAATATTATAATCTGGTTTGGCTAGGCTTGCATCATTGCTTCTAACTTTGCACATGTTTAACAAACTACAGGTTACAGTTACTCCATGTCTGATTGTTTAGCTGATTACCTATTCTGTTAAACAACCGCATCTAAGGATTAGTAAACTTCATTGTATTGCACAGTTACATAGTTACATAGTAGGTGAGGTTGAAAAAAGCCACAAGTCCAACCTATGTGTGTGTGGTTATATGTCAGTATTACATTGTATATGCCTGTATGTTGTGGTCATTCAGGTGCTTATCTAATACTTTTTTTAAACTATTGATGCTCCCCCCTGAGACCACCGCCTGTGGAAGGGAATTCCACATCCTTGCCGCTCTTAAGGCCCATACACACGATCAGACTTTTTGACAACAAACATGCAAATTAGCTGTTTTGGAGCAACATCTGACCGTGTGTATGCTCCATCGGACAAACTTTTTTGGTTTTCATCAGACTTTTGTTGGCTGTGCGAACGGACAAACTTTCTGGCAACAAAAGTCAGATGGAGCAAAGTCTGATCGTGTGTACGGAAAACCATAGGACTTTTGTACAAAGTACAAACAGGCATGCTCAGAACCAATGCAAAAGATCAGACAACAATACAGAAGTTGACCAAAGGTGGCGGTAAAGAGCAGAAAAACCACGTGATTTGGTGAAAGTTGGCTGAAAAAGTCCTGCCGTGTGTATGCAATACAAGTTCAGGGCCGACACCCTTTGTACAAAAATCCAAGGGAAAGTTTGTACAAAGTCCTATCGTGTGTATGAGGCTTAACAGTAAAGAACCCTCCACATAGTTTAAGGTTAAACCTCTTTAATTCCTCTTCTAATTTTAATGAGTCGCCTTGTGTCTTGTTAAACTCCCTTCTGCAAAAAAGTTTTATCCCTATAGTGGGGTCACCATTACGGTATTTGTAAATTGAAATCATATCCCCTCTCAAGTGTCTCTTCTGCAGAGAGAATAAGTTCATTGCTCTCAGCCTTTCCTCATAACCAATATCGTCCCGATCCTGTATTAGCTTTGTTGCCCTTCTTTGTACTCGCTCCATTTCCAGCACATCCTTCCTGAGGACTGGTGCCCAGTACTGGACAGCATCTGGGCATCTGCGGCCAAACCAGAGTCTTGCAGAATGGGAGAATTATTGCTTTATCTCTGGAGTTAATCCCCTTTTTAATGCATGCCAATATTCTGTTTGCTTTGTTAGCAGTAGCTTGACATTGCTTGCCATTGCTGAGCCTATCATATACTAGGACCCCCAGGTTCTTTTCCATTTCCATTTACATTAAATTTTTGTTTTTAGGTTTAGATATGCTTCAAAGGCAGGTGTGGGATGGGATTTTTATACTTCTCTGGAGATCAGCTTTAAAGTTTCTAAGTAGCAGTTTTCTTTTTTAACCAACAATTCTGTCACAGATTCTTAGCCATAACTCAGCAGCTTTCCAGCCTTCTAATCTCTGACATTAACACAGAACATGGGCTCTGGTAGGGGGAGCAGGGTAAGCTGAGCTCTTAGAAGAACTTGAAGTTCTTCCGTGCTTCTACTGGGATCTTTGAAGGTGAATTTCTGCGCAATGTCTGCAACTACTGAGGTCAGCAAGGACATGTTTTAAACCCAATTTACGACAATGAGGAATATTTATATATTTGAATGTCACTAGCCTGGTCACAGATTCCCTTTAAATTGTACCATCATCTTAGGGAAATAGGGAAATAATGTTCATACCAATGAACATAATATGATTGTAATTATTCAAATTTTTAAACGTCAAGCACCCAATGGAAATACAATAACAATTCATATTATGAGAGCGGATTTTCCCAGTGTTGAGAATCTCTGTCCAGCACATAGTTTGAGGCCAATTATTGTCAACAAGCATAAAAGACTTAAGAGCAAATCTGTGCAGTTTAGTTATAAAGCAATACAATTTTTGTTGCTGCAATAAAATGCCTGGCAGAAAAAGTAGGATTGCAAAACTTGAACAATATTGACAGAAGGCCTTTGTTAAAAAGTGTGGTTAATCTTTTTATGGTACAGTACTCTATAACAATGAAGAGCCTTGAAGAAAGCCACAGGAAATATCCTTTCACTTTCTCTTTGGATGTAATAGTTACATAGCAAGTAAGACTGAAAAAAAGACAGAATTAAGGTAAAGAGAAAAAAATCCTCAGAACCACAAACATTCAGCTAATCTAAAGAAAGGCATCAAACTCTTAAAAGCATGGCATACATAGCTACATAGTTGGTAAGGTTGAATAAAGAAACCAGTTCATCCAGTTCAACCTTTGGTGTGTGTATGTGTTTGTGTCAATAGTAAATTGCATATCCCTGTATGTTGTGATTGTCAAGATGCCCATCTAATCATTTTTTTGGAACTATCAACGCTCCCTGCTAATATCATTCATTGCTTGTGGAAGAGAATTCCACCTCCTTATCCCTCTGACAGTAAAGAACCCTCTACGCAGTTTAAGGTTACATCCCTTCTCTTCCAGTTTCAATAAATGACCGCATATCTTTTTAAACTCCCTCCCACTGAAAAGTTTTTTCCCCTATGCTAGGGTCTCCAGTAAGGTATTTGAATATCGCTATCATATCCCCTCTCAAACGTCTCCTTTCCAGAAAGAAAAAGTTTAATGCTTGTAGTCTTTCTCCATAACTGACATCCTCCAGTCCCTTTATTAGCTTTGTTGCTCTTCTCTGAATTCTTTCCAGTTTCAGCACATCCTTCTTGAGGACTGGTGCCCAGAACTAGACAGCATACTCAAGATGCGGCCGGACCAGAGTCTTGTAGCATGGCAGAGTTTTATCTCTTAGTAAATTCCCTTTTTGGTGCATGCTATGCTGCTAATATTCAGTTGGCTTTGCATGCAACAGCTTGGCATTGCATGCTATTGCTAAGCCTATCATCTACTACGTGAGTAGACTACTAAACATGACAGATGTGTATACTGTTTTTGGACTGAGGACCTAGAGGGGGCCACCCATGCTGCTTATACCAACTGCCTGCCCAAAGGAATATTTGCTGTTTACCTTACAACAGTAAGGTAAGGTAGCCATTGCACTCGGTGTGTGGACACCTTTGCACGTGATCACCGGTGGAATTACTGTTTATTCACGGAATCATCATATATCTATGACAGAGTGGATATATTAAGTGCATGCTTTGATACGGACTGTGAATTTTTTCTTTTTCTTTTGTCTAGAGAATTAGACACTTTCACTTTTTACTTTGTTGCACTTTATTGGACATTGAATTATTTATTGTTTTGGTCATGCTTCAGACTCTGGATACCACTGAAATCTGTGCACTATGGATTGATTTATATTTTATATTCAATATTATATGAAATATTTATTTGGCACTTAATGCACTTTACTGTTTATTATCACTAGATGCACTTTTGTGATAGATGGATGTTATGATAGTTTATATGCGTTTGGATTTAAATTTTTGAAGGAGTATCCACCTACTGCTGGAAATTATTTTGCACATTGTATACTGACACTTATATTCATATTTATTTATTTTATTTTATTAGTGGAGCGCAACACCACTTAACACATATATAGTCTATTTATTCAGGGGAGGGTTTGAGCCCCTGTCGGTGTTTTGCTGCAGCTACAATTTTATTTTATTTTATTTTATTTTTAGTTTGCTGTGCTTTCCTTTATTTTATATATTTATTGTGGCGCGAGGATAATCTATAAATATTATCATCTACTAGGACCCCCAGATCTTTTTCCATCCTGGTTTCCCCTGAGGTTCTCCCCCTAGCGAGTAAATTGCATTCGTATTTTTAGCACCTAAATGCAATAGTTTGCATTTTTTTAACATTAAACCTAATTTGCCAAGTAGTTGCCCAACCCATCATTTTATTTAGGTCTTCTTGTAAGGTTATCACATCTTGCTGGGGAGTTATTGTCCTGCTTAGCTTTGAGATTGAGGTGTTTATCCCATCCTCTAGAACGTGTATAAATAAATTAAACAGAATTGGTCCCAGAACAGATTCTTGGGGGACCCCACTTAACACACCAGACCATCCTAAGTACTTGCTGTTTATCACCGCCCTTTGGACCCTCCACTATAGCCAGTTCTCTTTCCAGATACATACCCTATGGTCCAAGCCGACAGACCTCAGTTTGTAAATTAAAGTTTATGGTGAAAATGTACCACGTCCACGGGTCTTCCTTTATCTAGATGGCAGCTCACTTCCTCATAGAATGATAATAGGTTGGTCTGGAAAGAACGATCCTTCATGAATCACTACTAATTATTCTGTTGTAGCACCCTCTACCAATAGGTAGGTGCTAGTAATAGGATTTTTTACTAATTAGACTGTCAGCACAGGTAAACTTAGGCAGGCTTATGCTGCAACCTAGGCCTGCCTGTTTTGATCTGGGGGCTGGGAGTGGTTAGTTTATCAGTGGGTGTGACCACCTGTGCTCTAGTTCTGAAGTGCCTCCCCTGCTTCCAGGGAGAATGCTCTGGAAGAGGGGCAGGGCCTGGAACTGGAGTGGCAGGCAGCTCATGTGGGAGCCCTGACCAATCTCCAACTGAATTTGACAAGGGGCGGACCTCCTATATAAGCTGAGGTACCATGCCACTGGGGGCAGTTGTTGGCTGGGTGAAGTGGAGAATGAAATACTAGACAGCAGCAGGAGGGCACCCCCATCGGGGGGGGGGGGGGGTTGCGCCGATCGCAGGAGGAGGCCCAGGGGAGAACTGTGAGGGAACTTTGCCTTTACATGGTCATTGGCGATGTCCTTATCTTTACATCATTGATAAGGAATTCCTGGAGCAGAGGGGCAAGTGAAGCTGTCGGAACGTATGGTCCAGTTAAGTTCTCCATCAAGGACTTAGGGCAGAGAACGGTCAGTGAGTGTACCACAGTGGAGTGCTGGATGTGGCAGGAAGTCTGTGAGTGAACTACACTTCTATACGGTCATTAGTGAAGTTCTGTGTTTGTAATCAGTAGATCTAGTAATACATTGGCTTTTGTAGGTGCATTCACTAACTGACCCATAAAATCAGCCAATCCAGAGGGAGAGTCTCAGATTGCTTACAACCACTAAGGGAAAGGCAGCTGAAAGGTGAAGCCATAATGCACACTGATTTCCTTACATTCCCTTGATTAAAAAAAATCTATTTAGCTTAACCAAGCTTCAGGCAAGCTCAGTAGATTGCTTTAAAAAAGGCCTGGATTCTTTCGTAAAGCAGGGGTCCACTCAAAAAAAAATTATTAAAAGCCAGCAGCTACAAATACTGCCGCTGCTGACTTTTCATAAATGAACACTTACCTGTCCAGGGTGATCGCGATGTCGGCAGCCAAAGCTGAGCAATCGCTCGTCTCTCGGCTGCCCCCGCCGCCATTCTCAGTGAGGCAATCAGGAAGTGAAGCGTGGCGGCCTCACTCCCCGGTTCCCTACTGCGCATGCGCGAGTCAAGCTCCGCGTCCTCACCGGTCCCTGCTGTGTTCTGGGACCTGTGTGTTTCCCAGAACCCAGTGGGGGGGGGGGGGGTGATGCGAAGGGGCGTGACTTCCGTGGGAGTCTATTCCTGGAAGTGGGTGCAGATACCTGTATTATACAGGTATCTGCACCCTCCTCCCCACTGAAAGGTGCCAAATGTGACACCGGAGGGGGGGGGGGGTTCCGAAAATTGGAAGTTCACTTTTTGTGTGAACCTCCGCTTTAAATATACACAATATAACTGGGTACTAACATTTATAGGTAAAGTTGATCCAGGGAAGAGGCTTTCCTCTGGATCAACTGTGGGTATAGGGTTGTGTATATAAAAGATTGTATTTTTTTTTTTTTTGGTTGAACCAGATGGACTTGTGTCTTTTTTTCAACCTGACTAATTATGTAACTATGTAACCACTACTACCACTTAGCTAGAACCAATTTTACAGGTTTTTACTTTTATAGTTTTATAGTAAAGGTTTCGCTTTACAGCTTTTACAGTAAAGAACCCATTTTGTATGTGGAAGTTAAACATCTTGAACAATCTACCGTTCTTTGCAGTAACCTTAAAGTAAATAATAATTCCTAAATGGATAGCATTTAGTTTGCTAAAGCAATGTGTCTAAAAATACTATTACCATTTTTTAAATAAAATACTTGTTTTGATTTATATTTCATCCTTTTGTGTATTGCCAGTCCTACTGATCCCATGCATGCTTCTTGCAGCTACTTCCTCTCTACATTCATGTACTCCAGAGATCACATATAATTTCTTAGGGAATGTTTCCAGATGGTGAGAACACTGGGCCATACATGTAAAAAAAGGCCACTGGTAGTCTTAGTTAGGAACCCAAGTGACAATGTGACAACAAGAGTAAAACTGACAGACAAGAACAGAATGTTGTCACCCTACAACAGGAAGTGCCTGAACAAGGACATTTATGGCAGAATCACCAAGTACTATTTTTAACAAAGTTGTTTTAAAATATTAAAAATTAAATGAACATGTTCAAAATTATATGAAATTTTTCTTTTGAGTTTACATATATTTAAAGCCCAATTTATATTGGTTCTAAAGTCACAATGTTGTTTACCTTAACACATTACCTGCCTTATGGTTAAATTAACCTTTTGCGAAATGTTTGCTCCCCTTCACCCCCCAAATACTTACCTGAGTCCAGTATGGATACAGCACTGTGCCTGTCTTCAGTAGCGCTGCTCTTTGTTCCTGGTCTATGGACACACATAACCCGGCTCCAGAGAGAGCCCTTATGTCTACCTCCATAGCAATCCGCTTGCTATGGTGGCAGACACAGAAGAGGAGGAGCCAAAAGTTCCAATGGGGGACCCTAGAAGAAAAGGTTTGGGGCCACTCTGTGCAATACTAGTGCACATAGCAGGTAAATAAAACATATTTTTTTTAATCTTAAGTTTTAAAAAAACCTTTAGAATCACTTTACGTCTAACACCCTTACTATATTGATGCCTCTTATGATTTATGACTGATTTGTGCTTGGAAATGCCTTATGAAAATTCTGCTTTCTACTCTCATTATACTGTCCAGTCACTGACAACACACGTGTTTTCCAAATGAGTAATTCAGCAGAAGAATAGTATCGGACCTGTTCTGTTACAGAATGCTGATTATTGAGATCATTTTGGTCTAACTCTGGTCCCTATCCTTAGTATGATGTCTGTTTCTGTGACTTCAGTTTTTCTTTATAGTGATCAACTGTCCACTGCATCTACTATAAAGTACATGTATTTTACATATTTAACTACTTAAGGACCAGAAGATTTTCCCCCTTAATGTCCAGGCCATTTTTTGCGATACGGCACTGCGTTGCTTTAGCTGACAATTGCACGGTCGTGCAATATTGTACCCAAACAAAATTGATGTCCTTTTTTTTCCCCACAAATAGAGTTTTCTTTTATTTGATCACTTCTGCAGTTTTTATTTTTTGCACTATAAACAAAAAATGAGCAACAATTTTGAAAAAAAAAATTGGGTGGGCGTGGCTAGCCGGGAACGAAGATGGACGCCTAATTCCTCAGCTCGTCAGCCGGGAGCTATTACCTCACAACACAGGCCGACATCGAAGACCCATCCGCGGGTATCCCACTCAGTAACGACCGGAGAAAACGATGAGCTCATCTCGGAAGAGACTCAACGATCGCAAACCTCAGAAACTCACTGAGTTTGCATACAAGCCGGCGGAACGTCCCGCGCCCAGTCAAAATGGCGCCGACTGGACTGCACGAAGCGTGGCATATAAAGATCTTCCGAACGATCCAGCGATGGACACCCTGGACACAGGTACCCCTTCTTCACCCCCCCTTGATCAGGCACCCGATTCCTTACTGGATAGCCCGGCCAAAGCCAAAGTGCGGCTAGACACGCCACCGCAGCGGCCTCCCCACCCCCAAATTGAGTCCCAGGCTTCAGCTCCCTTGTTTTCTGGACAGGCCCTGCAATCCTCCATGGCTGCCTTTCCCACAGCGGGTCAGCCAGTGCTGGACACGACTCTAAAGGAGATGCTCCTATCCCTCCAGTCTTCATTAATGACGGATCTCTCCTCAATGTTCTCTAAAATAACATCTGATTTTAACTCCTTATCTGAGAGAGTGACTAAAACAGAAACGGCAATGGCTGACTGCTCCATTACAGTCAATGACATAATTGATACCTGTGAGGACCTAAAAGAAGAACAATCCTGGATAAAAGCCAAACTGGCCGACCTCGAGGACAGGTCTCGCAGGAACAACCTCAAACTGCGAGGGGTCCCCGAAAATGTCCCCCCTACTGATCTACCACGCTACGCCAAAGAGCTCATCCGGGTTCTAATACCAGACATACCCCCACGCGACTTGATCATTGACCGCATTCACAGAATTGCCAAACCGCCCCACTTAGCGGCCTCGGTCCCTAGAGATGTGCTCATGCGGATCCATTTCTACCACGTGAAAGAAAGAGTACTACTAGGCATGAAAGAAAAATCTCCTTTACCGGCTCCGTATACAGGAATCCAATTATTTCCGGATCTCTCCAAATATACCTTACAAATGAGAAGGCATCTTAACCCAATCACCAAGTCGCTACAAAACCACAAAATCCCCTACAAATGGCGCTATCCAGCCACACTCCTCATTGCCAAAAATGGTCACACACATGTGATTGGTGCGCTTGACAATGTTCTTAATCTCCTCCACTCCTGGGGTGTTATGATTGAACCCCCCACCTCGGCCAACCATCAAAGACCTCAACCTGGGCCCAATCGAAAACCTTGACTTTAACAAATCCTAATGCCGCCTCACCTACTACTAATCGGCCGCTTTATGCTGTTATGATTCACGTTTTATTAGCTCCCGGGAGCTTTGATCTACCGACACCTCACCTTTCGTCTCCTGGATATCCGAACTGTTCAACCCCTATCTGGAGGCTTTAGTTAGTGCTACTTGCACCCCTCCAACCAGTTTTCTTTGCATATTTTTAGTTTTCTTTTTTATTAATCCCAACGCAAGTACATACAAATCCACCAACCCCGAGAAGTCTAGAGATCTGAGACAGAATTGTATCACTAGGACACACTAGTATCATCAAATTTCACTCTCTGCCTTTTTCTCTGTTTTATTTTGTATATAACCTGTACAGTATTGCTCTATCCACAGCTTAGAGAACACTTGAACTTCCGTCTCCTTTGACTATCAACTTTTGTGCCTGGATACGTACAGCTTTCGATCAATACAGAGTTCCCCTAACCGTGAGTGATCCCACTACAATATTCCACTGATTGTTCACTATCTCCTACACATGATGTCACTCACCATTGTGTCTCTAAACGCCAACGGTTTAAACCATCTGGCCAAACGCCACTCACTGTGGAGAACTGCCTCTGACCTCCGTAGTGACATCATTTGCGTACAAGAGACCCACCTACTGCCAGTGGACACCCCACTCTGCAAAAACCACTTGTTCCCTCATGTCTTCCATGCCACTCATACCACCAAATCTAGAGGAGTTATGATTGCTGTCAAACACACTGTTGACTTCCAACTTCTAAATGCCACATCGGACCCAGAGGGCAGATACCTCATCCTCACCTGTAACATCAATCGAACAACCTATACGCTCCTTAATGTCTATGCCCCTAATTCCCTCCAACTGAGATTCCTCCACAAAGTACTCCGAATCGCAAAACCTGACCAAAAACATCAATTCATAATGTGCGGTGACTTTAACTTGACTCCAGATCCACTGATGGATTCCACGTCTACTGCTACTAGGCTCGGGTCACCTCTAAGAGACTTCATTTCCAACCAAGACCTTTACGATATCTGGCGTTGCCATCATGGCTCTGAACGGGACTTTACCTTTTTCTCCGCCAGACACCGTTCTTACTCGAGAATAGATCTATTTCTATCTGATAAGTGGACCTTGCAAAAAATTGTAGATTCCGCAATCCACACCACGACTTGGTCAGACCACGCCCCTATTTCTATTTCTATTGATACTTCCCATTCCACCCCCACTGCTCACCTATGGAGAGCTAACAACTACCTCCTCCAAAACGATCAATACACATCAGAAATCTCGACCCATATCACTGATTACTTCCAGCTCAACAAGGGCACCGTGTCTGACCCAGGTGTGGTGTGGAGTGGCCATAAAGCATACGTGAGAGGGGTACTCATAAAATTGGGTTCCCTCCACAAAAAAAAAGAGGACGCAACGTTTCGACGAATTAACAGCCCAAATTTCTGCATTAGAACTGAAACATAAATCCGACCCTAGCTACATACTGACGGACCAATTATTGTCCCTCCGTCAGGAACTTAGGACCTTTTTGCTCCACTCTTATGAACACCTCCTGAGGAAAGTGAAAGCAACTACGTACTCAACCTCTAATAAGGCAGGCAAAAAACTAGCGCAACGCATAAAAGGACGACGTCTTAAGACCAAAATTACCCATTTGACTCACCCCCATACCAAAACTAACCTTAGCGACCCCCAGGACATTGCTGACGCCTTTAGTTCCTACTATAGCGACCTGTATAACCTTGCACGAGACCCCTCTATCCCACAACCTTCGCAAACCAATATCGACAATTTCCTTCAAAATCTAGACCTCCCCACATTGACTGCCGAACAATTGACCAAACTCAACGCCCCGTTCTCCGAACAAGAAATTTTGCATACTATTAAAACACGGCCAAATGGCAAATCTCCAGGCCCAGACGGACTCACTGGAGAATACTTTAAACAATTTGCTCCAATTCTAGTCCCCCATTTGACTGAACTTTTTAACAACGTTGCCTCCTCTTCTACTTTTAATAAAGAATACTTAAAAGCATTTGTGATAACTATACCTAAGCCAGGGAAAGAACCGAATGTCCCCCAAAACTTCCGCCCAATTTCACTACTAAATCAAGATCTGAAAATATACGCCAAAACTATAGCCCGCAGATTAATTCACATCATGCCCCAACTCATTCACCAGGATCAGGCAGGTTTCACCAAAGGGAGGCAAGCCCCCGATGCCACCAGAAGAATGCTCAACTTAATCCACCAAGCACAATCAACAGGAACGCCTTCTCTGCTTCTCTCTTTGGATGCAGAGAAGGCGTTCGATAGAGTTCACTGGCCCTACCTCACTTCAGTCTTGAAAAAATTTGGTTTTACAGGACATATATTAAATGCCATCATGGCACTATATACTAATTCGGAAGCACAAGTCTTCACAGAAGGAATGCTATCCCGCCCATTTTCCATCACCAATGGTACCCGCCAGGGCTGCCCCCTTTCACCCCTTATTTTCAATTTAGTTATGGAACCCCTGGCTGAACATGTAAGATCTCTCTCTACTATCACTGGAATAACAATTGGCCCAATCTCCCATAAAATGTGCTTGTTCGCAGATGATGTCATCCTGAGTCTTACAAACCCGACTTCTTCCCTGGCTGAGGTTCAAAGACTACTTAAATAGTTTAGTTCGGTCTCACTTTACAAAGTAAATGAGTCCAAATCCCTTATACTTGATATCAATATTGACGCCACCACGAAAAATCTCCTGCAAATACAATATCCATTTCAATGGGCAACTACTCACATCCCATATCTTGGCATCCAATTACCAAGATCCCTAAAACATCTCTACGTGGTCAATTTCCCTACACTCTTACACAACATCCAACAGACATCACAGAAATTAGCAAATCATGAACTTTCATGGACTGGAAAACTCGCCGCCTTCAAAATGATCTGCCTCCCCCAAATCCTCTATTTCTTCCGCACACTTCCTATCCCGCTCCCTACTACATATTTCCGTTCCTTACAAACAATATACAATAAATACCTCTGGAAGGGGAAAAAACCCCGGTGTGCGCACTCACATCTCATTAAACACAAAACAGTGGGCGGAATAGGCTCCATAGACTTCAAAGACTACCACTCAGCAGCCATATTAGCCCAACTTCCTCATTGGCTTTGCCCACAACCATTCACTCCTTGGGCCCAGATAGAACGACAAATGTTCACCAACACTGATTTAAAATACTGGCTGCTCAGTATACCTCTAGGTACTAACATCCCGACCTACATATCCCCGACTATGAAGGCGTCGGCCTTGGCGTAGACTTGTTAACAGACTTCCCGAAACACCTTCCCCCAACTTTAGTATTCCTTTAGAAACGCTTACTCATTTAACACCTGACTTACCGACTTCACTCTGGTCCTTCAAAGGTATTCATACTCTCCAACACTTGTACCACAACCATCGTCTCAAACCCTTCTCCCAACTACAAACTGAATATAATCTTCCCAGCTCAGAATACTTTACTTACCTGCGCATCGGTCACTGCTTATCTAATACGCCCTCCCCGCTGTATACAATTCCCCCCAAGACTTGGAAGTTTCTCAATAATACGACTTCAAATATTAAAGGCATAACTCACTTTTATAACCTACTACAGCACAAACACACCTTCCTTAAATTGGCTCCCCATCATAAATGGGAGACAGACTTAGCACACTCGTATACGGACGACCAGTGGCAGTTGGCAATAAATGTTACCTACAAATATACAAAGTGTGCAGCATTGTGGGAACTCATGCAAAAAATTTCATTAAGGTATTACCTTACCCCAACTAGATTAGCGTCCTTCGATCCCCAATCCACCAATATCTGTTGGCGATGCAAATCAGAAACCGGAAACTTATTCCACATCCTATGGGCTTGCCCTCATCTAAAACAATATTGGGATGATATTTTCCTTCTCATTTACTTAATTACTAATTGCACTGTGCCCCAGACCCCTGCATTGGCTATACTCAATTTGACCATTGATCAACTTCCTCACAACATGAGATGTGTCACCACACATATACTACTTGCTGCCAGGCTCAATATCACCAGACACTGGAGATTGAACACTCCTCTCACTGTAGCGCAAGTGTCAGATATAGTGGCTCTACATTATAGCTACGAGTCCGGGTTGACAATGGGCAGTGGTCGGTCTTCTAAAACCGCTGCTAATTGGCAACCCTGGGTAAAGTGGAACTCAGCTGTGACCAGTACTCCATGATGTTAACTTTTAGACCCAGTCCTGAATTCTTGACCGAGCAATACTAGATACTATCCTTTACTTGTTCCTTGGATTACCCCCCTTACTAATATCTCTCCAATGAAATGACACTTAAGTCTAATGAAGTCTAGGGCGGGTCTCCCATTGGTGTGGCACTAATGATCCCCCACGGGGTGCTACACCGGTGGGAATTTTGTTTACGTTTTCTCGAGTCATACTACTAACCTTGTTTTTCTTTTTTCCCTTTCTTCCTTTTTATTTCTTTATATACATTTTTGAATGACACTACCTACTGATGTATACGTGTAACAGTGCTAAACATTGAAACCATTGTATATGTTATGTATTGACGTCGCTGTTCGACGTACTATGTTAATTGTACCTGTAACTCTATATAATACTCAATAAAGAATATAAAGTCGAAAAAAAAAAGAATATATATATATATATATATATATATAAAAAAGTATTCATCAGTTTAGGCCAATATATTCTTCTACATATTTATGGTAACAAAAATAGCAACAGGCATATATTGATTGGTTTGAGCAAATGTTATCGCATCTACAAACTATGAGATTTAGGGACTTTTATTTTTTATTTTTTGTTTTTACTGGTAATGGTGGCGATCTGCGATTTTATAGCGGGACTGCAACATTGCAGTGGACAAATCTGACCCCAAATTACACTTTTTGGGTAACAGTGACATTATTACACTGATCAGTGCTATAAAAACGCACTGATCAATGTATACATGACATTGGCAGAGAAGGGGTTAACATGGGGGGGGCGATCAAGGGGTTAACTTTGTTCCCTCAGCGTGTCCTAAATGAAGGGGGGATGGGCCATCAGGGACTTGACAGAGATTGGTGTTCCTGATCACTGGGAACAGAAGATCTCTGACATGCCCCCTGTCAGAATGGGCATTGGCTTTGTTTACAGCGTTGTGTACAGCGATCGCAGGTCGCCGGTGGACATCGAGTCCAACGGATCCGTGGGTGAGTTCCCGCGGCACACAGCATGCATGCGTGTACTTACTAGATCACATGCACGGACCAACATACAATGACAGCGATTCGCGCTATCCAGCCACCTTGCAGCAGTACAACTGTGGCAGGTCTTCAGGAAGTAGTTAAACAAAGGGACCATATTCTCATTGATCGTCTCTTTTCAAGGAAGAATACAGTCAGTTCAGTTAATCTGTCACAATAATTTCATACTGTTATTAAATCTATGATCTAGCACAGGGGTCTCCAAACTATAGCCCTTGGGCCAAATCCTGCCTGCTACAAGATTTTATGTAAGAGGGAACTCTGATGTGGACCTTGATGTAAGATGGTCTCTCATGTAAAGAGAGACCCTGATGGGGAACTCTCATGTAAGAGGGGACTCCTATGGTCATCCTGATGCAAGGAGAGACTCTGATGGGATCAAGTTCATTGATCAAAAGAATGGCGTGAGTGATACGTGAGCATGTATAGGAAGGTAGAAGATTGGTGACCATATTACTGCACATCATGTATTATCTACATCTCTGTGTCCTCTCCTTTTTATACAGGAGGCCAATGTATTGTGCATTTTCATTCATGTAAAGCTTTTAACCTGTATATTTTATCAATTTGTACTATAAAATATATACTTTTTATGATTTTTTTTGCATATTATTGTTATTGGCTGCAGCAAAGTCCCATGGGATATACTCTTGTGCAAGGGCTGAAGTTTATTTGGAATGTCTTTGCTTTGTTTTAATGACATTTTTTTCAGTTGTTCTAATTCATATCATGCTGGCTACTTCTCCATCATTTATTCACTCAATTAAGCCTCATGTACACTGCTGCTGGTAAACGGATGTTTAGGAGCAGTTGGGCATTTTTTTTTGTCAACTGCTCCTGAACCCTCCTCTATGTTATCTTATCAGTACATGTAAACAGGATTGTTTATAGTCGTTTCTAGGCAGTTATGTTTAGAGGATTTTTTTGGAACCCAAAAAAATGCATTCAGAAGCTGTGTTTAGAAGCATTTCAAATGCCAAACGCAGCTAAATCCTGTGGTCGCATTTAGCCACGTTTCGTTTACAGGCATTTTTCATTTTTGGCTATTTAAAAAAAAAATGTTTTTCCAAACGCTTCTAGATGCAAACGCAAGCAAACACGACTAAACACGGCATGTGAACGTGGCTAAATGACCATTTTTAGATGCTGGTTTCTAGCTGTCAAGTTAAATCATTCAGGAGAGGTTGAACAATGTCCTGTGTACATGAAGACTTATACTCTTCCAAAATGATATGATGAAGTTGTGTTTTAAATCCCCAAGTGGAATGCTTTAGAATTATCAACATTTAACCTAGATTGTCATGAGTCCCGCAAACAACTTTAATACAGCACGGGGCGGCACAGTGGTGTAGTGGTTAGCACTCTCGCCTAGCAGTAAAAAGGGTCGCTGGTTTGAATCCCAATCACGACACTACCTGCCTAGAGTTTGCATGTTCTCCCTGTGCCTGCGTGTGTTTACTCCGGTTTCCGCCCACACTCCAAAGACATGCAAGTAAGTTAATTGGCTTCTGTCCAAAATTGGCCCTAGTATATGAATGGGGACCTTGGCTTGTGGGCTCCTTGAGGGTAGGGACAGATGTGAGTGTGCAATGTACAGGGATAGGGACAATTGTAGACACTCACTCAGGATGGACTGGTGTCTTTATTCAACCTTACTAACTATGTAACTATTGCATGATCTAGGTGAGTTTGTATGTTAGCGACATCTTGCAATGACAGTCTTATAACATACATAACTGCATGTACATAACTTATACCAACCTAACTTTGTGGCCTTCTGCAAAAATAGAAATTGTACACACCCATATTTTAATCTAACTTTTTTTTTTTTTTTTTTCAAATATAATCTTTATTTATTTAACTCCAGAAGGGGCGGCGCCCCATGATACATACAGGAAAACATACAGAGCCATGACTACAAATATCAGCATGACATCAAGTATAACAGAGCAGTGTACAAGTCATGAGAAAACAATCAAATAAACGATCGGCCACTGCTCAGATCAAAAGCAACAACAACCTACGTCATAGCTCAGATAGACGATTTTGTAATGGGGGTCGACCCCTGCGCCCCCCACGCATAATATGAGGGGGGGCATCCAGGGCTGTCAAAAAGAGGGAGTGAAGGGAAGAGGGATGACAAGAGGAAAGAGGGAGGGGGAGAAGAAGAAGCAAGAAAGAAAGAGAAGAAAAGGAAAAAAGATAAGGAAAAAAGAAAATAAAAAACAAAAGAGGGGGAAAGAGGGGGGGAGGTGAGAAAGTAGAGAAGGCGGGGCAGAGAGAGTCAAGCGGATGTGCGTGGACACGGCGGTGGCCTGAGATACCGACCCTGCAGGAAAGATGTGGTAGGGTCAGGTCGTCAACAGACGTCGACCTTCGTCCGAAAATATAAACATACACCATATATCCCAGGTCTTCTTAAAGACCTCCTGTTTATGTGGGGCCGTGAGGATTAAATCTTCTAGTTTGCGTACTTCCTCCACTTTCCGCAGCCAATGTGCCACAGTCGGGGGAGAACGCTGTTTCCAGTGAAGAGGAATACATGCTTTAGCTGCATTGAGGAGGTGGCAGATCAGCGATCTCCTGTATCTTTTAACAGGGGTTGCTGAATGATGAAGCAGAAAAAAGGCCGCCTCGTCCGGGACAGCATGCTCCGTAAATTTCTGGGTGATGCGGCGAACCTCGCCCCAGAACCCACGCAGCTGCGGGCAGGACCAGAAAACATGGAGCAGGGTACCTCTTTCCTCCTCACACCGCCAACACTGGTCCGACGAGGAAGGGAAACACCTGTTCAAACGCGAGGGGGTCAGATACCAGCGGTTAAGTACCTTAAAGTTTGTTTCCTGAATCTTAGTACAGGGAGAGGACCTAAGGGCTAGAGTAATAATGCGTTGAGATTGCGTTTCCGAGAACGTACAATTAAGGTCACCCTCCCATTTAGACAGACAGGGTAAGCGTGGGGGATTCCGCGGCGTGGATAACAACGCGTACGTCTGTGAGAGGACGTGTGTCAATGGGTCAGTGCCGGAGCAGAAAGCCTCAAATGGGGTTAAAGTTTGCGTGAAGTCCCGGGGACGTGACAGAGAGTGAAGGAAATGATGCAGTGGTAAGGCCTTCCAGAAGGGGAGTCGATACATACCTGACGGTTCAGAGAGGTCGGAGATCGAAGGCCAGCGTCCCTCAGTCATAAATTTAGCCGCATAATCGTGGCCAGCTTCTCTAAGGGGTGCGTACTCAACGCAGCGTAGACCCGGTTCGAACTTTGGGTGACCCAGGATTGGAAGTAAGAGGGACACATGTGACCGAAGGAACTTTTGAGCAGTGGCGTGGTAGCTATGTTTCAATGTCGTCCCTATCAGCGGGTGTGTTTTCATATCCGTCGGGAGGTCTTTGTAGCACCACAGTGCTCCACGTAAGGGTATGCGGACCTGGGACTGTTCTATATGGATCCAGAGTTTAGAGGCACTATTTCGCCTCCAGTCAAGTATCCGTCCAAGGTGAGAAGCCAGGTAGTAGGAGCGAATGTCAGGAAGTGCGAGACCACCCCACTGTTTGGGAAGTATCAGTTGTGAGTGGCGTAGCCTAGGTTTTTTATGCGCGTAGACAAATCTGGTGAAAAGAGATTGTACTTGCTTAAAAAAGAGTGGGGGTATATGTATGGGTAATGCTTGGATGAGGTAAATAAATTTGGGCAGGATGCTCATTTTAAGGAGGTTACACCTTCCGAACCAGGAATGGAGACCTCCATGCCATTTCTCTAGGAGCAGTCGGGTTTTGGTCAGTAGTGGCGGGAAGTTAAGTTCAAACGTCCGGGATATGTCAGCTGGGATTTTTGTGCCTAGATATGTTAGGGCGGTGTCGGTCCATCGGAAGCTAAACCCGGCCTGCAAGTCGGACAAGGTCCGGGAGGGGATCGCTATTCCCATGGCTTCCGATTTAGTGAAATTGATTTGCAGGTGAGAGAGAGCCCCATAACGCTTAAACTCGTTAAGAAGATTCGGCAAGGAGATTGTGGGATTTGTCAGGGAGAACATGAGGTCGTCTGCGTATGCAGAGATTTTACAGTGCGAGTTGCCAAACTGGAGCCCTGAGATATCTGGGTTAAGTCTAACGGTGCAAAGGAACGGTTCAAGGGACAGGGCGAAGAGTAAAGGGGACAGGGGGCAGCCCTGTCTTGTCCCATTCCCAATAGGGAAAGGACTCGAGAGGACTCCATTTGCCTTGACTTGAGCCGAGGGGGACGAATAGATGCTGGTAATCCATCTCATCATCCGTTCGCCCAGGCCAATGTGGCGAAGAACAGAAAACATATAAGTCCAATTGACCCTGTCAAATGCCTTTTCGGCATCAGTGTTAACTAAAAGACATGGGATTTTGCGGGAATGCGCGGCATGGAGTAGATTCAAGACCTTTATAGTATTATCTCTTGCTTCTCTATGGGGTATGAACCCCACCTGATCCAAATGTACAAGGGTCTGGAGATGGTGTGCTAGTCTGGAGGCAAGTATTTTGGAAAACAGTTTTAAATCTAAATTCAACAGGGAGATCGGCCTATAGCTGCCACACTGGTTCGGGTCCTTCCCTTCTTTAGGGATCAGAGAAATATGGGCTCTCAAAGTATCCCGCGGAAAGTCGGCTCCAGCTCCCAATGCATTAAAGAAAGACACCAGACGTGGACCCAGTATCGGGAATAGAGCCTTATAGTATTGGGCGGTGAAGCCGTCTGGGCCTGGGGCTTTATCTGCCTTCATAGCAGTCACTGCCATTTGTAGCTCTTCCAAAGTTATCGGTTCTTCCAATAGAACCCGTGATTCCGATGGGAGTGAGGGGAGCTGGGAGTCGGCAATATACTGGTCTATCTGCGATTGGTTGTGGGAGGGGCTCGGCAGGTTATATAGGCCGGAGTAGAAATCGCCAAAAGTCGCGGCGATTTGTTGCGGGGTAGAGATCCGCTGACCCTGCGCGGTGATCACGTGGGGGATAAAGGACGCCGATTTGATAGCTTTGACCGATTTGGCCAGCGTCTTCCCGCATTTATCTCCCGTTTCGTATGATAATCGGCGGGAAAACTGAATCGCCGCTTTGGCCTTGTATTGAAGTGCTTCGGTTATTTGCGTGCGAAGAGTGAGAAGTTCCGCTTCCAAGGGCTGAGTAGGGGCATGCTTATGTTTGGATTCTACAGAGGCTAGCTTGGTAAGTAAGAGGGCAATGTGCGCACTTCTTTTCTTTTTAATGGCGGCTCCGTGTTTAATAAGAGTCCCTCGGATCACTGTCTTGTGGGCTTCCCAGAGTATCCCAGGGTCACAGCCCTGCGTATCATTGTCCCGAAAGTACAGGTTAAGTTCCCTAGTCACATCCGAGAGAACTTCAGGAGTTTGCAAGAGGCTTTCGTTTAACCGCCAAAAAAGGGATCGGGGCGAGGGGTGGTCGCTAAGGGTATAGGTTAAATAGATGGGGGCATGATCCGACCAAGTAATCTGACCCAAGGAGGTAGAGGAGACCAAGTGGAGTTGGTCGTGCGGGATTAGGAAGAGGTCAATCCTGGAATAAACCTTATGGGGGGGGGAATAGAAGGTGTAATCCCTCTCACCGGGGTGTTGAAGCCGCCATATGTCCATCAATTGGGTGGTATGTAAACTTTGTGTTATGCGCTTCCTGCAGGTAGAGGAGATAGAGGAGTGACCGGAAGAGGTGTCTGATGTGGGGGACAGTGGGACATTAAGGTCGCCACCTAGGATTAATTGGCCCATCTTAACATCCATCAATTTGTCTAAGGTGCGGCTGATGAAACTATCTTGGTGGTCATTAGGGGAATAAAGTGAGGCTAAGGTAAATTGCACGTCCCCAATTAGTCCCACCAAAAATAGAAACCGCCCGGCAGGGTCAGCCGTAACCACCTGACACTGCCAAGGTAATCTGCTGGAGATCAGAATTGACACACCTTTGGATTTAGAGAGAGGGTTAGTGGAATGATAGACCTTGGAGTAATGCCTATTCTGGAGCAGTGGGAGCTTGTCATTCCTAAAATGTGTCTCTTGGATGAAGGCTATGTCCGCACGGGAGTTCTTAAGGTCGTGGAGAAGCATGCGTCTCTTCTCGGGGGTGTTCAAACCCTTAGCATTCAGAGAAGCTACCGTGATAGAGGCCACCGCCATGTCTCAGAAGGGGGGGTGTGTAAAAGCAGTACAGGCACCCTAAGGGGGTCAGGCAAGAAGAGAGCTGTAGAGGAGAAAAAAAAAAAGGAGGAGAAGAGAGGGAGGAGGGGGGAAGGGGACGGTGACAGGGGAGCGGAAGCTTCCTACTCCCTAGACACCACGGGGAGAAGGTAGGGGTCAACTAAGGGGAAGACTTAGTCTTCGGAGTGCACGAACCCGGAACACCGGGGGTACACAATGGCCTATGTGGGGCGTGGGTAGGCAGGGGACCAGCGACGAGGTCCCGGGCCCTCCACCCACCTCGGCAAGTGTAAAAGAAAAACAGACATAACAAATGATAAACAGTAACAGAAAATATAACAATAAAGAAGCAGGCATATCAACCTATATAACAGGAGGTATGGTTAATACCACTACTAGGAAACCTGGGCCCAGACATATGCACAGAAACCCAGCCGTAGCTCCGCTACAGCACATCGGACAGAAACCTGGCAGTCATCACAGTAAGCACATCATATAAACCCCCCCCCCCCCCAAAAAAAAACAAAAAAAAAACAAAAAAAAAACATAAGTGAGCCATGGGGTCCCTCTGCCGCGTTTAAAGAACAGTTCTATCATCAGCCAGGAACAACCCCTAAGGGGGAGTGAACAGCATAATGAAACGGTAAAATGGCTTAAGCAGGCGAGAGGGAATCCCACCCAACAGTCTCCTGCTGCGTCGAACGTGGAGGCCACAGAGTACAAATACATCAGCCAGGAGCTGGTCTCTCAGCCCTGGTAACACAGAGCGATTCGCCCAAAAGTAGAGAAGGGAATTAACAACCGAAGCCCAACAGACCATGCCCCCCATGTGGACACCCCTCATAAAACCCCCAAAGTCTCCAAAGGAACAGCACGTCCAGACCCAACCCCAGCAGGACATGTCAATGACCCCCACCAGGCAGAAGCTCCACAGCAGAAGTGACAAAGTTCCTTCCTCGCTAGGCAACCGTGCACCGCTGGGGAACTGAGAAAAAACAAAAGGGGGATTAAATAAAGGGAAAAAATAAAGTACCTGTCCGTGCAGAAAAGCAGCAGCATCGGCGGGAGGATGGGTAGTCGTGCCAGCGGGCAAGCCCGTAAGCCACCCAGACATCACTGTTGGTCTCCAGCAGGCGGGGGGGCTCCGAACAGAAACAGGGGGCGTCCGGTGTTATTCCTTACTAGGGCTGAAGCCGGGGGGCCGAGGAGGAGACCTGGCAAGTATCAAGCACCGCTGGCTGCAGTGCAGAAAATGTCCAGAACGCTCAAGTGCCACAGCAAGGGGGGGGTGCTCTTCCATTATGACAGGAAGTCTCCTTCGCAGAGAGCAGCAGGCGATGAGCTCGGGGCCTGGGCGGTTCGGGGTGGAGAAAAAGATCAGAGCAGCAGTAGTTAAAAAAAAAAAAAAAAAAAAAAAAAGGGGGGGGGGGAGAGGGGGACGTGCAAGGCGATGCCGAAAGGATGTCAGGCAAATCCGTTACTATCACCTATCCTTCCCGATCGTGTTCGCGGGAGAGGGTTCGCGGACGACGGCCCTCTCTCTGCCGTCTCTGCGGCCGCGGCATGGGCATTCCCGAGGTAGTTGGGCGGCCCTGCGACCGCGGAAGGTAGGCCAGCCAATTGGGCACAGCAATCGGATCCGCATCTAGGAAAATAAACAACTCCGGAAGAGCCTCCGGCGATTTCAGCAAAAAAGATCTCTGATTTCTGGTGAAGGTGGCAGAGAGAGGATAGCCCCAGCGATAGGTAGCATTACAGCGCCTGGCCAGATCCAGGAGGGGCTTTAGAAGGGCTCGGCGGTGTAGAGTCGGTCTAGAAACATCAGGGAGGATCTTCACACAGGCCCCGTCGAAGTCCAATTCACCCGTTTCCCACGACCGTCGGGCAACAATCTCCTTGTGGGTGTAGTGGTGCAGGCGACAGAGGACATCTCTTGGCCGAGCTGGATCAGACGGTCTTGGGCCCAGGGTTCTGTGCACCCTGTCGATCTCGAACCGTTCCGGTAGCTGCTCACCCGCCACTTGCCGAAAAATTGCGGTGACCGTGGCTAGGAGATCCGCGGGGCCGGTAGCTTCCGGGAGGCCGCGGAGCCGCAAATTATTCCGGCGGCTCCGGTCCTCGATCTCCTCCATACGGAGCTGCAGTTCCACCGCTGCTAGGGAGTGAGCTCCATGTTGGGACTCAAGCGCGGAGACTCTCCGCTCCAAGGAAGTCACCGACAGTTCCTCCGTTGTGAGGCGTGTGCCTAGGGAATGAACTTCCTGGCGAATCGCGGCGATCTCCTTTCTATGGGCGGCCTCCACTCTCCCAACAATGGTCTCAATGTCTGTTTTCGTCGGGAGGGCCTGCAGGATGGCCTTTAACTCCGGGTCCGTGCGGTAAAGCAGCGGCAGGTGAGGAGATCCACCCGGGTCCGCCGATGGGGCCGCCGGGGAGCTCGGATAGAAAGTCGGGCTTTGTGAACCCACAGAGGCTGCCCGAACGTCCGCTTGTGTCGGGACTGGGGAGCTCGTGCCACGAGGCTCCGCCATCTTGGATCCCGAGGCGCTCGGGCCCGAGCGGCTAAAAAGTCTCTGTAGGTCTCCGATAGCCTGGTTGTCGGTGGCTGGGGTAGCCCCGTGTCTCGTCCGCTGGCTTGCCCGCTTCTTAGAAGATGGCATGTCCGGTAAATTAGTGTGGTATTGCCAAGGTGGGTGCAGGGTGGCCAGGAGCTCAGGTAGAACACCTCCTCACTCGGCCATGTCCAGGCCACGCCCCATTTTAATCTAACTTTACCTGGCTGTACATCAGCACCAAAACTTTGCTTATATGGAAGAGGGTTTTGTATTTACTTCTTCTGTTTTAGCCAGTGCCCACTTCGGCATTGTGTTTTTTTAGAGAGCCAAAAAATGTTTAGAAAATGTATTTTTACTAATAACTTGTCTTAAACTTTTTTTGAGGTTTGGTTTAATTTACTTTAGGAAACTGATATTCATTTTGCATTTTTCTATACTAATTTCCTATTTCAGTTTTTTGATGTTTTTTTCCACTTTTAAACGAATAATGAAAGTGTTAATTCAGCTTTATGTTATATATGACCATGTTTATAATTTTCTAGCATTGAAGGTGCAGCAAAAGAACTGTACCACACTATATAATAAAAAACTTTGCAGTGAAGCAAGCCACAAATACTGTTCTCTGCCTATATCATGTGATACTGAAAATTCTATCGGCATTGAGCTCTGAGATCTGGGACAGTTCAACTTTAATCAGTGCTTGGTTCCATCAGGCAAGCCGACTGACAGTGGTTGTGACTTCTCCTGTGATACTGAGCTACAATAAGACAATACTACAAGTGTTTGTTGTCTTACCATGTAAAAATTCAGCAAGCCTGTGACTTAAAGCAGTATTAAACCCAAAAGCAAACATTTTAATATAATTTACCTTACCAATACTTATTAGTTTTATTATTTAACTTTTTTAGGCTTTCTCTGTTCTATTTTCATCAGCAACTCTGCTGTTTTCAGAAGTTCAAGCTCTCCAGCAGAATGTATCAGCTTACATGGATGAGACCATCTATTTACCACTGCCAGGGGTGATTACATTTATCTGCTTTTATTTTTTCATATAAAACCTTTATCCCAAAAGGAAACAATGCTTGCAGTAACTGATTATAAAGTGTTAGTTGGAGTTTGGCTTAAATTTGTTATATGTATTCAAATCTAATACATTTACCACTTCCATCCCCTTCCCCACAGACTGGCAATACTGCTGTTTGCTGTGTCCTATTTTATTCCTCCAAAGTGGTTTATCACTAATGTAGGAGGTGTGTTATTGACCAGATAACAAGGTGAAAACAGAGGGAAAAAGACAAAGAAAAGAAAACGGATGCAGCGACCACATTTAAGTTCAGTTGCAATACATTCCATTTTTGGTTTCAGGTTTAATACAGCTGTAAACATAAAAATCCATTCGTAAAAAAAGTTTCTTCCATAGCAGTATTCAGAGACAGGTATCACATTTATTTTAATTCTCTCTTTCTCAAAGTTCCAAAAGAAATTGCACAAATGTCACATCATTGAGACTTCATTTGACAGGTCAGGGTAGTGATCAAGAGAGAATTATAATCATCATCATAATAATATAGGGGCATATATTTTTAAAGCAGTGAATCTGACATTCAGAAAACATTCTCCACGTGTGAATTTTCCTGGTGCATGTGTTTTAAATGGCAGGAATTGTTTCGCAACCAGAGAACATTTTGTAAAAATCACATTGTATAAATAGAATCCTAGCGTACATCAGACCTTAGCGGATAATTATGAATGAAAGGTCTGGTTGGTGGAGATTGTATTGCATGCATCTCATACATCCAGAAGTGGTTGCTGAATAAGTAAAGAAATATACTATACAAGCACAAAATATCATAACGGAAGAATGAACAGCATATGTCCAAAAAAGTCATTTGCAAAAAAAGGGCAGGATAACAAGTCAATGTATTTTGGTTGATTGTCCACTCTTTATCTTTGTCTTAAAAATGAATATATTCAGAAGTTTACAATTTATGGTTTAAATTATTTTATTGTTTTACTTGTAAATGTTGAATTTGGAAGCTATTTATGTATTTTAGCCTTATACTTTGTTACTAGAATTGGTTTATGTTTTTCTGACCTTTTTTAAATTATATATTAAGTAAGTATGTGGTCGTATGATTACCATTCATCATTCCGCAGCCTAACAACTTATCTGATCATCTAAGTATTAACCTTTCTCAGTTGTTTTCACCTTAAAGACTGGCATCTCTCTTTAGTTTTCTCTTAATTAGCAGGTAGACATTATTGCATATATGCATCTGTATACTGTAATGACGTGCTAATACTTGTAGTGCCACTCTAAGCAAAAAAATAGGTTTTTTAAAACAGCTTACCTGTAAAATCCTTTTCTTGGAGTACATCATAGGACACAAGCTCTCAAGTAATTACTTGGTGGGTTATAGGCCTACCTTCAGGTGTTGACACTGGTATAACCAATACAGGAAGTTGACTCCCCTATATAACCCCTCCTCCTGCCAGGAGTACCTCAGTTTTTGTAGCCAAGCAATATAAGCATAAAACAGAGGGGCGGGAGCCCTGTGTCCTATGATGTACTCCAAGAAAAGGATTTTACAGGTAAGCTGTTTTAAAAATCCGATTTTCTTTATCGTACATCATAGGACACAGAGTCTCAAGTAATTACTTGGTGGGATGTCCCATACCTGGGTCTGGGGGTTTGGATGTCCCAACCCCCAGACCTGAGGACTTATACTGCTGCCTGCAGCACACTGCGCCCGAAGGCGATATCCTCATTCCATCTTACATCTACTTGATAAAATTTTGCAAATGTATGTACTGAAGACCAAGTTGCGGCCTTGCAGATCTGAGACATGGAGGCCTGGTGACCCACTGCCCAAGAAGCACGAACCGCTCTAGTAGAGTGCGCCTTAACTTGAAAAGGGGGAATCTTTCCCTTTAAACCATAAGTTTGAATTATAACTTGCCGAATCCACTTGGAGATAGTGGATTTCGACGCTGCCTGTCCCTTCTTAGGACCCTCTGGCAGAATGAATAAGACATTAGTCTTCCGAATCTGAGCAGTTTTCTTCAAATAGATGTTCACTGCTCTCACTACATCAAGACAATGTAGATATTTTTCTTCCCTGGAACCTGGTCTGGGAAAAAAACGAAGGCAGGATAATATCTTCATTCAGATGAAAGCCTGAAACTAGCTTTGGCAAAAAGCCTGGATGAGGGCGTAACACCACTCTGTCCTCATGAATAACCAAATATGGCTCTTTACAAGAAAGAGCAGCAAATTCTGACACCCTCCTTGCTGACGATATAGCAACTAAAAATACCAGCTTCCTTGTCAAAAGGACTAAAGGAATATGCTGTAATGGTTCAAATGACTGTTTTTGTATCACCGACAAAACTAGATTCAAATCCCAAGGGCTTAAAGGAGATCTAACTGGTGGATTTATCTGCAGCACTCCTTGCATGAAACCCCAGACTAAAGAATGCGTAGCAAGCGGTCTTTGAAACAAAATTGATAAGGCTGAGACTTGACCCTTAATAGTATTCAGGGCCAGCTTCATCTCTACGCTTAACTGTAGAAAGGCAAGAATTCTGCCTATAATATATCTCCTAGGGTGCAAACCCTTGGATTCACACCAGGAAACATAAGCTTTCCAGACTCTATAATATATAGCTCTAGAAGCTGGCTTCCTAGCATTAATCAAAGTAGAGATAACTGACCTGGAAAGCACACGTTTCTTCAGAATGTGGGTCTCAATAGCCAAGCCTTTAAATATAGTGTTTGTAAAGTAGGATGGAATATAGGCCCCTGCGATAGCAGGTCTGGCCTTAGTGGAAGGGGCCAAGGACCCTCCATTGTCATCTTTGCGATCTCCGCGAACCATGACCTTCTGGGCCATGCTGGTGCTATCAGAATTACCGAATTTCTTTCCAGCTTGATCCTGGAAAGAAGCCGAGGCAGCAACCAGGGGAAAAGCATAGATCAGTGAGAACTGATCCCAGGGGGTCACCAACGCATTTGTTCCGTACGCGAGTGGGTCCCTTGTCCTGGACACAAAGTTGACTAGCTTTGTGTTGAATCTGGACGCTAGAAGGTCTACGTCTGGAGGCCCCCATTTTTGGCAAACAGCTCGAAATACTTCGGGATGAAGAGACCATTCCCTGGGAATAGCTGCTGGCGACTTAGATAGTCCGTCTGCCAATTTTCTACCCCTGGAATGAAAACTGCCGGTAGGCAGGGGACATTCTCTTCCGCCCAAGTTAGAATCTGGTTCACCTCTCTCTGAGCTGGGAGACTTCTGGTTCCCCTTGGTGATTGATATATGCCACGGCTGTGGCATTGTCGGATTGAATCCTGACAGGAAAATCCTTTAACCTGGAGGTTCAGGTCTTTAGGGCCAGATATACTGCCCGAATCTCTAGGATGTTGATGGGTAAGGTACGCTCGGTTACTGACCATCGTCCCTGGACAGCAGTTTTCTCTAGTACTGCTCCCCAGCCTGAAAGGCTGGCATCCGTTGTCACTACCTTCCAGATAATTGGTCTGAAGTTTTTTCCCTTCAGCAAGTTCCGGGATAGTAACCACCAACTGAGGCTCTGGGACACTCTTGGGGACAGCCGCATTGGCAAATCCAAAGTTTGATTAGTCTTGTTCCAAGCAGACAGGATACTGCTTTGAAACAGTCGCAAATGGAATTGGCCATAGGGAACTGCTTCGAATTAAGCTACCATCTTCCCTAACAATCTCATACAAAGGCGAATTGAAGGATTTTTTCTTGACCTGATCATCCTCACTAGCTCCTGTATGGAGCTGATCTTTGCTGGAGGCAAGAACACCCTCTTCTGGGCTGTATCTATGATCATGCCTAGATACTCCAGCCTCTTTAGTGGCTTCAAGGAGGACTTTTTTAGGTTGAGAATCCAACCCAAACTTTCCAGGTAGCTGCTTGAAATGGCTACACCCCGTCTTAAGTAAGCCACAGACCAGTCTATTAACAATAGATCGTCTAAGTAAGCCAGGACAGTTATGCCCTGTGCCCTTAACCTGGCTAGAGGTGGGGCAAGTACTTTTGTGAATACCCGAGGTGCTGTAGCAGGGCCGAAGGGCAGGGCTACAAACTGAAAATGCTTCTTTTCTACCTCGAAATGCAGAAACCTCTGGTGAGGAGGGAATATAGGGACATGCAGATATGCATCTCTGATGTCGATGGATGCCAGAAGTTCCCCTCCTTGTAGGATAGATACGACTGACTTGATTGACTCCATGCGAAAGGAGCAGATCCTCAGGAACTGATTTAGATTCCATAGATCTAGAATTGGTCTGATAATTCCATTCGGCTTTGGCACCGTAAATAGGTTTGAGTAAAAACCCAAACCATCTTGGTGAGGGGGGATGCCTCTTCATGATGAGGCCTTGGTATTCCGCTTTGCAGACTTGCGGCCCCAGGTCCTCCTCTGTGCCTGGGTCTGACCCTGAGATCTTCCCTTGGGGTCCGACAGCAAAGGCCGTCGCCCCTGCCTAGAGGAGGATGCCCTTGGCGCTGAGGAAAAAGTCTGTTTAAACGAAGGATGTTTATATTTTCTTTTGACTGGTAAAAGAGTACTCTTTCCGCTGGAAATAGTCTGAATGTATTTATCCAAGCTATCTCCAAAAAGGCGTTCTCCCTTAAAGGGGAACCCAGTTAGTAGATTTTTACAAGGTGTTTCAGCTGACCAACCCTTTAACCAAAGGGTCCTTTGCATGTGTACAAGTACAAGCGCCAGACTTGATGCCTGGTGAATAGAGTCCTTTATAGCATCTATGGCAAAGCATAATGCTTTAGGTAGCTCGGCCAACTCCTGAGCTTGTTGTGCAGGGAGCTCTTTGATGGCATCTGTAAATTGGTCCTTTAAGGACTGACAGATGCCTATGGCTGCTATCACAGGTTCGAGTTACAGTCCCTGCTAAGGAAAAAGAGGTTTTTAACAGACCTTCCAACTTTTTATTTGTTGGATCCTTAAGCATATGTGCATTGTCCACTGGACAAGTTAAATTTTTATTCACATTGGAACTGCTGGAATCTTCCACCTTTTAGTGAATTTTTCCTCCATAGGATAGAGATTAGAGAATCTTTTAGGAGGGGAGAAATGCTTATCCGGATGATTCCATTTGGAATAAATAAGCTTTTCAAGTAATGCGTGTACTGGAAACGCATGTAAAGGCTGAAAAGGTTTTAAGGATCCTAAAGAGGATACCGGACCTTCAGCTGCCTCCGTTAGGGTTAACATGAAAGTAGAGCGAACCATCTCTGTAAGGCTCTGTACTTCAGTTTGTGAAGGTGAATTTCCAAGTACTGTTTCCTCTGCAGAGGAATAACCGGGTTGTTTTTCTTCCCGATCATCTGCGGGAAAGACCTTGTCATATCCCCATAGTTCTTTAGGACCCCCCACTGACTGTAAACAGTCTAAGGTGGGGGAGGGGGATCTAGGACGTTTCCTATCCACCTGGATGGATGATGCGATTAAAGTCGCTAATCTTCCTTCTAAGCCCTGCAGGGCAGAGGAAAGTGCTTCTTCAGTCACATAAACAGGGGCTGAAGTGTGTGAAGCAGTTGCACCACCACTAGCTTCCAATGACTCACCCTGGCTTGTCGTGTCTGATCTCTCTGAAGAGGAAGACAGTATGGAGGCATGACTGGGGTTCCCAGCGCCTGAGGGTGACACCTTAGGTACCTTTACAGTAGGTCTGGAAGACATAATGCTAAGTACAAAAGCAGAGGCTCACACAATATTATCTGCTAAATAATTCTAGCCAAACAATGCATGCTAACAGTTCTTTTCCTGTACTGGAAATACCTGCTTTACACCCTTACGTGCCCCGCACTAAATGTCTCTTAGTATAACAGACTCCTCTCCTTAGTGAACTCTGGCTACAAAGGCTGAGTTCTCTTGTAGCAGAGAGTGCTTTAATGTGTGAGCCTCAGGTGGACCTGATTGGCATCCACAGCACTTCCCCCTCAGTAATCAACGCTGTATGGATAGACACTGTGTCTCATACCTAGCGTCATGTGACCTACGGCCATGCCCCTCTGCGTCCTCCGGCAACCCCCCATTCAGTTTGAATATGCTTAGCTCGTCTGTATTATACTGCCAGTTTATGCCGCTCCACAGCAGGCTAGGATACCTACCATAACTGAGTAATATATATAAAAAAAGACGCCAAACAACTCTTAAAGGAGGAGAGGGGGAGGGAAAGGGGGGTTCTGCCAGCATGCTGCTAAACTCTGCAGAGTTTTAATGATTATGGGAACTTTTCCCCTTAGCTGCTAAGCAGCTGATAACCATTCAGCCTGCTAATTCCCTTAGGAAAGTAAGAACCCCCTCTGCTGGACAACACTTTTAGTGAGACAGCGCTGTTCTATGGTATTTAAGGCATATAAAGGTTTTCTCTCTCTTTTTTTTTTAACTACTTAAGGACTGCCGCATGGCAATGTACGTTGGCGCAATGGCACCGACAGGCACAAGCATGTGAAGCTTCCCCCGCTGTGTATAGTAAACACAGGCAGGGAGGAAGTGATGTCATTCTCCTCGGGGCGGTCTTTTTGATCGGACTGCGAGGAGAACAGAGAAAGTAAGTGTGCTCCAACACTACACTGATATGTAGGTACACATAGGCACACAAATCCCCCCCCTCAATCACCCCCCACGATCGCCCCCCGCCCCCCCTCCCAGTCACAGTGTCACTGATTGCAGTGATCATTTATTTACTGATCACTGCATTTAGTGTCAGTTGTGACAGTAAAAACTGTCAGGGCAGTTAGTGTTACGTCCAGGGTAGCCCCCTACCCCCCCAATAAAAGTTTAACCCCCTGATTGCCCGTAGTTAACCCTTTCACCCCCTTTTGCCAGTATCACTAAGCAATCGTTTTTATGATCGCTGCATTAGTGTCACTGGTGCCGCTAGGCAGCTAGTTATTTTTTTAGGTTCACCGCCGGGTTTTTATAGCGCTAGGTACCCCCATATACTACCCAATAATGGTTTTAACCCCCTGATTGCCCCTAGTTAACCCTTTCACCAGAGATCACCGTATAAGTGCCACTGGTGACGCTGGTTAGCCAGTTAGTTATTTAGGTTCCCCGTCAGGTTTTTATATAGCACCAGGGACCCCCATATACTACCTAATGAAGATTTTAACCCCCTGATTGCCCCTAGTTAACCCTTTCACCAGTGATCACCGCATAAGTGTTACGGGTGACTCTGGTTAGTTTGCTTTTTATAGCATCGGGGCACCCACCATTTATTACCCAATAAAGGTTTAACCCCCTGATCACCCGGCGGGTGATATCAATTAGGTTTTAGGGTCAGGGTCTGCGTCGCCCCAGGCAGCGCTAGGTTAGTGCCAGTACCGCTAACACCCATGCGCAAAGTTCACATCCCGTAGTGGTATAGAATCTGAACAGATCAATATCTGATCTGATCAGATCTATACTAGCGTCCTCAGCAGTTTAGGGTTCCAAAAAAACACATTGTTAGCGGGATCAGCCCAGATACCTGCTAGCACCTGCGTTTTGCCCCTCCGCCCAGCCCACCCAAGTGCAGTATCGATCGATCACTGTCACTTACAAAACACTAAACACATAACTGCAGCATTCGCAGAGTCAGGCCTGATCCCTGCGATCGCTAACAGTTTTTTTAGTAGCGTTTTATATATATATATTTAAATCCTGAAGGCAGTGCTTGGTTTTCGGGGTCCTGTACATGGTTAGGCTCTCAAAAAGTCCCTCACATGTGGTATCCCCATACTCGGGAGAAGCAGCAGAATTTATTTTGGGGTGTAATTTCACTTATGCCCATAGCATGTGTGAGCAATATATCATTTAGTGACAACTTTGTGCAAAAAAAAAAAAAAAATTGTAATATTCCTGCAACTTGTGGCAAAATATAAAATATTTCATGGACTCAACATGCCTCTCAGTAAATAGCTTGGGGTGTCTACTTTCCAAAATGGGGTCATTTGGGGGGGGTGGGTTTGTGCTATTTTGGCATTTTATGGCCTTCGAAACTGTGATAGGTAGTGAGGAGTGAAATCAAAAATTTGCACCCTTATGCCACGTACACACGTAGCCGACTATCCGGCGGACTTCCCGCCGGGCTGTCCGTCAGACTTTCCGAACGGGCTACTTGCCCACACACGGCACTTTTTCAGCAGACTAATACGGCGCACTAAGTCCGCCGTACTATCCGCCGTACTTTTTAAATGAACGGACTCGCCCACACACACGGAGGAAAGTCCGCTCATTTTGAGCGCGTCTCCAGGTAGGCGGGGCCCGCGAAGGAGACGTCGCTGGTCCCGCTAATCTGGTATGGACTTAAAGGGGAACCCCAACGCTGAAAAAATCAAATCGCCCCCAGGTCCACATCAGACCCTTTTTCCGAGCACGCTACCCAGCCGGCCAAGAAAGGGGGTGGGGACGAGTGAGTGCCCCCCCTTCTGAGCCATACCAGGCTGCGTGCCCTCAACATGGGGGGTGCCTTGGGGAAGGGGGGGCCGCGCCGCCCCACTTCGGTTCTTCTGCCGGGCCACCGCGCCTTCTTGTAGCTCTTTTACAGGCGGTGGCCCGGTCTTCTGTCGCCGCTGTCGTCGTCGCCGCCTTCTGTTCTTCTCTTCTTCTCTTCAGATGTTGCCTCGTCGCTCGCTCCGCTCACAATGATGGGGACCGGGCGTGCGGCGACTTATATAGGGACATCACCGGATGATGTCCCCGCCCAGTATGATGTCACAGTCCCAGAGGATGCTGGGACTGTGACATCATACTGGGCGGGGACATCATCCGGTGATGTCCCTATATAAGTCGCCGCACGCCCGGTCCCCGTCATTGTTAGCGGAGCGAGCAATGAGGCAACATCTGAAGAGAATAAGAGAAGAACAGAAGGCGGCGACGACGACAGCGGCGACAGAAGACCGGGCCACCGGCTGTAAAAGAGCTAGAAGAAGGCGCAGTGGCCCTGCAGAAGAACTGAAGTGGGGGACAAGACCCCCGAAGTCAGAAGAAGAGGCCGGCAGCGAGGAAGAAAGCCGGGCTCCTCCGCTAGCAAAAGAGCTAGCAGAAGATAGCGGAGGAGTCCAGTGAGAAGACCCCCGAAGACGGAAGATCCCCGGAGCTGTGCAATAAACTATTTTATCTTGTGTGTTGTGTTTTTTTTTCTTTATTTTACAGGTGAATGGGTAGGGGTACATTGTACCCCATACTCATTCACATAGGGTGGGGGGCCGGTATCCGGGGGCCGCCTTATTAAAGGGGGCTCCCGGATTCTGATAAGCCCCCTGCCCGCAGACCCCGACAACCAACGGCCAGGGTTGTCGGAAAGAGGCCCTTGTCCTCATCAACGCGCGGCCCCCCCTTCCCCAAGGCACCCCCATGTTGAGGGCTCAGGAGGGGGGCACTCGCTCGTCCGCACCCCCTTTCCTGGCCGGCCGTGTAGCGTGCTCGGACAAGGGTCTGATGTGGACCTGGGGGGGACCCCCACGCCGATTTTCTCGGCGTTGGCGTTTCCCTTTAAGTCCATACCAGATGGCTGGGCCAGCGACGCATCCTTCGTGGGCCCCGCCTACCTGGAGACGTGCTCAAAATGAGCGGACTTTTCTCCGGGCGGGAAAAGTCTGTTAATTTCGAAAGTACGGCGGACTTGCATGCGCACGGCCGGATTGTCCGCCAAAATGCAAGTCCGGCGGGAAGATTGGAGTGCAAAACTACTTTCTAAGTCCGCCGTACTTTCGGGTCAAAAAAGTACGCCGGAGGCTACACACGGGGGGATTGTCCGGCGGACTTGAGTTTGCTGGACTTTTCCACCCGATTGTTTGATCGTGTGTACGCGGCATTAGAAATCCTGAAGGCAGTGATTGGTTTTCGGGGTGCCGTACGCTGCTAGACTCCCAAAAAGTCCCACATATGTGGTAATCCCGTACTCAGGAGAAGCAGCAGAATATATTTTGGGGTGCAATTCCACATATAACTATGGCATGTGTGAGCAATATATCATTTAGTGACAACTTTTTGTAAACTTATTTTTTTTGTGTCATTATTCAATCACTTGGGACAAAAAAAAAGATTCAATTGGCTCAACATGCCCCTCAGCAATTTCCTTGGGGTGTCTACTTTCCTAAATGGGGTCATTTGGGGGGAGGGTTTGTACTGCCCTGCCATTTTAGCACCTCAAGAAATGAGATAGGCAGTCATAAATTAAAAGCTGTGTAAATTCCAGAAAATGTACTCTAGTTTGTAGACGCTATAACTTTTGCGCAAACCAATAAATATACGCATATTGACATTTTTTTAAAAAGACATGTGGCTGAATAAATTTTGCCCTAAATGTATGACTAAAATTGAGTTTATTCGATTTTTCTTATAACAAAAAGTAGAAAATATCTTTTTTTCTCGAAATTTTCGGCCTTTTTCCATTTATATCGCAAAAAAAAAAAAATCGCAGAGGCAATCAAATACCATCAAAAGAAAGCTCTATTTGTGGGAAGAAAAGGACGCAAATTTTGTTTGGGTACAGCATTGCATGACCGCGCAATTACCAGTTAAAGCAGTGCAGTGCGAAATTGTAAAAAGACCTCTGGTCCTTAGGCTGACAATTGGTCCGGGGCTGAAGTGGTTAAAGAAAAAAAAAAAATCACATAAACTTTTTTTTTTTTAACCTTATCCTCGCTGCAGGATACTGCTGGAACAGCAGATCCAAACTTCACCCATCACGGCGGGCTGCGTAACCACCGACAGTTCACCAAACAAAAAAACTACAAATTTCCACTTTAGGGGGGGGGGGGGGGGCTTATAAAAAAAAAAACAAAAGAAATGTAGCAAGACTAAAAAGCGTCCTGGTTCCTAGGGTCCAGCTCTCAAAGAGAAGCATTACAGGCAACACCTCGTTCTTGCATCGAGGTCCAGGTACCATCCTATGGCCTCAGTGGCGAGAATGGATCTGATTGTGGAGTTTTCTTTAACCACTTGCCGCCCGCCCTATAACAAATAGACGGTGGCAAAGTGGTTGCATAATCCTGACCGGACGTTATATGACGTGATCAGGATTATGAGCCGCTGCGCGCCCCCGGGGGCGCGCATCGCGGCTATTGTTGTTGCGGGGTGTCAGTCTGACACCCGGAAACTACGATCTCAGTAAAGAGTCTCCGACAGAGACTCTTTACCACGTGATCAGCCGTGTCCAATCACGGCTGATCACAGTGTAAATAGGAAAAACCGGTGATCGGCTTTTCCTCACTCGCGTCTGTCAGACGCGAGTAGAGGAGAGCCGATCGGCTGCTCCTCTGACAGGGGGGTCTGTGCTGATCGATTATCAGCACAGCCCCTCCGAGGATGCCCACACTGGACCACCAGGGACGCCACCAGACCACCAGGGATGCCCAGGACAAGGTATGCCACCCTAGACCACCAGGGATTCCAGTCAGTGCCACAATGGATGCCAATCAGTGCCCATAATGGATTCCAATCAGTGCCCACAATGGGCATCACTGATTGGCATGCATTATTGATTGGCACTGATTGGCATCCATTAGTACAATATATTAGAATACAATGCCGCCTATCAGTTCCCATCTGTGCCGCCTATCAGTGCCCATCCATGCCACCTATCAGTGCCCATCCATGCCCACCTGTGCCACCTACCCATGCCCACCTGTGCCGCCTACCCATGCCTACCTGTGCCGACTAACCCATGCCCACATGTGCCACCTATCCATGCCCATCCATGCCAATCCGTGCTAGCTATCAGTGCCAATTTGTGCCACCTATCAGTGCCCATCCGTGTCGCCCATCAGTGCCACCCATCAGTGCCACCCATCAGTGCCGCCTATCAGTGCCACATATCGGTGTCCATCAATGCCACCTCATCAGTGCCACTTCATTGGTGCCACCTCATCGGTGCCCATCAGTGCCGTCTTATCATTGCCCATCAGTGTAACCCCATCAGTGCCCATCAGTGAAGGAGAAAACGTACTTATTTGCAAAGTTTTGAAACTGAAACAAAAAAAACATTTATTTTTTCAAAATTTTCTGTATTTTTTTATTTGTTTAGGAAAAAATAAAAACCGCAGAGGTGATCAAATACCACCAAAAGAAAGCTCTATTTGTGGGGAAAAAATGATAAAAATTTCATTTGGGTACATTGTAGCATGACCGCGCAATTGTCATTCAAAGTGCGACAGCGCTGAAAGCTCAAAATTGGTCTGGGCAGGAAGGTGTTTAAGTGCCTGGTATTGAAGTGGTTAAATCCAGCATGGATCCCTCCTGGAGCTCCTTAGAGCACATCTTCACTCGTGACCAACACCTTTAGACACTGGTGAAAAAACCGAGTGCTCCTGGACGGAGGAGGGGTTATATAGGGGAGTCAACTTTCTGTACTGGTTATACCAGTGTCAACACCTGAAGGTAGGCCTATAACCCACCAAGTAATTACTTGAGACTCTGTGTCCTATGATGTACGATAAAGAAAGAAAGTCCCCGCTGGTACTCAGGAATGGGGTGCTGGTGAAAAATAAAATAAAAGTGTATTGCACACTTGAAAAACATTGCTACTCAGCCCTATCCAGTCTATGTGGTTAACATGTATAAGCTGGCCTCAGCCTTGCACCACTCCACAAGTTATGTCCATCTGTATACCGTATGTGCATAAATTTCAATACTACGTTCCATACCATATGACCTTATCCCTGTCTTTACAATGGTTCATGACAGCAAACATTTAGATGTCTAACCACGTTCTTAATTAATTAAAAATTAACAGCTGCAACTTACATTTGATCAACAATTAGTTTTGAATTTAAAGTAATTAATTACATTTGTTTCTCTAGAAAACACTTACCTTCAGTTTTGTTCTATAATTTTGTATCAGAAAACATAATTTACAGTCACCTTATGGCAGAGTGCATTTTACAATCTGTACATTTCATATTGTAAAAAAAAAAAAAAAAAAAATAAAAAAAAATACTCACTTTGTGGTCATAAGTTTCAAAACCCTCTTTAAAATGTTTCTTCTCTTCTTTACAATGTTAACTTCTGCAAAGAGGGGATTATATGGCTCATTTGTTACATGATATGTAGGAGTAAAAACAAAAACAAAAAATCTACAAAATAGAAAGTTTAGCACAAATGTGTTTGAGAAGCTGAGTGCTGGTATGACCAGTTAACAATTTCGGGTGAGGACAAAGGGAATCTGTATTTATACAGTTTGACCAAGCAATGTAAAGAGGGATTTTCTATGGTAATTCTTTGTAAACAAATTGATGGTGAAATTTACATATTTATAAGCCTTATTTAAACATGCAGCACCATACTACTTCCTTCAAAGTTCTTGTGTAATACTGGCTTGCTCAATAAGATACTGGAAGTAAGGGTCAGAAAGACATTGCACAAAAGCTTAGGTTAAAAAAAATACTAAACGCTCAGCAATTGTTACCCGAATGCATTCCCAGTATTAAGATAAAAGATGCCCCAGCACTTGTGCTACCCCCTCCCTCGATCCCTTACCTGTGGTCTTTGTCACTGCTGGGGTATGGCTTGCTGGGCACTGTGTGTTCCAATAAAAGCACACAGCCCTTTCTGGGAGTACACATGCAGGGCCATCTTTAATATTGATTGGACCCTGGGTGACAATTTTCTTTGGCCCCCCGCATGCAATTTCATTTCACACCTGCTTTGAAACTTAAATAAATAGCAGCTAAACTCAGTTTAGTGAAGAAGATAAGGCAGAAATTTGGATTGCTAAAGGTTACAGCAAAACACTACCAATCACTGATTAGTTGCTAGAGGTTACATCACATCATTTCTGCTTGCTGATTGGTTGCTAGAGGTTACTGCACATCATCACCGCTCACCCATTGGCTACTGGGCTAGGGGCAGTGTGATCCGTCGCGGTGGTGGCAGTGGTGGGGGGGGGAGGTACGTGGAATGGTATTAATGGCAATGCTGTGAGGTTGATGGATTCAGTGGCATTGCTGGGGTGATGGGATCAGTGGCAGTGCTAGGGGAATGAGATGGAATGAGTGAAGGCAGTGCTGGTGGGGATGGAATGAGTGGCAGTGCTTGAGGGGGATGGGATCAGTAACAATTCTTGGGAGGGGGGAATTGGATCAGTGATAGTGCTTGGAGTGGATGTGATCAGTGGCAGTGCTGGGTGCAGATGTGATCAGTGACACTCACTTTCCCACTCAGATCCACCTGCCTGCATGTGAGAGAGAGGGGGTGAGAGAGAAGAGCCAGAGAGACAGAGGGGTCACAGAGAGGGGGAGAGCGAGTGGGGGGTCAGAGAGGTGAGAAAGAGGGATCAGAGAGAGGGGGTTGGGGGGGTGAAAGAGAGGGGGCGAGAGAGAGAGGGGTCAGAGAGGGAGTGAGAGAGAGAAGGATCAGAGAGAGGGGGTGAGAGAGAAAGAGAGAGGGGTCAGAGAGAAGTTGAGAGAGAGGGGGTGAGAGAGAGACAGGGGGTGAGAGAGGGGTCAGAGAGGTGGGTGAGAGAGGGGTCAGAGAGGTGAGAGAGAGAGGGGGTCAGAGAGAGGGGGTGAGAGAGAGAGAAAGAGAGGGGGGTGAGAGATGGGTGAGAGAGGGGGTGAGAGAGAGACAGAGGGGTCAGGGAGGGGCTGAGAGAGAGAGAGGGATCAGAGAGAGGGGGGTGAGAGAGAGAAAAGAGAGGGATCAGAGAGAAGGGGTGAGAGAGAGAGAGAGCGAGGGGGGTGAGAGAGGGGGTCAGAGGGAGGGAGAGAGAGAGACAAATGGGTGAGAGGGGGTGAGAGAGAGAGAAAGAGATAGAGGGATCAGAGATGGGTGATTGAGAGAGAGGGATCAGAGGGAGGGAGGGAGGGGGAGAGAGAGAGAGAGAGAGAGAGAGCGAGAGCAAGGGGGTGAGAGAGAGGTCAGAGAGGTGGATGAGAGAGAAAGAGAGAGAGTGGGTGAGAGAGAGGCCAGAGAGGGGGTGAGAGAGAGAGGGGTCAGAGATGGAGGAAAGAGAGAGGGGTCAGAGATGGGGGAGAGAAAGAGGGGTCAGAGGAAGGATGAGAGAGAGACAAAGGGGGGGGGGGGAAGAGGGGTCAGATAGGTGAGTGAGAGAGAGGGGTCAGAGAGATGGGGTGAGAGAGAGATAAAGAGAGAGGGGGGTGTGAGAGAGGGGGTGAGAGAGAGAGGGGTCAGAGATGGGGGAGAGAGAGAGAGGGGTCAGAGAGGGAGGCGAGAGAGATGCCCAGCACCTTTCATAGGACATTCATGCTGACCAGCAGTGGGCAGGGCCGTTCTCCTTCTGGGTGAGGTGCTTTGCTCCTTCCAATGGATTCATAGACCGCGGACTGTCTCGGGCAGATAGCAGTCCCTGGCTGCCAGCGCCTCCCATGGGTCCCGCCTGTTCTCTGGACCGCTATCAGAGTTGAAAGTGAAGAGGAAGGCGGATAGCAGTTTATCGCTGCCTGCGCCTCCCGTCCATCCTGGGGGGCCCATCTGCCTGTCCCTTTTGCCCCACGTTAAAGACGGTCCTGCACACATGTATGGCAAAGGAGACCCTTGCAGACACGAAGGTAAGGGAGCAGTTTGGAGGTAGCTCCAATTTCCTGGAAAAAAAAATCAAATAAAAATACAAGATGGTAGAAAGACGGTAAAATAGATCCCCATGCAGTGAGCAAAAATAGAAATCCTTATCAATCTTTGTCATTACATACATTCATACACACACACACACACACACACACACACACACACAGAGACAGTGATTACAGAAAAGAATCAACCTCCTTTGACATAATCACATTTTGTTGGTTTGCAGCCTGAAATGAAGACAGACACAGTTTTTGTTGTTATCCAACTGTATTTTTGAGTGCAACTTATAACATTTAAGTGAGAGATATAACACCAACATGTCAGAAAAAAAAAAACAGAATCACTGAGTTGGCAATAAATATAATTATTTGGCTGGAGCATTTGTCAGGATAAAAGAAAAAGGGATGGGGCAAAATACCATCACATTCTTGAGGAAAACCTGCTGCCCTCTGCCAGAAAGTTGCCAATGGGAAGAGGGTTTACCTTCCAACATGACAACCCAAATGACAACCCAAAGCACACAGCAAAAATTACCACACAGTGGTTGAAGGAGAAAAGGGTGGATGCCCTTGCATGGCCTAGTCAGAGCCCAGACAGTAGTTCTGCAAAGTGTACATGTGCAGAAGGGGAAAATTTGTTCCGCTTTGGATAGATTCATTATGTTACTAATTTCCTTTCGTTATGAAATTTATTTAGTTTTACTTCTGAATTAGTTTAGTTTTCGTAAAATTTTGTTTCATTTTAGTTAAGATTTGTTTAATTTATAAATTTACTAACAAATTACATCTTTTTCAGAACAATGAGAATTCGGATCGGTCGAAAAACTATCGACCGATTCAAATTCTGTGTGAAGAAATAGCTGGTTGTTAAGCAGCGTGTTGGGAATCCGGCTGCCCAAGTACTTAACAACCATGAGTCATCATCTATTAGCTGGCTTCCCCACTAACAGATGAATGTTAAAGAAAAGAATGCTGGCAATTACCCGGCAATAGAAAAAAAAAAAACAGCATAGGCCCACCCCCCAGTCTATACCAGGCCCTTTGAGCCTGGTATGGATTTTAAGGGGAACCCCACACCAAAATTAAGAAAAAAACAAAACGATGTGGGGTCCCCACCAAAATCCATACCAGACCCCTATCCGAGCATGCAGCCTGGCTGGTCAGGAAAATGGGAGGGGGGGGGAGCGAGTGAACATGCCTCCCCACTTGAACCATACCAGGCCACATGCCATCAACATGGGGACAAGGTGCTTTGGGGCAGGGAGGGCACAGAGCCCCCCTGCCCCAAAGCACCTTGTCCCCATGTTGATGAAGACAAGGGCCCCTCTAATGTGAATGGGTATTGGGTACATCGTACCCGTACCCATTCACCAAAAAAAGTGTCAAAAAGTAAGAAGAACAGGAGACAGTTTTTGACAAATCCTTTATTAAAAGAAAAAAAATTAGTTACCCGCGATGTAATCCACCGTCAATCACGCCGCCCCCGCCAAACTTAAAAATAGAAAAAAAAATGGAAAAGACACTTCATCTCCTAATGCCGCGTACACACGGGCGGACTGTATGGCGTACTTAGTCCGTCGAAACACATTTCAGCGGACAGTCCGCTCGTGTGTGGGCTTCAGCGAACTTTTTCAGCGTGCAGTCCGGCGTACTAAGAATTTCGGATTTTTCGAAATTCTGTCCGTCGTACTTTGGTTTCAGCGGACAATCCGCTCGTCAGTATGCTAGTTCGACGGACTAAGAATGGCGCATGCCCAGAAAGGATTTACATGGCGGAAGGGTGCTTTGCTGTGTATTGGACTTCCTATTTCTAGTCCCGTCGTACGTGCTGTACACGTCATCGCGCAAGCTTTCGACGGACTGTTTGGGTATCCGTGTGTGGTCAAGTCCGTTCAGTGGAAAGTACGACGGACTGTCCGTCGGATTGTATGACGAACTAAGTACGCCATACAGTCCGCTCGTGTGTACGCGGCATAAGAGGTCTCCCAATGTATGAGCTCTCTTTTTTTTTTTTTTATAAATTCTTTATTTTTCCATCTTTTCTTTCCATAAATTTCATATTACAGTTAATTATATACCTACAACTTCTTTCACATCTATATCTTACAATATTTCCAATTTATACTTTAATTCCATATCATTTTCCTTTATCCCTTATCCTTCCCTCCCAAAAAAAAAAGAAAAGAAGAAAAAAGGGAATTTTCATAATAATCCCCCCCCCCCCCCCCCCCACGATCTGCCAGCTCTACCATATTTCAAATGTTTTACATCATACTTTCTCTATAATTTAGATATGGAGCCCAAATCTTCTGATATTTCTCATCTTGATCTTTCATTGTCAAATTTTCCATTTGTTGAATTTCTGCAATTCTCAAAAACCACTGTGCTCTAGCTGGAGGGCTACATGCCCTTGCTGCTATCAATAAGTGCCTCAGCAAAGAATTTTTGAATCTTTCTATTACCATTGGAATATCGAACAGCAAAAAAGTTGCTGGTTTATCTCCAAGATCGATTCCTGTTATCATTACAATAGTATCAGCTACCATCTCCCAAAACACTCAAATTTTTGGACATTCCCAAAAAATATGTAATAATGTTCCCTCCGCCCCATGACATCTCCAGCATGTCTCCGATATCTGGGGGTAAATTTGATGTAGTACTTTTGGTGTTCTATACCACCTAGTAAGGATCTTATATCCTCCTTGATATCTGCTTGCCATCGAGGCCTTTTGATTAACCAGCAACATCTTATCCTTCTGTTCTGGGGAAAACGTAGTCCCTAAATCTCTTTCCCAGGCCTGAAGAAAAGGAAGTTCTTGTGGAGTCTCCTGTTCTATTAACATACTATAAAAATAAGACATCAAATAAATGTCTCAGTACATCTCCTGAAATCAAGTATGAGAACACCAGACTGCTCTTTTTCCCAGACTTCTCTCAGGAGGTACAGCAAAGACACAAATCCTTTACTGATGTGAGACGCCGGCTTCGAGAACGAGGAATTTGTTTTGGTCTTTTGTATCCCAGCAGATTACGGATTACTGATGGTGACAGCACTCGCTTCTTCGATACTCCAGAGGCTGAGGCGGCTTGGCTGGATGCCCGCTAAACATAAGCAATCACGAGGAAGAATGACCGACCACAATCAGTTGCTAAGTATCCCTCTTCTTTTCAACAGGACTGTCTTTTGCTGCTTCCCTGCATTGACTGCTCTCTGCCCCCAGTCCTCTCCTCCCTATTGCATCCCACTTGTACCCATACGGAGTATAAAAAGTAACACATTTTTTTTTTTAATCTTCTGTTGCTGGCTGAAATACCGTTTACTCCTGCCTAAGGAGCTCCAATGACTACCACTGAATTACCTCACCTTTGTTCAGAAGCGCCCCCTGTTTACCCCTCTGTTCTCACCTCCACACTTGGATTCCCCTCCCGCACTAGAGAAGGACTCTCTCTGGAAGGTCTGTATACACCTTCGGCCCAGTGGCCCAACGTCCAGGGGTCCAAGTGACCTAAAGACTCTATGTTTTTTCTAGTTAAGGGACAAAACCCTGCATCGGTTTTTTATGACTCTCTGGCCTACCTTTTGGGCCACTGAGCTTGGTTCTCATGATGTTTGGGTAGGGTGTTTTATGTTTTGGGGGGAGGGGTTTTTCTGCCTTAAAGTAATCAATAAGTACTGTGCTGCTCATAGGCCGCTGATTGTATGTGCTCAATTTGGGTCAGTCTATATTTCTTGGTTGGTTAGGATCATCCTGTTTCGGTTTCCCCCTGGTGTTCCATGATGGCCCCCTCAGATGCTGAGTTGCTGACCGTTATATCGTGGAACGTCAGGGGGCTTAATTCTAAATATAAACGGTCGCTGTTATTCCAATATTTAAAGCTACATAACCCCCACATAGTACTGCTACAGGAAACGCACTTGACTGGCAGTAAGGTTCTGGCTTTGAAAAAACCCTGGGTGCAAAGGGCGCTTCATGCGACCTACTCCTCGTACTCTCGGGGGGTTTCTATATTGATTAGTAAACGAGTCCAGTGTACAATCCATGAGGTCCATTTGGACTCCCAGGGGAAATTTGCTATGGTGGTGTTAAGTATTTTTGATAAGAAATATGTCATTGTGAACATCTATCTGCCTCCTCCGAGCCTGTATGAGAGGCTGGCTCCGCATTGTCCGGCGAGTGTCCTGTTTATGGGAGATTTTAATGCCACACTGTCACGTGATCTTGATAGACCCTCCCCAGAATCTGCTTTCAATCCTGATCTTGGTGTGTGGGCCCAGGCAACAGAATTCCACGAGGTATGGAGGTGGTTACATCCCCAAGAAAGAATGTACTCCTGCTTCTCATCTACAATTAAAACGTCCTCCCGCATTGATTTGGCTTTTGCCAATGATACCCTCCTGGCTAGTATCCGGGAGGCTAGTTATCTTCCCTCTGGCCTATCTGACCATCACCCTCTTAAGCTTACCATTGGGACCTCCAGGACAAGGAGCAAAGCCCTCTGGAGGTTACAACCCTACTGGATCAACAATGAGACAGTACATGATAGGGTTTCTCCCTCCTTGCGGGACTACTGGATGCATAGTGCGGGGTCAGCCTCCCTGGAGACAACATGGGATGCTTCCAAAGCCCACGGCAGGGGTCAGTACATCTCGGCCGTGGCGGCGGTTAGGGCGGAACTCGGGGATAAGGTATCTGACCTTCAGCACAAGGTGGAAGAGGCTCTCAGGCAATACTCAGCCTCGACTACGGTGTCTAACTTTGAACACCTTTCATCGCTTCGGCGAGAATTACATCTCCATGTCTCGGACACTACCAGGCTTGGTATACAGCATAGTAGACAGAAGTACTTTGAACATGGGGACAAGAACAGTAAGCTACTAGCGATGTTAGCACGGCAGGACAGGCCCTTAGCGGTTATTTCAGAAATACTCACGGCAGATGGGGCATTTGTTACCTCTGCAGAGGACATTCTACTTGCCTTCACCAGGTTTTACACCTCCCTATATGTTTCCTCGCTCCCCGATGATTTTAATCCCACTCCTATGACCGCCATGTTGGACACGTTAGCATTGGGGTGGCTCTCTGATGCAGAGAGACTACTCCTTGTCTCAGAGATCACACCGGAGAAGGTGGCGATGGCCATCGGGTCTTTCCCGGCTGGGAGGACCCCGGGGCCAGATGGACTACCCATAGAATATTATAGAGCCCATGTAGAACTACTGGCCCCCAGGTTGGCTCAGCTGTATCGTGAGTGTCTTCAACAGGGCTCCCTGCCATCTTCTTTGAGGGAGGCCCATATTGTCCTCATCCCAAAGCCTAATAAGGATCCCAGGTTGTGCGCCTCCTACAGGCCAATAGCACTCCTAAATTGTGACTTAAAAATACTAACCATAATATTGGTCACTAGACTCAATAAAGTGATTAAATCTCTGATTGACCCGGACCAAACGGGCTTTATGCCGGGTAGATCCACAGACATCAACATCCGTAGACTGTTTTCTAATATTCATGCCCCCCTTACTAATCAAGGCACTAGGACTATTGCCACCCTTGATATGGAGAAGGCATTTGACACAGTAGAGTGGGTGTATCTGTGGGAGGTGCTCAGAAGAATGGATTTTCCACTGAAGTTTATTGCCTGGTTGCGCACATTGTACACCGGTCCCCTAGCATGCATTAAACTGAATGGCTCCTTGTCTCCTCAGTTCCCCCTGCGGAGGGGCACCAGTCAGGGATGCCCTCTCTCCCCATTCTTATTCGCCCTGGCAATGGAACCTATTGCGGAGGCCCTCAGATGCTCGGCTGAGATCCGTGGACTTAGGATGGGCCGGCTGGAGGAGAGAGTGGCTCTCTATGCGGATGATTTACTGCTTTTTTTAAATGATGCTGGTGACTCTTTGCGGGGAGCACTCGGAAATTATGAACGATTTTTCCGCCTTCACTGGGTTAAGGGTGAACTGGCATAAGTCTCAGCTTTTCCCAGTGGATGAGGGGGCCAGGTCCTCTTCATCCCCCTCTACCCCGCTTCAATGGGTGGATAGGTTCACCTATTTAGGTATCATTATTTCAAGGGAGAGCGGGGATTTTGCCTGGCTTAATCTTGAACCTGTTCTGATAGGGATTAAATCCAAACTAAGGGCATGGGGCAATCTTCCCCTCTCCCTCATGGGGCGCATTGACCTTCTAAAAATGAAAGTCCTCCCCAAACTAATGTACATATTTAGGAATTCCTCACAATGGCTAAATAAAACTTTCTTTAATTCTCTTAAACAACTCTTCCTTTCATTTATTTGGGGATCTGGAATGCCTAGATTCAAGTATACCACTCTGACCAGGCCTGTGGACAGTGGGGGCTTGGCTCTCCCGGACTGCCACAAATACTTCTTGGCTACTCAGCTTGTAACTGTCCACTGGTGGTTGCAGCCAGATCTGACCAATTCTGCTACGGTGTTGGAGGCAGCTATAGTGGGGTCTCTGGAAGCCTTGAAAGGGTTGATATTCAGGGGGCCAAAAACACCTCATTGCCTCACCCCTTCCATGTGCACCACTATGAGGGCATGGAGGGTGGGAGAGGCGCTAAGAGCTTCTCCGCCGAACACCTGGTCTCCTCACACCCCCCTGTGGCTGAATCCTAACCTACCACAGTTCACCACTATCCCGGATCCTCAGGCCTGGGCCAGATACAAAATACTGACTCTGGAGCATGTTATCACCAATGGGGAACTTGCTCCCTTTCATGTATTGTGTACAAAGTTTAACGTGCCTGCAGAGGCTCATTTCAGGTATCTCCAGATTGCCCATGCTCATAGATGTCAGTTCTTAGGTCAACCAGTCATAATGGAATACTCGGAGCTCGAGTCCACCCTTCGGGTGAAGGTTTTGGAGAAACCCACTTCTCAGATTTATGGGTCCCTGTTGGTTTCTGCCATCCCCACACTGTCCTCCCTACGCAGGAAGTGGGTGGGGGACATACCGGAGCTAGATGACGATGATTGGAGGGGGATTTGGGTATTCCCGTTCTCTCCTCTGGTCTCGGCCAGGGACAAACTTGTTCAGTATAAAATTATACACAGAGCTCACTACACACCCCATAGACTGCACCAGATGTCGCCGACACATTCCCCGGCGTGCTGGAGATGCTCGTATCAGCCAGGGGATTTTTTTCACATTTTCTGGGCTTGTCCAGCAATTGGGCATTACTGGAAGGAAGTTCTCCAGGTGATAGTTAACATTACTAAGACTAGTAATCCTTATGATCCTAAATGTTGTCTGCTGGGGCTGGTGGAGCAGCTGATAATCCACAAAGTTAGGAAAATACTCATATCCTTATTACTATACTATGCACGTAAGGCCATCACAATGAATTGGATGCAATCATCTCCCCCCTCTGTCAAGTTCTGGAAGGGTTTAGTGAATGCCAGTTTGCCCCTTTATAGAGCCACCTACGAGGGCAGGGGATGCCCAAAAAAATTTGAGAAGGTGTGGACTTGTTGGTTAGCTGATAGCACTACGGCGACTGATGCAGTAACTAACCCTTAGACCAACATTAAGGTCATAATATGGTAATAGACTGACCCAGGTACTACATGCATTTCTATGCTATGACATCTTGTCTTTTGAGCACGGATTCTCCTGCTGTTAACCTCTCCCCACATGGGGGTTTAGATACGTTTAGTTTTGTTTGTATCGGTCTGCCTGGTTGTGGCCTGTTGTTGCTTCAGAGGCAGACCGATCATGTTGTGTTACCTGATATGCCCTGCTGCGGTCTGTAGCCACAGCAGAGATTTTGCCCCTGCGTGGGTACTGTTGGCCCATGTGTGGGCAATTTTCTATGCTATTGAAAAACTCAATAAAAAAAGATTTTACAAAAAAAATATAGAAGTCTTGGCATCACATTTATCTTAATAATATTGGTTCTCCCAAACCACGTAAAAATCTCTTTGCTCCATTTTTGAAGATCACTTTTGATCGGTCTTACCAATGGGATATAGTTAAGTTCAAACAGCTCATTTAGATTTTTTGACATTTTTGTTTCTAAATAACTTACCGTATATACTCGAGTATAAGCCGAGATTTTCAACCTCTTTTTTGAGGCTGAAAGTGCCCCCCTCGGCTTATACTCGAGTCATCGCTGTCTGCCTGCTCAATCAGCGTGTCGAGCAGACAGACAGCGGCCATTCTATAATTCAAAAGCCGCGCCTCCGGCTCCGCCTTCGCCTGTGATAGGCGGAACACTGAATTTCCCAGCAGCCTGTGTTCCGCCTATCACGGACATCGTCTCATCCTCGTACTACGGACGAGGATGAAAGGATGTCCGTGATAGGCGGAACACAGACTGCTGGGAAATTGTGTTCCGCCTATCACAGACAGGGAGGCGCGGCATTTGAACAGGGGAATGGGCGCCGACGAAGAGCGGTGATCCTGGGACGGGACCGGACGGAGGCTCGGCTCGGGACGGGACGGGACCGGACGGAGTCTCGGGACGGGACGGGACCGGACGGAGGCTCGGGACGGGACGGGACCGGACGGAGGCTCGGCTCGGGACGGGACGGGACCGGACGGAGGCTCGGGACCGGACGGAGGCTCGGGACACAGGTAGGCTGGACACACAAGGCCACACACACACACACACACACACACACACACACACACACACACACACACACACACACACGGATGGATGGACACACACACAGGGATGGATGGATGGATGGACACACACACAGGGATGGATGGATGGATGGATGGACACACACACACACAGGGATGGATGGATGGATGGACACACACACAGGGATGGATGGATGGATGGACACACACACACACAGGGATGGATGGACACACACACACACAGGGATGGATGGATGGATGGACACACACACAGGGATGGACAGGCATATCTCACCCTCGGCTTATACACGAGTCAATAGGTTTCCCAGTTTTTTGGGGGTAAATTGGGGGCCTCGGCTTATACTCGGGTCGGCCTATACTCGAGTATATACGGTATATATGAATTCATCCATCTAAAATCAAATTGTGTGGATATCGCTTGTAGATGAGACAAAACTATTTCTATCCCCATTGCTTCTGATTTTCCATAATTTATTCTGAAGTTAGATATTTTCCCATATTCTCGTAGCTCCATTAATAAAAACGGGAGAGATGTAATTGGGGCAGTTACAAAAAAGATCAAATCATCTGCATAAGCTGGCCACTTCTGATCTTCATTTTTTATTTTTACCCCCTTGATATTCACATTGGCACGAAATAAATATGCCTCTCATGACACATTTCTCCTATTTTATTTGTTGCAAAAAAAACATCCAGTTCTTGTTCTAATTTTTCCTTATATTCATTGTCCTTCAGTAATGTTTCATTTAACTTCCATTGCCATTCCCTTGATTCCGCCTCCCCTAACTCTATCACACAGCTCGTCGGGGCGTGATCTGATAATGTAAATAGGCCAATTGAGGCTTCCACTAGGGATGTAATCACATTCTGGGAGATTAGAATGTAATCAATTCTTGAGTAGGATTTATATTTTGCCGAGAAAAATGTATAGTCTATGTGTATGGACAGCCCTCCAGCTACCAATCAGCTGCAATTCTTGCATCATTCTCTTTACTTTCCTTAATTTGACATATGATAAATGAGACAAGCCTTTTGATGTATTTTTTATTGGATCCAGAGCCATATTTAGGTCGCCTCCTAACACCAATATTCCCTCTTTATGTTGTTGTACAATCTGTAAATAAATTTCTAGAGAGGTGACTTAATCTTCATTTGGCAAATATAGATTTACCAATGTCACTTTTTGACAGCCCAAGGTACCCTTTACTATCAGGAGGCGGCCTTCCTCATCGGTATATACCCCTTGTTCCTTCCATGGTATCTGTCTTGTTATTAAGATAGACACCCCACAGGATTTCAAATTCTGTGAGGTGCTATGATATACCAAAGGGAAATAGTGATTTTTACTCCATGGGATCATATCCTTTTTAAAATAAGTTTCCTGCAAAAAAACTATTTGAGATTTAAGTCTCTTTAACTCCATTGTTAATCGTGTACGTTTCTCTGGGGTATTTAGTCCCTTAACATTGTATGATGTAAAATTTATTTTTGTCATTTTTGTTGCCGGTCAGATCCAAAAAAAAATAAGAGGGGGGGGGGAGAGGGGGAAAAAAAAAACCCGCCCCCCAAAACAACCCCTTCTTTTAAATAAATGAGAGACAAATACTAAATCCAGAGCTATCCTCAAAAAACAAAAACAAAAAAACAACGCCTCCGACTTTTCCTCTACCTAGAGGAGAAGCGTTTAATATGGGGGTGTTAGTGAGCAAAAAAGGAGTGAACCGTGCCCACCATCCGCGCACTCTACACAAACCGTAATTACTTTTTTACCACATTCATCTTATTCTTATTAACATAGACATATTATCATAATTTTTACTTAATCCTAGCATTTTCACATATTATCTCCATTTTTCACCTTTATTTCCTTTTGACAGCTCTTTTATAGGCAAGCGCGGGGCCACCAGAGTATGTCACTCGTGGCACCGCCCCCTTCTGACATCATATGTGAGGGCATGTGGCCTGGTATGGTTCAGGAGAAGAGGGGTGCTTGCTCGTCCCCCCTTTTCCTGACCAGCCAGGCTGCATGCTCAGATAAGGGTCTGGTATGGATTTCGGGGGGGGGGGGGGGCCCATGCCATACCAGACCCAAAGCTATTTTTCCCCACAGAATATGAATCGGTCGATTGTTTTTCTGAAAAGTTGGAATTCGTTAGAAAACCAATAAACAAAACGCATTTTAACAGATTTCCAGGAAATTCGTTACTATTCATCATTTGGAGATTCGGATACATCTGAATCTCCAAATGACCAAAAATGAGTTAGAATTTGTATTCGGACCAAAAAGAATTGCACACTGCAAAGAAGAGTGGGCAAATATTGCAAAGTTAATAGAGACATATCCCAGATTAAAGGCTATATTTAAAGCAAAAGCTGGTTCAACAGAATACTGAAAATAAAGGAAGTGTTCCATTTTTCAACTCAGTGATTCTGTTTTTTATTTATTTTTTTATTTTTTTCTGACATATTAGGGTTATATCCTTCACTTGGATGTTATAAGTTGCACTAGTAAATACAGCTGGATAAAACAAGAACTGTGTCTGTCTTCATTTCAGGCTGCAAAGTAACAAAATGTGATTATTTTAAAAGCAGAGTGATTCGTTTCTACACCATATATTAAACTATTTAAACTATACAACCCATGTTATAATTTAATGCTACTAAAAATCACCTTTCGTAATGTCACTATACCTCCTCACAATGGTTGAAAGCCTTTAACTCCGTTTATAATGCAACACACTGCACAAGCCTGATGCAGAAAATAACTTCCTGTTGGTATTACACCCTGTGATGATTATCTTGGTTTGCCTCCACTAATTCTCCACTGCTGGCATGAATGTTGTCAGGTAGGAAATCTGCTTCATATTTTTTTGGTCATGTAAAAGCTTAACAAGTTTGTGGGGGAAACAAGATTCAACTAAACTCAGAAATCGCAGGAATCTTACAGTACAGATAATCCAGCTCTGCCAATTCTAAACCTAGAGATCGAAAGTTACCGAAATATACCACAGTATAATTACTGATATATACTACTTGCTGCCAGAACTATCATAGTTAGGCACTGAAAAATGCAGATTGGGGGGCGTGACCGGAAGCGGACCTGCATGGACGCTTATTGAGGAGGCTCTCTCATCAGCCTAGCTACAGCAGCACATAGGGGGACAATCCGCACCCATCCGATGGGGAGATCGAGGGCCACCCGCTCCACGGCTACCAGGGGACCCTCCGCTGTCCCTCCGGGGCCCGCAGCCGACCTCCGGACATATTTTTTGCCGCCAGATACTCCGGCTGGCGGGCCTCCCAAGATGGCGCCGGCCGCGCTGGAAGAGACACTACAGGCCTCATCCCCGGCCTCGAGTGAAAGGAGCGGCCGCCGCGCGGGCACCGAGGAGGACGGGATGCCTCCGCCATCCAGGGCAGCCGACCGGACCCCCGCTGCGGTGAGTGAAACGCCGATCCCGCCCACGCACCAGGCCGCCAGATTAGGCCCGAGGCCTACTACGGGGCCCCCCGCTCCGGACGCCAGTGCACCCAACCCCCCACGGCACTTGGAGCAGTACACGGCCATGAGGGACCTGAGCCCGCCACAGTGGGGCCAGAGGTCCCCTCCGCGCAAGGCGCCTGACTGGGAGATGGACAGTGGGGAGGCCTGGGGGGTGGCAAGTGGCCGCATCAAGCCGGGTCAGTACCCGGGGTACTTGGGACACGGATCCCCTCCCCCCCCAACGGACACACAATGCACGGGGGCCCTTCCTAGGTTGCTGCGGGCGACGTCGGACCCCCCTCCTCCCCACTAGTTCCCTGGGGTCCCCTCCTTCCATAGAGGACACTGACTTTCCAGCCCCCCCCCGGGAAACCCGCTACCTTGGCCTCAGCGGGGACATGGAGGAGTAGCGGACCCCCGAATGGACCCAGGAACCCGATCCCCACCACCCAAGTCCCAGAGACTGTCCTCCTCCTGGGCCCCTAGCCCACAGCGGCACCGGAGTGGCTCCCCGGCCCCCGAGTGGCTCCCCGGCCCCCGTTGTGCATAGATCGGGCTTAGACCCGTATCGGGAAGTGCGAATAAACCACCCGGCTCCCCTGGATCCACCGCCTCCTCGTCTCGGGGTGTGGGACTCCCTTACCGGGTCCCCCCCAATTTCACGGGAGACAGACTACGGAACCCACGGACCTCCACTACCGCCCCTTCTGCATCCGACTGGGGGTGACCCTGGAGGACCCCCCGCGCCCCTGCACCCGCAGTGGCAGCAATACCTACAAGCATTCCCCACTAAGGAGGACTTTAAGCAATTGATAGAGGACGTTAAATCAACCTGTCGTTCTGAAATACAAATGTTGCACTCCGGTCTCAAGCACTTAGCGGATCGGGTGGAGATGGCCGAAGAGGAGATACAGGAGACTAAAATAGCGTTAAATCAACCTGTCGTTCTGAAATACAAATGTTGCACTCCGGTCTCAAGCACTTAGCGGATCGGGTGGAGATGGCCGAAGAGGAGATACAGGAGACTAAAATAGCGATCCACAGGACCCAAGCTCAAGGTGCCGACCATCGAATGCTCCTGAGGGACATGCAGCGTCATGTGGAGGACCTGGATAACAGGGGGCGTCGGCATAACATAAGAGTGAGGGGGATTCCAGAGGCGGACGGGCCGGAAGATCTCCAAATTATCCTGCAAGAAATATTTAATGACCTTCTTGGGGAACCCCCCTCCAAGTTTATCGAAATGGACAGAGCTCACAGGGCCTTGCACTCCAAAAGCGCGACTTCTACCCCCAGGGATGTCATTTGTAGAATTACTTTGTTTCACATTAAGGAGGACATAATGAGACAGGCCTGCCTGGCCCGGGTGGTGACCTTTCGTAACGCCCAAGTGCAGCTCTTCCCAGACCTATCCTGGCTCACACTGCAGAAGCGTAGACTCCTTCAACCGCTGCTCCGCACATTGCAGGACGCTCATATTCCATACCGTTGGGGATATCCGTTCGCTCTTACAGCTAAACATCAAGGCAAGACGGCAACCTTGCGGTATTCGGAAGATCTACGTACCTTTTGTGAGGACCTGGGACTCCAACCTCCCCAGCTGCCGGACTGGGATCTTGTGGCTGCACAGCCACCCGCTCCAACCCTGTGGCAGAAGGTCCCCTCCCGTCAACGCCCTCGCAACTGGGAGGCACCCAAGAAAACGGCCCGCCAAGGAAAGGGCTGAAGTTCTGCATGGCGGCAATTTTTGTATACCTTTTTTTCCTCTTTTGATCCCATAGGCCCGTGGGGCACCAGGGATCACGGCCCGTTTTGTTTGTTGGTTGGCCGGTGGACTGATGTCCGGACGCTCCGAACTTTCCCTCTATTTCTGCCCCAAGAGTTTCTGTTTTTTTTTCCCCCTACCTAGTGCCTTCGTGCTGACGTTGAGTTTTGTTTTTCCTAAGGCTGATGTAACTGTGAGACTGAGACCATGGGTTTTTCTCTGTCTCTGTGTCACCCCCCTTCTACCCGGATGCATTGGTGTTGCATCCGGGGTTTTGGGAACTGTCTGGCGACTGCCGTCGCAGAGGCGTTTCCTCAGCTCCCCCCCACCTCCCACCACCTGCTTTATCTACGCCTCTTGACGGGGGGAGCTGGACTCCCATGCGGCCGCCGGGCCCGGCCCACGGGTTCGGGTTCTGGTTGCCCCCTGGGAATCCGATCAGACCTGAGCGATCTGCCTGTTCATGGTCTCCTATGTTTTAATTTTGTAATGTACAACAGTTGTTTACTTGATGTGTGCAACTATGTTTGCGATACTAACCTCTTCTTTCTCTCTTTTTCTCTGCTTTCTTCTTTCCCTCTCCCCTCCCTGTTATCCCACCGTGTCGTGGTTGGTGGGCATCGTGGAACTCCCTTTAGAGCCCTTTCTCCGGAACAAGCAAACCCCTGGCTCCTGGCGGTCGTCCTGCATGGTGGATTATGGGTGGGACCCCGCTTACGCTCTCACCCCCCTGACATGACGGATGGCTAAGATTTTATCCCTAAATGTCCATGGACTGAATTCTAACGGGAAACGGCATCTGGCACTGAGGGAATTCAGGCAGTCAGGAGCAGATATAGTCCTTGTCCAGGAGACACATTTTGATAAGGGGGGGTCATTCGCCTTCGCCTCTAGATATTTTCCCTTAGCTTACCTATCCTCGGTTCCTCACAGGAAGGCCGGAGTGGCCATCCTGATACGTCATGGAGCCCCTTTTACATACCTCGATCACTATGGCGATCCCGGAGGAGGCTTCTTGATTCTTAAGGGCAAGTGGGGATCCCAGCCGATTACCCTGTGTACCCTGTACGCCCCGAATGTCCGCCAGCATAGCTTTCTCTCCAAACTCCTGTCCCGCTTGTTGAAGACGGACCATGGTTACTTAGTAGTGGGGGGTGATTTTAACCTGGCTCACTCCGCTACTGCGGACCGGTTGGCGACGTCGACCCGGCCTCCCTCCGCTAAAGCACTTAGGGACTCGAAACTGTTTCGCCAGTTGACCCGCAGACACGCTCTATTTGATGTCTGGAGGGCCCTTCACCCGACGGGCCGACAGTACACGTTCTACTCGGCCCCGCACCAGCTGCACTCCCGCATAGACTACTTTTTTACCAACAATTCCACGCTGAGAGTGGCCCGACGGGCCCATATCTTGCCAATCTCATGGTCGGACCATGCGCTGATCCTACTGACACTGGATCTAGCAGCCCCTGTAACTAGACCCTACAATTGGAAACTCAACACCTTTCTCCTGCAACATTTCCCATCACAGGCGGAACTGGTTTCAACCTTGAAACTTTACTTCGCTGAAAATGCAACCCCCGGACATTGCTCTCCCCACTTTGTGGGAGGCCCACAAGGCGGTCATCCGTGGAAAGTGCATGGCTCTTTCTTCCGCTTTGAAGAAGGACGCGGAAGCCGCTAAATTGCGAACGGAAAGGGAACTTGGGCAATTGGAAAGGGCTATGCAGGCCTCTCCGTCGCTGCGACTCCTCCGGAAGATCACTAGGCTTCGCATGGTGCTTAAGGACCTGGCGCTTCGCCGGGTGGAAAAGACCATATTGCGGATTAGGCAGACGTATTACGACAGGGGCAACAAGGCGCACTCACTCTTGGCAAGGAAACTTAAAGATAAAACCCTCCTGTCCACCCCACATCAGATTAAAACTAAAAACAACACCGTAGTTTCTCACCCTAAGGAGATAGCAGACACGTTTGCGAAATTCTATGGGGAGCTGTACAACAGCGACAACATACCCAGTGCTCTCCTGTCGGCGGAGCTCTCCCAACGCATGCACCAATACCTGACAGACAGCGGGAATCCCCGCATCCAAGACCAGGATCTAGCCTCCCTGAATATGCCCATCACGGAGGAGGAAATAGAACTGACCGTCAAGTCGCTACCAGCTCATAAATCCCCGGGTCCGGACGGTTTACCCTACGAATACTATAAAACGTTTCTGCCCCTTCTGCTCCCTTACTTGGGCAGATTGTTCAATGCTTTTCTGTTAAATACCCCGGTCCCTCCCAACATGCAACGCTCCTTCCTCACTCTGATACCCAAGCCCGATAAGGATCCCATCCTCTGTGCCAATTATAGGCCCATTGCACTCCTGAACGCAGATCTGAAGATTTACGAAACTCCTTTCCCTCCGGCTCAATAGGGTCCTCCCCTCCCTCATTCATAAAGACCAGGTGGGATTTGTCCCTTGTCGCCAAGCCGGCGACAACACCAGGAGGGTCATAGACTTAGTCGACGTGGCGAATAGGGGGGGCATCCCGTCTTTGCTTCTGAGTTTGGATGCGGAAAAGGCATTTGATAGACTGGGGTGGCCCTTCCTGTTCGCCACGTTGCAGCACATGGGGATGAGGGGACCGTTCCTGCAGGCTATACGACACCTTTATTCCAACCCGTCCTCCCAGGTTAAGACCCCCTTTGCTACCTCCTCGGCATTCTCGGTCTCCAATGGCACGCGCCAGGGCTGCCCCCTATCGCCCTTATTATTTGCTATTTGTGTGGAACCCCTGGCGGCATCCATGCGGCGGAATCTGGATATCAGGGGCATCCCGGTTCGGGACAGGGAATTTAAGGTGTCGTTGTTCGCGGACGACGTCATCCTCACCCTGACCCAGCCCAGGATATCCCTGCCTAACTTACATAGGGAGTTGGACCGCTACAGCGCCCTATCGGGTTATAAAATTAATGCTTCCAAATCGGAAGCCCTCCCGGTAAATATGCCGCCCCTGGAGGTCGAACATCTCCAAGCCACTTTTCCGTACCACTGGAAAACCGCTTCCCTGAAATACTTGGGGATTCATATCACCCCGACCTTCGATTCTCTGTATCAGGCAAACTTCCCGCCCCTGTATGGCGCTATTAGGCAATTACTTTCCCACTGGCGGAGGCACCAGATCTCCCTCTTTGGCAGGATAGCTTCGGTGAAAATTACGGTTCTCCCGAAACTCCTCTACCTTTTCCAGACCCTTCCTATCCCGGTACCCTATCACCACCTGCAAAGATTACAGGCGGACCTGCTGGATTTCGCATGGAACTACAAACATCATAGAATTCCCCGCTCGGTAATGACAGCCTCTCGCTCAGCCGGGGGACTGGCATTTCCGGACCTTGTAAAGTATCTTCAAGCGGCCCAGCTCCGTGCAGTGACCTCCTGGTTTACCCAGAGGTCGTACAACAGATGGACGGAAATCGAGAAGCTTTGGTTGGCTCCAGTGCACCCTAATAGTATGCTATGGAGTGCCCCAGTACTGACCCCCCGGTCCCAACTGCTTGGATCTATGTCTCATCTACAGGGCCTATGGTGCAAGCTTTCTAAGACATATGTCCTGTCCTCGGACAAATCGCTCCTGACGTCCTTTCTGTTCCATCCTAAGATGCCAGATAGCTTGACGTATGCGATGTCCCACCCATGGTCATCCCGGAATCTCTTTTATCTGGGGACCTTAGTGGACCCCAGATCGTGGAGAATGTTGTCCTATGCTGATCTTCAGTCCAAATTCGACCTCCCGAGACAGAGCTTTTACAGCTATCTGCAGATAAGACATTTCGCCCAGACCATATCCTCTGACTTGCGCTTCTCCCCTCCCTCCGCTTTTGAGACCATAATCCTAGAGGGCACGGCCCAAAGGGGATTGATCTCAGCTATATATAAAATCCTTAATGCCCCCCCGCTGGCTCCGGTGGGCAAACATGCTTATATGCTCAAGTGGGAGGAACAGCTGGGTGAGGAGATTACGGACGAGCAATGGCAGACGATATGGTCCCAGGCCTCGAAAAGCTCTCTATGCACGCTCTATAGGGAGAACGCGTACAAAATTCTATTTTTCTGGTACATGACTCCGGACGTTCTTCACGCCATTTACCCCACCACCTCTGACAGATGCTGGCGGTGCTTGACCCACAAAGGCACGCTGTTCCACATCTTCTGGCAATGTCCCCTTGTGGTTCCCTTCTGGGAGGGGGTCCGGCGCCTCTTGTCTGATCTCTTGGATCAGCGAGTGGTCCTGGACCCTAAAACCTTCTTGTTGGGCATCCCTTTCCCTAAACTGATGAAGTCCCGCAAGAAATTGTCACGCCATATCCTGACAGCGGCGAGATGCCTAATAGCCCTACATTGGAAAAAGGTGCTGCCCCCCGCTCTCGGAGCACTCCATGCCAGAATTCAGGACGTGGAGTTGATGGAGAGGATGACCGCCATGATACAGGACCGGCTCAAGGCCCATGATTTGGTCTGGAGTCCATGGAACTCCCGGGAGAACCAGATGTGAAAAAGCCGCATGGACCACACACGGTGAAGATACCCCCTTCCTTTCCCTACCCCTTCTTCCCCACATCCGCCTCCCCCCCTCTCTCTCTTCTCTTTTCTTTTCCCCCTTTGCTATACTCTCTCTCTTTCTCCTTATCCCTCTTGTCTACTATCCTTCTCACCTCTGCTCTCGTTTCTAGACGTGCCTTGTTGCTCCTTTAGTACACTACTTAGTGGGTGAAGCTTGTCATGGGAGGTTGATACTGCTTGTAGATGTTCATGACTGAGTGCGGGGCTACCCCATTGGACCCTATGGTGGGTAACGCCATTCTTTAATCCTCAGCGTCGTCCCGGTTGTTCGCGGGGGGCCCCCCCCAGGCTGGTATTTGCCGGCCCCGGGGGGCCCACTGGGACGGGCCAATGGGTGGATGGTCCCTGCAGCCTACTCATTGCTTTTCTTGCTGTTTTACTATGACGTAGTAATGCATGACGTGTAATGCACTCTTTGAAAAAAATAAATAAATATGTTATTTGAAAAAAAAAAGAAAAATGCAGATTGTGCCTAATCCATCTGAAGCCATTGCTTTAACATAAAAAAAATAAGAAATCTTTGTCTCTGAACTCTAACTCACATGCCACCTATGTGAAATTCTGGCAAACCTAAGGCTCGGTTCACACAGTACGCGGCACGACTTGCAGCGCCGCGACCTGCCGCGACCTCAGCGGCAACTTGCAAAACGACTTCTGTATAGAAGTCAATGCAAGTCGCCCGAAGTCGCCGCAAAAGTAGTACAGGAACCTTTTTTCTAAGTCGGAGCGTCTCGAGTCGCTCCTATTAGAACGGTTCCGTAGTACAGAACGGGGCGCTACTTGTCAGGCGGCGAAGTGGCCTGGACAAGTCGCCCCTGTGTGAACCGAGCCTTAGGCTGGCCATACACGATTCAAATCTCCTGCTGAACCCCAAGAGAATTGAATAGTGTGTGGGCAGACTGGATGTACCAAATCGATTGATCAACTTGGGTGAACCCAGCCTGACGAAATTCACTTGCAATTATCGCTATCGACTGCTATAGTCGCTATCAATAATCACTGTCTTTTCCTAGTGGGAATGGCTCTCCCCCCTCCCCCCACGCCACCCGCCAGGAGCAGACAATTGCTCAGCAGAAGGGATTCCCCTGTCACCACTGTCTGTGTTGTTGAGGGAAACTTGTGAATTTCTTTCCTGCAAACCATGGTTGAGAAAGAGAATCGCACTGTGTATGGCCTACCTTAGTTGACTGGTGTTACAGCTGTAACACCCTGTAGTTTAGGCAGGGAGTTCCTCACAAATTTATTTGCCAGGACTAGTTATGTTGGTTGATTGATAGAGATCTATTGATTTCTCCCTAAGTTTGGCCTTGTTGCACTTTTCTCTTCTACCACTAGATATTAGAAGGGCAACCCAAGGTCAGGTTATGGGTATATGGGGTATCTCAACCAATGGGCAGGGGTTTTCTTGGATCCCTTGGCCTGCTGGGAGAACCTATATATTTGGGTGGAGTCAGGTGATCTATGTTCTGTGCCACCTGGATGGCAGTCTGTGTGCATGTGTGTCCTGCCCAGGCTGCTATGCCAGAGATTGGGCCTATACCATGCACATCTGGCTGTTAGGCTGTCTGAGGGCCTATCCAGAAGCAAGAGAGCAGCGGAGGAATGGGATTACGGCTTGCAGTCTAACCAAAAGTGATGGTTCTGCCAGCTGGAGAACCTGACGTGGTAGGAGGTAGAGGGGAAGCTGTCTCCAGTCAGGGACCATCCTCCTTATTACCAGGGACCACAGTGAGTAGCTGAAAAAAGTACCGGAAGCCGCATTCTCACCAACTGGGGGTGAGGAATTGGGAAACTTCAGTGTGAATCAAGCTAGGGACCCAACCAGAGGGGGTGACGCTTGCAGAGCAGCCTTGTGTGTCGAGCCAGGGACCGCGCGGGCCAGCGTGGGTGAAGCTTGAGAGGTATCTAGAGTGTTAAGCTAGGGACTCAGTAGAGAAGTGGGGGTGACGCTTGAGGAAGATACCACCGTGAAGATTGAAGGAGCTCAAGGGATTCAGTGACATTGAATCAGAGGATCTAGTGAGAGACCGGGAGCTCAGTGTATGGAAGAACTACAAGGAGATGTTGTAGTGAAGCTGAAAAAACTGTTACGCTTTGTGTTAGGAACTGTTAAACACTGTTGCCATAGGAGACAGAATTCCTGCACATGCAGATGTGGCTTCTTGCTGGAGGCCTTTCCCTGCACGGCTGTCCTCCTATTGAAGTCTTGGAGTCTGCTAATTGAATTTGCAAATATCTAAGGGTGTCCTGGCCCTAACCCTATCTCCCCCCCAAAAATACAAAAAGGGCTGTTAAGAGAAATAAAACCTCTTTTACATCCAAGAAGTGTCTGGCACCCAATGACTTTCACCATCTTTTCAACCACTATGCCTCACAACCCACCACATACAGATGGATGTCAGCTATCTCTGGCCCTGGAAGTTCTCATAAGACCAAAGGAGGCCCGGGACCTTGCTACACAACAAAACCTCTGATTTAAGATGATTGCTCACAATGCATTACTGTAATGTTTACTCTACTGTTTTAATGTACTGCAATCATAGTGAGAATTTTATGACTGTATAGTATTGTTTTACTTGTTTACAATGCCTCAGGCAATTATTCCTTTGTACCTTACTGAAAACACAGCGAGCATTGGTTCACACTTGTGTGATGCAATCCACTGGGTCCCCGCATTGCACCCGACTCGCACAGAAGTTCACACTGCCATATGCTAACTGCATATGTTAATGACACTACATTGTTAATCACACCCCCATTTCAGTTCGCATATCGCACTGAAAACTGACAGTTCAGACATGAATCAGATCACATTGTTTGTGTGAACACCTGTGTGATCAGATTCTGGTGCAGACCAAAAAAGGGTCTTCATAGTTTCATAAGTTGAATAAAGACACCAGTCCATCCAGTTAAACCTGAGTGAGTGTCTACAATTGTCCCTATCCCTGTACATTGCACACTCTCATCGGTCCCTACACTCAAGGAGCCCACAATCCAAGGTCCCCTTTCATATACTAGGGCCAATTTTGGACAGAAGCCAGTTAACCTGCATGTCTTTGGATTGTGGGAGGAAACCCATGCAGGCACAGGGAGAACATGCAAACTCCAAGCAGGTAGTGTCATGGTTGGGATTTGAACCAGTGACCTTCTTACTGCTAGATGAGAGTGCTAACCACTACACCACTGTGCTGCCCAGCTTATACAGTGATGCTGTGATTGGCCCACGGCTATCACATGGTACCTGGGCCAATCAAAGCACCCTGTACCATGTGATTAGCTGTAGCTAATCACAGACCACTATTAAATCGCAGCTGTTATGAATTGTCCCATTCATGACAGTTCAAAACATTGCTGTTGCATTGATCATTACTGTAACAGCAACCAAAGTGTAAAAAAAAAATCTGTATCAGTTTAAATACAGTGTCACTGAACTACTCCGATGATGTATTAAAAAATGTGGAACAAAATAAAGGTTAAAAAATAAAATAAAAAAAGGTTTAAAAAATGAAATAATATAAAAGCAGGCAGAGTTTTGTGTTGGGGAGGATGCTATAAATAGATTAGCACATAGCTGAAGGATTCAAGAGACAGAGCCAACAGTCTCTACCTATGAGGAGTGGGGTGGTTGCCTTTCCTCCAATCAGCTGTCTTGGCTGTATGTCTAGGCTTCACTGCAGTGTGGGACAGGAAGAGAAAATCTAACACCATGTGCACTTTCTAAACAATATATAAAGATGAAGACAGCAGATATACATGTTAAAGTTATATAGGTAGATTTGTTTCATTTCTGTGTATCATCTGAGGCTGCTCACTTCACTGGGTATATGTGAGGGTTTACATCCACTTTAAGGACCAAGCCTATTTCTGACGCTTGTTGCTTACTAATTAAAATCAGTATTTTTTGCTAGAAAATTGCTAGAACCCCCAGTTATATACATATATTACATGCAGTATCTCATAAAAGTGAGTACACCCCACACAATTTTGTAAATATTTTATCCTTTCATGTGACAGCACTGAACAAATTACACTTTGCTACAATGTAAGGTAGTGAGTGTACAGCTTGTATAATAGTGTAAATTTGCTGTCCCCTCAAAATAACTCAACCCACAGCCATTAATGTCTAGACCGCTGGCAACAAAAGTGAGTACACCCCTAAGTGAAAATGTCCAAATTGGGCCCAATTAGCCATTTTCCCTCCTCGGTGTCATGTGAATCATTAGTGTAAGGTGTGAATGGGGAGCAGGTGTGTTAAATTTGGTGTCATCACTCTCACTCTCTAATACTGGTCACTGGAAGTTCAACATGGAATCTCGTGGCAAAGAACTCTCTGAGGATCTGAAAAAAGAATTGTTGCTCTACATAAATATGGCCTAGGATATAAGAAGATTGCCAAGACTCTGAAATTGAGCTGCAGCACTGTGGCCAAGACCCCACAGCAGTTTAACAGGACAGGTTCCAATCAGAACAATCCTCACCATGGGTCGACCAATGAAGTTGATTGCACGTGCTCAGTGTCATATCCAGAGGTTGTCTTTGGGAAATAAATGTATGAGTGCTGCCAGCAATGCTGCAAAGGTTGAATGGGTGGGCGGGGTCAGCCTGTCAGTGATCAGACCATACGCTGCACACTGCATCAAATTGGTCTGCATGGCTGTTGTCCCAGAAGGAAGCCTCTTCTAAAGATGATGCACAAGAAAGCCTGCAAAGACAAAGATAAACTTATTTGGTTCAGATGGTATCAAGCGTGTGTGGGGGCAACCAGGTGAGGAGCACAAAGATAAGTGTGCCTTGCCTACAGTCAAGCATGGTGGTGGGAGTGTCATGGTCTGGGGCTGAATGAGTGCTGCCAGCACTGGGGAGCTACAGTTCATTGAGGGAATCATGAAAGCCAACATGTACTGTGACATACTGAAGCAGAGCATGATCCCCACCCTTCAGAGGGGATCATGATCCCCTCCCTACAGAGACCGTGCCACAGGGCAGTATTCCAACATGATAACAACCCCAAACACACCTACAAGATCACCGCTGCCTTGCTAAAGAAGCTGAGGGTAAAGATGATGGACTGGCCAAGCAAGTCTCCAGACGTAAACCCTATTGAGCATCTGTGGGGCATCCTCAAACGGAGGGAGGGGGAGCACAAGGTATCCAACATCCACCAGCTTCGTGATGTTGGCATGGAGGAGTGGAAGAGGACTCCAGTGGCAACCTGTGAAGCTCTGGTGAACTTCATACCCAAGAGGGTTAAGGCAGTACTGGAAAATAATAGTGGCCACACAAAATATTGAGACTTTGGGCCCAATTTGGACATTTTCACTTAGGAGTGTACTCACTTTTGTTGCAAGCACTGCAGAAGAGCAGATATGCAGAGAAGTAACTTATTCAAGGTAATAGTCCACCCACTCCGTTCCTTTCTGTGCGGTCCACCACAGCTCCCAAGCTCATGCCTTACTTGAGACCAGAGCACAGCTCTTTGTGGTGTGATACTTCCTCGCTTATTACCCATTGGCTATAGTCCACCAGGTTTGAAGATAAATCCAACCTGTGGGGTGCTGTCCATCTGGAAGAGTAGGCTGCCACCTCTTTGATTAATGCGGTTTTCACATCATTATTACATGTGAGTGCAATGTATATGTTTTCATGAAGAGCACAAGAGGGACAAAGAACACAAGCAGGTGTTTTACTACAAGTAAGATACTATAGAGCAGGGGTAGGCAACCTTTGGCCTTCTGGGGTGGAATTTTGAGCTTACTGACAAGACATGCTGCTGTCTAGTCAGTTTATTTAGTGCTGTATGTTCATACCTTTTAAATAAAGCATTTTAGTACACTATAAGAGCCCTCGTTTTATCCTGTTTAGTTATCATGTTACTCAGTGGCCCATAACCAGCAAGACAAGGACTCTAGTGAAGGACCACTGGACAAGAGCTGTTGTGATCCAAGCTGTAGTGTGTTCGCAAAATAGAGGGAGAGATCCACTTATCCTGGGCTTGTTACACCCATGGTGCCTACCTCTATCTATGAAGAACAGGTTCTGGTAAGCTGAATACATAGTTGCCAACATTGTGAAATCATTTATAGGGACACTTTTTTGTCTGTAGGCAAAATCTTATTATAATTAGGGGGCGGGGATTTGTTTGTAGGTGTGACTTGCAGGAGGAAGAAAAACTGGCGTGGCTTAAAGTAAAGTAAATACTGAGTGTGGCTTAAAGGGGCATGGCTCAAAATGGGGTGTGGTTCGAGTCTGAGATGAACGAGGGATGGAGGTAGAAAGAAAGAAAGAGATAGGGTGGGAAGAAAAGAGTAGAAAAGAAAAAGAGGGCTGGAGGGACAGCAGGCCCAGATCCTACACCACAATAGCAATATGTGTATTCCAGAAATGTTAACAATCAGCAGATAAAGATACTCCAAACACCTGGTGTTAGAGCTTCAATCGTCACGGCAACATGGTTGGTAATTGTCAGGATGATTGAAGCGCATTATTTCGATTAGCGGCAGCCGGTGCTTATTTTCTTTGGGGGGGGCAGAAACAGTAACGGAAAGGGGCCGGACACCTGAATACGGGGTGCTAGCGGCGGCCCGCATGAATCTATCCATTAGTCATATAGGGGGTGGCTGGAGAGAGGGGGTGGCGCCCGAGCATCCCTAATGGACAGGCCGACACTGATTTCTTGTCAGGAACCATGAAACAGACAGAGACAGAAGTACAATCTAATCACACTTGTTTATTAATAAAAATAAAAAGATAAATAGGAAAAAGCGTAGTCAAGCAAGCCAGAGTCCAGTAGTCAGATCGGGTAGTCAGCCAGTTCAAAGTTCATAAGCCAGATCGGGTAATCAGCCAGTCCAGACGTCAGGGATCCACGGAGAGCAACTGCAAGCAGGATGGAAGCCAGGAGGGATGTTAGAAAGCCAGTCTTGAAATAACAGCAGGAAATGGTTCCTAGTGATGTGACCAAACGTGAAGGCAAAGGAGAAATGAGCTGGAAGACTTTATATAGGCAGACCAGGCGAGCATCATCGGGAACAGCTGGTAACTGAAGAGAGAGAAGAGAGCTGGCAATTAGCCGACAGCTGAGCAGCCAGCCCAGAGGAGGAAGGGCTAAGCCAGCCCTGACATTTCTATGATTACACTTGCCACATTGCCTGCCACCAGATCCTATCAGGTTTCCCCATCAGAGTCCCTCCTTACATCAGGTGCCCCAAGCAGAGTCGCTGATAACATCAGGTGCCCCCAGCAGAGTCCCTCCTTACACCAGGTGCCAGGGCCGCTGATAGGGCCCCCTACAGCCCACTTGACGGGCCCCCTTCAGCCCCATCACTGGTCTCTCCTTCAGCCCCACCCTGGTCCCTCCTTCAGCCCCACCCCTAGCTTCTCCCCAGTGAGTCAGAACACACAGGGGTCTCTCAATATAAGGAGTTAAATCTCCCCCATTCTCATGACATGACAGGGGGTCGCCAATTATGAGTACACTGTTCTCAGGACACACTTGGGGCCCCCATTATACGAAGTACAGTACACTTCTGCACACATGTTCTGTCACTGTACACCTCTGCACACATGTTCTGTCACTGTACACCTCTGCACACATGTTCTGTCACTGTACACCTCTTCACACCTGTTCTGTGACTGTACACCTCTGCACACATGCTCTGTCACTTTACACGTGTTCCATTGCTTTACCCTTATGTACATATGTGTCATCGCTGCACACATGTTCCCTCAGTGCCCCCCTCTGCCCACATGTTCCATCACAGTACAACATTGATGGTAAACAGGGTTTAGTGTACAACTATAACAAGAGAGGCCACTGGCTCTTACCACTCTTGCTCCAGCAATCTCTAGGCTGCACATTGTATTTCCTGCACAGACTGGACGTCAGGAGGAGGCAGGTGCAGCTCTGAGTGACAGAGCAGCAGACCAATTGGTTTGGCATCCTGCTGAGAGGCAAAAAATATGTAGATAGCAGTGTAGGAGAGGCTTCCATGGTGCTGTTCTCCTCACTGACATAAGGGACATGAGTAGAGATGTGAGTGTAATGTGAGCAAGTCACACATGCAGGCTACTTGCCGTTGATGCTGTTAAACTGAAGCCAACCCCTGCCTTGAGTTTACTTACTGTTCGGAAAGTGTTCTCTTCCTCCTTTCCAGCCTCTGAGTGACGTCTGCCGCTCCTCACCTCTCTGGTGGTCAGACCCATTGTTAGAAAAGTTTTAAATGTTTATTGTGTGGCTATTAGAAAAACAATATTCCTGAGACTGATGTTTAAAATGACTACTGAGCACGTTGTTGTATTAACTTGCTGTATTGTTTTGTCTTAACTAACTCCATAGTAAGTTGTAGGATGATTATGCTTTACTATATATGGTAGCATAAGATTGTACAGGAAATGCTGGTAGCCAAAATAAAGTACCGTCGGGTACCATGACACGCTATCTATGTTTCCTCAGCCAATAGAAGCATAGAGGTGGTATTCTTGTAGGGAATAAGGAGGGGGGAGACACATTCTTTTGTGAGACTTTTACTGCAGCTTTTGTCCTGTAAGCATGTCTCCCTTTTGTGGGCCACATCAGAAATAAATTGTCTGCTTCTCAATACATCTGGAGTTTTGACTGATCACACGAGAAGATTCCTAACATTTTTGGTCCTTCGCAGCCGTAAACGACATGTTGGTTTTCAGATCAGACGGCCCAGACAAAACTTCAGTGAGTATTGGACTTTGGAGCTCACTGAACGATTAAAGCCCCCCCATTCAATGTTATTGGTGAAACAGGGGCGGAGGCCTAAGATCTGAATTCCACTGTCTGTTTCCAAACTTAGTGTGATCCAGTCCAGGTGTTTGAGAGGTAAGATAATTTTAATTATTCTTAATTCTTTCTAAGAGTCTTTTCTTCTCTTTCTCTTTGATTCTGGTTTAATGTGTTGTAATTGCAGACATTGGTATTGATCGTATAATATCTAGATGATCCAGTGCTCGTAGACAGAGACACTTGGGGACGTTGTCTAAGGTAAAAAATTACGTCGCCCGCTGTCCGGACAGATAACAAAAAGATTTGAGGTATACCGAACGTCAGAGGTTGATTGCCCGATTATTTAAGCGCTGTTTAGTTAAGTGATCTAAAAAGATCGCAAGGCTAACTTTCTTCTGTGTGTGTTTACTTTATCTTTGCTCATGTTTAACCTTTTTTGATTCTCTCTATAGTGTGGGGAGTACTGATATTTTTACTCTTGTATTCCTATTGTTACCGTGGATCGGGTACAACAGTCTTTGTTCGTTTACATGTTTTGTGCTGCGGATTCCTAATGTGCCTTTAGAAGGAGATAAGAAATCATTCTTCACGTTCTCATGATCTGTGTGTCTGAAAAAAAAGGAACGGACTGAACTCACTCTCCCCCTCCCCCTTCCCTCATGTAATCAGTGCAAATTCCTGTCCGAATGTATCTGTAAAAGTTAACCCTTGACCAGCTATGACAATACAGAAGGGTTATATTGTAAATATTGAAACTTAGCATAAAAGAAAAAAGGTACACTGATAACACCAGGTTGCTTATTATTTTAGCATGCCATGTTGTTACAGGAAGCAAGTGGCAGAAATTGTTGATGGTTTGGGGGTAGATGGGAAACATGAAGATGAATTGCACTGTGGAGTGAATAGAATGTTGTAGAATTATTATCAGGTGGCTTGATGAATGTGAGAAAAGAAAAGGCTGAGGATGTTTTCATTACTATGATGGTCAATAAGCTGTTTCTCAGAAACAAGAAAATGCAGATTGCCTGACAGAGGTAGCAGAAGAGAGGGAGATGATGATGATGGGTGACTAGTAGGGCAGCATTAACCCTTTGAGCACACAGAGGTTAATTTGTGCATCTGTGAAAATATTAGGACTTTTGGTGGGAAAGAAAGTCTGAATAATAGTTTTAAAGTAAATATTTATATTGGATGAGTTATTTTTAGAATTCACAGACTTTCAACTGTGAAGTGTTAATGATGCAATGCTGTTTATATTCGGGTACATTTATAAAGTCAAAAGGCTAAGTTCTGAATCAGAATACTAAATATTAATTAAAAAGAAAGAAAGTTCTATTTTGGGACCCTGTGGATTTCACTTAGGACAAGAGAATAACTGGAACAATACAAAGGGGGGTTCAAGTTTTCTTAAATGTTGCTAAAATATTGGGGTCTGAGGAAATATATTCAGAGGTGTGTGTGTGTGTGTAATATTTGTATTTGAATAAATGAAAGAATATTGTTTTTAACAACTCCAAGGTAAGGAAGGCGTTTAGTAGTTTGATCTGTGATCCTGTGCTCATTCATGTTAGATAAAAAGTATCCATTTTTTCCCAGCCCCAATTTGAGTGCAGCTATGACACCCCCCACCCCCCTCCTTCTACACAACTGAAGAATGAGGAGAGTTCCTTTCTATGGGGTGGGTGTCTACTGATTACATGAATGAGTACAAAATTTAACCTTTAGAGGTATTTTAGAGTTTAGAGCATTAAATGAAGGTATGAAATAATGTAGACTACACAGTCCTTAGAAACAAAGACAAATGATGTCCTTCCTGGGTATGACAAATATTTGTAGAGCCTGGATTCCTGGGCATCCCATGCTGACTGCCCCATTGGTACAGGCAATACGTGGGAGCCCAATGGCCCCCCAGGATGCCATAAAATGGAGTGAGGAAACAGACGGCTTTTACTGACATAAAACAAGTCCTTTCTAGTTCATCAGTGCTAGCCTTACCAACCAATGACAAACCTTTCCAACAAACAGTAGACTCAAGGGAAGGTCACATGACATTAGTACTTACACAGTCACATGGCGGGCACCAGAGGGCGATTGCTTACTACTCTACAAAATTAGACAGTGCAACTAGAGCACTTCCACCCTGTGTACAAGCACTGGTAGCTGCAGCGGTGTAGTGGTTAGCACTCTCACCTAGCAGTAAAAAGGGTCGCTGGTTCGAATCCCAACCGTGACACTGCCTGCCTGGAGTTTGCATGTACTCCCTGTGCCTGCGTGGGTTTTTTCCAGGTGCTCTGGTTTCCTCCCACGCTCCGGGGACGTGCGGGTGGGTTGATTGGTTTCTGTCCCGGGTTGGCCCTGGTGTATGAATGGGGACCTTGGATTGTTGGATCCTTGGGTGTGGGGGCCGGTGTGGGTGTGCAATGTGCAGGGGTAGGGGGTGGACACTCACTCAGGCTGAACTGCATGTACTGGTGTCTTTATTCAACCTTACTAACTGTTTTGGATCCCAGATAAATGTCTGGCTGAGTTATCTGCACCTGGTCTAATTCAAATGTCCATGCATGCATGTTTAGAAGAAGTACGCTGACACACACTGTTCAGTGAAAAGCTTCCTTTATTGCTCTGGGCATATAGCCCCCTTTCTAGTAAGAGATGACTCATTGTTTGCAAAGCATCATCTCAGGTGTATTCTGTGCTGTCAAGCAGAGATTGGAGGACCCTTATCTAAGGGGTCGTCTGGCCAGTTTCATCCAGGTTTTCTGCTGATGGCTTGTGGACTCCTGGACTCTCTCCGATGGGAGGGGGGTCTCTAGGTGAAGCATTTTGAGTAAGGAGATTCAGCATATATCTTGACATAATAGAAAATAGTCATTTAATCAAAGTATTAAACAATCCATAACACTAACTATGAAAGGTACCACATGCAGTGTCTGTTATCCTGTTACAACAAAAGATATCACATTTGAGCCCAGCACAACACCTTTCCTGTATGACAATACTCTTGACACAACCTCACTTAACAATACAGAGGTGTACTACATTAAACCCATCCACACTAATACCACTTCCTACTGATGATCATAAAACATGACTGCACTGCTGCCATCACTGAAATGGTACTGCCACAAAGTGATCTGAAAGATATACCGTTATCTAACCCTGACATGACACTTTTTGTTGATGGTTCTAGTAAGAAAAATCCAGATGGCACAAATGTAGTAGTGACACAGGATGAGATTTTGGAAAGCGGGGCCACTACCAAAACATTATTTAGCACAAGTTGCAGAACTTGTAGCACTGACAAGAGCATGCATACTGTCAGAAGGAAAATTCGTAACCATATACACTGACAGTCAATATGCCTTTTCAACAGTACATGTTTTTGCACAACAATGGAAAAACAGGGGGATGGTCACCTCCAGTGGTAAACCAATTTCACACGCGGCCTTCATTCTAGAGTTCCTAGATGCAATACAGTTACCAAAAGAGTTTATAATCTGCAAATGTCAAGCACACACAAAATATACAGACCCCATCATAAAGGGAAATAAAAGGACAGATGAGGCAGCCAAAATAGCGGTACAAGAAACGCAAATAATGACAGAACAAGAAATCCATAGAGATAGATCATACAGTCCTTACTGATATGCCGCAGTATTGACACATGGAGTAACTCATGTGTCAAACAGGGGGGTGACTGAGATGTTTATTTAAGGTATGTACAGTCTATGGCTTCACTAACTACTAAAAAAAACTTTTTGCTGTCAATGCATTATATGTTCAAGATACAATGCTCAGGGAGGCATAAGACCACAGAAAGGGAAGTTCCCCATACAGCAATATCCATTCCAACACATTTGCATGGATTTTATTGAATTAGACAAATGTGAAACGAAGAAATATTGTTTGGTAACCAGGCACCCTGACCAAATGGGTGGAGATATTCCCGACAGGAAGTGCAGATGCACAGACAATTATAATGGACCTAATTTTGTAATTAAAAATATACAACATTTGACAGAAGTGATGAGAATTAAAGTGAAATACCATTGTGCCTATCATCCCCAAATCAGCTGGATTGGTAGAAGGACATAATGGCATTTTAAAAAGCAAACTGAGAAAAGCTATGGAAGAAACAGGTAAAAATAATTGGATGCACTGCCTACTAGCAGCTGTGACCAGTATGTACATCACACCCACAAAAGAAGCTTTAAGCCCATTTGAAATGATAAGGCTATATAAGATACCCTTACAATCAAATGAAACACCTACTGAGCAGTCTGAGCACACACCAGCAGAATACATAGGTTTAGGTTATTAATACAAAGACGTACTAATGATTTTGGTTCTGTCCTAGAAGGTCCAATTTAAGAAGATGAAAAGGTGCATGTGGGAGATTGGGTCTCAATAGAAAGTAATAAGAAAAAAGTAGTGGTACTCCCCAAGGTGGGATGGTCCTTTCAAAGTCCTCTTAACTACCCCTACTGCAGAGAGGTCTACCTGGTTTCCCCAGTCCCATTACAAAAAGGTTTTACAGGCAGAATAGGGCCAGATGGCTACAAGAGGTTCAGAAAATCCGGCTACAAAGGGAGGTCTCACACAAGGTGGGACTTGTCTCAAACCGGTGAAGTCTCCCTCCCCTTCCAACTCCCCTATCCTATCCGCTGGAACTCTGTAGCTGGTTAGGATGAAAGGGACAGTAATTATGCTTGGGTTACTGGTGACTCTAGGAGAGGCATCCATAAGAGGGGTTATACGTTATGGAAGAGTAGAGGAACCTTTGGATTAGGAAAGAACAGGAAAAGCATTACATCTAAAACTTTATAGAGGGAATAACTAGCACTATACTGGTAGACTTCTGTCAAATTGCAGATTGTGGGGATACAACTGGGGCTAGAGGACTTCTATGGGCAGATAAATATATCTGCTGGCTCTGGAATAGGGCGGGATGTCAAGCATGGGATCAGGCCCTGTGTACCACAGCGCATCAAGATTGGGGGTATAATCAACCAGGGGCTAAAAAGAGTGGAATAAAGGAGAGACTCCTAATCACAAAAGCGGCCAACTCCCCCTGCAAAAATAGTAAGAACTGTAACCAACTATTAATAACATTAAAGTAGCCAAGGAAGGAAGATCAGCGGTTGTATTCCATGGGAGTATGTGTGTCAGGAACTGACCCCTAAGGAACATTTTTCCTTGAGGTATTACCACCTAATAAAACTAGACAACAGGAAAATGTAGACTCAGAAGGGAAAGAAGAAGGCCAAACTAAAATAGAAGTTCTGAGTAAAACTGTAAGATTTACTAACCTAACAATAGAAGATGCCATAGCTTTGGAGACGGGCTACCAAGAAAAAAAAAAATGAGTAGTTAGAATGGTTGAAACAAAAAAAAAAAAAAAGGAAAACTGTTTAGTTTGTGCCGGAACCAGACCACATTTAGCAACAGTTCCTTTTCCTCTAGATCACAATACAGATCCAGAAGGTTTAAAATGTATGTTGCAATTGTATAATAAGAGCTATAAAAATGAAACAAATTCTACTTGTCACACATGGAGTTTGTTGTTTACTCCAGTATAGAGACCTCAGATACCTCCAGAGGTTACCGCTTATCCGGGCAACTTTACTTGTTTTGCACTCCCAGGGAACCGCAGCGCGGTGGATCTTGGGTCACTACCTGATGACTACTGTGTGGAGAGGATTAACACGGACAACAGTGACTGGGTTGAACATGACATTCAGAGAGCTGATGTCTGGTGGATGTGTGGGGATAAGAAACTGCGAGCTGGACTACCGGCCAATGCCCGAGGGGATTGCGCTATGGTCCAGCTGGCTATGCCCCTAAGAATCCTGTCAGAATACCCGTGGACTAAGAGTCGCCAATAGTATCGGAGGGACACCTCTCCCATGGGGTCATTTGACTCTCAGATCTACATAGATGAGATTGGGGTTCTTTGCGGGGCGCCGGATGAGTTTAAAGCCAGGAATCAGGTGACAGCTAAGTTTGAGTCTCTTCTCTGGTGGGTGACTATAAATAAAAATGTTGACTGGATTAATTATATATATATTATAACCAACAACGATTTGTAAACTATACTAGGGATGCTGTGAAGGGCGTAGCAGAATAGTTTGCCCCATCTCTAATGGCCTGGCAGAACCGAATGGCTTTAGATATGGTCCTAGCTGAAAGAGGAGGGGTATGCAAAATGTTTGGTAGCATGTGTTGTACCGTTGTCCCTAACAATACAGCTCCTGGAGGGACAGTGACCAGAGCCTTGGAAGGACTGACTGCGCTATCGAATGAATTGCGGAAAACTCAGGTATTGATAATCCATTCACAACCTGGCTTGAAGGATGGTTCGGTAAATGGACTGGATTTATCACATCATGTTTGATCTCAATCGCTGTGGCTTTGGCTGTTTTGGTCACTTGCGGATGCTGCTGCATTCCCTGTATTTGAGGACTTTCACAAAAACTCATTGAAACTGCAGTCTCAAGAACAATGTATCAAACCCTCTCTACCTCTGAGGAGACCTATGTGGACATTGAAGCTCAACTTAATGACATACAGTCCGAAAGTGTATAACACAGGGACTATCATCGAAGTGTGTTGAGATAAAATAGTCACACAAAGAGGAGGGAATGTTAGAAAAGTTTTAAATGTTTATTGTGTGACTATTAGAAAAACAATATTCCTGAGACTGATGTTTAAAATGACTACTGAGCACATTGTTGTATTAACTTGCTGTATTGTTTTGTCTTAACTAACTCCATAGTAAGTTGTAGGATGATTATGCTTTACTATATATGGTAGCATAAGATTGTACAGGAAACGTTGGTAGCCAAAATAAAGTACCGTCAGGTACCTTGACACCAGTGGCGTAACTAGAACCTTCAGGGCCCCGATGCAGGAAACCATGGCGGGCCCCCCACCCCCCGACCTCCGGACAGGGCTCTTTTCTCCGAGCCCGATGGTGGAACACCAGGGCCCAGTCCCAAGTGGGTGGCTGCATATAAAGGAACCAATTTAAAAAACATCAATTACAGCCACTGTGCCCATCAAACGCCACCACTGTACCATCTAATGCCACCACTGTACCATCAAATGTCACTACTGTGCCCATCAAGCTCTGCCGCTGTGCCCATCAAGCTCTGCTGCTGTGCCCATCAAATGCCACCGCTGTGCCCATCAAATGCCGCCACTGTGCCAATCAAATGCTGCTACTGTGCACATCAAATGCTGTTGGTGTGCCCATCAAATGCTGCTACTGTGAATCCCCACCGCCCGCTCACTGTCTGCCTGCCACTTACCCTGTCTTGGTGGGGCAGCGGGTAACGGCCATGAGCGGGGTCCTCCATGCAGCTACTGCCATCCTCATCTCCCATCCTCTCCTCCTGATGGGCATCCAATAGCTGTGTCTATCGTTTCAGCCAATCGGGTGATGGGTAAAAGACCCGCATACCTGATTGGTGGAGAGGCGGTTCAGTGTTAGGAAAGTGAATATTAATTCACTTTTCTAACACACCTGGGTAGACTGTGAGCGTCAAGCATGGCGCTCGCAGTTCACCTATTTTGAAGCCTATTAGAGCCCATGGCTCTAATCAGGTGCTGCAAAAACACCCCCCCCCCCGCTGTAATTCAGGCACCCGGCACCCCAAAAGGGACCAGACACCTAAATATGGGGGTGGCAGCGGTGGCCATGGATACATTCATGCTATGCTATGCATGAATCTATCCATTGGTCATAGAGGGGGTGGAACCTGTGCACCCTTTTGGATGCACCGCCACTGATAAACACATGCACACACACATGCATACATACACATACATATATGAACACACACACACACACACACACATACATGCATGCTCTCACACACACACACACACATACAAGCATGCTCACACACACATACAAGCATGCTCACACACGCACATACAAGCATGCTCACACACACTCACACACATACAAGCATGCTCACGCGCACACATACAAGCATGCTCACACACACACACATACAAGCATGCTCACACACACACACACATACATTAATGCTCACACACACACACACATACATTAATGCTCACACACACACAAGCATGCTCACACACATACAAGCACATACATGCATGCTCACACACACACAAGCATGCTCACGCACATACAAGCATGCTCACACACACATACATGCATGCTCACACACACACATACATGCATGCCCACACACATACATGCATGCTCACACACACACATGCATGCTCACACACACATGCATGCTCACACACACACACACACATACATGCTCACACACACACACATGCAAGCATGCTCACACACACACGCACATACAAGCATGCTCACGCACACACAAGCATGCTCACACACACACACACGCACATACAAGCATGCTCACACACACAAACACGCACATGCAAGCATGCTCACACACATACAAGCATGCTCACGCACATACACGCTTGCTCACACACACACATACATGCATGCTCACACACACACATACATGCATGCTCACACACATACATGCATGCTCACACACACACACACACACATGCATGCTCACACACACGCACACACATACATGCATGCTCACACACACACACACACACACACACACACACACACATGCTCACACACACACGCACATACAAGCATGCTCACACACACATGCAAGCATGCTCACACACACACGCACATACAAGCATGCTCACGCACACACAAGCATGCTCACACACACACATGCACACACAAGCATGCTCACACACATACACGCACATACAAGCATGCTCACACGCACACACAAGCATGCTCACACACACGCACATAGAAGCATGCTCACACACACAAGCATGCTCACACACACACACGCACACACAAGCATGCTCACACACATGCACATACAAGCATGCTCACACACACATACAAGCATGCTCACACACACATACAAGCATGCTCACACACATGCACATACAAGCATGCTCACACACATACAAGCATGTTCACACACACACACACACACACATACAAGCATGTTCACTCATACAAGCATGCTCACACACACACACATACAAACACAAATACAGTAGATAGTCTTATTTAAAAGAACGGCAGACATTTACCTTGGCTCTTCCTTCCGGGTACTGCACTCTAGGGGGAGACAAAGAGCACACACTGCTTTCACTAAGCCTAATGTCAGGAGCTCCCTGCACAGTGCCGATTTCAGTTCGGCTGATGATCGTGAGCTCCTCTCAGCCTTCCCTCCTATCGAAGAGTACAGGGGGCCCTCGGGCCCCCTGCAGCAAGGGGCCCGGTCGCCATGGCGATCTTGGCGATCCCTATAATTCCGCCACTGCATGACACGCTACTGTAAGTTGTAGGATGATTATGCTTTACTATATATGGTAGCATAAGATTGTACAGGAAATGCTGGTAGCCAAAATAAAGTACCGTCGGGTACCATGACACGCTATCTATGTTTCCTCAGCCAATAGAAGCATAGAGGTGGTATTCTTGTAGGGAATAAGGAGGGGGGAGACACATTCTTTTGTGAGACCTTTACTGCAGCTTTTGTCCTGTAAGCATGTCTCCCTTTTGTGGGCCACATCAGAAATAAATTGTCTGCTTCTCAATACATCTGGAGTTTTGACTGATCACACGAGAAGATTCCTAACACCCATCTTGTGCTGGCTGGAGAAATATATATATATTTTTTCTTTCATTCTCTGCTCAGATTGCCAGGACCCCCCTGCTGGCTGGGCCCGGTACAGCAGGGCCAATTGTACTGGCTTATCAGCAGCCCTACCAGGTGCCCCCAGCAGAGTCCATTCTTACACCAGTTCAATATTGATTGGTTTGCGCAAAAGTTATAGCATCTACAAAATAGGGAATAGATTTATGGCATTTTTTTTTCTAGTAATGGTGACGAGCTTGGGATTTTTATTGGGACTGCGACATTGCAGTGGACAGATCGGACACTTTTGACACTTTTTTGGGACCACTGGCATTTACACAGTGATCAGAGCTAAAAATAGCCACTGATTACTGTATAATTGTCACTGGCAGGAAAGAGGTTAACATTAGGGGGTGATCAAGGGGATTAAATGCGTTCCCTCACTGTGTGTTCTAACTGTGGGGGATGGGACTTACTGGGGGAGGAGACCAATTGTCGTTCCTAAGCATTAGGAACAACAGATCTATCTCCTCACCCCTGACAGAACGGGGATGTGTGTGTGTTCACACACACACACGCACCCATTCTGGCTCTGTCAGGAGCGATCACGAGTGCCTGGCGGACAGCATCAGCTCCTAAGTGAGGTGGCAGATGTGCGCCCCCCCCCCCCATTCCCCGTAAAAAGCCCCCACCATACAGCTATGGTGATTTGCACACAGGAGCCGTTTGATGGCGGGCGGTCGGCAAGTGGTTAAAGTGTTTGTAACACAAAAAAAAAAAAAATAGATCCTGTTCCTTTAAAGCCTTTACACCGACGTCATACAAATATGCGGCGCCATTGCACTAGGCTTTTTGCCGCGGGGGTGCATATTTGCGTAACTCCCTTTGTGCTGGGAGCGCACTGTACGGTGTGCTCCCAACACAGAGACCATGGTCTCATCACCTGGCTGACCCTGCCTGGTTCTGCCCTCACCCCTGTAAACTGACCACTGTTTACCATGGCTGCCGAGCCCTGACACCGTGGTTAGCTTATGTACCTCCATCATCTGCAGCTCTCCTCTGTCCTCTCCCCCCACTCCCTGCCTGTCAGCTCCCTGATTTTCCCCTGCTGATAATAGAATAACAGTGTAAAATCTCTCCAATCCCCTCTGTTAGATAATGCTATGTCCACCATTGTGTGAGATAAAAAATAAAAAAAGAGCAGCTGTGTACTTTATTCCATAGCGCTGATTGGCGCTCACAAAACCACCCAGCTCCCTCCTCTCCTGCTCCTGACCGACATCAGAGGGAGTTCTCGGCCCCTCCCACTTCCTGAGAGAGGAGAGAGCAAAGGGGTTACATGAGCGCAGATCGGTGCTCTGGAATTCGGTACACAGTGGCATTTTCGCACACTGGGGAACATAGCACTATTTAACAGAGGGGATTGGAGAGACTTTACAAGTGGCTTTACTACCACTTTAAGCAACTTCGGGCTTGTGTCCAAACAAGACTGAGCTCATTGCTTCCCTAAACTGCTCTAGAAGTAAGGGAGGTGCTCTTGAGGGTGGGCAAGGCAGGAACATGAACATGATCTACCTGTTATCTGCCCGTGATTGGCGAATTGCTGACCCCCACTGTAGATGATAAAACAATGTCATACTGTCCAGCAGCAAGTCGGTTTTAATCACCAATAATAGACCTAACATATGTAGACCAAATTTTTATTATTACTATTGGGATAGGGGGTGCAGTGAGTTTGAGTGATAATTTGAAGGGACTAAGGCCGCGTACACACGAGAGGATTGTCTGTCCAACTAAGTCCGTCAGACAATCCGACAGACAGTCCGTCCTACTTTTGAATGAACGGACTTGACCACACACGATGAACAGACAGTCCGCTGAAAGCTTGCGCGATGACGTGTACAGCACGTACGACGGGACTAGAAATACGACGTCCAATACACTGCAATGCAACCTTCGGCCGTGTAAATCCTTTCTGAGCATGCGCCATACTTAGTCCGTCCAACTAACCTACTCACGAGCGGACTGTCCGCTGAAACCAAAGTTGGACGGACAATATTACGGAAATTCTGAAAGACTTAGTCCGCCAGACTGTCCGCTGAAAAAGTCAGCTGAAGCCCACACACGAGCGGACTGTCCGCTGAAACACGTTTCAGCGGACCAAGTCCGTCAGACAGTCCGCCCGTGTGTACGCGGCCTTAGTTGCACACTGTTCTTTTTTTCCTTTCAAAGTCACTCATTCCCCAAATCCCCAGACTGGTTAACCTGAGAGAGGAAGGAAAAGTTTAAGTAAAGGAATGCACAGGGAACCAAGGACCCCCAACTGAGGTTATAGCAGCTTTTTCTCTGCTTTTGCCATAGTGAGGGACAGGAAAACACAGATTGGGCTGGTGACCTGGCTATTAATGTATTCACTCACTATTACCTATCACACAAAATAGGCCATGTCTCTCAGCTTTGCTGTCATGAAGTATAGTGGAAAAACTATTCAAAAAGCATGGAAGATAGAAATTTGTACAAAAGGGATCTTATTTAAAAGTTGTACTGAAGCACAAATACCCCTTTGACTCACATTTTGTAGTTCATGATCTTTACATAATTTGTAAAGAGGGCTGCTTTACACTTGTGGTTGGGGGGTGGTAAAATCACGCAATTGAGACATTTTCACAGTTTCCCCAACCACCTCTCTAAACATGCAAAGGCAGCCGGATAGAGGTGCACACATGCCACGGCAAAAATGATCCCATCTGTTCCATTTGGCACGCAGCACTGTAGCCGAAAGCAACCCATGCGAATAGGGCTGTTCCAAAACCATCTTGTAACTGTATGAAATGCAAATGCGGTGGTGCAGCATTTGCAAAGTTAAAACAGGTACTGAGGAGGCGACATTTCGACTCATCACTGCTTGTCAAACACCTCTGAAAAGCTATCCACCGCAGATCACTTTTTAAAGGAGTGGCAAGCACTGCCGTTTACACCTAGCCTATAAGATGTGGGAGTGGCCATATAATGGTTTCAGATCATCACAGCAGTGGTTTATTCCTTATCCGACAGTTCAAAATAAGTATACTGTAAATGAAAGGGAGCTGTGAAACAAGCTTAGTTTTCTGTGTTTTTTCTTTACGCATACATTTTCCTCAAAATCTTCCCATTTTGGAGAAAACACAAAACAGGATTAGCCTTTTGACTAACAAGAGCTAAAAGTCTCCACTTGGCTGGTTCCAGCAGCCTTTTAAAGGCTAAATAGACACCTGTGGCCTTTCAGTCAGGTGCCCAAAAGCATAAAGTGGAGTATTTTACCTCAAGAATACCAGATTCCCAACATGATGTAAAACCTGTCCAAGATTACACCCCTTTGCAATCTATGATGCTGTCTATTCATCTACTCATATAATAAAATGCATACGTAAGCAGCTTAACAAAAATAAAATGTACCACCAAAATCATCTAACAAAAAAGTGTGTGTATTTACTAAATGTGGTGGAATTACAATTTACTACAAGTATTCCTAGTGGTGGTAAAAAGAATTTGGACTTACCTCTAAATTCCATATCATGGAGTATAGTATAGGAAACAAGCTAAGTATTCATAGACCCTTGGTTATAGGCTCATACCTTCAGATGATTAGACACTGGCAAAGCTTTCTAGGACATACCCCCCCCCCCCCCTGAGCTCCTCCCCTATACCCCAACCCCACTTTGTGAGTCCTCAGTTTTGTAGCAAGCAATGTAGAGTAAAGCCTCATACACACGATAGGACTTTGTACAAACTTTCCCTTGGATTTTTGTACAAAGGGCGTCGGCCCTGAACTTGTATTGCATACACACAGCAGGACTTTTTCAGCCAACTTTCACCAAATCACGTGGTTTTTCGGCTCTTTACCGCCACCTTTGGTCAACTTCTGTATTGTTGTCTGATCTTTTGCATTGGTTCTGAGCATGCCCGTTTGTACTTTGTACAAAAGTCCTATGGTTTTCTGTACACACAATCAGACTTTGCTCCATTGGACTTTTGTTGCCAGAAAGTTTGTCCGTTCGCACAGCCAACAAAAGTCAGATGAAAACCAAAAAAGTTTGTCCGATGGAGCGTACACACGGTCGGATGTTGCTCCAAAACAGCTAATTTGCATGTTTGTTGTCAAAAAGTCTGATCGTGTGTATGGGCCTTAACCAAAGAATGGAAGATAGGGTGGTCTGTGACCAGTACTGCACGCTAAGATCTAGAATTTACAGGCAAGTCAAAATCCCTCTTATCTTAATCGTACAGTATAGAACACAGGCCGCTGTCAGCACATTTTGCGAAGAAAGTTAAATGGGCCTTTAGCAGCATATCTGCTACAAGCGCACACTCTCCGTGAAAGTTATCTTTGAAGAATCAAAAAATCCTTTATGGCAGAATAAACTTAAGGCCCATACACACGATCAGACTTTTTGACAACAAACATGCAAATTAGCTGTTTTGGAGCAACATCCGACCGTGTGTACTCTCCATCGGACAAACTTTTTTGGTTTTCATCGGACTTTTGTTGGCTGTGCGAACGGACAAACTTTCTGGCAACAAAAGTCCGATGGAGCAAAGTCTGATCGTGTGTACAGAAAACCATAGGACATTTGTACAAAGTACAAACACGCATGCTCAGAATCAATGCAAAAGATCAGACAACAATACAGAAGTTGACCAAAGGTGGCGGTAAAGAGCAGAAAAACCACATGATTTGGTGAAAGTTGGCTGAAAAAGTCCTGCCGTGTGTATGCAATACAAGTTCAGGGCCGACGCCCTTTGTACAAAAATCCAAGGGAAAGTTTGTACAACGTCCTATCGTGTGTATGAGGCTTTAGAGATCAGTTGAACATCTGGCTTAATACATGAGGCTGTGCTGCACCCCATCTAGATACAAGAACACTGAAGGATAGTTTTTACAAGCCTGCAATGTCTTCCCACGTATATTCATTTTATCAGCAAGGTAAAGCCTCATTGAAGGACCCTCATCGCATTGCTATTGTAGGTCTGGATTGGACTCATGTGCTGGGACGAGGGCCCGGAATGACCGTTACCAATAGAGGAAATTGAAGAGTGGAAATACAAGCAACGGCAGGCAGCAGAACAGGGAGAGAATCTATTGTTGGCGGGAAGAATTTTTAGATGATTATTTGCCAGTCCAATCTTGGCTAAATCCACGTCATTGGGCATTTCGATACCAGCCAATTTGAGTGTCCACAATCAATTCAAAGCTTGCAAGACCCTCAGAATATATGTTCTTTTGGGTCATATTTTTCCGGTAAGCCTACATCTGTTGAGGTGGCGGTATCATCACATGGGTGTTCGCATGTTTACCCTTCTGGGAACTAAGTATGATCGGTTCCAGCAACCATCGCCAACGTCTGATTTACATGCTGAAGGAATACCTAGGGGCAAGGTCAGACTTGGACATCTTTCCCACCAAAAATCCTCTGGCTTACTGGGTCTTGAGGATGGATCACTGGCCAGAGCTTGCACAGTATACAATTGAGCTACTGGCCTGTCCTGCATCCAGCGTTCCGACTCTGTTGATCTACTGACCTTCATAAAGATGAATCAGTCTTGGATCACCACCAGCTACCAAGCACCTGAAGCTGATGTAACCGAATCATTTTTTTTGAAATATCACATCCCTTAAAGACTGCCTATCCTGTTATGTTGACTGTCTATCCTCTTCCTCCTCCGCTGATATCTTGGAAGAACATTTTTGGTTCTGGGTGATGCCACCAGCCCAATTTTTCAGCCCCTGTTTAACAGGGGCGTGTAATTAAAAATTTTTGATGCAATGCTTTGCAGCAGGGCTCATTCCTACACTACAACTAGAGTATATGGGAGAGGTTGCAGTGTCGTGGCACCAGCACCAGTGCCTAAGGCCCAATTTTTCAGTCCCTGTTTAACAGGGGCGTGTAATTACAATTTTTGATGCAATGCTTTACAGCAGGGCTAATTCCTGCACTCCAACTAGAGTATATGGGAGAGGTTGCAGTGTATAGGCCCAATTTTTCAGCCCCTGTTTAACAGGGACATGTAACACAATTTTTGATGCAATGCTTTGCAGCAGGGCTCATTCCTGCACTCCAACTAGAGTATCTGGGAGAGGTTGCAGTGTTGTGGCACCAACAAGCAGTGCCTAAGGCCCAATTTTTCAGCCCCTGTTCAACAGGGGCATGTAATTCCAATTCTTGATATAATATTTCACAGCAGGGCCCGTTCCTGCGTCCACCAAGAGTAACTCTGAGGACTTACAGTGTTGTGGTACCAGCACCACTACCACCACCACAACCACCAAAGGCCCTATTTTTCTACCACTGTTCAACAATGGCATGTAATTACAATTCTTGATATAATTGTTCACAGCAGGGCTCTCCAGCGCCTACCAAGAGTTACTTTGAGGGCTTACAGTGTTGTGGCACCTTAGGCCTTTCAACATCAAACATCCAACTTACAAACGTCTCCTACTTGCAAACGGAAGGAAACAACAGGAAGTGAAATGAAAAAAGACGGACAGACAAAAAAATTATACAAGGGTGATAACCCTTCCCTAAGTTTTCCAAAAAGCTTAAAAATAGATTTTTTGACTGGAGCTACACTTTAAAAATGTACCAGTTCAAAATTACAAACAGATTCTACTTAACACAACAAACCTACACAGTCCCTGTCTTGTTTGCACCGCCTGTATACTCCTGTTCTGAGTATATAGGGCCTGGGGGCCCCACGCCTTTCCTTTTTTTAATATTGGTACGGGGTTCCCCTTAATATCCGTACAAGACCCAAAGGGGCTGGTAATGAGCATGGGGGGCTACCTATGCCATTTTTCTCAATGATTTTCATCCATATTGCCGGAACCAGATATTACATTAAAACCGCAAGCAGTTTTAAATGACTTTTTTTCTGCTAAATGTCATTTTGTGCAGAGACTGTTCTAAACACGGGAAACACGTGCCACTTTGTAGGCATACTATAGACACCCTCCAGGCACGATAGTTAAAGGAATATTTCACTTTTTTTTTCACTTAATCGTCATTCAAATCAGTGCTCCCGAAAAAACTGCCATTTTTAAAAACATTTTAGGAATTGACCCATGTCCCCTGGGGCAGGAGCCAGGTCCCCAAACCCTTTTTTAGGACAATATCTTGCATATTAGTCATTAAAATTAGCACTTTTCTATTTCGAACGTTTGAGTCCCGTAGACTTTAATGGGGTTCTAAAGTTCGTACGAATTTTAGGTCCGTTTGAAAGTTCTGGTGCGAACCGAACCGGGGGGGTGTTCGGCTCATCCCTAGTACAGGGAAGGTTACTGACCTGGTATACTGTGATCCAGACATCAGTAGCCCGGTCATATGTATACCCCGGAGCATTGAAGCTCACCGACCACCTCTGGAGCATGAGGCATGTCGTGGCGTGCCGAGCCGTAGCTGCGGCCTGCTCACGCTCGATGGCCGGACTGTGGAGACTACAAGCATTTCATTAACCAGCCTGTCACCCAGCCGGCAGTTGATAGAAGGTCTCAGGATCTCTCATCTTGCGCAAACCTGCAGCAAAAACATGGACCGAGAGGCCCGCAGGGTTTCCTAGGTCATGCTCCTTGCTAGGCAAAATAAAAACTGAAGCTGAAGCTGCTAGGAGCAGTGGGAAGGGTTGATAGCATGGGGCCCGCCAAAGTTCTGTGTATTGTGTAACAATTTTGCCTAGTTTCTCCTAATGGCAGGCTATACAACCCATTTAGTTACAGGGAGGAGCTGTGTCGGTCGGTGAATATAATAGAATTTTTTTTAAAAAAAGTAAAAAAGCCTTAAAAATGCATCACATATTCATTACAAATGCAAGTAAATATGCTTGTGGAAGTGTGCATTGAACACGGAGGAATGCAATGTAAAAAAAAGGCCTCATATCAAATGCATGTTTAAACCACTTGCCACCCAGCCACTGCCAAATGACAGGAGCGATGCGGCGCTCATTCTGGGAGGATGTCATATGACAGCGGAAGTGCCGGTAATCGGCTCCCCTTGCCACACACTCTGTCAATGTGAGTGCCGATCAGCGGTATCTCCTCGCAGGGCAGACCAGGGCAGGTAATCAGGACACTGATCATCAGTTCTCTGATTACAGCCCCAGCAGGGCCCATCAGTGACCCCAGTCTGTGCCCATCAGTGAGGCATATTAGGCTGGGTTCACACTTTAACATGCAGCGTTATAACTCCACGTTCGTATTCCGGACGTCACTTCCGGTATCCTCCTAGTCCAATGGATTGGAGTACGAACGTGGAGTCCGTTCGTTTGATGCTGCCGTTTTGCTTTTGTTTTGCCTGTTTATTGTATGCCTAAATGTGAGTACCCAGGACTATGTCCTTTTAGAATAAAGTTTAATTTTAATTACATACTTCACCATTGGAGCTCCTTCTTTTCTCCTATGGATATGAGTTATGGCTTATGACTAAGCTTCTAGAAGGGACCACCTATATTACCTATACCACCTGATTGCTGGAAGTAATATCTGCTGTCTACCTTACAGCAGTGAGGTAAGGTAGTAATTTAACCTAGTGTGTGGACACCGATTATTTGAAGATTCACAAGATCACCGGTGGAGTTTTGCTTTGTGGTCACAGAGTTATTATATGTTTATGACACAAAGTGGATTCACATAACCACTTAAGGACCGCCGCATGGCAATGTACGTCGGTGCAATGGCACCGACAGGCACAAGCACGTACATGTACGTGCTCGCCTTCCAGCGGGTGGGGGGTCCGATCGGACCCCCTCCCGCTGGATGCGGTGGTCCGTTTCGCTGCAGGAGCGATCCGGGATGAGGGGATGGCCGTTGGTTTCTGGCCATCCCCTCTCGATCGCTCCTGGCGAATGAGAAGCTTCCTCCCACTGTGTATAGTAAACACAGGCAGGGAGGAAGTGATGTCATTCTCCTCTGGGCGGTCTTATTGACCGGACTACGAGGAGAGGACACAGTAAGTCTGCACCAAACACTACACTACACTACACTAACACATAAGCACACACAGGCACACAACCCGGCCCCCCTGTCACAGTGTCACTGATTGCAGTGATCATTTATTTACTGATCACTGCATTCAGTGTCAGTTGTGACAGTAAAAACTGTTAGGGCAGTTAGTGTTAGGTCCAGGGTAGCCCCCTACCACCCCGCCATAAAGGTTTAACCCCCTGATTGCCCCTAGAGTTAACCCTTTCACCCCCTTTTGCCAGTGTCACTAAGCGATCATTTTTCTGATCGCTGCATTAGTGTCGCTAGTGTCGCTAGGTAGCTAGTTATTTTTTTAGGTTCACCGCCAGGTTTTTTAGCGCTAGGTACCCCAATATACTACCCAATAATGGTTTTAACCCCCTGATTGCCCCTAGTTAACCCTTTCACCCCCCTTAGCCAGTGTCACTAACCGATAATTTTTCTGATCGCTGCATTAGTGTCGCTAGGTAGCTAGTTATTTTTTTAGGTTCACCGCCAGGTTTTTTAGCGCTAGGTACCCCGATATACTACCCAATAATGATTTTAGCCCCCTGATTGCCCCTAGTTAACCCTTTCACCCCTTTTTGCCAGTGTCACTAAGCGATCATTTTTCTGATCGCTGCATTAGTGTTACTAGTGTCGCTAGGTAGCTAGTTATTTTTTTAGGTTCACTGCCAGGTTTTTATAGCGCTAGGTACCCCCATATACTACCCAATAATGGTTTTACCCCCTGATTTCCCCTAGTTAACCCTTTCACCAGCGATCACAGTATAAGTGTCACTGGTGACGCTGGTTAGCCAGTTAGTTATTTAGGTTCCCCGTCAGGTTTTTATATAGCGCCAGGGACCCCCATATACTACCTAATAAAAATTTGAACCCCCTGATTTCCCCTAGTTAACCCTTTCACCAGTGATCACCGTATAAGTGTTACGGGTGACTCTGGTTAGTTTGCTTTTTATAGCATCAGGGCACCCACCATTTATTACCCAATAAAGGTTTAACCCCCTGATCACCCGGCGGGTGATATCAATTAGGTTTTAGGGTCAGGATCTGCGTCTCCCCAGGCAGCGCTAGGTTAGTGCCAGTACCGCTAACACCCACGCGTAAAGCATACACCTCCCGTAGTGGTATAGAATCTGAACAGATCAATATCTGATCTGATCAGATGTATACTAGCGTCCCCAGCAGTTTAGGGTTTCAAAAAAACGCATTGTTAGAAGGATCCGCCCAGATACCTGCTAGCACCTGCGTTTTGCCCCTCCGCCCAGCCCACCCAAGTGCAGTATGGATCGATCACTGTCACTTACAAAACACTAAACACATAACTGCAGCGATCGCAGAGTCAGGCCTGATCCCTGCGATTGCTAACAGTTTTTTTGGTAGCGTTTTATATTTAAATCCGGAAGGCAGTGCTTGGTTTTCGGGGTCCCGTACGCGGCTAGGCTCCCAAAAAGTCCCCCATATGTGGTATCCCCGTACTCGGGAGAAGCAGTAGAATTTATTTTGGGGTGTAATTTGACCTATGCCCATAGCATGTGTGAGCAATATATCATTTAGTGACAAGTTTGTGCAAAAAAATTTTTTTTTATATTCCTGCAACTTATGGCAAAATATAAAATATTTCATGGACTCAACATGCCTCTCAGTAAATAGCTTGGGGTGCCTACTTTCCAAAATGGGGTCAATTGGGGGGGGGGGGGGTTTATGCTATTTTGGCATTTTATGGCCTTCGAAACTGTGATAGGTAGTGAGGAGTGAAATCAAAAATTTGCACCCTAATGCCCCGTACACACGAGCGGACTTTTCAACATCCAAAGTCCGAAGGACCGAGTCCGTCAGACTATCCGATCGTGTGTGGGCTGCAACGGACTTTAGCTTCGCAAAAGTCTGACGGACTTTAGAAATGAAGCATGCTTCAAATTTTCCCGACGGAACTCCGCCGGACCCAGTTCTGATGTAGAAGTCTGCTCGTCTGTATGCTGTTCCGACAGTCCTAAAACGACGCATGCTCTGAAGCAAGTACGAGACGGAAGTGCTCGGTCTTGTAAAACTCCAGTTCGTATTGGAAGTAGCACATTCGTCATGCTGCAAATTCTGTGCTCGTTTAAATGTATAGCGCATCTTCTTTATAATGCTAGAAGAACTAAGTCTTTATTTATAATGCTAGAAGAACGAAGTTGCTTTGCTGCTCATTTTCACTCACAGAGTTCTCACCAAACACATTTCTGTTTTATTTCTCCTCATCTCATGAATGATCTTGTTTTTATTTTAAAGCCCCATCTCAATATATTTTTTTTTTTTTTGAGTAATTTTTTTCCTCCATATTTTTGGTAGAATTCTTTACCATGTTTTTCTTGTGATCTCCATATTTAATTATTCTGTCAATTAAAAAAAAAAAAAAAAAAAAAAGTTGTTAACTTGACCGAATAATTAAATATGGAGATCACAAGAAAAAAAATGTTCAAGAATTCAAAAAAAAATATTGATGAAAAAATTACTCCAAAAAAATTAAAAAAATAAATAAAAAATGTTGTTGACTAATTTTTTGCCTACATATTTTTGGTAGAATTCTTTACCATTTTTTTTATTGTGATCTCCATATTTAATTGTTCCGTCAAGTTAACACCAAAAACTTTTTTTTTTTTTTTTTTTTTTTCATTACCACAATAACCTTTTTATTTTTATTCTGGTGACAAGTTACCACAATAACATTTTTATTTTGTTTATAACCTCAAGGAGGTTAGTGTCCCTTGTTAATTTCACATTGTCTTTTATAGAAAGGTATTTGACCAAAAAACACATAGGCAATTATATTTTCAAACAAAAATATCCATTTATTCTGGTTCAACAAACAAAAAAATGAAGGCAACACTGGAGAAACTTGTGACATTTGTGTAGCCTTTTGGCCCCAGGGCAAACGTGAAACTCTGTGGAAAAGAAAATTCAAATATTACGAAATCCAATATGGTCCCAGAATCCCAGACATCAAGAGCAGCATCAGATGGTATATATGTCCCCAGGCTGTGGTACAACAGGCTGCGTCTTTTTGGTCGGACCAGAGTGAAGCCAGGTCATCACCTTCTTCTCTTCGCTCCACCCTTCACTGCACCCTTCCCTGCAGACTTCCCTGTAGCCTTCCTGGGAGGCTGTGTCTCCGGTGGTGTACTCGTGGCAGGAGGAGGAGGAGGAGGAGGAGGAGGAACAGGAGGAACTTGCTCCACAATATTGCTGTTGGCAGATAATTCTCCACTCAGCCCCTTCTGTAACGCTAAGAAAATTAGCCTTTCACACTGCAGACGTTGGGCCATCTCTAATTGCAGGAGACGGCTGGCGATGTAGCAGCCATAGGCCTCTTCTGCGTCAGGGGGGCTGTTTAAGACATTAGTAGCCTCTCTAATTAGGCGCAGGGATTCCTCCTGTGCTAGCGTATTTTTTTTTGCCCTTTTTGATGGAAGACGGAGGGGAGGCACTTGTGATGTTGTCAGGCTTCTACTAGGCCCGGCCACCTCCTGGCTGACAGAGGGCATGGACTCCTCCTGGCTGAGAGTGGGCATAGCCTCCTCCTGCCTGCCACTTTCCCCACTTTCCTCCTGGCTGAGCTCATCCTGTGTATAAAAAAGGGACATTGTTTTAGTTTTTTGTTCATCAATCCTAAACATTTTTCAGCTCCTGACTTCAAAATTCTGTTAATACATATAAAAGAGTATCATTATGACACCACTATTTCTTGTTTCTGCTGGTGACAAACATTTGTGGCCACTACTGTAAATTGATATGTCCAAATTTTAACTATTTTTTAACATCAATAATAGCGTACAAATTCTAATAACATCTAGTTAACATCATTAATATTATGAATATCACTATTTTTGCTAAAAAAATACCTGGCTCCAGCTGGGTGCATCCGCTTCTTCCAGGATGGAAGGCTCATCAGCCTCTGCTGAGGTGGAGGGAATGCTGCAGGGAAGGGTGGAGGGAAGGGTGGAGGGAAGAGTTGAAAGCGACTCCCTGGGTTTACACCGGTCGTCCAGGAACCGTAGCTTTTCAAAGTACCACAGCCTGGGTACATACACATCACCTGGTGCTGCTCCTGATGTTTTGGATTTTTCGATTTTCCTCTTTTCCTTTCGGTACATATTTTGCAATATTTGAATTTTCTTCTCCACAAAGTCCACGTCTGCCTCTGGGATCCAAGTCTGCACAAATGTCAAAAATCTCTCCAGTGTTGCCCTCCTTACTGGTTTATTAAAATAATCCTTGTGCTTGGCATGCCACAGATTTGACATCTCTTTATATTTGTCTATAAACAGACTTAAAAATTCCGGATCCTTGAATTTTTGATTCATTTTTCTGAAAGACAATACACAAGCCAAAAACCATAATGTTAGCTCAGACTCTCCTAAACTTAGCCCAATATAGACTCCAGGATCTGCCACTTATTTGGGGAAATGGTTTAAACTTACCTTCGTTTTGCTTGCTCCCAACTTCCGTTCCTATTTTCGCAAACGAACATACGACATGTGATTTTTGTCGTTATATACAGTGCGTACGCGTAGAACTACGCCTGCGTTGCCCGCCCCTGACGTTCTTTTAGTCAAGTTCTTGTTTTCCCGCCCCTTTCTGCGCACTTAACGTACGTACGACATGTGCATTTTGGCGTAAGATCCAGTGCGTACGCGTAGAACTACGCCTGCGTTGCCCGCCCCTGACGTTCTTTTAGTCAAGTTCTTGTTTTCCCGCCCCTTTCTGCGCACTTAACGTACGTACGACATGTGCATTTTGGCGTAAGATCCAGTGCGTACGCGTAGAACTACGCCTGCGTTGCCCGCCCCTGACGTTCTTTTAGTCGAGTTCTTGTTTTCCCGCCCTTTCTGCGCACTCAACGTACGTACGACATGTGCATTTTGGCGTAAGATCCAGTGCGTACGCGTAGGATTCCCCCTTGCGTTGCCCACCCCTGACGTTCTTTTAGTCAAGTTCTTGTTTTCCCGCCCCTTTCTGCGCACTCAACGTACGTACGACATGTGCATTTTGGCGTAAGATCCAGTGCGTACGCGTAGAACTACGCCTGCGTTGCCCGCCCCTGACGTTCTTTTACAAGAATATTTCCCGCCCCCTTTTCTCTACGGTGCGCAGTAGGAGAAACATGGCGGAAACACAACAGGTGCTTGATCTTAACGACTCCAGTAGTCACGAATCCCCGGAGCCACAAACGTCCCGATCTGGAAAGAGGAGATTTAAGGCCTCAAATATGGCATTTCAAGAGATGGTGGAGATGGTGGCAATCTTGCGAAGTAAGGATTATGATGGCAAGCATGGACCATACACCCATCCGAACTTGCGCAAGGCCAGAATCATGGCCAAAGTAGTTAAGACCCTGCATAATCGTTTTGGGGTACGACGGTCAAAAGACCAATTGAGGAAACGGTGGTCCGACCTTAAATTGAGGGAGCCGGATCAATACAGAAGGATCAAGAAAGTTCTGAAAAAAAGTAAGTACTTGTCGTGTGTTCCTATTTTATGATTATTGCATACAGATCCATATGCTTTACCTTTGTACAATGTAAAAAATTGCTGCTTTCATGTTGTATACAGTAAAAGAATCGTATCGTTTTTTCAAACCCTCGTAAATTGTTCGTGGCAAACCTCGTTTATGATACAGGGTTTAAACAGCATTTTTTGGCTGTGTAATTTTTAGGACACAACAAATGATTAGGACATTGTGGTTTAGATGTGTTTCAAAATACAATGACTAGAAAAGAACATTCAGTGTAATTGAAGGAGAGGACACTTGGCAGCTGGGTAAAAACACATCTGCACTCATGAGCAAAGGTGTGGGACACCAGAGAACATTTATTAGGGTAAACCACACGCCACACGGGGTTCCCTGGTATACTTTGGGGGGGGGGGGGGGGTTGGGCATGTGTGAACCTTGGCACAAAAAGCAAATTATTTGATTTTTTGGCAAAGTGAATTGATTTATCATGTCTTCACATTTTGCATCTCTTCATAAACCGACAATTGTACAACACTTCTAATCAAGGTTTCATCTTCCTAGTTCTGGCCTTAAATATCTGTGTGCTAAAGTATACCTTTTTGTTTGTTAATTTCTCATAGGGGAGAAAAGCCTCACAAAGCAGGATCCCAGGGACCGCCACCCTTGCCAGCAGGAATGTGAGGTTAGCCCCATCCCCCCCGTGGATGTGCATGTGGAGGAAGGAGAGGTGGAAGAAGGAGAGGAGATGGGCACCCCACCAGGTGAGTGTCTGACACCACAGCTTCAGGTAATCGATGTATACCTGCATATTTCCAAACACATGTTTTTACATCTATTTTAGGTGATGTTCTGTTTGTGGAAAGCGACACATTTCCAAGCACCAGTGCCCCCCCCGAGGATGTCGAGGAAGGAGAGGTTGAGGAAGGAGAGGTGGAGGAAGTAGGGGAGATGGGCACCCCACCAGGTGAGTGTCTGACACCCCAGCTTGTTGAAATCCATGTATGACTGCATAATTTTTGACCCAATTTTTCCCATCTATTGTAGGTGATGTTCTTGTTGTGGAAAGGGCCCCATTTTCCAGTGACAGCGCACAAAGGCTGATTGGCCAGATAATGGGCTGGAATGGGGAACTAGATGACATGCGAACTAGCCTGGATCTCATGAAGACTCAGATTGACAATATGCAGCTGGAAATGAAGAACATGATCGATATTTTGGGGAGAATATAATCCGTTTCTCCATAATATCGATCATGTTCTTCATTTCCCTTGTTTTAGTTCAAAGATTGTTACTTCCCAAATTTTTACGATTGTGGCTGATTGTTGTTATACATTTTTCATATTTTTTCTAGAAAAATAAAAACCACAAAAAAAAAAAAAAATGTTTTTAAAAATGGGAAAAAAAAGGAAACGAAAAAATGTTTGGCAAAGAAAGTTAAATAAACCCCAAAAAAAAAATTACATCACTAAATATTCAATGGCACATGTGAATGTGGCCAAATTAAAATTTTGAATAATCAAGAATGTGTGGCGTATTCTTTCAATGCTTAATACCAGTTTGGGAAAAGGGATTTTGTGTATCCAGTGACAATGGGCCTTATTGAATTTAATGAAAATACACTTGGCACTACAAGTGCACTAGGATAACATAGGAGACAGCACAAACCAAAAGCAAGCAAGAAAACACATTTCAGATTTGAGGTTCTTTTATTATTTTCCTCTTTTTAAAAATTAAATATTGTGTGGCATTGCAATGGCCCCCCTACCGTTAAAATAAGTCACATATCTTTGGCGAACTTCACGGGCACTTTGGGGGGCCAAGCCAGTACGGCCAGTATCCAGACCTGTCAGTGATTCTGGACCAACTCCAGCCTCCGGCATTATTGTGGATAAATAAGTAGTTGAGTATTTATGTAAAAAATTGTGCAAAATGCAGCACGTAAGTACGACATCGTTCAGTTTGTATTCCGCTAGGTTTATAGCAGTCAGAAAAACACGGAACCGGCTGGCCATTATTCCAAATGCATTTTCAACAACTCTTCTCGCTCTGGCCAGCCGGTAGTTGAAAACCCTCCTCTCCGGGGTGAGGGCTCTTTGGGGGAATGGCCTCATGATGTGGTCGTCCAGAGCAAAAGCCTCATCAGCGATGAACACGAAGGGTAGTTCCTCCACATTCTCCGAATCAGGTGGCAATCCCAGGCCACCTGTCTGTAGACGGCGGTAGAACTCCGTCTGAGCGAAGACTCCTCCATCCGACATCCGGCCATTCTTCCCCACGTCCACATACAGAAATTCATACTGTGCCGACACCACCGCCATTAACACAATACTGTGAAACCCCTTGTAATTATAAAAGTATGACCCCGAATGGGGTGGTGGCACAATGTGGACGTGCTTCCCATCTATCGCACCACCGCAGTTCGGAAAATCCCAACGGGTGGCAAAATGGGATGCCACAGTCTGCCATTCCTGTGGCGATGAAGGAAACTGGGGAGGCAAAGCAGAAAAAAACAAAATAAGTACTTTTGCACATTAAACATTGTACATTACAACACAAACTTTATTTCACGCTTCTGCCTAGTCACATGACACCGATCGTCTGCTCCCTGTCATTGGGAGCAGTGATCAGGGTCATGTCACTGCTAGCCCATCCCCCAGACAGTTAAGAAAAACACTCACCCAGAACACACTTTAAACCATTCCTTGGCCCCCTTGTGCTTAATAAAACACCTTCACTGCATGTGACATTTTTACAGTAATCAAGACAATTTTTTACAGCATTGATCACTGTATTAATGACAATGGTCACAAAAATGTATGGAAATTGGCCAATGTGTCCGCCATAATGTAGCAGTCACCAGAAAAAAAAAAAAAAAAAAAAAACGGTTAGCAACGCCATTACTATTTTCAAAAATGGCAAGATTTTACAAATGCCAGCAAAATAGACCATATTTACGAAACGAGAGAACTTTTGCCCAAAACAATCAAGAAACGCTTAAATTGTGATTCATTTTAACACATTTTTGTTTACTAAAAGAATACGTATCAGCATCAAATGATGTCCAAAAAAATCATGGTGATATATTTTTGTGCCTATCTTTCTTTAGAGCGAAAAGTGAGAAAAAAATGCATATTTTGAAAAATGCATTTTGGGTTTGTTGGTGGTTAATCACCAAAAATAAAAAAGCAGAGGTGATCAAAGACAACCAAATACAAAATCTCTTTGTGCTAATAAAATGAAGATAATTTACTAGGAGGAGCCATGTTACAAGGACGCACAATTGTCAATTCAAACAACGCACTGCCAAATCACCCAAAAAAGTGATGAAGGTCAGGAAGGGGGGGAAATCATTCCAGGGTTGAAGTGTGTTAAAAATATAATATATAATTCAACATTAATTTAAGGACACACAAACTCGTTGGAATTATATTAAGTGTGGGGGGGGGGGATTCAGTTAAGGGGACACAGACCATTTGGAATAATCTTTAAAATGTTTGGTTTTAGGATAAAGCAATAGAATGGAGCTGACAAAAGACATTTTAAGTGACTAGACTAGGTGGATATGGGCCTACCATAGCATGTTGGTGAGGTTTAATGAAGGCAAATATGCATGAAAAACAAAAAAGGAGCATTAAAAGATTGCAGCATGCATGAGGACAAAGGGGACATTCACAGCATATTGCAATCATGGTAATTAGAGATTGAGGAAAGAAATACAAGGCATTAGCAAACATTAAAGACAATAAAATGTGATGTTAAATGCTAAATCTTACCTTAATATAGTCCTCCTGCAGGACCTGTATAATGGCAGAACAGGTCTCTGGGATAATGATCCCCAGAGCCTGGGGGGAGATGCCTGTCGAGAACTTCAGGTCCTGAAGGCTTCTCCCTGTCGCCAAGTAGCGCAACGTGGCGACGAGCCTCTGCTCCGGAGTGATGGCTTGCCGCATGCAGGTATCCTGCCTGCTGATATAAGGGGTCAGCAAAGCCAGCAGACGGTGAAAAACGGGGTCCGTCATCCGGAGATAATTCCTGAAATCATCAGGATTATTCTCCCGGATCTCACGAAGCAAAGGCATGTGCGAGAACTGGTCACGCTGGAGCAACCAATTCTTCGTCCATGAACTCCTCAACACCCCGTCCACGGACTGTTCTTGGGTTGCAGAATGAACTACAACACCAAGCGCAAGCAAAGCACGAACTCGACGACGAGTACGTACACGCAACATGGCTTCAAAACGGTCGGATTGTCAGAGCGAACTTAACAGACGTCACTGAAGAACAGCAAGGCCTGTGAAGAGCGAGCTGAAAGTCAGCGAGCGCAGTTAGATCGCACTGCAAAATACAGAGACGAACTGACTACACGCACTAAAAAACAGATACAAACCTCACAAGCACAAACTGAAAAGCAGTGAAAAACGTTCTGAAAAATACGAGTCTGAAAACCGCGAATCGTCTCTCACCAAACTTCTACTAACACAAGATAAACACGAAATTAGCAGAAGGAGCCCAAAGGGTGGCGCACTTGGTATTGAACTTCCGTTTTATAGTCTCGTCGGACCTGGTGTACGTCACCGCGGACCAGACGGGCGGACTTTAGTGGGATCGTGTGTAGGCAAGTCCGTTGCGTCGGAACTCTGTCGGAACTCCGGCGGAACTCCGGCAGAACTCCGGCGGAAACTCCTTCGGATTTAAGTCCTCTCGTGTGTACGGGGCATTAGAAACCCTGAAGGCAGGGATTGGTTTTCGGGGTGCCGTACGCGGCTAGACTCCCAAAAAGTCCCACATATGTGGTATCCTCGTACTCAGAAGAAGCAGCAGAATATATTTTGGGGTGCAATTCCACATATAACTATGGCATGTGTGAGCAATATATAATTTAGTGACAACTTTTTGTAAAAAAAAAATTTGTGTCATTATTCAATCACTTGGGACAAAAAAATATTCAATGGGCTCAACATCCAATTTCCTTGGGGTGTCTACTTTCCAAAATGGGGTCATTTGGGGGGGGGGGGGGGGGGTTGTGTTATTTTGGCATTTTATGGCCTTCGAAACTGTGATAGGTAGTGAGGAGTGAAATTAAAAATTTGCATCCTTATGCCGCGTACACACGATCAAACAAGCGGGTGGAAAAGTCCGGCAAACTCAAGTCCGCCGGACAATCCCCCCGTGTGTAGCCTCCGGCATACTTTTTTGACCCGAAAGTACGGCGGACTTAGAAAGTAGTTTTACACTCCAATCTTACCGCCGGACTCGCATTTCGGCGGACAGTCCGGCCGTGTGTATGCCAGTCCGCCGTACTTTTGAAATGAGCGGACTTTTCCCGCCCGGAGAAAAGTCCGCTCATTTCGAGCGGGTCTCCAGGTAGGCGGGGCCCGCGAAGGATACGTCGCTGGCCCCGCTGCCTGGTTCGGACTTAAAGGGGAACCCCAACGCCGAAAAAAAATCGGCGTGGGGTTCCCCCCAGGTCCACATCAGACCCTTGTCCGAGCACGCTACCCGGCCGGCCAGGAAAGGGGGGGCGAGCGAGCGCCCCCCTCCTGAGCCGTACCAGGTCGCGTGCCCTCAACATGGGGGGTGCCTTGGGGAAGGGGGGCCGCGTGGCCCCCCCAACCCAAAGCACCTTGTCCCCATGTTGACGAGGACAAGGGCCTCTTCCCGACAACCCTGGCCGTTGGTTGTCGGGGTCTGAGGACGGGGGGCTTATCTGAATCCGGGAGCCCCCTTTAATAAGAGGGCCCCCGGATACCGGCCCCCCACCCTATATGAATGAGTATGGGGTACAATGTACCCCTACCCATTCACCTGTAAAATAAAGTACAAAAAAAACACAACACACAAGGGTTAAAATAGTTTATTGCACAGCTCCGGGGGTCTTCTGTCTTCGGGGGTCCTCTCGCCGGACTCCTCCGCTATCTTCTTGTAGCTCTTTTACTAGCGGAGGAGCCCGGCTTTCTTCCTCACCGCCGCCCTTCTTCCGACTTGGGGGGTCTTGTCCCCCTCTTCGGTTCTTCTGCCGGGCCACCGTGCCTTCTTCTAGCTCTTTTACAGGCGGTGGCCCGGTCTTCTTCTGCCGCCGCCGCCTTCCGTTCTTCTGTCCTTCTCTTCTTCTTCTTCTTCTTCTTAAGATGTTGCTTCGCCGAGTCATCCGCTCACAATGACGGGGACCGGGCACGCGGCAACTTATATAGGGACAAGGGGCGGGGTCTTCGGTTGATGTCACATGGGTTGATGTCACATGGGTTGATGTCACATGGCGACAGTCCCAGCATCCTCCGGGACAGTGACATCGTAAGGGGCGGGGTCACCATGTGACATCAACCCGTGTGACATCAACCAAAGACCCCGCCCCTTGTCTCTATATAAGTCGCCGCGTGCCCGTTCCCCGTCATTGTGAGCGGAGGACTCGGCGAAGCAGCATCTGAAGAAGAAAAAGAAGAAGAAGAAGAAGAAGAGAAGGACAGAAGAGCGGAAGGCGGCGGCGGCAGCGGCGGAAGAAGAAGACCGGGCCACCGCCTGTAAAAGAGCTAGAAGAAGGCGCGGTGGCCCGGCAGAAGAACCGAAGAGGGGGACAAGACCCCCGATGTCGGAAGAAGGGCGGCGGCGAGGAAGAAAGCCGGGCTCCTCCGCTAGTAAAAGAGCTACAAGAAGATAGAGGAGGAGTCCGGCGAGAAGACCCCCGAAGATGGTAGACCCCCGGAGCTGTGCAATAAACTATTTTAACCCTTGTGTGTTGTGTTTTTTTTGTACTTTATTTTACAGGTGAATGGGTAGGGGTACATTGTACCCCATACTCATTCACATAGGGTGGGGGGCTCCCGGATTCCGATAAGAACCCGACAACCAACGGCCAGGGTTGTTGGGAAGAGGCCCTTGTCCTCATCAACATGGGGACAAGGTGCTTTGGGGTGGGGGGGCCGCGCCGCCTGGTACGGCTCAGGAGGGGGGGGGGGGGGGGCGCTCGCTTGCCCCCCCTTTCCTGGCCGGCCGGGTAGCGTGCTCGGACAAGGGTCTGATGTGGACCTGGGGGAACCCCCACGCCGTTTTTTTTCGGCGTTGGGGTTCCCCTTTAAGTCCATACCAGGCGGCGGGGCCAGCGACGTATCCTTCGCGGGCCCCGCCTACCTGGAGACGCGCTCGAAATGAGCGGACTTTCCTCCGCGTGTGTGGGCGAGTCCGTTCATTTCAAAAGTAGGGCGGATAGTACGGCGGACTTATTACGCCGTATTAGTCTGCTGAAAAAGTGCCGTGTGTGGGCGTTCGGAAAGTCCGACTAAGTACGTCGGACAGACGGCTACGTGTGTACGCGGCTTTAGAAATCCTGAAGGCAGTGATTGGATTTCGGGGTCCCGTACGCGGCTAGACTCCCAAAAAGTCCCACATATGTGGTATCCCCGTACTCAGGAGAAGCAGCAGAATATATTTTGGGGTGCAATTCCACATATAACTATGGCATGTGTGAGCAATATATCATTTAGTGACAACTTTTTGTAAACTTTTTTTTTTGTGTCATTATTCAATCACTTGGGACAAAAAAAAAAATATATTCAATGGGCTCAGCATGACCCTCAGCAATTTCCTTGGGGTGTCTACTTTCCAAAATGGGGTCATTTGGGGGGGGGGGGTTGTACTGCCCTGCCATTTTAGCACCTCAAGAAATGAGAAAATGTACTCTAGTTTGTAGACGCTATAACTTTTGCGCAAACCAATAAATGTATGCTTATTGACATTTTTTTTACTAAAGACATGTGGCTGAATAAATTTTGCCCTAAATGTATGACTAAAATTGAGTTTATTCGATTTTTCTTATAACAAAAAATAGAAAATATATTTTCCTGACAGACTCCATGGCAGCAACGTGTGTGTTAAGTCCCGCCTCCACTACCCTATAGGACACCACTCCCATAAATCTTTGCTCCCTGCCCATGGCCATGTTCTTTATGGTCTTTCTACCTGAAGATTGCTCCCACACGGTTCCATTGTTGGTTTGGCCGAATTGCGACTGGATGGAATTGTCGCATGACTCCGTTAAGCCCTAGCTACTAGCGGGGTATGGAGTGGGCATTGGATATAAGCGCTGGAGGAAGCCAGGAACCTAGCCACTGGCAGGCAGGCTGCGCATTTGGTCGGATAGCCCAGCTAAATAGCAGGTGACCTATTTTGCCCTGAGAAGTCCGGTATGTTTTGTTCTTACCTTCGGCCTGGAGACGATCGTGTGGGAGCGGTAAGATTGTTCCTCTTTTTCATGGCAGCAGTTTGTGTTTGTTCCTTGCTTTTCCTTCATTTCCGTTCGTTTTTTGTGTTTTCATGTATAAGGGTATAGGCATGGCGGCTGGATTAGCCTGCGTTCCAGCCGCCGCTCACTTCCTGGTTTTTCGTTAGATACGTTCGTTCTGCGCATGCGCGGCACAGGAACGAGGCTTGGTTCGCGCATGCGCGATAGTGGCAAAATGACGCTATTCGCGCATGCGCAGTAGCGGCGCACAGGATACGATGATGGTGTCACTAAGGCGCCCTATTCAAATATAGGAAATAGCCTGCAAGCTTTGGGATTGCTTGTAGGCTATTATATGACTTCCCCTTGTCCAGGATTTCTTCTGTGGAGGTAGGTGGCCTTCTGGGAAGAAGGGGGTGGGCGTGTGTGTGTATGGTGCTCTCAGCCTTACTTATATGTCTTTGCAGCATTTATGGAAACCCCTAGAGATATGGACTCACCTCCGCCTGTATTTGGCCAGCCCTCTCATAATAGGTACTGTCTGGGGGGGGGAGTAGGGGGGGGTCCGGTATTAGTCAGTCTGTTATCTTTCCTTATCTGTGTGTCTCTTCTATCTCTGTCTTAGCCCATCTAGTTCAGAACAGCAACGCAGCTCAACGCATAGAGGAAGCGATTCTTCTAAGTCTTACCACCGGCATTCATATTCTAAGTCTAAACATCACGGCTCACCCTCAAGATCCGGGCGCCGTAGCGAGGATCGTTCTCGCTCCTCCAAGGCTCATCCAGCCGTTCAGTTATTAATACTTGCTGGGGATGCAGATCGCAAGTTCCTACTGGGAAATCCCTGTGTGACCTCTGCTTTTCCAAAGCCTCTAGTGAGAGAGGGGGTACGGACCAGCATCTAAGGTCCCTTGTGGAAAATGTGGTGAAGAATCCCTCAAGGGGATCGGTGCCAGTCAGGCTCCTGTGCCTCAGTCAGAGTCACCTCAGTCTCCAGTCAGGGAGTCGCATGCTCAAGAGCTTCTGAGGAAGATAGTACCTGTGTGGGGTTTGACTTTGCCTTACTCTCCCCCTTGGTGAAGGCTATCAGAGAGGCTATCAGAGAGGCTGTGAACTTGGTTAATCCTTCCAAACAAAGGAAGTATTTTAAGCAACTTAAAAGGGAGCGTCTTAACTTTCCATTCCTGTCTGAACTTGGTGAGGTCATCACGGATGAATGGACTAAAAGTTGAGAAAAAGAATAGTATGCTCTCAAAAGTCCTAAGGTTATATCCCTTTAAGGAGGATGAGGTCAAGTATCTGGTTTCAGCTCCTCTCGTGGATGCAGCGGTGATGAGACTAGTAAAACATGTAACCCTTCCATTGGAAGATACAGTTTCATTTAAGGATGCCTTAGATAGGCGGATTGATTCCGATTTAAAGAGAGTCTACCTCACTGCTGGTTTGGCATGCAAGCCAGCATTGGCTTTAGCGGCAATGTCCAAGGCCATGGAAGTCTGGACGGACAGGGTGGATGATACCCTCAGAAACATTTCGGATGAAGTCGCAAAAACTCTCCTATCCAGGAGTTACGGCTTGTATCGGCTTTTCTGGGGGAGGCTTCGATTGACATCATCCGCTTAGTGTGGCTCAAGGCGCTGCCGTTCCCGTGCCAGATGATCAACGAGGGAGAGGAATTTATTCTCCTCTTTTTATGGTCCAAAAGAAAAACGGTTCTTGGAGGCCAGTCATAGACCTTACACATCTGAATCATTTTATCAAAAAGGAAAAGGTTCAAGATGGAAACCTTGTCAACAATACAACAGTCAGGCGTCTGGATGTTTTCAATAAACCTAAAGGACGCTTACTTTCATGTCCCTGTGGCAGAAGATTTTCAGCAGTTTCTGCGATTTTCAGTAGGAAAACCACATCTTCAGTTCGTATGTCTTCCGTTCGGGCTTTCAACATCCCCCCGAGTCTTTCAAAGGTGTTGTTGGCCGTAGTGGCTCTATTGAGATCCAAGGGGATTCGTCTTCACCACTATTTGGACGATCTTCTGCTGCTAGTCCAGGACAGAGACCGTCTGTTATTGCACAAGGATCAGGTTATTTCCACTCTTCAAGAATTCGGTTGGATCCTGAATCTAGAAAAGAGTCAGTTAATTCCTTCTCAGTCTCTTGTATTCCTAGGCGCACTCTTCAACACAGTGAAGGGCACCATCTCATTACCCGAAGAGAAAGTATCGGTAATTCGGGACAGAATTCGTCCGGCCCTCTCAGCCTCCCATCTCCCGGCTCTTCAGTGCCTGAGAATTATTGGCACTATGGTGGCCACCATTCCAATGGTGAAGTGGGCCCAATGGAAGATGAGACCATTCCAAAAAGGGTTTCTTCACCAATGGTTAGGCGACAAGACTCAACTTATCCGGATCACATCTTCAATGAGAATCTCTCTGCCCTGGTGGCTTCAGAAGGAGAATCTATTCAGTTGTCATTCCATTCTCCCCATCTCATGGATATCAATAACTTTGGAATGCCAGCAACAGGGGCTGGGGCGCCCACTGTTTGACGGAAGTAGCACAAGGCACCTGGGACTTCCCTTCCAGGGGGATGGTGTCGAATATTCTAGAATTAAAGACAGCCTTCCGGGCGCTCCTAGCCTTTCGTCATCTGATCTCAGGAACTTCGGTTCTTCTCAGACTAGACAACACAACAGCAGTGGCATATATAAGGTGACAAGGAGGTACTCGGAGTCTGTCCCTTCTTCAGGGGGTAGAGCCAATCATGTCTTGGGCTCAGAAGAACCTGGTCAGCATTACAGCAACTTATGTTCCAGGAACGCAGAACGTCCAAGCGGACTTCCTGTCTTGAGTCAATCTGGACAACAACGAATGGTCTCTTCACGAGGAAGTTTTCAGGCGGATTCTAACGTTGTGTTTCTCCCCAGAGGTTGACCTATTTGCCACTCCTTGCAACAAGAAACTGGCAAGGTATTATTCCAGGTTTCGGGATCCTCAGGCTTACGGAGTGGATGCACTGACGGATCGATGGCGTTTCAACAAAGCTTACGCCTTTCCTCCGATTCCTATTATTCTACAGTTCCTGCGGAGACTCAAATCAGAAGCAGTAGAGGTGATAGCTGTAATACCTTTTTGGCCCAACAGGCCATGGTTTCCGCTTCTAATGCTCCTCAGCGTCAGAGATCCGATTCCCTTACCTCTCAGACCCGATCTTCTATCCCAGGGCTCGAAGCTCCATCCCTGTCCGGCCCATCTATGTCTGAGGGTCTGGTTTTTGAGAGGGGAAGATTAGAGGCTCTGGGTTGTCCCAAGGAGGCCTTTCCTACTCTCATGAGTGCAAGGAGGAAAAGTACCAACCAGGTGTATGAGAGGATTTGGTCTAGATTCACAAGTCACTTGTCTTCCAAGTCTTGCGCTAATGGTAATCTGACGGTTCAGGATGTTTTGGGTCTCTTACAGTCCAGACTAGACATTCCCCTATCTGTCAGCGCTCTTCGTGTACAAGTCTCTGGAGTATCCTGGGCTAAACATCCCTTGGTTCAGCAATTCTTTAAAGGAGCAATTAGACTTAGACCACAGAGGAAACCTAGATTCCCCAAGTGGATTTACCGCTGGTTCTCGTCTTCTTGTCACAACTGGACAGAACACTTTCAATCAAAGAATTGTCCCTAATGACATCTTTTTTGGTAGCCATATCTTCAGCAAAGAGAGTCTCTGAGTTTCAGTCTTTAGGATCAAAGGATCCTTTCCTCACATTTTTTCCTGACAGAGTGGTCCTAGTGCCAATACTGGGGTCGAATCCAAAGGTTACCTCAGTCTTCCACGAAATTCAGGATATTACTCTTCCTACCTTTAATTCGGCTGGGAGTCAGGATCTTCATCCTCTCGACATGGGAATTATTCTGAAACGATACTTGGAGGCAACAGCTTCTTTCCGGCAATCGGATTATCTTTTTGTTCTTTTTCACTGTAAAAACAAAGGCCTTTGGGCTTTGGTCAGATCCATCGCCACGTGGGTGGTTCAGGCGATCCAGTGGGCTTTTAAAGAGAAGGGCTTGGCTCCTCCTGAGGCGGTTACGGCACATTCCACGAGAAGTCTCTCTACTTCTTGGGCAGCTTCACGTCATGTGGCTCCTGAGTTTATCTGCAAGGCTGCCTCTTGGTCATCCATTCATACATTTATGGCTCACTATTGTGTCGAACCTACCAGTTTATCTTCCATTGATTTTGGTTTAAAGGTGCTGTCGGTTGACAGTGTTACATACATTTTTGTTCAGCATTTTTGCCCACCCGAGTGTGTTTGGCGAGTTATTTCCCACACGTTGCTGCCATGGAGTCTGTCAGGAAAACGGAAAATTCCTATCAAAATACTTACCGTAATTTTCCTTTCCTGATGGACTCCATGGCAGCAGGAGTTCCCTCCCAAAATGGCTGGAGTAGGCTAGTTACCGAACACGGCCATGGGCAGGGAGCAAAGATTTATGGGAGTGGTGTCCTATAGGGTAGTGGAGGCGGGACTTAACCCACACGTTGCTGCCATGGAGTCCATCAGGAAAGGAAAATTACGGTAAGTATTTTGATAGGAATTTTCCGTTTTTTTCTCAAAATTTTCGGTCTTTTTCCATTTATATCGCAAAAAATAAAAATCGCAGAGACAATCAAATACCATCAAATGAAAGCTCTATTTGTGGGAGAAAAGGAGGCAAATTTCGTTTGGGTACAACATTGCATGACCGCGCAATTACCAGTTAAAGCAGTGCAGTGCGAAATTATAAAAAGACCTCTGGTCCTTAGGCTGAAAACTGGTCCGGGGCTGAAGTGGATAATGCACGTTTAAATATGGACTAATGTTTCTGGTATAGAAAGAGACATTGCTACCGCTACTAGATACTATTTATTTTATTGCACTCTACCTGATATTGATTATTTATTGCCCTGCTAATATCTGTTTATATATAATTTTTTGTTTTTATTTAAATTTTTTATATATATTTTTTATTTTATTTTTCACTTGATGCACTTTATGGATTGAATCTTGGACTTTGTTGCAAGCATTTTAGCTTTGTCATCTTTATAGGCACTAGATGCACTTTACTGTTTATTGTCACTGGATGCACTTTAGTTTAAAAAGGATCCAACCGCCATATTGTATACGATTGGATACTGCTTAGGTGGCACTTATTCACTTTTTGGAATTGCTAGTTTAATTAGTCACATGTAGCTATTTCACAATAATTGGTGTATTATATATTAAGATATACATCTTTATTTATAAATTTATTTTTTTGTGGAGCGCAACACCATTTAACATACATACAGCATATCTATCTAGGGGTGGGTTTGAGCCCCTGTCGGTGCTTTGCTGCAACCATAAACTTTTTTCTTTACTTGTTTAAACATTGTGGCGCGAGGATAATTTATAGCTATTGCATCTCCATTCACAGTTTCGGGTCCCATTTCAGCCCAGATCTTTTTGCTGAATTTGGACCTCAAAACGCACCAAAAGACGCACAGGATTCCTGTGCAATTCGCATTGGAGCTGCTGTGGAGATTAGGGAGCCGGTCACAATCTCCTATTAGAGCTGCACGATTAACCGTTTAAGAATCGTTATCACGAACTTGACTAAAGTGTTTCCCGATTCTTTCTATGCAAAGAATTCTCTCTGCTCTTCTGAAGCCACAGTTGTCAAAAGAAAGGAAAAAAAAAAAAACTGGGCAGTCTGCCGACAATCAAAACATTCTTTATCAGATGAACTTAAGTATAAACATTGTAACAATTTGTCAATGGACTAGACTTCCTGTGTAAATGAAAAAAAAAAAAGTTTAACCACTAAACTTTTTTCTGACATTTGTTGGTTTCAAGTTAAAGCGGAGTTCCATCCAAAAATGCTTTAAGCACTCCTCACCCCCTTACGTAATTTTTTTTGGGGGGGGACTTCCTGTCCCACTTTCTCCCAGGGACCACCAAGGCGGCCCCTCCCTCTAGGCGATCTCCTGGGATACAAGAGGTCCCAGGAGATCGCCTGTCCACTCTGGGAGAGCAGTACGACTCACGCATGCTCCGTGCGTGCCCGGCCGTGAAGCCGAAAGCTGTTACAGCCAGGTGCCCAGAGTATCAATGGAGGCGCCGGCGGAGAGGAGGGAGAGAGGAGAGACGCTCCGTTTGGCCGAAGCGCTGGACCATGGAACAGGTAAGTGTCTGTTTATTAAAATTCAGCAACTACAGGGGCGCGTCCTGCAGCGGACCGGGGATGGAAGCCTGAAGCCCGCGCTCCCGATCCACGGCCGGATTCAAGCAACCTGCAGCAACTCTCCTCCCTGCTCTTTGCCTCCACAGAGAAGGGAAGACTCAGGGACACTTCAGGGCATGACGAGGCAGCGATACAACCCGCCAGCCCTGTGCCGTCTGACTGACTTTTATCTTCAAGATGGCGCTGCCCTTGGCAGCACGAGGCATTCTGGCCCAGCCTCCACTTCGGAAGCCTCTTCTCTGCCGCCACAGCACACCGCTGATGCGCCAGTGATGAACAGGAGAAACAGCATGGATACTCTTCCTCCCCCAGAAGATGCCATCACAGGACAGCAATCAGACAGAGGTAAGAGGTTGGCTACCTCCCTTGTTAATTCCCCTAACAAGGAGCCCCAAGCTAAAAAGCAGCTCTGGTCTTCAGTAGTGGCAGGTAACAGAACACTCAGCAGGGCCCCTCTCTAGCAGCTATCCCTGCCACTGACAATACAGTCACTGAAGCAATGTTAAAGTGAATGCTTCTTACACTGCAACAAGACTTGCAGAGAGAGCTGCAGCATTCCATGTCCCATATTCATGACAGGATTTATTGTCTGGAGGAAAGAACAGACGTGCTAGAGGAAAATTTGCAGGACTATTCTAAGGCACACAATGAGCTCCTAGACGCTCATGATCAGCACTCAGCAGAAATCGACAGCATCAAAATTAAGCTTGCGGATTTAGAAGATCGCTCCAGGCGAAACAACATCAAATTTGGGGGTATTCCAAAGTCGATTAAGCCAAATGAATTAACCCCCTACCTGCAACGATTTATCACCTCTTTGCTCCCCCCGTATTGAGGTCCGCAAAGTGCTCATAGACAGAGCTCATAGAATTGCAAAACCGTCACATGTCCCAGACGACGTCCCTAGGGATGTTCTGGCCCGGATTAATTTCTTCCATGTTAAGGAACAAATCCTTACCACCGCCAGAACAATCAAACCTCTCACAGCTCCATATACCAACTTAAAGCTCTTCACTGATTTATCTCCAGCAACAATGGAAATGCACAGAGCTTTTAGTCCCATCACCTCTATCCTCCAACAGAAGAGGATTATCTACAAGTGGGGCTTCCTTACTAAGCTGCTGGTTTCGCACCAGCAACAAATGGTGCCAATCCTTACACCAAAAGACGGATACAAAAAACTGAGAAACTGGGGTCTTCTCCCTATACCTCCTGGCGATGCAGGACACAATAACTCCCCCCACGCTCCTCCTAGCTCGGCAAAGCCGCCCTCCAATACTCCTGGAAAGCGTTGATCAATGCCCACCTCAGTCCCTTCAGCTACCTGAATCTAGCCTGGATAAGGTCTATATTTACCACCCTTTATTACCCCCAGGTTAAAGTGTGCTAAGTACACTGGTTTTGTATTACTGTTGCTGTTACTACAGCTTATTTAAGCATTAATCATCACTTGTTGTATCTGCATAGTTGTGTTGTTTTCTGTTATACCTGTTTATTTTGAATAGCTTGCCTTGTACCACTATTTGTTAGCCTGTGCAACCACTACATTTTTTGACACCTGTTGCTCTCAGACAAAGACAGTAGTCTCTTTCCATCTCTGTACCTTACCTGGCCCTCTTTTCCCAAGATGGCCCTTATTCTAACCTCCATAAATGTAAAAGGACTAAACTCACATTTCAAGTGAAATTTGCTTTGGAAGGAGGCCCTAGCCCAACAGGCAGATGTTCTCTGCGTACAAAAGACCCACTTCTCGAGTCTCAAACAGCCCTTATGTAGTCACAGAATTTATCCTTATACTTTCTTTGCCAGTGCCCCCCTCAAGAAAAGAGGAGTGATGATTGCCATAAGCCACAGAGTAAATTTTTTATTACATCACACTCAAACTGATCAAGACGGCAGATACTTAATCCTTTCCACCACAATTGATAACTGCCCTCTTACTATAGTCAATATCTATGCCCCCAATACAGCCCATAAGAAATTTTACACAGCCCTTTTTGCCAAATTAGAACCTTACAGATCCTCGCCCTTGATAATCTGTGGATACTTTAATGAAGTTGTTGACCCAGACCTAGACACCTCAAACATGACACATCGTAGGACCTCTGCACTATCTGCCCTACTCAAAAGAGAAGATCTATATGATTCATGATATGGAAAGAGACTACACCTTCTTCTCACCCCTCACCTTTCTTATTCTAGGATAGATCTTTTTGTCACAGATAAATACCTTCTACAATCCATTACCGATGCCAAGATTGGAACGATTTCCTGGTCTGACCATGCACCGGTCACGATCAAACTGGCCCCTCTCTCCCAGACTCCCAGACACACGATTTGGAGACTGAACACCTCCCTTCTCAATAATCCCAAATTTGAAACCCAAATAAAATCAGAGATTGAGAATATTTTCGATATAATGTAGGTTCTGTGACTGACTATGCTACCACCTGAAACGCCCTACAAAGCCTGCCTACGAGGTCTATTCATTAAATTGGGTGCTCAAGCCAAAAAGACTCAATCCCTCACCACAGAGCCCCTCCTAAATCAAATACGAACTCTAGAAACAAGCAACAAAGCATTTCGATCTAAAGCCCGATATTCAGAATTAAAATCGCGTAGACTCTAACTTAGCGACCATCTTAGAAAGAATTTTGACTATTACATTAAACGGCTTAAACTTCAAACCTATACTTCCGCCAACAAACCTGGTGCCTTCATGGCTAAACAATTTAGGAGACAGCTCTCCAACAAAAAAAAATCTTCTTTCTTACCAACTCCCAGGGCAAACATATAACCAACCTGCTAGATATAGCTAATGAATTTAGTAGTTTTTATGCCAAACTTTATAACCTCACCGAGACAGGACCTGCCCCTCCCCCCAACCAAATAGATGTTGAGCAGTTTTTACCTTCCATATCTTTGCCCTCTATTTCTCAAGAACAACTCACCCTTCTTGCGGAACCGTTCTCAACCACGGAGGTTGAGCTCCCCCTTCACAAAGCCCCAGGCCCGGATGGACTTCCCAACGAATATTATAAACGATTCCCCGACCTCCTAGTACCTCACCTCTGCAATACATATAACCAATTCGCGAGTACCGGTAATATCCCTAAAGAGTCCCTTGATGCATTAGTAGTCACCATCCCTAAACCTGGAAAACCCACTGACATCCCCACCAACTACAGACCAATTTTGCTCCTCAACACAGATACTAAGCTTTATGCTAAACTCCTTGCACAACGCCTCGCCACGATTATTCCACTAATTATACACCAAGACCAAGTTTGTGGCTTCGTGCCAGGCAGACAAGCCGTGGATGGCACTAGGCGATTTATTGACTTAATTCAATGGGTGGAGCACAGTCGAACGCCATCTCTCTTCCTCTCCTTGGATGCAGAGAAGGCGTTCAATAGAGTCTATTGGCCCTATATGGAGGCAGTTCTTCGTAAATTCCGAATATCAGGTACTTTCCTATCGGCCATATTTGGTCTATATGCTCAACCAACCACACGAGTATGGACCTTCGGGGTTGTATCCAGGCATTTAAAATCACCAATGGCACCAGACAAGGCTGTCCCCTATCGCCCCTTATATTTGCCATGGTGATGGAACAACTAGCACAAGCCATCAGAGCTGAACCATCAATTTCAGGCATAACTATTGGAAAAACCACAAGTGGGGAGGGAAGGGGGCGGAGCACCATGAGGTAGACACGCTCGGGGCATCCTCCGCCCAGCTCGACCTCGTGCCAACTCACCTCACGCTGCCCTGGCTGTCTGGAGCTTCCGCGAGACAGATCCGCCGCCGCCGCAAAACTGACGAGCGGTGGGCGAAACTGACAGTCACGCCACCCGGAAGGATTTGCGGTGAGAGCTCGGCATCTCCTCCGCTCGATTAACTCCACTGCCGAACCGGAGGCCGCTCAGCTAAACAGCGAAACAGATGCGATCGGTACCGGATAAGCAGGGTGATGCTCCCGGACAGGAGGACTAAAGATCCGCACTAAGGGACCAGGTGATTACTCCCGGTGTGTCCACCGTTCCTGTCGCAGAGCGTCCCGCTTGGTGGACATGAACGGCGCTTCACGGATCCCCCTCTGAAGCAGGGGGGTAGGATCCAGCCAGAGGGACTAGGAGGCCTCCCCCGCCAGGACAGAGAAGTGGAGGAGAAGGGGTCCACTCAGCACACAGTGTGCTGGCTGTACAGGTCAGTGCATTGGTGACCCACGTACTGCCAAGAGAGAGGCATCTACCCTCAGTGAGAGTGAGAAGGTAGGGGCCGCATCAAGTGGGAGGCAGATGATCGGACAGACTACAACCCCCAAGCAACAAATGTGAGTTAATGTGTGGATGGGGGAGAAGAGGTATAAGAGAGGGATTGGAGCGGTGAACGGAAGGTTGGAGTAGAAATGTTTGCCACGCAATAATGTGTGAGGTTACTTTACCTGCTGCATGTCAGACCCAATCTTAAAGCACTCCCAAAGACTTCTCATGCAAGCTATAAAAAAAGTGGAGAAACTCCCAATAGTAAAGGAGAGGTGGTGTTAAGATTTGGCTACACCTCGTACCCCATACCCCATACACTCTTTACCAATAGACTTTCGTTAAACTTCACTGGTTTACCCTATTAAAAATCTTTTTTTTTTTCTCTCCTCTCTTTGCTGGCCAGCAAGAGTAATAGACTATACCCTGGAGAAGTAGTTTTTTCTTGAAAGGCCTTACACCCACGGTGCTTTAAAGGGGGACCTCAGCATAAAGACTCAAAATTGAAATTGCTCTATTGACTGGGTAATATGTAGCAGAGGAGTCTTTCCCTGCTTTCTCTGCTTTCTTTTTCCTTGGAGGTGCCAGGGAGTCACAGAAGTAATTTCATGACTGGGGTGGGGGGTTGCTACCCTACCAAGGACCATCTTAGTTTAGAAGGGCCAACTATAATATCGCCAAGGGTGGCAATGACGGAGGGGTAATGCACTGAGAAGCCATAGAAGGAATAGGGAGGGGATTTGATAATAGTAAATTACATCATTAATATGGTTCTCAGCACCGCTCTGCAAATCAGAAGACAGTTCGTGAGTATTTGGAGTGAGTCCCGAGGGAAGGATGTAAGTCTGAATTAAAGGGCTTACAGAAGAGAAAGGGGCACTATATAGATAACCGCGGAATTTAAGCCACAGAAGGAAGAGAAAGGATAAATACTTGAAAAATCTGTTATAGATAAAGACACATCAGGACAATCTTAACAATTTATGGTGTGAAGAGTATTTTAGCCCTGTGTATATATAATTTAGGTATAACGGTGTCTGTTCTACTTGTCACTCACCTTCTATCTCCCGGCATTGCGTCCACTTTCCCTAAGTGGGGAGAAGGGGGACTGGGGGGGTGAGACGAGAGGGAGGGGAGTAGATAAGAGTGAATAGATTTGGGAGGAACTAATTAGGAAAAATGAGAGGGAAAGCAAAAACCGGTAAAAATATACCGCTGGTGCCCAGCCCAGGAGGTATCCAGCGGTATATGGCAAGTAATACCAGCACAATAGAAGAGGGACAAGGTAGCCCTAAGTTGGGGACTGTACGAAGATCAGGGGCAAATAAGCAGAGGACATCAGAAAAAAGTAAAGGTGGGAAAGTAAATGGGGTAAAAGTGGGGGGTCTGAAAGATGGCGGCAACCCCCCGCAGATTTGTACTAGAGCTCACCAGGAAAGGGAAGAGGAAAGAGACGTAGAAGAGGATATTAGAAGTGAAGGAAATGTGCAATCTATAACCCAGGAAGTAGAAGCCCCTACAATAAAGGAGATGTTGGCGGAGATGTTCGCCAAAATGGAGGAGTCCCTAAAAACTGAGATAGCAGGAGTAAGGGCAGATATAGGTTTGGTCCCTATAGAGGGTAGAGGAGATAGAGGATAGATTAGACAAACAGGATTCAAGGTTGGATGAGATAACATAACAAGTTTTAACCCTGCAGAGAACGAATAGGAATCTCCAGTATAGATTAGAGGACCAAGAGAACCGGGGCAGGAGGAAGAAGGTCCGAATCAAAGGGCTCCAAGAGAAATATAGTAGTGGGGAGCTAGGTAGCATAGTGCAGCAGCTCTTTAACCCGTTGCTAGAAAGAGACCCCACCGAAATCCTAAAGGTAGACAGAGTACACAGGATTATAAGGCGGATGACAGCAGGGGAGGAGTCTCCAAGAGACGTAATAGCAAGGTTCCATTACGCAGAGACAAAGGGCAAATAATGGGGAAGTTGAGGACACTACCAGGTCTGTCCTTTGAGGGTGCAGAGCTGCAGGTATTCTCTGACCTAACATCAGAAACGTTAAGGAGAAGGAGATTATTAAAACCCCTAACTCAACGGATGGCTGCATCAGGAATATCCTATCAATGGGGCTTCCCAGCCTGCCTGAAAGGAAAAAAAGATGTACGCTCTGCAGTCCTGCGATTTCCTGAGGATTTGAGAGGGTTTTGTGAAAGGCTAGACATATCTCCCCCCCCCCCCCCCCCCCAATTACCAGGGTGGGAAGAAGAAGTAAAGGAAGTAAGGCCTATGCAAAGGAAGTTAAGATGGACGAGGGGGAGAGGAGTGGAGATTGACGATGGGGTGGCAGTTAAAAGATAGTATTAGAAAGTGAGAGGAGAGTGGAGGGAGCCGAGGATGTAAAGGGGCGTGTGGGGGAGGGGCGGGGGAGGTGAGCGGGAGGGGGTCCTTAGAGGTTTACCGGTGTGAACCCCTGGGGTAATATATGGGGATGATAAGACACCAATGGGATAAGTGTCCAGCCCATATGAACAATGAAGTAAGGGGGGGTCTCTGAATAACTTTTTTAGGTGCAGCGTTGCGGAGAGGGGGAGGGAAGGGGGAGGAGTGGGTGGGAGTTTTGGGGTCCTTTTGGGGGGGAGGGAAAGGGAGAGGGGATCTTTGTGGTGTTTTTTTTTTTCAAGCCCTCTCTGTCCCCCAGCAAAATGCCCTCTGGGTCAGCGCACGTGGATAGACGACCCAATGAAATAATCAGTAAATGGAAGTCATTAATGTGATAACATATAATGTGAGGGGATTAAATACAAGGGAAAAAAGATACAAAATTAATAAAGAACTGCAATTTATGGGGGGGAATGTAATTTGCTTGCAAGAGACATATATAACCAACAATTCAGGGATAAAATTGACATCATCTCAATTTCCACTTTGGTTCTATGGGGACACACCATCTGCTCACTCAAAAGGAGTAGCCATTGGTTTCGACAGACTATCAAGGTTTGAAATTAAGGGAACGTCTGGCTGACCCAGAGGGTAGATATTTATTTATAAAAGGGAAATTGGGGGAGATGCAATGTACTATAGTAAACGTGTATGCACCAAATAGAAATCCAGATAAATTCTTAAGAAAAGTTCTAAAAAAAATGGAGGAGTTTAGAGCAGGTAAAGTGGTTATAGCAGGAGACCTGAATTGGTGCCTTGACCCTAAGATGGATACCACGGGGGGGAGGCGCACGAGTGTCAGAACAGAGATATAGGTTGGTAAATAAAGCATTGACCAGCGCTCAGTTACAAGACTCATGGAGGATTAGTCATCAAAAAGAACGGGACTATACTCACTTTTCGGCAGTCCATAAAACCTTTGCAAGACTCGACTATATTTTGATAGAACATCAATTAGTGGCTAACTTGAAAAAAGCGGAAATTAAACCTATCACTCTGTCAGATCATGCCCCTATAATAATTCAATTGCAACTTATTCAAGAACAGGATGTAAGTAGTAAAATTGAACAGGAATTGAGGGACTTCTTTGAGCTTAATGATTCGGAGGAAATCTCTAGGGCTACTATATGGGAGACACACAAAGCAGTCATTAGAGGGAGTTTGATTGGGATTGGAGCAGGGAAAAAGAAGGAAAGGGAGAAAAGGAAAGTTCAATTATATAGTGAGATTGAGGAGTTAGAGCAAAAAACTAGACCTAGGGGGCTCCAGGAGAGCCAGGAATTACAACAAAAAAAAAGGGATTTGGAAGAGTTCCTGGAGCAAGAAAGGAGAACAGCTTTCCATAGAATAAATAAGGAGAGATACCAGTGGGGGAATAGGTCAGGGAAGTGGCTGGCAAGAAGAGTAAAGGAACAGAAAAATAGGACTTTTATACCCAAAATTAGTGATAAAAGAGGCGAGATGAAGTTCGCCACTCCCGATATTGCAGAGAACTTCCATACTTATTATAGTGCTCTGTATAATATAGGAGTAAGATGGGGTGAAGAGGGGAAAAGGAAGGTAGCTACACGGGAGTATCTTATGAACCTGGACTTCCCAAAAGGTGCGAGTGAGGAGATGGAGGCTTTAGAGACCCCTATCTCAGTAAGGGAAGTTGAGAGAGCAATTAAGGACATAGCCCTGGGTGGAAGTCCTGGTCCGGACGGATATTCCATCCTATATTATAAGAGATTCCAGAGTTTTTTAGCACCAAAACTCTGTGAATATTTCAATGCAGTTGGAGAGGGGCAGGGCTTCTGTGAAGAGGCGCTTCTTGCCCACATTGCTTTGATCTTGAAGGAGGGTAAAGACCCTGCAGCCCTAGAGAGTTACCGCCCGATATCACTATTAAATACGGACGTAAAAATCTACGCAAAAATAATAGCCGACAGATTGAAAACACTCCTCCCGGGATGGGTTCACACCGATCAGGTGGGATTTGTGCAGGGACGGGAGGGGAGGGACAACTCTTTGAAGTCTATCATTCTGATCCAGGAGGCAATTAGAAGGAAGACTCCCACAGTCCTTTTATCAGTAGACGCCGAGAAGGCCTTTGATAGAGTAGACTGGGAGTTTATAAATGAGACCCTAAAATATATGGCGCTGTGTGAGAAAATGATGAGATGGATCAAAGTGTTATATACTAAGCCGACCGCCAGTATTAGAGTGAATGGGTACCTGTCTCGTCCCCTTGACTTGTTCAACGGGATGAGACAGGGATGCCCTCTATCACCGATTCTGTTTGTGGTGATCCTGGAACCCCTCTTAGTAGCAATCCGAAGGAACCGAGATCTTCAGGGAATCAGGGTGGGAGGGACAGAATATAAGGTATCTGCATTTGCAGATGATGTACTGCTATATATAGCAAACCCCAGAACATCAATCCCGTCGGTCCTTGAAGAATTAGAACAATATGGAAGATTATCAAATTTCAAAATAAATCTGACGAAGATAGAAATTTTAAACTTGAATTTATCAGATAAAGATCAGAGAGCTCTCTCCGCAAGCCTGCCCTTTAAGTGGTGTAGAGGAGAGTTGAGTTACCTGGGGATAAAATTAACGGTACAAAGGTCTAATCTGTATGAAGCAAATTATATACCCCTCTTAAATAAAATTAAAGGGCAAATTAAAAGTATGAGGTACAAAGCATTATCATGGATGGGAAAAATAAATGTAATAAAAATGTTCATACTGCCAATCGTAATTTACACATTTCAAATGATACCTGATCCGGTACCAGCGAGTTTTTTTTAGGAAATTAAAATCCCTGATTGTGGCATTTATATGGGCCCCTGAAAAGGCCGCGCATTGCATACAATGTCCTAGTGAAGGAAAAAGAAAGGGGAGGAGTGGCATTACCAGATTTTAAAAAATATTATGAGGCAATAGTAATATCTAGAGTAGCGGACTGGTCACATAATCAGAAAGAGAAGAGTTGGGTGGAGTTAGAAATTAGATTGAGTGGGACGAAATTAACAAAAATGATATGGATACCACCTCACTGGCGGAATTTAGGAGTAGGCACGAGCACTTTAACAAGACATACATTAAAAATATGGGATAAAATTAACAAGGCACATAATTGGACTCACAATTTACCATTAATGTCACTGTTGGACACAAATTATTTTGTGCCAGGGAAGGAGGAGCGGCTATATTTTAGTAGATGGGCAAAGAGAGAGGAAATAACATTAGGGGAGGTGATTAAAGGGAATAGGTTATACACATATAGGGAAATTACACAAGAGTGGGGGCACAAACCGTTAGACAGATGGAGACACGTTCAACTATCACACTTTACACAAGGGCTGCCACAGCCTTCACGGCTAAGACCATTAGAGAAATTGCTTAAGGACGAACAATGTCTAGTGAAAAGGGTATCGAAAATGTACAAAATATTAAGATGGGAGGCTGATTTAGAGCTACCGGCATATTTGGGGAAATGGGAAGGGGAATTAGGACCACTAAGGAATGAAGAGCACAGGATGAAAATACTTAAAATGATGCATTCAATCCCAAGGGATTCTCGAACGATTGAAATGTCTTACAAACTAATATCAAGGTGGTATATGACGCCCCAAAGAAAGCAGAGGTTCAGAGGGGAAGAGCAAGCAACTTGTTGGAGGGAATGTACAGAACAGGGTTCCCTAAAACATCTATGGTGGGACTGCTCTAAAATAACCCAGTTTTGGGACAAAATAATAGAAATGATATTTTTGGTGACAGGAAAGAGGATTAGAAAATGCCCATGGGTGTGTCTATTTCATGATACAGAGAAAGGAGTAATGCAATATAAAGGCACGATAGTCCCGCACTTGTTGAATGCAGCCAAAGCGCTGATCCCATGCTATTGGAAAACTTCACAGGTGGGTGAAGAAGGTGGAGCAAATTAGGTTAATGGAAGAGTCGATACATAAACTACAAGATACAGAAGGGAAATATCATGGGACATGGCAGCAATGGCTGACATTCTTGGAGAGGGGGGATTGTCGTGCAACACTTGAGGGATAAGGGGACAGAGAGGGAGGCGAATGAGAAGGGGGAGATAGAGGGGCATACCACCCCCTTCCTTTTTTTTTTCTCCTGTGTTTTGGTTTGCCCCTGGGTTGAGGGAGGGGGGTAAGAGGGGAAGGAGAGGGTTATTGAATTGGATCGTAATGTGTAGGAAGAGGCAGCGAAAGAAGACCTCTTAATAAATTGTATCAATGCTTTCATAAATTTGATATGTATAAAGATGAAAATGAAAAATAAAGAATATATAAAAAACCATCAAAAAAAGAAAAAAGGAACAATTGGAAAAACCAACCACAAAATCGGTCTCTATGCCAACGATGTTATTGTTGCCATATCAAACCCTAAGGTCTCCCTCCCCACAGTCCAAGTAATTTTAGACTCATTCAGCAAGATATCCCTGTACAAAATAAATCATAGTAAATCGCTCATGCTCAACTTAGGTTTGGATCAACCAACCAAACAATTTATCTCCACCAATTTTCCCTTTGCTTGGGCCCCAAATGCCTTCTTACCTTATCTGGGAATCCAGTTAACGTCCCCCAGCAAAATTTTGCTAAGAACCACTTTGGAAGACCTTGTGGGCAGACTGGCACGATTAACCAGAGAACTGGGCCATGTTCCTGCCTCTTGGGCCAGAAGGATCGCCCAGTCCAAAATGTATTTGCTATTACATATTTTATACCTGTTTCATACAATTCCCCTCCCATTGCTACAAAACCAAATAAAGAAACTTCAAGGAATTATCAATAACTTTATATGGCAACAGCAACGTCCTAGGATTAAAAAGGCCATGCTCATCACCCCTGTCCAACAAGGAGGACTGGGTGCCCCAGACACTCAAGCATACTGTTCCGCAACAATCCTAGATCAGCTTAAAACATGGTGGTCGGACCAGCCACAAACAACGTGGAAACAAATAGAAACAATAGCACTCAAGGCAGACCTTAAAATTAGTTCACGCTGCAACATGGCTTAGCCCGAAACCCAAGCATAATTTTCTAGACACTATCACCTGTTCACTCAGGGTATGGTCTGCACTTTCACAAACGGAGGCATGCATCTCAGCTGACATCTTACCTGCACTTCCAATTGAATCGCTAGCCCTCCTAGTACCTGACCTACCCCTTCAGCAGTGGTCAGGGGCAGGGATCTCTAACTTGGCAAAGCTTGTCTCCCCATCCAGCCTGTACCCCTTCTCCCATCTTCAACAAAAGTTCGGTATATCCCCTAAAACCTTTTTTCTCTATCTTCGGATAAGGTCCCTCCTTTCCAAACTACAGTCGACAATAAGCTCCCTCTCTAAAGCTCTACTAAAGTTTTACAACAACGAGGACTTTAAAGTAAAGTAAAAGGAATTTCCCTTGTCTACAAATTGATTACTATACCAGCTCCAGATCTCCTAACCTCGGCCATTCATTATTGGTCACCATACGAGGATCAACCATCCCCAGAATCCCTATGGCTGAAAGCTCTCTCTCTTCCCCTATGACTATCTCATTGTATCACACATTGGGAATCGCTCCTGAAACTGTTTCATAGGTGGTACCTCACCCCAGAAAGGCTTGCAAGGATTTACCTGTCCTCCTCCCCCAAATGTTGGAGGGGATGCGATGACACTGGATCTCTAGTCCATATCTGGTGGGATTGCCCTGCCATCAAAAATTTTGGGGGGAAAGTCGAACAACTAATTTAATCTTTATGCGCAGTGACTTTCCCATTGTCTCCCTTAGACCTACTCCTAGGCCTGTCCATTCCCTCCTGGCCCAAACAGGAGCAAACACTGGTGACTCGCATCTTAATTGCTGCCCGCCTGGCAATTGCAAGAAACTTGAAGTCAACTCAGGCCCCTCTCTTAAAAAAAGCAATCCAGCTACTCAACCAACACTTCCAAATGGAATACTCGTTTGCAAGAGCTAACCATTCCACAACCTCCTTCATCAAGCTGTGGAAGCAGTGGATTGCTCGCCCAAGAAGCACGCCTATGGGGTAGGCACCTCTTTCACCCAACCATTCCCATAAAGTTGGACTACCCCTGAAATTCCCGGCTATTTTGGGCAACAAACAAACCCCTTGACCCTAAATCAAGCATAATCTCTTTGTCTTTGCTCTGGTTTATCACTAGCACATTTACCTACTCTGGGAACAAACCCTTACGAAGAAAAAAGGGGGGAAAAAAAGAAAAGAAAAGCCACCTCCTTTACTAGGACACAGACTCTGTTGACTGCTGACTGTTCTCTTTTAGTAGTAAGGCCGCGTACACACGGGCGGACTGTTCGCCCAACCTTGTCCGCTGAACAGTGTTTGGGCGGACAGTCCGCTCGTGTGTGGGCTTTCAGCGGACAGTTTCAGCGGACAGTTGGACGGACAAAGTCTTTCGGAAATTCCGAAAAACTGTCCGCTGAAACTGTGTTTGAGCGAACAGTCCGCCCGTGTGTGGGCCTGTCCGCTGTACTTTCGAAATGAGCGGACTCTTCCCGCTCGGAAAGTCCGCCCATTTCGAGCGCGTGTACAGGTAGGCGGGGCCCGCGAAGGAGACGTCGCGGGCTCCGCCGCCTGGAATGGGCTTAAAGGGGAACCCCAACGCCGAAAAAAATCGGCGTGGGGGTTCCCCCAAAGTCCACACCAGACCCTTGCCCGAGCACGCTACCCGGCCGGCCAGGAAAGGGGGGCGAGCGAGCGCGCCCCCCCCTCCTGAGCCGTACCAGGCCGCGTGCCCTCAACATGGGGGGTGCCTTGGGGAAGGGGGGGCCGCGCGGCCCCCCCACCCCAAAGCACCTTGTCCCCATGTTGATGAGGACAAGGGCCTCTTCCCGACAACCCTGGCCGTTGGTTGTCGGGGTCTGCGGGCGGGGGGCTTATCGGAATCCGGGAGCCCCCTTTAAGAAGGGGGCCCCCGGATACCGGCCCCCCACCCTATGTGAATGAGTATGGGGTACAATGTACCCCTACCCATTCACCTGTGAAATAAAGTACAAAAAAAAACACAACACAGGGAAAAAATATTTTATTGCACAGCTCCGGGGGTCTTCCGTCTTCGGGGGTCTTCTCGCCGGACTCCTCCGCTATCTGTGTGTAGCTCTTTTACTAGCGGAGGAGTCCGGCTTTCTTCCTCCCCGCCGCCGGCCTCTTCTCCCGACTTCGGGGGTCTTGTCCCCCTCTTCGGTTCTTCTGCCGGGCCACCGCGCCTTCTTGTAGCTCTTTTACAGGCGGTGGCCCGGTCTTCTGTCGCCGCTGCCTTCCGTTCTTCTGTCGCCGCCTTCGGTTCTTCTGCCGGGCCACCGCGCCTTCTTGTAGCTCTTTTACAGGCGGTGGCCCGGTCTTCTGTCGCCGCTGCCTTCCGTTCTTCTGTCGCCGCCTTCGGTTCTTCTGCCGGGCCACCGCGCCTTCTTGTAGCTCTTTTACAGGCGGTGGCCCGGTCTTCTGTCGCCGCTGTCGTCGCCGCCGCCTTCCGTTCTTGTTCTTCTTCTTCCCCAGGAGATGTTGACACGTCGCTCTCTCCGGCCGGAATGCCAGAGCCGCGCTGTGCGGTCACTTATATAGTGACAATGGGGCGGTGTCACATGGTATATGTCACATGGGTTGGTCACATGGGTTGATGTCACATGGGGACTATGACATGTGACCAACCCATGTGACATATACCATGTGACACCGCCCCATTGTCACTATAAGTGGCAGCGGAGCGTGTCCCTGGCATTCCGGCCGGAGAGCTCGTCGAGTCAACATCTCCAGGAGAAGAAGAAGAAGAACAAGAAGAAGAACAAGAACGGAAGGCGGCGGCGACGACAGCGGCGACGACAGCGGCGACAGAAGACCGGGCCACCGCCTGTAAAAGAGCTACAAGAAGGCGCGGTGGCCCGGCAGAAGAACCGAAGAGGGGGACAAGACCCCCGAAGTCGGGAGAAGAGGCCGGCGGCGGGGAGGAAGAAAGCCGGACTCCTCCGCTAGTAAAAGAGCTACACACAGATAGCGGAGGAGTCCGGCGAGAAGACCCCCGAAGACGGAAGACCCCCGGAGCTGTGCAATAAAATATTTTTTCCCTGTGTTGTGTTTTTTTTTGTACTTTATTTCACAGGTGAATGGGTAGGGGTACATTGTACCCCATACTCATTCACATAGGGTGGGGGGCCGGTATCCGGGGGCCCCCTTCTTAAAGGGGGCTCCCGGATTCCGATAAGCCCCCCGCCCGCAGACCCCGACAACCAACGGCCAGGGTTGTCGGGAAGAGGCCCTTGCCCTCATCAACATGGGGACAAGGTGCTTTGGGGTGGGGGGGCCGCGCGGCCCCCCCTTCCCCAAGGCACCCCCCATGTTGAGGGCACGCGGCCTGGTACGGCTCAGGAGGGGGGGCGCGCTCGCTCGCCCCCCTTTCCTGGCCGGCCGGGTAGCGTGCTCGGGCAAGGGTCTGGTGTGGACTTTGGGGGAACCCCCACGCCGATTTTTTTCGGCGTTGGGGTTCCCCTTTAAGCCCATTCCAGGCGGCGGAGCATGCGAAGTCTCCTTCGCGGGCCCCGCCTACCTGTACACGCGCTCGAAATGGGCGGATTTGCCTCCTCCTTACGTGGGCGAGTCCGTTCATTTCAAAAGTTGAGCGAACTGTTTGCCCAACCTTGTTCGTCAAACAGTCCGCTCGTGTGTGGGCAAGTCCGCTCATGCAAATTTTGAGCGGACTGTTTGCCGAAACTGTTTGACGAACAAGGTTGGGCAAACAGTCCGCGCGTGTGTACGCGGCCTAAGTGGTCAAGCTTATGCAAAATTGTTTATCTGTACTCTTTACTTTTTATGTACATTGTGCCAGGGTATGCCCAATTGGTGTTTTGTGAAACCACCTTTTCTTCCTGAACCAATAAAAAATTTTAAGTTTTTAAAAAAAAGTCAGCAACTACACTTTTTGTAGCTGCTGACTTTAAATAAACATTAAAAGCCTGGAACGCCACTTTAAAATTTTTATTTTTTAGCTAGAAAATTACTTGGAACCCACAAACATTATATATATTTTTTTTGTAGACACCCTAGAGAATAAAATGGTGGTTGTTGCAATATTTTATGTCACTCTGTATTTGCGCAGCGGTCTCTCAAATGCAATTTTTTGGGAAAAAATTACTTTAATGAATCCATTTCGTATGGGTGTGAACCCAGCCTTCGTGTCCATCAGTGCAGCCTCATCAGCGCACATCAGTGGAGAAAAACGTACTTATTTATAAAATTTACTCACAGAAACTAAGAACATTTTTTTTTGTAAAAAAACCCAGCAGTGATTAACTAGCACCAAGAGAATGCTCTATTTGTGTGAAGATTGTCAAAGTGTGACAGCGCTGAAAGCTGAAAAATAGCCCAGGCGGGAAGGGGGTGAAAGTGCCCAGTATTGAAGTAGTTAAATGCAGTACGAACACATATACAGTGGGGATCGAAAGTTTGGGCACCCCAGGTAAAAATGTGTATTAATGTGCATAACGAAGCCAAGGAAAGATGGAAAAATCTCCAAATGGCATCAAATTACAGATTAGACATTCTTATAATACCGTATTTGCCGGCGTATAAGACGACCTTTTACACTTAAAAAAACTGAGCAAAAAGGAGGGGTCGTCTTATACGCCGGGTCCGCTGCTGGGATGCCTTCTGGCTGTCCGGTAATACTGTATGTAGCTTCGGCTACATACAGTATATACCACTGAACCAATCCCAGTGAGTGATGTATTCAAATGAATACAGAGCCTGCTCGGATTGGAGCAGCAATCTCTGCCAATCCGAGCAGGCTACACACAGTAGCCTGCTCCGATTGGCTTTGAGAGTGAGGCGCGGGCTGATGATGTAACAGCCTCCGCCAATCCCAGCAGGCTTTGTATTCATTAATAGAATACATTGCTCGCCGTGATTGGCTCCAGCACCAGAAGGAAGAAGGAAATGGCTCCAGCAAGAACGAAGAAGAAGAGGGATATGAAGCGTCGGAAGCCTCGGAATCGGGGGTCGTCTTAAACGGTGAGTACGGGCAAAACATTTTAACTGTGCAGGTTTTTAGGGGGTCGTCTTATATGCCGGGTCGTCTTATACGCCGGCAAATACGGTATGTCAAAAAAAGTTAGATTTTATTTCCATCATTTACACTTTCAAAATGACAGAAAACAAAAAAATTGCATCTGCAAAAGTTTGGGCACCCTGCAGAGTTTATAGCATGCACTGCCCCCTTTGCAAAGCTGAGACCCTCCAGTGTCATGGATTGTTCTCAATCATTGTCTGGGAATAAAAGGTGATATCAATCTCAAAGGTTTTAAATGGCCAGACTCATCTGACCTTGCCCCAACAATCAGCACCATGGGTTCTTCTAAGCAGTTGTCTAGAAAACTGAAACTGAAAATAGTTGACGCTCACAAAGCTGGAGAAGGCTATAAGAAGTTAGCAAAGCGTTTTCAGATGTCAATATCCTCTGTTCGGAATGTAATTAAGAAATGGCAGTCATCAGGAACAGTGGAAATTAAAGCAAGATCTGGAAGACCAAGAAAAATATCAGACAGAACAGCTCGCAGGATTGTGAGAAAAGCAATTCAAAACCCACGTTTGACTGCACGATCCCTCCAGAAAGATCTGGCAGACACTGGAGTTGTGGTACACTATTCCACTATAAAGAGATACTTGTACAAATATGGTCTTCATGGAAGAGTCATCAGAACAAAACCTCTTCTACGTCCTCACCACAAAAATCAGCGTTTAAACTTTGCAAATGAACAGATAGACAAGCCTGAGGCATTTTGGAAACAAGTTCTGTGGACCCATGAGGTTAAAATAGAACTTTTTGGCTGGAATGAGCAAAGGTACGTTTGGAGAAGAAAGGGCACAGAATTTAATGAAAAGAACCTCTGTCCAACTGTTAAGCATGGGGTGGATCAATCATGCTTTAGAGTTGTATTGCAGCCAGTGGCAGAGGGAACATTTCACGAGTAGAAGGAAAAATGGATTCAATAACATTTCAGCAAATTTTGGATGGTAACTTGATGCCATCTGTGAAAAAGCTGAAGTTAAAGAGAAGATGGCTTCTACAAATGGATAATGATCCTAAACACACCTCAAAATCCATGGGGGATTACATCAAGAGGCGTAAGCTGAAGGTTTTGCCATAGCCTTCACAATCTCCTTGCTTCAACATTATTGAAAATCTATGGATAGACCTTAAATTAGCAGTGCATGACAGACAGCCCAGAAATCTCAAAGAATTGGAACACTTTTGTAAGGAAGAATAGGCAAAGATACCTCAAACAAGAATTGAAAGACTCTTGGCTGGCTACAAAAAGTGTTTACAAGCTGTGATACTTGCCAAAGGGGGCAGTACAAGATATTAACTCTGCAGGGTGCCCAAACTTTTGCAGACAACATTTTTTTGTTTTCTGCAACTTTGAAAGTGTAAATGATGGAAATAAAATCTAACTTTTTTTGACATATTATAAGAATGTCTAATCTGTAATTTGATGCCATTTGGAGATTTTTCCATCTTTCCTTGGCTTCATTAGGCACATTAATACACATTTTTACATGGGGTGCCCAAACTTTATATCCCCACTGTACATAAAAAAATAAATAAAATGACGGTATACACCATTGCAGTGCTTTTATTTACAGTTGGGGGGGGGGGTGTGGGGGAGTATTTGACCCCCTGCTGATTTTGTACATTTGTCCACTGACAAAGAAAATGATCAGTCAATAATTTTAATGGTACATTTTAACAGTGAGAGACAGAACAAAAATATCCAGAAAAACGCATTACAAAAAAGTTATAAATTTATTTCCATTTTAACGAATGAAATAGTTATCGGATCCCTTAGCAAAACATGACTTAGAACTTGGTGGTAGAACACTTGTTGGCAATCACAGAGGTCAGACGTTTCTTGTAGCTGGCCACCAGGTTTGCACACATCGCAGGAGGGATTTTGTCCCACTCCTCTCCAAATTATTAAGGTTTTGAGGCCGACGTTTGGTAACTCAAACCTTCAGCTCCCTTCACATATTTTCTATGGGATTAAGATCTGGAGACTGGCTAGGCCACTCCAGGACCTTAACGTGCTTTGTCTTGAGCCACATCTTTTATTGCCTTGGCTTTTGGGTCATTGTCATGCTGGAATACCCATCCACGACCCATTTCCAATGCCCTGGCTGAGAGAAGGAGGGTCTCATCCAAAATTTTACTATAATTTGCCCCGTCCATCTTCCCTTTGATGTGGTGAAGTGGTCTTTGTCCCCTTAGCAGAAAAACGGTCCCAAAAGGATAATGTTTCTACCTCCATGTCTGATGGTGGGGATAGTGTCCTTTGGGTCATAGGCAGCATTCCTCATCCTCCAAACATGTTGAGAGTTGAGTTGATTCCAAAGAGCTTGATTTTGGTCTCATCTGACCACAACACTTTCACCCAGTTCTCCTCTGAATTATTCAGATGTTCATTAGCAAACTTCAGAGCTATAAGAGGTATGTCTGTTTCTGCTCCCCTTCCCCAGCGATTTGGGGGCAATCCAGTTCAATGCAGAGGTTTTCTCAATCAGGTTGAGATATACTTCGAAATGCTGCCCCAGGCGTTTCCCACAGACAGAAGCAAAGTAGGTTTTGTGATATCTTTGCTTTCTGAGAGAGCCTTGGCCTGGGCTAACCCTCTAAACCTGTTGTCTTGAGTTACCCTCAGTTTGTGGCCTCCTTTAAAAGGGTTTTTGACGTTCCCGCACGCTCCGCTTCTGCTGCCAAGTGCCTCATGTCCATCAAACAGAGTACGAGAACTGTTGCCGACTGCACCATTGAATTCCGTACTCTGGAGCAGAGGTTGCTTGGAACAATGAGGCCCTTGTGGCTGATTTTTCTCATGGTCTCTTGGATTCCATCAAGGATGAGATAGCAGCCCGAGATATACCCACTGAGCTGGAGAGCTTGATCTCGTTTGCCATCCTCATTGACTCCAGACTCAGAGAAATGCTTTCTCTTAAGGAGCGCTTGCAGAATCCGCCTGTACTTTTGCCTCCGAGCTTTGTAGTCCCACCCATGCCTCCCTCACCTCCTATGCCTCCTGGTACCGAGTTTGTCAGTGAAGATGAACCCATGCACCTGGGCTTCATGCGTCTCTCTGCGGATGAGAGAGCCTTTAGGAGGAGAGAGAGATTGTGCCTTTATTGTGGCCAGGCAGGTCACTTTTTGAAGTCTTGTCCTACCCGTCCAGGGAACGCCCGAACCTTGGGGTCCTGTCATGGACAGACCTTAGGTGGCGTTGTTTCCTCCCCAGTTATCCAGAAGGATAAGCCCCTGGTTTTTGGTCACTCTTTCTTGGGCTGAGTCGTCCATCGAGATACATTCTCTAATCGACTCTGGGGCTGCAGGCCTGTTCATTGATGCTGCATTTGTTTTGCAGCACTCGATTCCGCTGCAGCTGCGTGACACTCCACTTGCCATTGAGGCTCTTGATGGGAGACCTTTACAGCCTGCCCATGTGACTCATGAGACGGTTCCATTTTCCATGGCCATAGGGGCTCTTCACCATGAGATAATCCAATTCCAAGTTATTTCCTCACCCAGATTTCCGCTGGTTATTGGTTATCCTTGGTTGCAGAGGCACAACCCCTCCTTTGATTGGCTCTGTGCTTAGGTTCCCCCCTGGTCACCACAATGCAGTGAGACATGCTTCCTGAAGGTATCCAAGGTTCTGTGCACCACTTCACTCCCCTCCCTGCCGGAGGAGTACCGCGATTTTGGCAATGTCTTTGATAAAGGTCAAGCCGGTGGTTTGCCTCCACACCGCCCTTATGATTGCGCAATTAACCTTCAACCAGGTGCCATACCTCCTCGTGGCCGGGTTTACCCTTTGTTGGTCTTGGAGGATAAGGCCATGGAGGAGTATGTTGCTGACGCACTTTCGAGGTTTCATCCGCAAATCCTCGTCTCCTGCTGGTGCTGGTTTCTTCTTTGTGAAAAAGAAGAGCGGTGAACTCAGACCTTGTTTAGATTATAGGGGTCTCAATCGTGTCACGATTAAGAATGCCTACCCGATTCCTTTGATTACTGAGTTATTTGACCGCCTCAAGGGAGCAACAGTTTTCACAAAGCTTGACCTGAGAGGGGCATACAATCTCATGTGCATTAAAGAGGGCGACGAATGGAAAACTGCGTTTAATACCAGAACAGGCCATTATGAGTACCTGGTAATGCCTTTTGGCCTTTGTAACGCCCCGGCAGTTTTCCAGGAATTTATTAACAATGTCCTCTGAGATTTGTTGCAGTTGTGTGTGGTGGTCTATCTCGATGATATACTCATTTTTTCCAAGTCCCTGGAGAGCCACCACACAGATGTCTGTCGTGTACTTCAGAAACTAAGAGAGAACAATCTCTATTGTAAACTGAAGAAGTGCGAGTTCCATCGTGAATAGGTTACATTCCTGGGCTATGTCATTTCCACTGCTGGTTTTTCAATGGACCCAGAAAAACTTTCGGCAGTCCTACAGTGGCCTCGACCCGCGGGTTTACGTCCTCTGCAGCGCTTCCTGGGCTTTGCCAATTACTATCGGAAGTTTATTCGCAACTTCTCGTCTCTGGTCAAGCCTCTGACTGATATGACCAGAAAGAACGGTAACCCACAGAGTTGGCCTCCGGAGTCCATTAAGGCCTTTGAGACTCTCAAGGCTGCCTTTGTTCCTGCTCCTGTGTTGGCACATCCTGATCCTACGTTGCCTTTTATCCTAGAAGTTGATGCTTCTGAGACTGGAGTTGACGCCCTTCTGTCTCAACGTCCTAACTCTGAGAGCGCTATGCATCCGTGTGGCTACTTTTCCAAGAAATTGTCACCCGTTGAGTGCAATTATGAGATTGGTGACAGAGAGCTGTTGCGATCATTTTGGCCCTGAAAGAATGGAGACATCTCCTTGAAGGTACCACTGTGCCTGTTCTTATTCTTACTGACCATAAGAATCTTACATTCTTGTCTGAGGCTAAGCGACTCTCTCCCAGAATGGCACGATGGGCTCTTTTCTTGTCGAGCTTTAATTACATTGTCTCATTCTTACCCCGTACTAACAATGTAAGGGTGGATGCCTTCTCACGGCAATTTTCCTCCACTTCCAAGTCGGAGTCGGTTCCGGTTCCTATGATTCCTCCTGATCGTATCTTAGCTATGGTTCGCACCAGTCTTACTTCTCCTTTGGGTGACAAGATTCTTGCTGCTCAGGTCCATGCTCCTCCTGATAAACCTTGTGACCGCTGCTTTGACCCAGAGAGTCTCCGTACTGCAGTACTCCAGACTTATCATTCTCCCAAGGCAGCTGGCCATCCTGGGAAGAATCAACTCATTTGGCCATCTCCCAACAATTCTGGTGGCCTAGTCTACGGGCTGATGTTACTGCTTTCGTAGCTGCCTGTCCCGTGTGTGCTCAGAGTAAGACTCCACGACACCTTCCAGTGGGCCTCCTAAAACCCATACCCAATGGAGAGAGGCCCTGGACTCACCTGTCTATGGATTTCATTGTGAAATTGCCCAACTCCCAAGGCAACACTGTTATCCTTATGGTGGTGGACCGGTTCTCAAAGATGTGTCACTGTATTCCACTTAAGAAGTTGCCCACCTCTAAGGAACTGGCTTCCATTTTTGCTCGGGAGATCTTTCGCTTACATGGACTACCCAAGGTGATTGTCTCGGATAGGGGCAGTCAGTTTGTCTCCCGGTTCTGGCGAGCCTTTTGTGCACAATTGGGAATCCAGCTTGCGTTCTCTTCTGCATATCACCCGCAGTCTAATGGGGCTGCAGAACGAGCCAATCAGTCCTTTGAGAAATTCCTACGTTGCTATATTTCTGACCATCATAACACCTGGTCTGACCTATTACCTTGGGCAAAGTTTGCTCACAACAGTGGCTTGAATTTTGCCTCCCGATTGTCGCCATTTATGGCGAATTATGGTTTCCAGCCTTCCATGTTGCCTGACTCGTTTGTTCCACAGAGTATTCCTGCATTAGAAGAGCATCTCTGTGGTCTTTGTTCCACTTGGGTACAAGTTCAGGAGGCTTTGCGTCATGCTAGTGATAGGTACAGACTCCATGCTGACCGCAGATGCCTGCCAGCGCCTTCCTACCAGGTTGGGGATAGGGTCTGGCTGTCATCTCGCAACCTCCGGCTTCGTGTTCCCTCACTGAAGTTTGCACCTCGGTTTATTGGGCCTTTCCGTATCCTTCGCAGGATTAACCCAGTAGCTTACGCGTTGGAACTTCCTCCTAGTATGCGCATCTCTAATGTGTTTCATGTCTCCTTATTGAAACCGTTGGTCTGTAGCCGATTTACCACCTCGGTGCCCAGTCCTCACCCTATTCAGGTTGAGAACCATGAGGAGTATGAGGTACAATCCATTGTTGACTCCCGTAGGTTCTGTGGGCGCATACAGTACCTGGTGCATTGAAAGGGGTACGGTCCGGAGGAACACTCCTGGGTTTCTTCCTCTGACGTACATGCCCCTGTCCTCCTCCGCGAGTTCCATAAACGGTTTCCCCTCAAGCCCGGTGGCCCTCCGAGGGAGAGGGGTCATTGAGGGGAGGGTACTGTCAGGGCTGGCTTAGCCCTTCCTCCTCTGGGCTGGCCGCTCAGCTGTCTGCAAAATTGCCAGCTCTCTTCTCTCTCTTTAGTTACCAGCTGTTCCCGATGATGCTCGCCTGGCCTGCCTATATACAAGTCTCCAGCTCATTTCTCCTTTGCCTTCACGTTTGGTCACATCACTAGGAATCATCTCCTGCTGTTGTTTCAAGACTGGCTTGCTAACATCCCTCCGGGCTTTCATCCTGCTTGCACTTGCTCTCCGTGGATCCCTGAACTCTGGACTGGCTGATTACCAGATCTGGCTTATGAACTTTGGACTGGCTGACTACCTGATCTGGCTTATGAACTTTGGACTGGCTGGCTACTGGACTCTGGCTTGCTTGACTAAGCTTTTTCCTATTTATCTTTTTATTTTTATTAATAAACAAGTGTGATTAGATTGTACTTCTGTCTCTGTCTGTTTCATGGTTCCTGACAATTGGAATCTGATCGACTGCTTTTGTGGACAGGTGTCTTTTATACGGGTAACAGTTACCTGTATAGAATACACATCTTGTCGATTGGGGGGTCAAATACTTATTTCACTCATTAAAATGCAAATCAATTTATAACTTTTTTGAAATGCGTTTTTCTTGATATTTTTGTTATTCTGTCTCACTGTTGAAATAAACCTACCATTAAAATTATAGACTGATCATTTGTCAGTGGGCAAACGTACAAAATCAGCAGGGGATCAAACACCCTTTTCCCTCATTGTACAGTTTTTTTTTTTTCTACAGAAGAGACTGGAGCTCTTTAAACACACTGCACATGTATGTTAGCCCCTATTCACACTAGCATGTTTTTCTGTTCCTTTCCCTATGCCTGACTACGCAGAATCCCATTCTTTCCAACTGTGACTGTTCACCTCTGTGTGCTCAAAATAGTACAATTGTATTTTAATTTTTTGGGGGCGTATTCAGGCATTTAATCCAATAGATCATAATAAGAACACTTGCACTCATGCTTGAAGAATTACTCTCCTTGACCAGCCCAGGAAATAGGCTCCTAAAGCTTGACAGATGTCATATGACACCCAGTCAGGTTAACACAACCACTTTCTGGCCCTCATTCTGCTATATGGTGAGCGGGAAGTGGTTAAATCTGCCCAACAAAAAAAAAATAAATACATAAAAACAAATCTTGGTAGAAAGCATAGCAAAAAGCATTGCTGAAATGCTCAAAAGCAAAATGCGTAACATTATAGAATTTTATTTTTACACAAATAGAGCTTTCTTTAGGCTCGATTCACATCGAAGCAAGCCTAAAGAAAGCTCTATTTATATGAAAATAAAATTATATAAAAATGTTGTTTTGGTAAACCGTTGCATGACCGTGCAATTATCAGTTAAAGTAGCGCAGTGAGGTATAGCAAAAATAATTCAGCTCCAGGCCAGTCATGAAGGGGGTAAAATCTTCCCAGAGCTGAATTGATTAACATCAACACCCCCTGCAGTATACGGCATTTTATTATAAACCGAGGCTCACGCACCACCATTATTTCAGCTCCTGGCACAGCCTGTGGGCACACTCTGATTTTTCCGCGCATGTACAAAGATTGCGAAGGTTTCAGGAAAACTTGTATGGAGCAGGTGGAAGTTGCAGAAATGCAGCTTAGCAACACAAAAGTACTTAAAAATAAAAAAATCCGTCTGTGGAAGTTGGCAGGGCAGCATAACGTTCCCCTTAGGGTGAAAGTCATCTTTAATGTGTGAAGGTGACAACGCCAGCATAGGCCTGTACTTTGCTGTATAACACACTGGGTGTGCCTTGAAGGTGTGGCTGTTCTAGGAAATGGGTAACGTCTTCTACGGTTCTACGGAGTCACCGCACGTACATCGCTCACACAGCTCCTTGCCTCACACCAACTAACTTACCTTTCAGACGCTGGTTGTCAGTCAGCTATTGATGTCCAGTTCATGAACGAATCGTTCTTTTGATTCAATTCTTTTCAGTGAACTGGATGAATCGATTCATCTGACTGAACTGATCCGTTTAAAACAGTTCACTATGCACTCAATAGAATAGCAGAGCAGGCCTGGCAACCAATCAGCCCAATCACAGCACACTGACACTCAGAACGGTTTTAAGTTTTGTATCCAGTTCTTGAGTCAGGAGTACACAGTAGACCGAGTTAAAGAATCATTTGAGTTGTTAGAACACAGCACACTGAAACAATCACGAGTCACCACCAGTAAAACAATACACTAATCCAATGATCAGGTAGCAGCAGTGATAACGTGGTACGGACAGCCTAAGGCCCTTTCACACTCGTGCGACTTGAGACTGCAAAGTTGCATGACAAGTCATGCCCCATGATTTCCAACGAGTTCAGTTCATATCTGTGCGACTTCAAAGTAGCTTTTGTACTACTTTTGTCCGACTTTGATGCGACTTGTGACAGAGACCTCAAGATTACATAGACATTGCTTCAAGTCGTGGCAAAAATCATGGCAAAAGCACTTGACTTTCAAGTCGCACAAGTGTCAAAATAGCCTTAATGATTGGATTTTACTACCAGGGGTACTTTGCCCATGGTAGTCAAATCTGATCATCATTCCTGCGCATGTGCTATAAAGACTACAGGCAAATCTGATGTCTAGCAATGTTAACTGTGAAGTTGGCCCATCAGAATGCAGTTCACATGCACAAAAACCCACTTTTCATTTAGGCTCCGTTTCCACTTGTGCAACTTGTCCTGCGACTTTGGACTGCAAAGTTGCATGACAAGTCGTACTCTATGATTTCCAATGAGTATTATTCATATTTGTGCGACTTCAAAGTAGTCCCTGCACTACTTTGGTCCCACTTTGAAGCAATTTGGTGATCCATAGACCTCCGGAATACACAGGCATTGCTTTAAAGTCACATCAAGATTGCAGCAGAATTGTCCGATTCTGGTGCAATGCAGGAACCCGTAGTGGAATCTCAGGGTTCCCGCATTGCACAAGTGTGAACCCAGCCTAACACAGCTGTTTGTGTATCACCAAAATTCATGGCTAATCTGACAACAATAGGCTTGTGCTCTGCGCCAATGAACTAAATCAAAGTAAACGTCCCCAGGACCTGCCAACCTTCTGTGTGAATCAGTCTTCTGATTCTAATCATTTAATATGGTTGAATCAGAGCTTCGGTTCACTTGCTTGTCAGTAGACTCAGCAAGTGAACCGAAGAACCGAAGAATCTATTCATTGAATCGGTTCATTTCAGTGAGCAGTATGACATGATTCACTTTAAAGATCTGGACTTCCCATCACTAATCCCTGGTATCCTTCAGCTGGGCTCGCTGTTTCCTTCTCCTAGCTGGGCGGAGACGCTTCCGTGGATGATTCAAGACCATTTCCTTGGTAACATTGTGCAAGTAGAATTCTTATCGCTTGAAATGAACCTATTATTACAGCAGCAGAGGAATGCTGGCTGCTTAGACTTTAGGTGCGAGGTCCATTATTTAGTGTGAAAATAAGTAAAGTAAATGCACCCATATAGATTCATTTAACCACTTCAGCCCCAGAAGGTTTTACCCCCATTCCCGACCAGACCATTGCTTTGGCTTTATGGGTTAAAGTGGTTGTAAACCTCTTTGTGACAGTTGTACCTATAAGTAAGCCAAGAATAAGTCTTACCTATAGGTACTATAAATATCTCTTAAATGTACGCTGTTTAGGAGCTATTTACTGTGTTATGCGCCATGCTCTGTGAAGAAACGGCCCTCCTGCCGTTTCTTCCCGAGCGAGTGCCATGACCAGCAGCTCCCACGGGAGTGACACCATGTGGCTTTGACCAGTCACAGAGCTGGAGTCCGCAGCCCCGGAAGGAAGAGAGGCGAAGATGGATGTGGCCTCCAGCGGGGACAACGCAGGCTTCGTTTGCAGTTATGTGCCACATAATGGGCTAGTATGCAATGCATACTAGCCCACTGTGCGTTTACTTTGCAGGGTACAACAGAGGAAGTAAAAGCCATCAGGGTTTACTTCCTCTTTAAGTCCATCATTTGTGCAGCCATGCTTTGCTAATATAAATATTACAGTTGTGATGGTTATAAATGAGTTTGGCTCCCTCTAGTGTTCGTTTAATGTTATTAAGACTTTTGTTCAGTTTCTGTAAAGCAGCGTTACAAAGCATTGTGGGAGATGTGGTTTGGTGAGGAGATGACTCATGTGTTAACTTTGTTCAAAACTACTAATCCCACAATGACCAGTCACAGACCCACAAGGCCAAGTTACTATACAGCATGCTGGGAGCAGGAATAAAAGGAAGAGCGTGGCCATTTTTCCAGCCTCTTGGCACTCCATTCAATACCTACCCGCAGTAAGGTCTGTGTGTGTGACTGGGAGACTGTGGTCTGTCAGCGCAAAGCGGAATCGGTCGGCCTCTGAGGTGTTTCAGAGCTCAGCCAGCTGGGTCAGCGTGCAGATGGACCGGAGAACTCAAGATTCCTGGAAGTTTCCTGCATTTCAGCCATCAGCCATCTGAAGGAGCGGTGCAGCGTGACGATGCCAGCTTTGGATCCGACTGAGATATCAGGAAAAGAGTTTGGAGGGAGTTTTACTGTACCTGGACCCATTGTGGTGAGCGGGCATTTGCCCAGATCAATAGAGTGTACTGTTTTCTGGGGGAGCTGGTTGCAGATTGCTGGTGGGGCTTGTAGTTCCATTAAGTTATTAGTGCATTATCCTTACAGTTAAGGAGGATGAGTTACAGGAGTGCTGTTTCTTCATCACCATTAAGGAAATAGTCATCAGTAAGGATGAGCCGAACACCCCCCTGTTCGGTTCGCACCAGAACCTGCGGACAGACCTAAACTTTGTGTGAACTTTAGAACCCTATTAAAGTCTATGGGACTCAAAAGTTCAAAATCTAAAGTGCTAATTTGAAAGGCTAATATGCAAGTTACTGTCCTTTTCGGACCTGGGGGGTGTATGCCTGTGAAGGGGCGCATATTTCCCGTGCTTAGAACTGTCCCTGCACAAAGTGTCATTTCTGCAGGAAAAAAAGTCTTTTAAAATCACTTGCGGCTATAATGAATTGTCGGCTCCCGTAATACAGAGAACACTCAATGAGTGTTCTCTGTATTACGGGGGCCGACAATTCATTCATTGATAGAAAAAAAAGCGTGTTCCCCTAAATTCAATTACCAGGCCTTTCAGGTCTGGTATGGATATTAAGGGGAACCCCGCGTCAAATTAAAAAAAAATTGACGTGGGGTCACCCTTAATATCCATACCAGACCCTTTATCCGACCACGCAACCTGGCAGGCTCCTGAACCGTACCAGGCCACATGCCCTCAACATTGGGAGGATGCTTTGGGGGTCTGTGACCTCTCAAAGCACCATGTCCCCATGTTGATGGGGACAAGGGCCTCATCCTCACAACCCTGTCTGGTGGTTCTGGGGGTCTGCGGGCGGGGGGCTTATCAGAATCTGGAAGCCCCTTTTAACAAGGGGACCCCCAGATCCGGGCCCACCCCCTGTTTGAAATGGTAAGGGGGTACAAAAGTAAAGGGAGCTGGACACAGGAGTGCTATTGGAGGCATGACTCATGTGTAAACATGTGATTGGGGCTAAGAAGCTCTATTGACGTAGTTTAGAGTGTGCTTGGGGCTATAAGCTCTGCGCCTCGAAAACTCCAACTCTAGCATTAGGTTTGCTATTGTAATTGATTGGCGGGTCCATAGGGTGGGGCTTTTATTGGACCTGCGGTGTCATTGGCTCACATGCTGCCTGTCTCCTTCAGTAAATGAGGGGAATCACCAGTAGAAGAACGGTGGTGGGCTCAGGGCAGACAGGGAGCGATAGGTCCATGCAGAGGCAGCTGTCCATTCATCTCCCTGTGACACGGACTCAGCATCTAGCAGTGCACACAGAAATCTCCAGGTACAGTGATCCCGCAGCAATGCCAGAAGAAATAGGCAGAGGGCGGGCAAGATTGGGTTAACAGGAGAAGAGTGGACGTTCAGGAGGAGGGGCTAGGGTGCAGAGGGGGAAGGGCTGAGCAGAGTTATTATATGCTCCCGGTGCATTATGGGAGTTACAGATGGCCTGGGGAAAAGTTTGTGCAGCATGGCGTCGGTGGAGCTCCTCTTAGCTCATCTGTGGGAGCAGGCGGTGGTACAAGGGGAGGACTGGCTGCAAGACACACTGGTGGGTTCACTGGCACAGCCTGACTTGGAGCCCAGCGGGGGGGGGGGGTCAGAAGTGGCAGTAGGACACGCCGCTCGCAGCCGCCGAAGCATTTTTCTCTGGCCAGACAGGGGGGTCACAGCAGGCAGCAGGCGGCACCATAGTGACAAGTGTGGTGGCACCCCCGGCAAAGAGACAGGTGGAGGACAGTGGGGACAGCCCGGGCAGTGCTTCCAGAGGTGCAGGGTCGGCCACACGGGGAGGCACGGAGCGCATGCCCCGCCCCTAGATCGATGATGAGAGCTGTGATGGAGGACGACAGCAGGGAGAGAGCATGGGGCCCTGGGCTTGCTGCAGCTGCGGCAGAGGATGCTCTGAAGACAGCAAGTGGGCGGGTGGGCACAACAGCTCACAGAGCAGAGGCTTCCAGGTCTGCGGTACCGGGCACCAGACCTGCTAAGCCGTCCAAAAGTCGTCGGGCAGGCACTTAGCACGCAGGAGGAGCCACGTGTCCGCGGCTACAACGGCAACCAGGGCGGACCTGTCTGGTGGGCCATCTTTATCCGAGGTAGCGGATCTGGAGCAGGGGGACATGGAAGAATCGGAGGGGGTGGAGATCCGTGGTGGAGAACAGGCACTTGGCTGATGGAGTGTCACCTGTGCAGCCTGGTAAGTCCCCTGTGCATGTATCTGTGATGTGTGAATCGGGTACTAAGGGAGGTGGGGGCCATGTAGTTGGGCTGGATCAGGAGGCTGGCAGGCACTAAAGAGACTCAGCCGGTGGTAGAACCTCCGTCAGGTGGTAACACAGTGGGCACGGCAGTTGGGGCGGTATGTACGCCTCAGGCTGGTGAGAAGGTTACGGTCACGGCTGACAAGGCCAGTCAGCAGGACATCATGAGGTTGGCGGACGCAGCAAGTTGCGAGGTCTACCTGTGTTACAAGGGACCATTGGGGGCTCATCTGAAACAGGAAGTGCGGGAGAAATTGTGGAAAGGTGAGTATGTGGAGATATTCTCCCTGCTGTCACTGGAGAAGTTTAACCTGGATAGGGTGAAGCCGGAAGACTCAAAGAAGGAGGACGAAGAAAAAAGGAGGTATAGGTTGATACCACGAACGTTTGCAAACTGGCTGCAAGCGTTTGCCATCATGGCGAGTGCGACAGACTGGGGTTTATATGGTCACAAAACAGACACCCCAAAGCAAAGTACATATTCATTTTTTTTTTTTTTTCTAAATATCTCCCTTCTATTCCATTAATAACCAGTAGATGGCAGAGAAGGTACACAAACAGAGTCTATATAAGGCCACACACCATGTGACTGGAAATTAAACTACTTCCAGCCATAAAGTTAGTGGTCATATCTCATGCTGTTTGTGTGATTCTTTGCAGGTATGTACTCTAAATTGTTCCTAATCTGTAATTGTTGGTTATCCTCGCGCTACAATGGTAAAGCAAAAAGAAAGCTAATATGGTTGCAGCAAACCACCGACAGAGGTGCAGACCCTCCCCTCAAGTGATACTAGTGAAAAAAGAATGGTGTTGCGCTCCACACAAAATTAATTAAATCAAATAACAGTAAATAAATAATCGCATACAAAATCTAAAAGACGCACCTATGCGATTAAAATTAATTTAAATTATATCTATATCCTATATGCATAAAATCATTCAAAGTGACTAATGGGGTATTCAGAATATACACATATTCCTAGTGTCATTCATACTACAAATAAAGAAATTCAAATAGTTTATGTAATCGTAATAAAGTGCAAGTGAAGCAATAAAAAGCAAAAACGCAGGTACTAATAATACCAATGTGAAATCCAAAATGTGTCTTAATCCATAAAAGTGCATCCAAGTGCAGACGTATGTAAAAAATTGGTGTAAAAGTAAAATCCAGCAAATAAATAAACAGACAAGTGTATATATAAAAATATACCAAAAAGTTATAAATATGGAACTAGATATAGGCCACAGTCTAAAGGAATTTCTTAAAGTGTCTCTAATTGTCAAAAGACTAGCAATCCATATCAGATCATGCAAAATAAGTGAATCCACACTGTGCTGTGTAAAGGGTTGATTCTGTGAACAAACACGGGGTAGTTCCACCGGTGATCTTACAATTCCTCAAAGTGGGTGCTCACACACTGAGTGCAGTGGGTACCTTACCTCACTGCTGTCAGTTAGACAGCAATATGCTCCAATAATTAGGGTGTATATCCTCAGTTGATATAGGTTTAAGGTGTATATCCTCAGTTGATACAGGCACCCCAGATGGTTCCCTCCAGGTACTCAGCCATGGATCACAGATCAAACCCGGAAAAAAGAAGAAGAGGGGCTCCGATAGTGAAGTAATGTCACACAAATTCTTTATTATAAAAAGGACAAAGTCCTGGGTACTCACATTTAAGTAGCACAATTAAAACGTTACAGCTAAAGCAACGAACGGCCTCCTCGTTCGTACCCCGGACGTCGCTTCCGTTATCCTCCTAGGCAAATCCTACGCGTATCGTCATTGATCACGTGACTTCATCAGGGACTAAAGCATAGGAGGTGAATGAACGTTTAAATAGTATCTCTAATTCGCGGCCATTTTCCTGTAGCCCGTAGTATCTATTCCTATCAGTGATCGAAAATCTTGCTACGCGGCCATTTTCTAATAGTCTCTAATAGCGATCGCTTCACAGCCATTTTCTTATAGGCTCTTAGGGAGTAATAGCAACTATTCGATTAACGGCGGCCATTTTATGGTAGTTTCCTCATCTACACTCATCTAGTGAGTGGGTGCTATGCTCGCCGCCATTGTCTCATCGTTTTAGATGGAGGAAACGAAGATACACCCATGTCCACTTTTGTGGACTGGGTTTATTTCAATTAGGACACCCTGTGGTTAAGCCTATTCAGGGACATAGCAACAGGGGATCCTTTACTCCGGCCATATGGCTCTAAGTAGCGCTAGTAGTATTAATAAAAGATTAAGAAATAATGTTTTTGATTAGGAAATTAAAACGAAGGGATCATAAAATTTTCATAAAATAATGGCTTAAGACAAGAGGTATTATTAAAATATTAGTAGATTCTTTAATTTATGGATAAAAGCAAGTTGTATCTAAAACAAAGTAGAGCTGTACCTAAAGCCCTACATCCGACTAAAGATTAGGTGATTCCTCCAAACTCATAACAAATTCTAGTGTAAGGATAGGGTGACCCAAACGGTTTATTTAGCGATATTCAAGGTATCAGATACGGCACATATGCATGCGATTTAGGGGGTGGATACCGGAAAGGAAGTCCAGAGTTCCCATATCTCCCTTCCAGTATATCATCCTAAGCATAATAAATCAAAGATATAAATAGTAGCACTTCAAGTATATAAAATTACAGTACATAATTAAAACTATCTAAAAGTCGCTGATAAAACAGTTAAGATCAAACTCTATATTGAGCCCTTGAGGTGTAAAAGTATCTAACGTAAAGATCCACTTTGATTCGAGTTGACTAAGTGTTCTCACTTTGTGACCTCCTCTCCAATGCTTCCTGTAGGGCTCAATACCCCAAAATGTGAGGTGAGTGGGATCTTTATTATGGTGTGTTAGGAAATGCCTTGACACACTATGTTTGTCAAATCCATTGATTATGTTTTTGACATGTTCCTTTATACGTACTCTCAGGGGTCTTTTGGTGCGGCCTACATATTGTAGGCCACAGCTGCATTGTAGAACATACACAGCTCCTTCCGTGTTACAGCATATAAATTCTTTGATGTCATAGGAGTTCCCAGTACTTGTAGAACTGAATTTGAATCTTTTCTCAGGTGGGCGTTTTGTTTTTGTGCACGCAAAACACCGTTTGCACGGAAAGAAGCCTTTTCCCGTAAAGAAAGTCACACCATTGTATGGTGGATCAGGGACATTCCTAACAATCTTATCCCTCAATGTAGGTGCCCTCTTATACACACATTTTGGGCATTGGGGTAAGATGTCCTTCAAATGTACGTCTGAGCGTAGGATATACCAGTGTTTTTTAATAATCGTCTCAATTTTTCTATATTGGGCATTGTAATTCAGTATAATCGGTACTTTGCCAGCTTCCAGCTTAGGAGTTTGTTTATCTTTAATCATCTCCATTCGATCCATGTTTTTGACTTCCATAATCTTCCTCCTGATTTCTTCATCCTTATGCCCTTTGTTTGTAAACTTTTGGCCAATTTTCTCTGCTTGTGTGAGATATTCTTCAACTTTTGTGCAATTTCTACGTAATCGCATCAGCTGTCCTTTTGGAATGTTGCACAGCCAGTTTCTGTGATGGCAACTCATGACTGGCAGGTAGCTGTTCTTGTCAACATTTTTAACCACTTCAATACAGGGCACTTTCACCCCCTTCCTTCCCAGCCCAATTTTCAGCTTTCAGCGCTCTAGCGCTTTCAGTGACAATTGCGCGGTCATGCTACACTGTACCCAAATGAAATTGTTATCATTTTGTTCGCACAAATAGAGCTTTATTTTGGTGTTATTTATTCACGACTCCGTTTTTTTTTTTTTGCGATATAAGCGCAAAAAAAGCGGAAATTTGGGAAAAAAACAATATTTTCTTTTTTCTATTTGAAAAGAAATCCAATAAAATCAAATTTTGTCATAAATTTAAGCCAAAATGTATTCTGCTACATGTTTTTGGTAAAAAAAATTCCGTTAAGTGTATAATAATTGGTTTGTGTGATCACGGACATATGTACGCAAATGATCATGTACATATGTGTGCAGGTGATCACGTACATATGTGTGCAGATAATCATTGGGACATGTGATTTTAGTGGGACATATGTGGGGGACATGTTTTTATTATTAGGGACATGTGTTTTTATTATTTGGGGACATGTATGTTTTGGGGACATGTGTGTTTTGAGGACATATGTGGGGACTGTGTTTTCACTGTGTGGTGTGTTGTGTGTTTACACTACACTGATGATCAGTGAGTAAAAAGCTGTGAAAAGCAGCCCATACTCACTGATCATCAGCCGGCTGCAGCGTTCTGCTCTCCTCTTCTCAGCGGTGACTTCCGTGTGAGGAGAGGAGAGCCGATTGCCTAGCAACCGGCTGTTTGTTTACATCACATGACGGCCGTGATTGGACACGGCCGTCATGTGATCAGGAGGGCCAATCACAGAGCCCTCCTGCCGATCTGAGATGTGCCGTGTCCGGGTGACACGAGCACATCGGGATCGCGCCGCTGCGCGGGCGCGCGCGCGCGCGCGCGATCCCGCTGCTCCTGAATGACGTTCCTGAACGTCCTATCAGGAGCAGGCGGCTCCCACCCGGCCGTATATATACATTGGCCGGGTGGGAAGTGGTTAAAGTGCGTTCTTGTGCGTAAAGTTTTGTTCTCTTGTAAGATTTCTAAATCAAGAAAAGATATAGATTCACTATTGACTACCCACGACAGTTTAATATTCCTGTTGTTGTGATTCAGTGTTTCCAGGAATGTAATTAGGCTATCAATATCTCCTTTCCAGAATATGAGGATGTCGTCTATGTACCTCTTATACAACATTAGCTCTTCAGGTTTACCAGGGAATACCACGTCCTCTTCCCATTGAGACATAAACAAGCAGCCACGCTGGGTGCATGGAATGGAGATGATTAAAGATAAACAAACTCCTAAGCTGGAAGCTGGCAAAGTACCGATTATACTGAATTACAATGCCCAATATAGAAAAATTGAGACGATTATTAAAAAACACTGGTATATCCTACGCTCAGACGTACATTTGAAGGACATCTTACCCCAATGCCCAAAATGTGTGTATAAGAGGGCACCTACATTAAAGGAATAAGATTGTTAGGAATGTCCCTGATCCACCATACAATGGTGTGACTTTCTTTACGGGAAAAGGCTTCTTTCCGTGCAAACGGTGTTTTGCGTGCACAAAAACAAAACGCCCACCTGAGAAAAGATTCAAATTCAGTTCTACAAGTACTGGGAACTCCTATGACATCAAAGAGTTTATATGCTGTAACACGGAAGGAGCTGTGTATGTTCTACAATGCAGCTGTGGCCTACAATATGTAGGCCGCACCAAAAGACCCCTGAGAGTACGTATAAAGGAACATGTCAAAAACATAATCAATGGATTTGACAAACATAGTGTGTCAAGGCATTTCCTAACACACCATAATAAAGATCCCACTCACCTCACATTTTGGGGTATTGAGCCCTACAGGAAGCATTGGAGAGGAGGTCACAAAGTGAGAACACTTAGTCAACTCGAATCAAAGTGGATCTTTACGTTAGATACTTTTACACCTCAAGGGCTCAATATAGAGTTTGATCTTAACTGTTTTATCAGCGACTTTTAGATAGTTTTAATTATGTACTGTAATTTTATATACTTGAAGTGCTACTATTTATATCTTTGATTTATTATGCTTAGGATGATATACTGGAAGGGAGATATGGGAACTCTGGACTTCCTTTCCGGTATCCACCCCCTAAATCGCATGCATATGTGCCGTATCTGATACCTTGAATATCGCTAAATAAACCGTTTGGGTCACCCTATCCTTACACTAGAATTTGTTATGAGTTTGGAGGAATCACCTAATCTTTAGTCGGATGTAGGGCTTTAGGTACAGCTCTACTTTGTTTTAGATACAACTTGCTTTTATCCATAAATTAAAGAATCTACTAATATTTTAATAATACCTCTTGTCTTAAGCCATTATTTTATGAATATTTTATGATCCCTTCGTTTTAATTTCCTAATCAAAAACATTATTTCTTAATCTTTTATTAATACCACTAGCGCTACTTAGAGCCATATGGCCGGAGTAAAGGATCCCCTGTTGCTATGTCCCTGAATAGGCTTAACCACAGGGTGTCCTAATTGAAATAAACCCAGTCCACAAAAGTGGACATGGGTGTATCTTCGTTTCCTCCATCTAAAACGATGAGACAATGGCGGCGAGCATAGCACCCACTCACTAGATGAGTGTAGATGAGGAAACTACCATAAAATGGCCGCCGTTAATCGAATAGTTGCTATTACTCCCTAAGAGCCTATAAGAAAATGGCTGTGAAGCGATCGCTATTAGAGACTATTAGAAAATGGCCGCGTAGCAAGATTTTCGATCACTAATAGGAATAGATACTACGGGCTACAGGAAAATGGCCGCGAATTAGAGATACTATTTAAACGTTCGTTCACCTCCTATGCTTTAGTCCCTGATGAAGTCACGTGATCAATGACGATACGCGTAGGATTTGCCTAGGAGGATACCGGAAGCGACGTCCGGGGTACGAACGAGGAGGCCGTTCGTTGCTTTAGCTGTAACGTTTTAATTGTGCTACTTAAATGTGAGTACCCAGGACTTTGTCCTTTTTATAATAAAGAATTTGTGTGACATTACTTCACTATCGGAGCCCCTCTTCTTCTTTTTTCCGGGTTTCAACTGTGATCCATGGCTGAGTACCTGGAGGGAACCATCTGAAGTGCCTGTATCAACTGAGGATATACACCTTAAACCTATATCAACTGGGGATATACACCTTAATTATTGGAGCATATTGCTGTCTAACTGACAGCAGTGAGGTAAGGTACCCACTGCACTCAGTGTGTGAGCACCCACTTTGAGGAATTGTAAGATCACCGGTGGAACTACCCCGTGTTTGTTCACAGAATCAACCCTTTACACAGCACAGTGTGGATTCACTTATTTTGCATGATCTGATATGGATTGCTAGTCTTTTGACAATTAGAGACACTTTAAGAAATTCCTTTAGACTGTGGCCTATATCTAGTTCCATATTTATAACTTTTTGGTATATTTTTATATATACACTTGTCTGTTTATTTATTTGCTGGATTTTACTTTTACACCAATTTTTTACATACGTCTGCACTTGGATGCACTTTTATGGATTAAGACACATTTTGGATTTCACATTGGTATTATTAGTACCTGCGTTTTTGCTTTTTATTGCTTCACTTGCACTTTATTACGATTACATAAACTATTTGAATTTCTTTATTTGTAGTATGAATGACACTAGGAATATGTGTATATTCTGAATACCCCATTAGTCACTTTGAATGATTTTATGCATATAGGATATAGATATAATTTAAATTAATTTTAATCGCATAGGTGCGTCTTTTAGATTTTGTATGCGATTATTTATTTACTGTTATTTGATTTAATTAATTTTGTGTGGAGCGCAACACCATTCTTTTTTCACTAGTATCACTTGAGGGGAGGGTCTGCACCTCTGTCGGTGGTTTGCTGCAACCATATTAGCTTTCTTTTTGCTTTACCATTGTAGCGCGAGGATAACCAACAATTACAGATTAGGAACAATTTAGAGTACATACCTGCAAAGAATCACACAAACAGCATGAGATATGACCACTAACTTTATGGCTGGAAGTAGTTTAATTTCCAGTCACATGGTGTGTGGCCTTATATAGACTCTGTTTGTGTACCTTCTCTGCCATCTACTGGTTATTAATGGAATAGAAGGGAGATATTTAGAAAAAAAAAAAAAAATGAATATGTACTTTGCTTTGGGGTGTCTGTTTTGTGACCATATAAACCAATACAATTATTAAAAAACACTGGTATATCCTACGCTCAGACGTACATTTGAAGGACATCTTACCCCAATGCCCAAAATGTGTGTATAAGAGGGCACCTACATTGAGGGATAAGATTGTTAGGAATGTCCCTGATCCACCATACAATGGTGTGACTTTCTTTACGGGAAAAGGCTTCTTTCCGTGCAAACGGTGTTTTGCGTGCACAAAAACAAAACGCCCACCTGAGAAAAGATTCAAATTCAGTTCTACAAGTACTGGGAACTCCTATGACATCAAAGAATTTATATGCTGTAACACGGAAGGAGCTGTGTATGTTCTACAATGCAGCTGTGGCCTACAATATGTAGGCCGCACCAAAAGACCCCTGAGAGTACGTATAAAGGAACATGTCAAAAACATAATCAATGGATTTGACAAACATAGTGTGTCAAGGCATTTCCTAACACACCATAATAAAGATCCCACTCACCTCACATTTTGGGGTATTGAGCCCTACAGGAAGCATTGGAGAGGAGGTCACAAAGTGAGAACACTTAGTCAACTCGAATCAAAGTGGATCTTTACGTTAGATACTTTTACACCTCAAGGGCTCAATATAGAGTTTGATCTTAACTGTTTTATCAGCGACTTTTAGATAGTTTTAATTATGTACTGTAATTTTATATACTTGAAGTGCTACTATTTATATCTTTGATTTATTATGCTTAGGATGATATACTGGAAGGGAGATATGGGAACTCTGGACTTCCTTTCCGGTATCCACCCCCTAAATCGCATGCATATGTGCCGTATCTGATACCTTGAATATCGCTAAATAAACCGTTTGGGTCACCCTATCCTTACACTAGAATTTGTTATGAGTTTGGAGGAATCACCTAATCTTTAGTCGGATGTAGGGCTTTAGGTACAGCTCTACTTTGTTTTAGATACAACTTGCTTTTATCCATAAATTAAAGAATCTACTAATATTTTAATAATACCTCTTGTCTTAAGCCATTATTTTATGAAAATTTTATGATCCCTTCGTTTTAATTTCCTAATCAAAAACATTATTTCTTAATCTTTTATTAATACTACTAGCGCTACTTAGAGCCATATGGCCGGAGTAAAGGATCCCCTGTTGCTATGTCCCTGAATAGGCTTAACCACAGGGTGTCCTAATTGAAATAAACCCAGTCCACAAAAGTGGACATGGGTGTATCTTCGTTTCCTCCATCTAAAACGATGAGACAATGGCGGCGAGCATAGCACCCACTCACTAGATGAGTGTAGATGAGGAAACTACCATAAAATGGCCGCCGTTAATCGAATAGTTGCTATTACTCCCTAAGAGCCTATAAGAAAATGGCTGTGAAGCGATCGCTATTAGAGACTATTAGAAAATGGCCGCGTAGCAAGATTTTCGATCACTGATAGGAATAGATACTACGGGCTACAGGAAAATGGCCGCGAATTAGAGATACTATTTAAACGTTCATTCACCTCCTATGCTTTAGTCCCTGATGAAGTCACGTGATCAATGACGATACGCGTAGGATTTGCCTAGGAGGATAACGGAAGCGACGTCCGGGGTACGAACGAGGAGGCCGTTCGTTGCTTTAGCTGTAACGTTTTAATTGTGCTACTTAAATGTGAGTACCCAGGACTTTGTCCTTTTTATAATAAAGAATTTGTGTGACATTACTTCACTATCGGAGCCCCTCTTCTTCTTTTTTCCGGGTTTGATCTGTGATCCATGGCTGAGTACCTGGAGGGAACCATCTGGGGTGCCTGTATCAACTGAGGATATACACCTTAAACCTATATCAACTGAGGATATACACCCTAATTATTGGAGCATATTGCTGTCTAACTGACAGCAGTGAGGTAAGGTACCCACTGCACTCAGTGTGTGAGCACCCACTTTGAGGAATTGTAAGATCACCGGTGGAACTACCCCGTGTTTGTTCACAGAATCAACCCTTTACACAGCACAGTGTGGATTCACTTATTTTGCATGATCTGATATGGATTGCTAGTCTTTTGACAATTAGAGACACTTTAAGAAATTCCTTTAGACTGTGGCCTATATCTAGTTCCATATTTATAACTTTTTGGTATATTTTTATATATACACTTGTCTGTTTATTTATTTGCTGGATTTTACTTTTACACCAATTTTTTACATACGTCTGCACTTGGATGCACTTTTATGGATTAAGACACATTTTGGATTTCACATTGGTATTATTAGTACCTGCGTTTTTGCTTTTTATTGCTTCACTTGCACTTTATTACGATTACATAAACTATTTGAATTTCTTTATTTGTAGTATGAATGACACTAGGAATATGTGTATATTCTGAATACCCCATTAGTCACTTTGAATGATTTTATGCATATAGGATATAGATATAATTTAAATTAATTTTAATCGCATAGGTGCGTCTTTTAGATTTTGTATGCGATTATTTATTTACTGTTATTTGATTTAATTAATTTTGTGTGGAGCGCAACACCATTCTTTTTTCACTGTTCCTAATCTGTATTAACCTGTGATAGAAAGATTCCTAAACATGCAGCAGATGCAGAAAAAGTCTCAGCAGATTTTATGCTATAGTTTTGCTGTAATTAGAAGTTTAGAACAGCATGTGTGAGAAACAAGTGAAAAGGGCATAAAAACATGAAAATACTGCATTAGTCAGAACAAATGTCTATTATAAACACTAAACCGTTTGAAATAGGTATATTTAAACCTGATTTATGGAAAATTGCATAGATTATAAAGCACATGGTTTCTGCTATGAAAATGGAGAAAAAAAAACTATTGTATGTAAAGCTTATGCATTGCGTCATACAGACATTCAATGTGCACCATCTAGTGGTTAAAAAAGAGTACTACCGAGATAATATCTGTATTAAAGCAATACATTGCCAGTATGATTATTGCACACTTAAAGTGTACCAGAGAGAAAAAGATAATTATCTATAACACTGAATAACAGGGATATATGTTATTAAAATATAGTAATGTGCATTGTTGTAACTACGTTTTAAAATACTGTAGTTAAAATCTGTATTATATATGGTTAATGGTTATAAACATGTGACTATAAAAATGTAAAAGATGTATTGTTATGTAAAAATTAAACTACTTCCAGCCATAAAGTCAGTGGTCATATCTCATGCTGTTGATTCTTTGCAGTCCACGCCAAGCTGATCACCTTATATCATCGCGTCTACAATCATCGGCTCTCTTAATTCACATTTTGAGGCCGGTAACATTTTGGGGGCTCGTGTGCCGGGATTCGTTGTGTTACCAGTGAGAGGGAAGCACAAGACAAGCGTGAGCCTGCTACAGAGCTACAAGGAGAGTCGTGAGTGTTGTTTGCCTCGTAAATGCAAGTCTTCAGATTGCAACAGAGATGGCGTCTCCTCGTTGTGCGCTGATGTGGGATATCCGGAAACAAATTCATCTGCTTAATGAAGAACAGCTGCATAGCCTCGCTATTACGCTGGAAGATGAAAGAGACGTGGACGTTCCATCAGTGACTGGTACCAACCAAATGGAACTTGTTGAATTTATTGTAGACTACTTGAGAAGTGATCAGCTGGAAAAGTTGGAAGATCAAGGCATGTTTTACCTACTCATCATCCAAGACAAGATCAATGAATTAAAACTTAACAAGGAAAGTACACCAACTGTGAACATTGCAAACGCTGCAAAAAAAATAAGTAGTGGAACTGCAAGGACTGAACAGGTATCGGAGGTGGTGAGATTAACTGATGTTGTTGCTTTATTGCCACATAGAGAATTCAAAATGCATGGTGGTGTAATTTCAGATCATGGTTCGGACATGAGCTACAGTAGCGTGTGCAGACAAATTGACCAGGGTCTAACAGAAAAATTCCCTGAATCTGAAATTATACGCAGTGTTGAGAATAATCAAACCTGGTAATTTTAAAGATATGTTGACTGACAAAGATGGTCTTACTGTTGCTGAATTGAAAAG